>NC_140771.1:114712267-115928965 GCF_044657685.1 Stegodyphus dumicola
ATCAGAAGACCTCCTCATGGTGCTTAGATAGTGGCTGTACATCTCACATGTGCAATGACAGAAGGTTATTTTCAGAATTTCACCCTCGAACGAATTCAACCATAAAGTTAGCAGTTGACAAAACAGCAAAAATTACAGGAATTGGAACTGTCCTTATCAAAGTACCTAACGGAAATAAGACAATTAAACTTACGCTCAAAAATGTGTTGTGTGTTCCGGAATTAAAATGTAATTTGCTGTCAACATCTAAAGCTACTGCAAATAATCGTTCAGTAATTTTTACAGAACGACATGCTAGAATAATAGAACCAAATAGATCTATACTAGTGCAGGCTATTCGTCATGGTGATCTTTATTATATACATCAAAGCGCTGAAACAGCTGCAATAGCACAGGATTTTGTAAAGTGGCATCTTAAATTAGGTCATTTAAATGAGTCTGATTTGAAAAGACTTAAGTCTGATAACATGGTTAGAAATTTAAATTTTAATAACACTGAATCTCTAAAAGACTGCAAAGTCTGTATCAGAGGTAAACAAACTGTGCAACCTTTTCAAAAAGAATCAAAATTTCAAAGTTATGAATTACTGTACTTGATTCACTCAGATTTGTGTGGACCTATGAGAGTCCCATCCCATGCTGGTTCGCGTTATTTTGTTACTTTCATAGACGACAAATCGCGTTATGTCGAAGTCAGTTTTCTTAAAACTAAAGATGAAGTGAAAAATGCATTCATTAAATACAAAGCTGCGGTCGAAAATCGTCTAGGAAAGAAAATAAAAATCCTTCGGACTGATAACGGTCTCGAATATCGCGGAGAAAAATTTAATAAATATATTCAAGAATGCGGGATTAAACGAGAATTCTCTGCACCAATGACTCCTCAACAGAATTCGAGAGCTGAACGCATGAACCGAACTTTAACTGAAATGGCCAGATGTTTGTTGCTACAAAGTAATCTTCCCCAATCCTTTTGGGCTGAAGCCTTGAACTGTGCTGTTTATATTTGTAATCGTTGCCCGAATCGAAACCTGGGAGTAAACAAAACACCTTATGAATTATTTTTTGGCATCAAGCCAACTTTATCTCATTACAAAATATTCGGACAGAAATGTTTTGTACTTAATAAAAGGTCTAAAGGGAAATTCGATCCTCGTTCAGAAGAACATATATTTGTAGGATATTCAAATGAATCGAAAGCATACAGGCTGTGGAATAAAAATTCCAGAAAAATCGTTATAAGCCGAGATGTTACTCGTAGATTCATTGATGAATTTGAAAACTCTACTAATTATGATAAAGATTTAGAAGTTTTATTTTTCGAAAATATTCCTGATAAAAAGAAGGAAGAACCTCTGAATGTAAAGCAAATATCGGCTGATGAAGTTAAAAATGGTGCATGGAAATTAGTAAAGCGACCACAGAACAAAAAGGTAATAGGATGTCGCTGGGTTCTTAGAACGAAATATAATGCAGATGGAACAGTTCAAAAGAAAAAAGCTCGATTGGCTGCTAGAGGATTTGCACAGGAACCTGGAATTGATTTTAATGAAACCTTTGCTCCAGTAGCCAGAGCAAGTTCTATAAGAACTGTGATTGCATACAGTGCTGAACAAGACCTTATATTATATCAACTAGATTTTGTTATGGCTTATGTTAACGGAGATTTAAAAGAAGAAATTTTCATGGAACAAGCTAAAGGTTTTGAAGACCCAAATAATCCTGATTATGTTTATGCTTTGCAAAAGTCTCTTTATGGTTTGAAACAAAGTGGACGACAGTGGTATGAAAAATTAGACAAAAAACTCAAAAACTTTGGATTACAACCATTACGATCAGATAAGTGTGTATACAGGATGAAAACATCTAATTTTATATGTTATTCTAATTTTATATGTTAATGACTTAATAATAGCATAGTTAATTCTAATTTTATATGTTGATGACTTAATAATAGCAACAAATAGCTGTGATTTATATGCTGAACTTAAAGGTTATCTTTCTAAAGAATTTCATGTTAAAGATTTAGGCAAACTTCATTATTGTCTTGGAATAGAATTTAATCAAGATGTAAATAATAATTCTATTAGTTTATCTCAGCAGAAATATGTTGATAATATTCTACGAAGGTTTAATATGCAAGATGCAAAACCAGTAGCAACTCCTTTAGATCCTAGTGTAAAATTAAGTAAAGAAATGTGTCCTTCTGAAACTGAAAAGGAAGAAATGAACAATGTACCTTATCGCCGTCTAATTGGTTCGCTTATGTATCTTTCTGTGTTTACTAGGCCGGATATTACATATGCCGTCAGTCACCTGAGCCAATTTAATAACAATCCTGGAAAATTACACTGGTTGGCTGCAAAGCGCGTTCTTCGATACTTAAAAGGAACTAAAAATTATTGTTTAAAATTTCGAAAGACTGGAAAAGCACTTATTGGATATACCGATGCCGACTGGGCGTCTGATGTTAATACTAGAAAATCGTATACAGGTTACCTATTCAAGCTAGCTGGAAATCCGATAACATGGGAATCACGAAAGCAACAAACTGTTGCATTATCAAGTACTGAAGCAGAGTACATCAGTCTTTCAGAAAGTGCCAAAGAAGCAGTTTATTTACGTCGTTTTCTTAAAGAATTAAATTTTACTGCTGATTATCCAACCATTATATATTGTGATAATCAAGGTGCACAAAAGCTTATGAAAAATGCTGTTTATCACTCACGCACTAAACACATAGATATTAGACATCATTTCATTCGTGAAATTTATGAAAGAAATGAAATAGACGTTAAATATGTGCCAACAGAGAAAATGCCTGCAGATGTACTGACAAAAACATTGACTGCTTCGAAACATTCTAAGTGCTGTAAATTAATTGGAATAACTGTAAATGATTAATGTTTATTTTTTTTCAGCCGCCAAACGTCGAAAGGGGGATTGTTGTATCATAAATTATAATACGACGTTTAGCTTAAGAGAGCTTCTCCTGACGCATGCGCCGTTCGCGTTTATCCGCGCGGTGATGAATGATGACGTAACTGTTTATTACGTATGTATGTATATGTATACCATTCTTACTTCTTCGCCTTTTTTGCTCTGCTGTACGCAACTATGTTTAAGTTAATCTCTGTCATTAAAAATGTTCATTGATATTACAATCTATTTAGGCTTATTTATTTCTTCAATGGTTATGGGCCCAGGAACGTTTCAACTGTGCCTAATTAGCAAAATACTTATTTTAAAATGAACATTTTGAAGTTTTCGAGCATTGAACTCTTAAGCCTAATTCAATACAAGAACTGTTACGTCTAATCAACGGTAAGAACTGATCAGCGTTCAGTTAAGCCTATTTTTATAGCGCTCAATTTTGTTTTTATTTGGCTGTGAGAGACTGTATTACATTATGTCGCATTTGACTACTATAGAAAAGCTCGGAAAAGATAATTTTGACAGTTGGAAATTACAAATAGAAGCAGTATTGATTAAAAACGACCATTGGGATTATGTAACCGGTAAAGCGCTAAAACCTGCTGAAGGAACCAAGGACGAAAAGAAATGGCTCCAAGCTGATCAAAAAGCTCGCGCAGATATAATTCTTGCTATTAATCCTAGTGAACTGTGTCATATAAAGCATTGTGTGACATCAAATGCTGTGTGGAATAAACTCAAATCAGTATATGAATCGAAAGGACCTGCGAAGAAGGCTACATTATTAAAACAGCTTTTATTTAGAAAAATGGTGGAAAGCGAAACGATGTCTGAACATTTGAATAATTTCTTCGAAATAGTTGATAAGCTTAAACAAATGGAAATTGACATAGCTGACGATTTATTATCGATTCTTCTGCTCTATAGTATTCCAGAAAATTTTGAAAATTTTAGATGCGCCATCGAATCAAGAGATCAGTTACCTAGTCCCGAATCTTTGAAAATCAAAATGTTAGAAGAATGGGAAGCAAGAAAAGGGAAAACATCTCAAGATTCACAGAATGCATACTATACTGATTATAAAAGAAGAAATCAAGAACAGAAGAAAAATGAAAAATGGAAGGTAAATTCAAACAAAAATTTTCCAGCTGAAAGAAATTTTCGAAACTTGAAGTGTAATTACTGCTCGAAAATTGGGCACAAGGCATCTGAATGCAGAAAGAAAATAGCTGATAGAAAATATGGAGAATCAAATAAGGGAAATCAAGGTTCTATGATGGCTTCTAATTATGAAGAGCAGATTAGTTTAGCAGTAAACAATGCTTATCAGAAGACCTCCTCATGGTGCTTAGATAGTGGCTGTACATCTCACATGTGCAATGACAGAAGGTTATTTTCAGAATTTCACCCTCGAACGAATTCAACCATAAAGTTAGCAGTTGACAAAACAGCAAAAATTACAGGAATTGGAACTGTCCTTATCAAAGTACCTAACGGAAATAAGACAATTAAACTTACGCTCAAAAATGTGTTGTGTGTTCCGGAATTAAAATGTAATTTGCTGTCAACATCTAAAGCTACTGCAAATAATCGTTCAGTAATTTTTACAGAACGACATGCTAGAATAATAGAACCAAATAGATCTATACTAGTGCAGGCTATTCGTCATGGTGATCTTTATTATATACATCAAAGCGCTGAAACAGCTGCAATAGCACAGGATTTTGTAAAGTGGCATCTTAAATTAGGTCATTTAAATGAGTCTGATTTGAAAAGACTTAAGTCTGATAACATGGTTAGAAATTTAAATTTTAATAACACTGAATCTCTAAAAGACTGCAAAGTCTGTATCAGAGGTAAACAAACTGTGCAACCTTTTCAAAAAGAATCAAAATTTCAAAGTTATGAATTACTGTACTTGATTCACTCAGATTTGTGTGGACCTATGAGAGTCCCATCCCATGCTGGTTCGCGTTATTTTGTTACTTTCATAGACGACAAATCGCGTTATGTCGAAGTCAGTTTTCTTAAAACTAAAGATGAAGTGAAAAATGCATTCATTAAATACAAAGCTGCGGTCGAAAATCGTCTAGGAAAGAAAATAAAAATCCTTCGGACTGATAACGGTCTCGAATATCGCGGAGAAAAATTTAATAAATATATTCAAGAATGCGGGATTAAACGAGAATTCTCTGCACCAATGACTCCTCAACAGAATTCGAGAGCTGAACGCATGAACCGAACTTTAACTGAAATGGCCAGATGTTTGTTGCTACAAAGTAATCTTCCCCAATCCTTTTGGGCTGAAGCCTTGAACTGTGCTGTTTATATTTGTAATCGTTGCCCGAATCGAAACCTGGGAGTAAACAAAACACCTTATGAATTATTTTTTGGCATCAAGCCAACTTTATCTCATTACAAAATATTCGGACAGAAATGTTTTGTACTTAATAAAAGGTCTAAAGGGAAATTCGATCCTCGTTCAGAAGAACATATATTTGTAGGATATTCAAATGAATCGAAAGCATACAGGCTGTGGAATAAAAATTCCAGAAAAATCGTTATAAGCCGAGATGTTACTCGTAGATTCATTGATGAATTTGAAAACTCTACTAATTATGATAAAGATTTAGAAGTTTTATTTTTCGAAAATATTCCTGATAAAAAGAAGGAAGAACCTCTGAATGTAAAGCAAATATCGGCTGATGAAGTTAAAAATGGTGCATGGAAATTAGTAAAGCGACCACAGAACAAAAAGGTAATAGGATGTCGCTGGGTTCTTAGAACGAAATATAATGCAGATGGAACAGTTCAAAAGAAAAAAGCTCGATTGGCTGCTAGAGGATTTGCACAGGAACCTGGAATTGATTTTAATGAAACCTTTGCTCCAGTAGCCAGAGCAAGTTCTATAAGAACTGTGATTGCATACAGTGCTGAACAAGACCTTATATTATATCAACTAGATTTTGTTATGGCTTATGTTAACGGAGATTTAAAAGAAGAAATTTTCATGGAACAAGCTAAAGGTTTTGAAGACCCAAATAATCCTGATTATGTTTATGCTTTGCAAAAGTCTCTTTATGGTTTGAAACAAAGTGGACGACAGTGGTATGAAAAATTAGACAAAAAACTCAAAAACTTTGGATTACAACCATTACGATCAGATAAGTGTGTATACAGGATGAAAACATCTAATTTTATATGTTATTCTAATTTTATATGTTGATGACTTAATAATAGCATAGTTAATTCTAATTTTATATGTTGATGACTTAATAATAGCAACAAATAGCTGTGATTTATATGCTGAACTTAAAGGTTATCTTTCTAAAGAATTTCATGTTAAAGATTTAGGCAAACTTCATTATTGTCTTGGAATAGAATTTAATCAAGATGTAAATAATAATTCTATTAGTTTATCTCAGCAGAAATATGTTGATAATATTCTACGAAGGTTTAATATGCAAGATGCAAAACCAGTAGCAACTCCTTTAGATCCTAGTGTAAAATTAAGTAAAGAAATGTGTCCTTCTGAAACTGAAAAGGAAGAAATGAACAATGTACCTTATCGCCGTCTAATTGGTTCGCTTATGTATCTTTCTGTGTTTACTAGGCCGGATATTACATATGCCGTCAGTCACCTGAGCCAATTTAATAACAATCCTGGAAAATTACACTGGTTGGCTGCAAAGCGCGTTCTTCGATACTTAAAAGGAACTAAAAATTATTGTTTAAAATTTCGAAAGACTGGAAAAGCACTTATTGGATATACCGATGCCGACTGGGCGTCTGATGTTAATACTAGAAAATCGTATACAGGTTACCTATTCAAGCTAGCTGGAAATCCGATAACATGGGAATCACGAAAGCAACAAACTGTTGCATTATCAAGTACTGAAGCAGAGTACATCAGTCTTTCAGAAAGTGCCAAAGAAGCAGTTTATTTACGTCGTTTTCTTAAAGAATTAAATTTTACTGCTGATTATCCAACCATTATATATTGTGATAATCAAGGTGCACAAAAGCTTATGAAAAATGCTGTTTATCACTCACGCACTAAACACATAGATATTAGACATCATTTCATTCGTGAAATTTATGAAAGAAATGAAATAGACGTTAAATATGTGCCAACAGAGAAAATGCCTGCAGATGTACTGACAAAAACATTGACTGCTTCGAAACATTCTAAGTGCTGTAAATTAATTGGAATAACTGTAAATGATTAATGTTTATTTTTTTTCAGCCGCCAAACGTCGAAAGGGGGATTGTTGTATCATAAATTATAATACGACGTTTAGCTTAAGAGAGCTTCTCCTGACGCATGCGCCGTTCGCGTTTATCCGCGCGGTGATGAATGATGACGTAACTGTTTATTACGTATGTATGTATATGTATACCATTCTTACTTCTTCGCCTTTTTTGCTCTGCTGTACGCAACTATGTTTAAGTTAATCTCTGTCATTAAAAATGTTCATTGATATTACAATCTATTTAGGCTTATTTATTTCTTCAATGGTTATGGGCCCAGGAACGTTTCAACTGTGCCTAATTAGCAAAATACTTATTTTAAAATGAACATTTTGAAGTTTTCGAGCATTGAACTCTTAAGCCTAATTCAATACAAGAACTGTTACGTCTAATCAACGGTAAGAACTGATCAGCGTTCAGTTAAGCCTATTTTTATAGCGCTCAATTTTGTTTTTATTTGGCTGTGAGAGACTGTATTACATTATGTCGCATTTGACTACTATAGAAAAGCTCGGAAAAGATAATTTTGACAGTTGGAAATTACAAATAGAAGCAGTATTGATTAAAAACGACCATTGGGATTATGTAACCGGTAAAGCGCTAAAACCTGCTGAAGGAACCAAGGACGAAAAGAAATGGCTCCAAGCTGATCAAAAAGCTCGCGCAGATATAATTCTTGCTATTAATCCTAGTGAACTGTGTCATATAAAGCATTGTGTGACATCAAATGCTGTGTGGAATAAACTCAAATCAGTATATGAATCGAAAGGACCTGCGAAGAAGGCTACATTATTAAAACAGCTTTTATTTAGAAAAATGGTGGAAAGCGAAACGATGTCTGAACATTTGAATAATTTCTTCGAAATAGTTGATAAGCTTAAACAAATGGAAATTGACATAGCTGACGATTTATTATCGATTCTTCTGCTCTATAGTATTCCAGAAAATTTTGAAAATTTTAGATGCGCCATCGAATCAAGAGATCAGTTACCTAGTCCCGAATCTTTGAAAATCAAAATGTTAGAAGAATGGGAAGCAAGAAAAGGGAAAACATCTCAAGATTCACAGAATGCATACTATACTGATTATAAAAGAAGAAATCAAGAACAGAAGAAAAATGAAAAATGGAAGGTAAATTCAAACAAAAATTTTCCAGCTGAAAGAAATTTTCGAAACTTGAAGTGTAATTACTGCTCGAAAATTGGGCACAAGGCATCTGAATGCAGAAAGAAAATAGCTGATAGAAAATATGGACAATCAAATAAGGGAAATCAAGGTTCTATGATGGCTTCTAATTATGAAGAGCAGATTAGTTTAGCAGTAAACAATGCTTATCAGAAGACCTCCTCATGGTGCTTAGATAGTGGCTGTACATCTCACATGTGCAATGACAGAAGGTTATTTTCAGAATTTCACCCTCGAACGAATTCAACCATAAAGTTAGCAGTTGACAAAACAGCAAAAATTACAGGAATTGGAACTGTCCTTATCAAAGTACCTAACGGAAATAAGACAATTAAACTTACGCTCAAAAATGTGTTGTGTGTTCCGGAATTAAAATGTAATTTGCTGTCAACATCTAAAGCTACTGCAAATAATCGTTCAGTAATTTTTACAGAACGACATGCTAGAATAATAGAACCAAATAGATCTATACTAGTGCAGGCTATTCGTCATGGTGATCTTTATTATATACATCAAAGCGCTGAAACAGCTGCAATAGCACAGGATTTTGTAAAGTGGCATCTTAAATTAGGTCATTTAAATGAGTCTGATTTGAAAAGACTTAAGTCTGATAACATGGTTAGAAATTTAAATTTTAATAACACTGAATCTCTAAAAGACTGCAAAGTCTGTATCAGAGGTAAACAAACTGTGCAACCTTTTCAAAAAGAATCAAAATTTCAAAGTTATGAATTACTGTACTTGATTCACTCAGATTTGTGTGGACCTATGAGAGTCCCATCCCATGCTGGTTCGCGTTATTTTGTTACTTTCATAGACGACAAATCGCGTTATGTCGAAGTCAGTTTTCTTAAAACTAAAGATGAAGTGAAAAATGCATTCATTAAATACAAAGCTGCGGTCGAAAATCGTCTAGGAAAGAAAATAAAAATCCTTCGGACTGATAACGGTCTCGAATATCGCGGAGAAAAATTTAATAAATATATTCAAGAATGCGGGATTAAACGAGAATTCTCTGCACCAATGACTCCTCAACAGAATTCGAGAGCTGAACGCATGAACCGAACTTTAACTGAAATGGCCAGATGTTTGTTGCTACAAAGTAATCTTCCCCAATCCTTTTGGGCTGAAGCCTTGAACTGTGCTGTTTATATTTGTAATCGTTGCCCGAATCGAAACCTGGGAGTAAACAAAACACCTTATGAATTATTTTTTGGCATCAAGCCAACTTTATCTCATTACAAAATATTCGGACAGAAATGTTTTGTACTTAATAAAAGGTCTAAAGGGAAATTCGATCCTCGTTCAGAAGAACATATATTTGTAGGATATTCAAATGAATCGAAAGCATACAGGCTGTGGAATAAAAATTCCAGAAAAATCGTTATAAGCCGAGATGTTACTCGTAGATTCATTGATGAATTTGAAAACTCTACTAATTATGATAAAGATTTAGAAGTTTTATTTTTCGAAAATATTCCTGATAAAAAGAAGGAAGAACCTCTGAATGTAAAGCAAATATCGGCTGATGAAGTTAAAAATGGTGCATGGAAATTAGTAAAGCGACCACAGAACAAAAAGGTAATAGGATGTCGCTGGGTTCTTAGAACGAAATATAATGCAGATGGAACAGTTCAAAAGAAAAAAGCTCGATTGGCTGCTAGAGGATTTGCACAGGAACCTGGAATTGATTTTAATGAAACCTTTGCTCCAGTAGCCAGAGCAAGTTCTATAAGAACTGTGATTGCATACAGTGCTGAACAAGACCTTATATTATATCAACTAGATTTTGTTATGGCTTATGTTAACGGAGATTTAAAAGAAGAAATTTTCATGGAACAAGCTAAAGGTTTTGAAGACCCAAATAATCCTGATTATGTTTATGCTTTGCAAAAGTCTCTTTATGGTTTGAAACAAAGTGGACGACAGTGGTATGAAAAATTAGACAAAAAACTCAAAAACTTTGGATTACAACCATTACGATCAGATAAGTGTGTATACAGGATGAAAACATCTAATTTTATATGTTATTCTAATTTTATATGTTGATGACTTAATAATAGCATAGTTAATTCTAATTTTATATGTTGATGACTTAATAATAGCAACAAATAGCTGTGATTTATATGCTGAACTTAAAGGTTATCTTTCTAAAGAATTTCATGTTAAAGATTTAGGCAAACTTCATTATTGTCTTGGAATAGAATTTAATCAAGATGTAAATAATAATTCTATTAGTTTATCTCAGCAGAAATATGTTGATAATATTCTACGAAGGTTTAATATGCAAGATGCAAAACCAGTAGCAACTCCTTTAGATCCTAGTGTAAAATTAAGTAAAGAAATGTGTCCTTCTGAAACTGAAAAGGAAGAAATGAACAATGTACCTTATCGCCGTCTAATTGGTTCGCTTATGTATCTTTCTGTGTTTACTAGGCCGGATATTACATATGCCGTCAGTCACCTGAGCCAATTTAATAACAATCCTGGAAAATTACACTGGTTGGCTGCAAAGCGCGTTCTTCGATACTTAAAAGGAACTAAAAATTATTGTTTAAAATTTCGAAAGACTGGAAAAGCACTTATTGGATATACCGATGCCGACTGGGCGTCTGATGTTAATACTAGAAAATCGTATACAGGTTACCTATTCAAGCTAGCTGGAAATCCGATAACATGGGAATCACGAAAGCAACAAACTGTTGCATTATCAAGTACTGAAGCAGAGTACATCAGTCTTTCAGAAAGTGCCAAAGAAGCAGTTTATTTACGTCGTTTTCTTAAAGAATTAAATTTTACTGCTGATTATCCAACCATTATATATTGTGATAATCAAGGTGCACAAAAGCTTATGAAAAATGCTGTTTATCACTCACGCACTAAACACATAGATATTAGACATCATTTCATTCGTGAAATTTATGAAAGAAATGAAATAGACGTTAAATATGTGCCAACAGAGAAAATGCCTGCAGATGTACTGACAAAAACATTGACTGCTTCGAAACATTCTAAGTGCTGTAAATTAATTGGAATAACTGTAAATGATTAATGTTTATTTTTTTTCAGCCGCCAAACGTCGAAAGGGGGATTGTTGTATCATAAATTATAATACGACGTTTAGCTTAAGAGAGCTTCTCCTGACGCATGCGCCGTTCGCGTTTATCCGCGCGGTGATGAATGATGACGTAACTGTTTATTACGTATGTATGTATATGTATACCATTCTTACTTCTTCGCCTTTTTTGCTCTGCTGTACGCAACTATGTTTAAGTTAATCTCTGTCATTAAAAATGTTCATTGATATTACAATCTATTTAGGCTTATTTATTTCTTCAATGGTTATGGGCCCAGGAACGTTTCAACTGTGCCTAATTAGCAAAATACTTATTTTAAAATGAACATTTTGAAGTTTTCGAGCATTGAACTCTTAAGCCTAATTCAATACAAGAACTGTTACGTCTAATCAACGGTAAGAACTGATCAGCGTTCAGTTAAGCCTATTTTTATAGCGCTCAATTTTGTTTTTATTTGGCTGTGAGAGACTGTATTACATTATGTCGCATTTGACTACTATAGAAAAGCTCGGAAAAGATAATTTTGACAGTTGGAAATTACAAATAGAAGCAGTATTGATTAAAAACGACCATTGGGATTATGTAACCGGTAAAGCGCTAAAACCTGCTGAAGGAACCAAGGACGAAAAGAAATGGCTCCAAGCTGATCAAAAAGCTCGCGCAGATATAATTCTTGCTATTAATCCTAGTGAACTGTGTCATATAAAGCATTGTGTGACATCAAATGCTGTGTGGAATAAACTCAAATCAGTATATGAATCGAAAGGACCTGCGAAGAAGGCTACATTATTAAAACAGCTTTTATTTAGAAAAATGGTGGAAAGCGAAACGATGTCTGAACATTTGAATAATTTCTTCGAAATAGTTGATAAGCTTAAACAAATGGAAATTGACATAGCTGACGATTTATTATCGATTCTTCTGCTCTATAGTATTCCAGAAAATTTTGAAAATTTTAGATGCGCCATCGAATCAAGAGATCAGTTACCTAGTCCCGAATCTTTGAAAATCAAAATGTTAGAAGAATGGGAAGCAAGAAAAGGGAAAACATCTCAAGATTCACAGAATGCATACTATACTGATTATAAAAGAAGAAATCAAGAACAGAAGAAAAATGAAAAATGGAAGGTAAATTCAAACAAAAATTTTCCAGCTGAAAGAAATTTTCGAAACTTGAAGTGTAATTACTGCTCGAAAATTGGGCACAAGGCATCTGAATGCAGAAAGAAAATAGCTGATAGAAAATATGGAGAATCAAATAAGGGAAATCAAGGTTCTATGATGGCTTCTAATTATGAAGAGCAGATTAGTTTAGCAGTAAACAATGCTTATCAGAAGACCTCCTCATGGTGCTTAGATAGTGGCTGTACATCTCACATGTGCAATGACAGAAGGTTATTTTCAGAATTTCACCCTCGAACGAATTCAACCATAAAGTTAGCAGTTGACAAAACAGCAAAAATTACAGGAATTGGAACTGTCCTTATCAAAGTACCTAACGGAAATAAGACAATTAAACTTACGCTCAAAAATGTGTTGTGTGTTCCGGAATTAAAATGTAATTTGCTGTCAACATCTAAAGCTACTGCAAATAATCGTTCAGTAATTTTTACAGAACGACATGCTAGAATAATAGAACCAAATAGATCTATACTAGTGCAGGCTATTCGTCATGGTGATCTTTATTATATACATCAAAGCGCTGAAACAGCTGCAATAGCACAGGATTTTGTAAAGTGGCATCTTAAATTAGGTCATTTAAATGAGTCTGATTTGAAAAGACTTAAGTCTGATAACATGGTTAGAAATTTAAATTTTAATAACACTGAATCTCTAAAAGACTGCAAAGTCTGTATCAGAGGTAAACAAACTGTGCAACCTTTTCAAAAAGAATCAAAATTTCAAAGTTATGAATTACTGTACTTGATTCACTCAGATTTGTGTGGACCTATGAGAGTCCCATCCCATGCTGGTTCGCGTTATTTTGTTACTTTCATAGACGACAAATCGCGTTATGTCGAAGTCAGTTTTCTTAAAACTAAAGATGAAGTGAAAAATGCATTCATTAAATACAAAGCTGCGGTCGAAAATCGTCTAGGAAAGAAAATAAAAATCCTTCGGACTGATAACGGTCTCGAATATCGCGGAGAAAAATTTAATAAATATATTCAAGAATGCGGGATTAAACGAGAATTCTCTGCACCAATGACTCCTCAACAGAATTCGAGAGCTGAACGCATGAACCGAACTTTAACTGAAATGGCCAGATGTTTGTTGCTACAAAGTAATCTTCCCCAATCCTTTTGGGCTGAAGCCTTGAACTGTGCTGTTTATATTTGTAATCGTTGCCCGAATCGAAACCTGGGAGTAAACAAAACACCTTATGAATTATTTTTTGGCATCAAGCCAACTTTATCTCATTACAAAATATTCGGACAGAAATGTTTTGTACTTAATAAAAGGTCTAAAGGGAAATTCGATCCTCGTTCAGAAGAACATATATTTGTAGGATATTCAAATGAATCGAAAGCATACAGGCTGTGGAATAAAAATTCCAGAAAAATCGTTATAAGCCGAGATGTTACTCGTAGATTCATTGATGAATTTGAAAACTCTACTAATTATGATAAAGATTTAGAAGTTTTATTTTTCGAAAATATTCCTGATAAAAAGAAGGAAGAACCTCTGAATGTAAAGCAAATATCGGCTGATGAAGTTAAAAATGGTGCATGGAAATTAGTAAAGCGACCACAGAACAAAAAGGTAATAGGATGTCGCTGGGTTCTTAGAACGAAATATAATGCAGATGGAACAGTTCAAAAGAAAAAAGCTCGATTGGCTGCTAGAGGATTTGCACAGGAACCTGGAATTGATTTTAATGAAACCTTTGCTCCAGTAGCCAGAGCAAGTTCTATAAGAACTGTGATTGCATACAGTGCTGAACAAGACCTTATATTATATCAACTAGATTTTGTTATGGCTTATGTTAACGGAGATTTAAAAGAAGAAATTTTCATGGAACAAGCTAAAGGTTTTGAAGACCCAAATAATCCTGATTATGTTTATGCTTTGCAAAAGTCTCTTTATGGTTTGAAACAAAGTGGACGACAGTGGTATGAAAAATTAGACAAAAAACTCAAAAACTTTGGATTACAACCATTACGATCAGATAAGTGTGTATACAGGATGAAAACATCTAATTTTATATGTTATTCTAATTTTATATGTTGATGACTTAATAATAGCATAGTTAATTCTAATTTTATATGTTGATGACTTAATAATAGCAACAAATAGCTGTGATTTATATGCTGAACTTAAAGGTTATCTTTCTAAAGAATTTCATGTTAAAGATTTAGGCAAACTTCATTATTGTCTTGGAATAGAATTTAATCAAGATGTAAATAATAATTCTATTAGTTTATCTCAGCAGAAATATGTTGATAATATTCTACGAAGGTTTAATATGCAAGATGCAAAACCAGTAGCAACTCCTTTAGATCCTAGTGTAAAATTAAGTAAAGAAATGTGTCCTTCTGAAACTGAAAAGGAAGAAATGAACAATGTACCTTATCGCCGTCTAATTGGTTCGCTTATGTATCTTTCTGTGTTTACTAGGCCGGATATTACATATGCCGTCAGTCACCTGAGCCAATTTAATAACAATCCTGGAAAATTACACTGGTTGGCTGCAAAGCGCGTTCTTCGATACTTAAAAGGAACTAAAAATTATTGTTTAAAATTTCGAAAGACTGGAAAAGCACTTATTGGATATACCGATGCCGACTGGGCGTCTGATGTTAATACTAGAAAATCGTATACAGGTTACCTATTCAAGCTAGCTGGAAATCCGATAACATGGGAATCACGAAAGCAACAAACTGTTGCATTATCAAGTACTGAAGCAGAGTACATCAGTCTTTCAGAAAGTGCCAAAGAAGCAGTTTATTTACGTCGTTTTCTTAAAGAATTAAATTTTACTGCTGATTATCCAACCATTATATATTGTGATAATCAAGGTGCACAAAAGCTTATGAAAAATGCTGTTTATCACTCACGCACTAAACACATAGATATTAGACATCATTTCATTCGTGAAATTTATGAAAGAAATGAAATAGACGTTAAATATGTGCCAACAGAGAAAATGCCTGCAGATGTACTGACAAAAACATTGACTGCTTCGAAACATTCTAAGTGCTGTAAATTAATTGGAATAACTGTAAATGATTAATGTTTATTTTTTTTCAGCCGCCAAACGTCGAAAGGGGGATTGTTGTATCATAAATTATAATACGACGTTTAGCTTAAGAGAGCTTCTCCTGACGCATGCGCCGTTCGCGTTTATCCGCGCGGTGATGAATGATGACGTAACTGTTTATTACGTATGTATGTATATGTATACCATTCTTACTTCTTCGCCTTTTTTGCTCTGCTGTACGCAACTATGTTTAAGTTAATCTCTGTCATTAAAAATGTTCATTGATATTACAATCTATTTAGGCTTATTTATTTCTTCAATACATATTTTAGTTTAGTGATGTGATTGTAAGTTAAATATCTTATTATCTTAGAAACCTCTCTTTTTGCGTGAGTAGTGCCTTTTGATAAATGTAATTAATAAAAACATTCCCGGATACGCCTTTGGATCGAGAAAGAAGATCGACTAAAAGGTAAGTCCTTTCACCTTTTATTTTCTAAGACTGATTATGCTGTTAATCATATCATGAACATTACATAGCGTATAGAAAGAGCTTATCAGCCTTAAATCCTAAACTAATTTTACTTATTTCATTAACAATACCTTTTTCAGAAAAATAAAAGTTACACAAACATTTCAGTGATGAACTGATTTTTAACATGTACTCTTCTTTTACAATTTTGAAATGATGTAAAAGTCGCTTTACTACTTTGTGTAAATCAAAAGAAGAAAAAAAAAAAAGAACAAGTGGTTCATCACTTTGATACAGTTCCAAAAAGGTTTGACCAATTCAGCCTCGCAAGTGAAAAGAAAAAAAAAAAAAGAAAGAAAGAAAGAAAGAAATTTACAGACATTAATTTGCCTTTAATTGCATCTCTCATTATTTCATATGATTTGCAAGTTATTTTTTCATATTTTCTACTTTGAATTAGCTTGACATAACCTATTATATCTTCACAAATTTCAAAAGTACGCAAACATACTGGTACATTCTCTAGCCACCTATGGTTGCAAAATTTCAATGGCAAAGTCTTACACATACTCGCTGTTAAAAAATCTTCTGACGTGCTGGAGAATCTTTGAATGAATGGAAGTCACTACTACTAATAGCTATACATTCAATGTCACATTCCTTTCTCAATTCATATTGGAGGGCTTCATAAAACTTCCAATTTACGGCTGGCTTATTCATACTTATTTGGAGCAGTTTTTTTTTTCATCTAGTTTTGCCATTTGAAAACTTTCAAAAATATTAGCAGCTGTTGCATGTTCCCTAAAAACAGAGGTCAAAAGTCGAGTTATAACTTAATTTTGGTCAGACTGCTACTATCGGATACGCAAACTAATCGCTTTTTTTATTTGTTTTATTGATAGTCTTGTCAAATAACAAGGTAAAATGGGATAGCTTCTTAGATTCATCATACACGAGACTCTGAAAATAAACTGTTAATCCAAAATGGCAGAGAAAAGCAAGTTTTCTCTCACTACAAGAAAAGCGTCTTGCTATAACACTGTCAAAAAACATACTTGATAAAAAATTGCAAAAATTTCCCGTGTCAGTGCTACATCTAAAAGAGTAATGACCCCACTTTCAAACACCACTAAATTTCAGCATCCAAAACATCTTTTGCAGCTCCTACAGCATCAGCTAAAGTATCTGAATTTTGCGAAGCACAAATAACACTTGGGGAACTGGAAAGTGCAACACTAACAGAATTTCATTTAAGAATAAAGCTTGTTATTCCACCAATAGCTGTATTTTTCCTTTCAGAAATTTTTTATGCTTGGCACCTAGAAATAAATAGAATTTATTGTACATTTATTTTTTTTCCACTCATATTGGTATTTAAATAATTTAACTTAAATAAAAATTCTGAACATTTTCTAAATTTTCATTATATGATAGTTTGCCCTCAACAAGTAATTTAAGTAAAAATAAGTAAAAGAGGAATATTTCTGAAATCAGAAGAGGGAAATTGCTTCATGCTGTCATTCTTTATACAGTAAAAGCTTAACTAACCAGCATGCTCAGAAATTACCGGATATCTGAAAATTCCAGATAGTCGAACGTAACTGAAAAAACAGGGGGTAGATTGTAGCCGGTTTTTAGATTTTTCAGCTAAATAAAGCTTTTGACACTAAATATATAATTTTTAAGAATATTTCTGTATCTTTCATAACATTGCAATATTTAGAATACATATCTTTCATAACATTGCAATATTTAGAATACATATCTTTCATAGCATTGCGATATTTAGAATACAAAGTATCATGAAGATCTTAATTTAACATTCAGTAGGTAACAAATATTGCCTTTAATTAAAAAAAAAAAAACTTTGATCTATAGCCCAGTTATCACCGTAAACATAGAGATTGTAAAAACATATAAAAATACCCCAACGAAACTGAAAAACATTCTGCTCAGCAAGCACAGTAAAACTCTTTTAAGTACTCATAAACAAATTCCAGATTGAATATCAAAACTAATTATCTTTGCAAAATATAGCAAACGTAATACGCGTACGTTAAATCCATATTGGAAAGTGACCCCCTCCAAAAAAAAAAAATAGTATGTTTGTTTTGCTGCAAACTGTAAAGGTTTGAATATTTGAGATTTTTCGGGATCCAGAATCTTATGACCCTTGCTTCCGTATTGTATAATGCATTGCCAAAAAAAAAAAAAAAAAAAAAAAAATTAAATTGTAAGCCCAAATTTTCCATTTTTGAAGATACGCATGAAATACAGAAATAATAGGAATGGAGAATATAGTATATGAATAGTATGAAAAAAGCTTTTCGAAAAAAGAAAATGAAAATTTAAAAAATATATAAATAATCAGGCGTCTAAGTTAGATTTTAATTTGAATTAATAATAATTAAATAGAAAAAAGTTTACTTAAGAGACCAGACGACACTTTAAAGCAGATTCTTCCATGCTTGCTATGTTGATTTCAGTTTTACACCAGGAACATGGCCTTGTGCTTCTTTCACTTTGTTTAAACCATTCAGAATATTCTTCCTTAGAAAGCCAATTTGTGTTACAAACACACCTACCCATTTTTGAAGTTTTTGTATACTTTGGCATTTATTGCAAATATATTATTATAAATATTCATGCATATGCTTAATCACATAACGATTATAATAAATGCGAATATGAACTGACCACGTGGAATGAGAATGCAAATTATTAAAATCTTGATAGAAATTATGTTATGATGTTATTGTGCGCCAGACAAATTGTGAAAAAATTCAAGATGCAAAACACACTGTATTAAGTGAATTGATAAAATGGACCTGAAATATTGATGAAGGCATGTAGAAATTACTTGAAATGTCCACGCACTCTAGCAACATCTAGATCATTATAAAAGGGAAATAACTTCAAATCATATCATAAAAGGAGATGTCATTTAAAAAACTTATGAGGTTGATGTGGGAGTTTCTTCCAATGAGATGAAGGCATGGAGAAATGACTGATAAATGCTCTAGCAACAGGTAGAGCAGGATAAAATGTAGTTCAAATCATATGGTAAAAGGAGATGTCTTTTAAAAATCTTATGAGGTTGATGTGAGGATTTCTTCCAATGAGATCTGTTAAGATAACATTCGTAGAGTTAAAATAAAATTCACGATTCTGACTAAAAGCAGGACAGCAGGTTAAAATGTGATAGACTGAAACGGGAACGTTACAAGTGCCACAAATAGGCTCATTATCTCCTTTCAAGAGATACTGATGTGCTAGTCTGCAATGACCAATTCGTAGGCGAGTCAATAGTACATCCTCCTTCCGATTCCCTCTCGACCCCCAGTACTCCAAATTGGGTTTTACCTGCCTTAATTTGTTCAGAGTTTGGCATTCCCAAAATTCTTGCCACCTGGACAAGATCTTTGCTCTGATGTAATTTCGTATGTCTGTAAAAGGGACATCACTTTCTGAGGTAATATCAGTAGATTTTGTTGCGATATCGGCGAGTTCATTGCCTTTGATGCCAGCATGTCCAGGCACCCAGCAATACGCAGTATAATAACCTGCGTTTCTCAAACGGAGGTGTGCCTTTACAATTTCTAGGACCAAAGGGTGGCTGGTATTTGTATTTATTGATTCAAGATCACTCCTAGAGTCAGAGTAGATAATGAACTTTCTGCTATTTTGCCTAGAGATAAAGATTAGGGAATTCAAAATGGCAAATGTTTCCGCAATAAAGACAGATGCAGCCTTATGAAGTTTACTACTCTGTATTTCTTTATTACAAACAAAAGCTGCCCCGACATGATCATGATTCTTTGAGCCATCAGTAAAAATTGCTTTGCAGTTGGAATAACTGCTTCTGTGCTCTAGGAAAATTTGTTGATATTGGATATCATTGGTACTGCTCTTCTTTAGTTCTCCAAAAATGTTAAGTAAGTGAATGTTCACTTCTTGCCAGTGAGCAATACCGAAAAGGTCAAAGTTTTTGGAATGCAGATCATTTAGGTTGAATTCTTCAATCAGTGAGTGAATGCGAAGATCAAAAGGTGGGATACATGAAAGACGAGCTTGTTAAAGACGCCAGTGCGGATCAGATGTCATGAGTCGGACAGGATGTTCGGCCTGTAACATTACTTTATAATGAAGATTAATGGACAACTGCTTGCGTCTGAATTACAAAGATGGTTCAAAACAGATGACATATAAACTTTGGACTGGAGATGTTCTGAAGGCTCCACAGCAAATCCGTAGCGCTTGATGGTGGACTGGATCCCATTTAAGTAGTACAGAAGGTCTCGTTGATCCATAGATAACACAGCCATAGTCAAGTTTGGAACGGATTAAAGCTCTATAAATGTGGATCATAGAACAACGTTCTGCTCCCCATGAAGTATTGGCCAGGACTTTCAGTATGTTGAGAGCTTTAGCACATTTTTTTAGATTTAAGATATGCGGAAGGAAAGTAAGCTTTCTGTCAAATATAACTCCTAAGAATTTTGCTTCTGGCTCAACGCGGATCAAAGAGCCGTCAAGATGCAACTCTGGATCAGGATGTAGATTTCTTTTGCGACAGAAGTGCACACAGACCGTCTTCTGGCTAGAAAATTTAAAACCATTGTTGTTGAACCACTTTATCTCATATCTTGACCTTCATCAGATCATCAACATCAGGTGATCATCAGATCATCAACATACATGGAACCATATACTGTGGGAGGAAGGTCTCTTAAAATGGAATTAATTTTCAGGCTGAAAAGAGTGACACTGAGCACTGAACCTTGTGGTACACCTTCTTGTTGTACAAATACTTGAGAAAGCAATGAACCAATCTTGACTTGGAAAGTGCGGTCCTTCAAAAAGTTTTGGTTTTGAATAAAGATGGGTAAATTACCTCGCAATCCAGTGCTATAAAGGTCATGAAGAGTTCCGTGCCGCCAAGTTCTATCGTACGCCTTTTCCATGTCAAAGAAGACTGAAACCACATGATTTCTTTTCACAAATGCATTGCGTACTGCAGTTTCTAAAAACAGGGCATTATCAAGTGAAGGTCTTCCTTTACGGAAACTACTTTGGTAAGGCGATAGGCAATGATTAGTCTCCAGAAAGTAGGCGAGACGGTGATTTACCATTTTTTCCATTATCTTGCAAAAGCAGCTAGTGAGCGCAATGGGGCGATAATTTAAAGGATTTTTCGGGTCTTTGCCGGCTTTTACTATAAGGATAACAAAAGCCCTGCACCAAGCAGTAGGAAAAATTTGTTCCTTCCATATCTTATTATAAAGAACAAGAAGGACCATTAGAGATTCATAGGGCAGGTGCTTTATCATCAAATAACTTATGCCATCAGAACCAGGGCAAGTCCTATCAGTGCGAGATATTACATTTCTTAATTCAAACATGGCGAGATTTTTATTATAAGAATCTGCATTAGGATGGGAAAAGCCTATTTGAATCCTTTCCAAGTGCATCTTTGTGCGCAGAAACTCTTTTGAGTAATTGCTGCTGCCAGATACAGCAGCAAATGTATCACCTAAAGCATAGGCAATTTCTTCTCTAGTGCTTATCAACTTTCCATCTTTTTGTAGAACAGAAAAGGAGTAATCATTTGCGAACTCTTTCCCAAACCAGTTTGCTAGACATTGAGGAGGTAATAGTAGACACGTAGGCTGCTTATGATTTTCTCTGACTTTGCCGCCTCACTTTTCTTGCATTCGCCTTAGCTATTTTAAAGGCAAGAAGATTTTCCAGTGTTGGATTACGGTGAAAGATACGCCAAGCTTTCTTTTGCTCTCTCGAAGTTTTATGGCAATCATTGTTCCACCAGGGTTTAGGGAACTTTGGGATCTTTGTCGAGGACTTCGGAATACAGAGTTCAGCTGCTTGTAAAATAGTATCAGAAATCATTTTTACTGCTGTATTAATGTCCACATCGTTGACCATTTCTTCAGTCAGCACGGCACAAGATTAAAAAAGATCCCAATCAGCTTTATCGTAAAGTAAGCGTGGTTGTCTTGAGATCTTTGAATTTCCTGTAATATTTACAATGACTGGGAAGTGGTCATTATCGTAGAGATTCTCCCCTACACTGAAAAAGCAGAAAGGTAGTAGAGATGGAGAACAAAAAACCAGATCAATTGCATGAAATGTTCTAGTCAACTGATGAAAGTAAGTGTATTCTCCATTAGTAAGGGGACAAATAGAGTGATCTTCCATTAATTGTTCAATCTGCCGGCCCCCTGAATTAGTGTCCCTACTTTCCCATAATATACTATGGCCATTGAAGTCACCTAAAAGCAATAAATGTTCTGGGAGCTGCTCGATTATTCTGTCCAACTCTCGCTGATTAATATGTTCGTGTGGGGGTAAATAAATGGTGCATACAGAGATTGAAAAGCGTAAATTAATCTGAACTGCCACAGCTTGAAGGGAGGTCGTCAAAGGGAGAGCAATGTATGGGTTATTGTGCAAGATGATAAGGCCCACACCACCACAGGCACGATCCCCAGATGGGATGTCCTTTCTTACTGTTGTATATCTCCGTATCTTAACATGTCTGCTTGGTTTTAACAAGGTCTGAAACGCAAGGCAGGCAGGTTGATGCATGTTTATTAAATCCTTGATGTTATCCTGGTTTTGACGAAAACCTCGGCAATTCCACGAAATAAATGTACCCATTATGGCTGCTTGTTTTGGCGGTGTTGGTGTGTTGACTTTTGAGGCAAAAGGTGTTTCGGAAGGGATAACCCTTCTTCAACGTCCATTTCGTCTGAGTCGTCTAAGCGTCCTGAACTCATGCTAGCGATGGAACTTTGACTGGGGGTCGTGGGATTTTGCTTATTTTTCACTTTGATACCAGCTCTATGTTTGTTCTGTTGGACATCCTGTTTTCCTTTGGGTGCCGTCACCGGCGTACTACTTTCAACATCAGGTTTTTCCCCTGATTTTTGGTTTCTAGGATCTTCTGTCGTTGGTAGTTCTTTTTTCCGTGCGGTTATTGCGGTTTACGTTGATATTGATCTGAATGATTTTGTTGCGAATGCATAAGATTTATTAAGTATTGGCTGATTAGAGAGAACAAGTCTTTTGGCTTCTGCAAATGATATCTTTTGTGTAACTTTAATGTTTTGAATTTGTTTTTCTGTCTGCCATTTCAGACATGATCTTGAAAACGCTGGATGCTCGCCTTTACAGTTTATACACAAGGGCAGCAGAGCAGCCTTCATTAGCATGGCCTACGATGGAACATCGAGCGCACGTGAGGCTACCGCGACAAGAGGTCTTTCCATGTCTAAAGCGCTGACATTGAAAGCAACGCATTGGATTCGGTATATATGGCCTGACTGAACAGTTTAGGTATCCAGCTTTGATGTTTTTAAGCAGGTTAGGAGACTTGAAGGTAAGTATGACATGTTTAGTGGGAATGAGTTGACCTTCTTTTCGTATTTTGATCCTACGAGCACGACACACGTTTTGATCTGCCAACTCTTTAACTAATTACTCTACAGTTACTGACGGTAAGTCTATTTCAGAGATTACTCCTCGGGACGAATTTAGAGTGTTATGTGGCTTAACTACAATGTTTGCTTGTCCTAATTTAGTTAGTTTTAAAAGACTATTAGACTGCTTTCCAGACACAGTTTCTATCAAAAGGTCTCCAGATCGAAGTCTCTTAATATTTTTCAGTTCTCCTACAGAAGACAAAAGATATTTGTTTATTAGAAAGGGTGACATTTTTTAAATTCTTCAGAGCTGGTTATAATTAAGAAACGTGAACAAAGTACACTGCTAAAAAAATGGGACAGTTCTATATCTCCCGTTCTACTGGGCCGATTGACAAAATTCAAATTGCGTTCTTCATGTCTCGAAAGCCCGACTTAGGACATATATTAGATTTATATATAGCTGTATTCTAACATAGTTATTTTGACACGAAATCGGACTTTTTCCTGAAGTAACATACCAATTTTTTTTCCATATTTCGATTCTACGACTCAAATTACGCCTAAATATTAAATTTTGTAAAATTTGGTTGGAAATTTACGGAGAAATTCAACAATTTATGTTGGCGCTTCTTATTCAGTTTGCGCCAAAATTAGCACACTTGGCGAACTTCTTAATATGTGGCAACCTATTTTCATTTCCATTTTTACATAGGAAAAAAACACCCAATCGTTTCTTCTTTCAAATAATGTTCTTTATATTATATATTTAATTGTAATTGTTATTAATTTTCAGCAATTTTTTTCTTTTTCGAATTTTATTTTAATTGTTTAAGTTGCATGGTTTCTTTCGAATAACTGTTTTAAAAATTTCTATTTACTCATTCGAACTGCGTAGTTTAAATCAAAGGTGCATCGTTTATTTATTTATTTTTTTTTTCAAATAGATTTCTTTATACTATATTTTTAGTCAAAGTTACTATGTTAGGTAATTTTTTAATTTTTAGACTTTTATTTTAATTGTCTCTTCAGATAATTATTTTAAAATTTTCTATTTATTCCTTCGAACTAAGCATTTTAAATGTATTTATTAATATAAATTTTCCAGAATTTTATTTTATTTATTTGAATTGCGTTTCTTTCGAAAGAATACTTTGTAACCCAGACAACGATGCGTTTGAAAACTGCATATATTAAAAGAGAAAATACAGTAAAGCACAGTTAACGCGCCTTTCAATGTTCCGTTCAGAAAAGATATATATAAATAAGAGAGATCTATAACCGCCATTTTAACTTGCAAACACTGCTTTAAACAGTTTTATCATTGTGCCCATTGCTTTACACAATTTTATCCTACATTTGGTTTCTTAAGATGTTATTCATATTTTAGTCAAATATTTTATTTTTGAAATCGCAAGAATCAAATATCATAAGATTAAAAAGTTTTAAATTAAAGAAAAAAGTACAAATACTAAATTTTACGCAAAAATTAATTTTCTTTCTCTTTTTCTTCAGGCATTCTACTTTATTCTTGCTCTTTTTCTTTAGGCATTCTGCAGGTAATATTAAAAAGCATCCAACTTTTCGAAATATCTTGGTATTTCTGACAATCATTTTAAATAATGTCATCGCCTTCCATTTCATAAAGGCCCACAAACGGCCAAGCGGTAAAGTCGCTGAACACTGGTAGTTCACTCTGGGGTTCGAATCCCGGTGACGGACTGGTTCCATGGGCGTTTTCGGAGATTTTCTCATGTGTAACGTGTATGCCAACTGGTTTCCCTTAGAAAGTTCTCCACGGAGGCATCCTTCCTTTTAGGCAGATAGCCCTGCTTTGCCGTAAATTAATAATCCAATTCAATCCATTTTATCAGTATTTGGTCAGAGCCTTTATCAGTCTTTAGAAACATTTTGAAGGTATGAGATGAAAGGAAAAACTGGTTTTATCAAGAAGTTTTGGTTTATTTAATTATGACAAAGCACACTACCGCCCATAACAAAAGACATCCTCAGGATATCCTATTTAAGTCGCAATGTCCCGGGAAGCAGTTAGGATATGCTGAGGATGTTGATTCTAAAATATCCTGAGGACTTCTTAAGTCAACATCCTGAGGATACCCTATTCAAATCTCAATGTTCCGGGATATATGAAGATCTCCTCAGGATGTTGATTTTCAGATATCCTGAGGACTTCGTAAATCAACATCTTAAGGATTTCCTGTTCAAGTCGTAATATCCCGGGATATATGAAGATCTCCTGAGGATGTTGTTTCTCAGATATCTTCAGTACTTACTTTTTATGGAAGCTCATATCTGAAAATATTAAAAGTAAAGTAACCTTGTACCACACGCAAGTCATGTTATAAGAATCGAAATCTTACTCTATGGATTACCTATTCTGCATATGAAAATTTAATTGTTATGCTTACACTGGTTTTTGTCTTGTATATGTTGGCTGTAAGTATTAAGTAATAATATTTTCAAATTTTTGTTTTTGTTTCACAGTGTCTAGTGAACAGAGTACTTTCTTACAAATTATATGCACGTGTTATCAGCCGTTTTGAGTTTCATATTGAAAGTGTGTTTACAATTAAATTCTAATTGCTACATAATATATTTTGTAAACATTATTTTAGATACTTTTCTAATATCTTTGAACACAAATAGTATTTACGTTACAGGTTAACTCAGAAAATCTTTCACGAAGACATTTATCCTATGAACAGATGGGCATGTTTACATCAATGTCTTATCTGGCATTCGAACTTGAGCCCTTCTGTACGGTACTCAGTCACTAATCACTTACCCGTCTCTGAAGCACTAATCAGAAATATCAAGTTATAAAAGTATTCTATTAAATTCATCGATAGTTCTTAGCATAGAAATAACTATATTTTGAAACTGCAAAAGAAAAAAATACTTTTTGATCTGTTACGCTATTATATTAGTAATGAATGATGTTTAGTGCTGTGCAGTAATAAGTAACAATAATTATTTTTTAACAAAATGAAATTTTAGTTTACAGACGCAGTTAAAAACTAGTCTGTACGAGGTTTAACTTGCTTTATTTTGAATTTATAAACAGAAGAATAATTTTATTGGGCTAAAAATTTCATTGCAGTTTCTTCGTTCATTTTCTGGTAAGTTCTTCAATAATGAGAATTAGTCTTTCAAAGCGACTGAGGTAAGAAGTAACTTATTTTTTACCTCTCTGAAATAGGAAAATGAGGTTTAAGAATGGGAAGAACTAACATTAAGTTCTTACTCTCCTCAAACCTCACTTTGCTACCTCTTTAACCATACAAATATTCGGTCTTTGCTAAACAAAGCGCGAAAAAAATATATCCAGCGCTCTGCAGTCTTATACGTTATGCCGGCAATGCTACATGACTACATGATAATTTAACAATAATTACTGCTTTATTAATTTATTTGTAACATCCAGAAAATGCAGTAAACACGTATCTTCAAAGTTAAATGTTGTTATGAAAACTCAAAATTAGATAACGGATTCAATAGATGTTCAAACTTTAAATTAAAATGATTTAATTTTTAAATTAAACGCGCTCTTTAAACTCAGCAGTTTTATTACTTTATTTTATACTATAAATAACAACTGAAGTTGAAAATCTTAAATGTTTGTTTCCATCACTATCATTTTTCATAAAACTTCTTCTCAAATTTTCTTTGCTTTTGAGAAACCGACCTCCGCTCAGAATGCAACACCTCTGAGCACTTTTTCTGTAGCCGATGCCCCAAGAAGATTTCTCTTTTATTAACGTGGCAGATTTATGTGTCAGACCTTCCCTTCTTTGTATCCCCTACAAGGGAAACATCCCTTCACAACAAAGGACGCAGAATGCCCCCAACGGTTTTAATTGCTCCGTAATAGTGATATCCTTGAAGAACCCCACAAAGTGGAAAGTACACGTACTTACTTTCTGATTTCCAGAATTCAGCTATTCTGCTAAACGTTAATAGCCGTCGTTCCAAATTCTCTTTCATTTACGAACTGACTTGCTGACGCTTGCAAGCGTTACATTGAGAGAGTGTGAAAAGTAAGTTTCAAAATTTTTCCTTTATTCTACAAAAATGATCAGAACTAAAAAAAATTATCTCAGATATCTAAAAGACGGATTTACAGCAGAATAAATCAACGTATATTATCGGATTCGTCAGAAGATGAAGTAGCATTTAATTATGAAAAAAGTCTGTGCCGAATTTTCGAGCTAGCAAATATTCTTTAAGTTCCATTTCAAACTGTGATTCGAAATATGAACTTTTATGTCTCAAGAGGAACTGACTGATGACGATTATCCCCTTTTAAGAAATATTCCAAAAATAGGACTAATAAATATTCCGTTAGACTTTATGCTCCTTGTGTACTTAGGAGTAGTATAAAAATGATTACTATTAGGATAGGCGGAGGCACCTTACAAGCACGATTACTACATAAAAATGTTGAACTAATTTTTTCTTTTAAATGACCAGTTTTTAAAGCCTTATGTACCAATTGAATTTGCAAGAAAACCAAGGAACCAACTCTAAAAGAATTGAAACACTGGAAAGCTACAGAATACCGTCAATTTTTACTGTACAATAGCCCACTTATTATTATTATTTTTTTTAACTTAAAAAAAAGCTATATGATCATTTTTTACTACTTCATATTTCGATTAGACTCTTATGCAAAATACAGAATCAGACGGCAATTGATGAATACGCACAGTCTCTATTAAAACTCTTCGTAGTAAATTTTGGGCTTTATTATGAAAAACAGTATAATTCTCATAATGTTCACGACTTACTGCATATTTGCGAAGATGTAAAAATGTTTGGACCGTTAGATAATTACAGTGCATTTAAATTTAAAAGCTCTATATCTTCTATAAAAAAAATAATAAAAAATAAAAAAAAAAAAAAAATTGATAGAAAATCTTCCGCTCCATTACAGCAAATAGCAAGACGAACTCATGAACTGTTTAATCATATTGTAGCCATGACAACGTAACCGACTTAAGTTCAGAATTTCAAAATTTACACACGTGGTCCACTACTTAAAAGTTATTAAATACTTAATTTTATTATTGAATTTTAAATACAAATTAACTGAAGTCAGAACTGAATTTGTAGAATAATTTAATTATGAATATATCGAAGAATTCAGTTTTGGGCTATTGAAGGGTTAAAAATGATCGAAAGATTTTAAAATATTTTAAAGCAAATTTTTTCTTATAATATTTTGTATTAATAATTCATTTCAAGTCTTTTGCTCAGTTTTAGATATATTTACAAATTATTAAATAAATTGAAATTCAAATTAGAAAAATAAATTGTATAAATATTCTTAACATTTCTTATTTTTCCATAGTAACTACAGATGGAAGACCTGAGACTGTCTGTGGAAAATAAGCAAGTTTCAGGTTATCACAACACCTTCACACACTTTCACTGGAATATAAAGAAGATTTCTGGGGATATACTGGGATGTAACATTAAGTAGTTGAGAGTACGTATTTGAGGTTAAAGGGATATTGTATCTAGTATTTCAAATCCTGATAACATCGCAAACGCTGTCGGTGGGACCTAGATAGGATGTCCTAAGGATATACTGGGATGTGACATTAAGCACTCGGGAGGATGAGTTTAGGAGGAAACTGGGATGTTACGGGATGTCCTGAGCATGTAGTAAGTAGGACTTTAAATCCTAATAATATCCCATACGCTGTCAATGAGACATAGATAGGATGTTTTTAGGATATAATGGGATGTGTTTAGGAGGTTAGTGGGATATCCAGGGATGTCCTGAGGATGTAGCAAGTAGGAGTTCATATCCTAATAACATCCCGCACGCAGTCAATGGGACTTAGTTAAGATGTCCTGCAGATATCCCGGGATGTGACATTAAGCACTCAGGAGGAGGTACTTATGAGGTTCGCGGGATATTCCGGGATGTCCTGAGGATGTGCGCACATCCCGCGAGCAACATCCTCGGGATATCCTAAGGATGATTTTGTGCTATGTGGGACGGCTATCTGCCTATGGGAAGGGATGCCTTCGTGGAGGACTTTCTAAAGAAAACTGGCTTGTATACACGTTACACGTGGGGAGAAACCACGAAAACGCCCCTGCAGCCAGCCCGTTCGCGGGATTCGAACCTCGGACCGAACTATCAGTGTTCAGCGACTTATGGCTGTTGTTAATGGATGCCATTTTTGATTGCACGTTGAATGTTAACAAAATCTGACTCGGTAATATTAACATTTATATTTAATTCTAGGATGATATATATTTTAACATATATTCACTTATACACAATCACATTGCATGTAGTTACAAGATGAGCACTTTTCAGTTCGCAAGTCCGCATGAGTAAAAATCAAGAAAGTCATATTACAGCTACGATAACATCACGGAGGGAAAAAGAGGTGAGTGCGTGCTTCACCGACGGCAGCCAGGAACCGAGTAACCAGTTCGAATTTTCCTCCAGAGAGGAAGAGGGAGAAAGCTGATAGCGCCCTCTTTCGGGGCAGCGGACAAATAATAATAATAAAGAGTTCTCCACAGTATCCCCCCCCGAGTACCAAAGGTACGATGAAAAAAATCAGTTCACAAATATCTGGTGTTGAAGCGCACACGTCTTCCCGATCGTGTGACGACTGGTGGAGCACTGGGAGGAAGCGTAAGGTCGGTCGAAGGAGGAGTATCCGGAGTAGCAGTTGGATCCGGGGCGACAGGAGGATCGCTGGTCACAGGAACCTGAGTGTTTGAAGCTTCGAAGAAAGCAGGCTTCAGACGATCTATGCTCAGGACGGTTTCCTTGCCGCGCACGAAGACGGTGAATTGCTTATTGTTACGTGCTCAGACCTTGAAGGGTCCAACGTATGGAGGACAAAGTGGTGGTTTGACCGCTTCGTTTCGCACAAACAGGTGAGTGCAAGTGCTCAGTGCGTGGTGCACGAAAGGGGCAGATTTGCTGTGGCACGAAGTAGGAGTCGGAGACAGCTTCTTCATCGCCTCTCGGAAAGTCTGGAGAAAGGATGCTGGATCGACTGGAGCAAAGGATGGCTGAAAGAACTCAGATGGTAATCGAAGGGATGTGCCGTAGACAAGTTCAGCGGATGTACCTGCGAGGTCTTGCTTGAAAGAAGAACGCAAACCAAGAAGCACAAGAGGAAGTGAAGTAATCCAACGGGTGTCATTACGGCACTTCAGGGCTGCTTTCAGGTCGCGATGTAAGCGTTCCTCTAAGCCGTTGGCGGAAGGATGGTATGGTGAAGTGCGAATTCGGCGTATTCCAAGCATAGATGTCAGAGAAGCGAAAAGGTGTGACTGGAATTGTCGACCTTGATCAGTAGTCACAACTGATGGTACACCAAATCGTGCAATCCAACCGGTGATGAACTGTCGAGCCACAGAGTCAGCAGAGATGTCCTGAATGGGAAAAGCTTCAGGCCAACGAGTAAAACTGTCAATGCAGGTGAGCAGATATCGATAACCGTCAGATGGTGGCAGAGGACCGACGATGTCTATATGGACATGGTCGAATCGTTCGGATGGCATCGCAATTTTTTCCAAAGGGCTATGTGTGTGCCGGGTAACTTTTGAACGTTAGCACATGATGCAGGAACGAGTCCAGTTGGCAATGTCCTTTAGTATGGATGGCCAAACGAATCTTTCTTGTATGAGCTTTTTGGAAGCCCGGATACCTGGGTGCGATAGGTTGTGCAAACAGTCAAAAACTTTTTCCTGAACTCAAGTGGTACATACGGTCGCAGTCTGTTGTTGGAGGTATCGCACAATAGTTGGAGGTCCCGAGTAAGTTGTAATGACTGGAATTTCAGCGAGCAGTTTGGGTCTTCACTCAGACGTTTTAGCTCCTCATCAGTGGCTTGCGAGTGAGCAATAAGCGTGAAATCCAGTGGTGCATTGGCATCGATGCCCTGAATACGTGAGAGAGTATCCGCGACGACATTGCTGGAACCTGATATATGCTGAATATCAGTGCTGAATTGAGCTAATTAATAATTTAAATGCCGAATTTGTCTCGGGGAAGCAGAATTTGATTTTGAAGTGAATGTATAAGTTAGAGGTCGGTGATCAGTAAATATAGTGAAGTGTTGACCTTCAAGATTGTGCCTGAAATACTTAATAGCTGCGTAAATAGCTAATAATTCTCTGTCATACGTGCTGTATTTTTGTTCTGTAGGGAACAGCTTACGTGAGAAAAATCCTAGCGGCTGGTAGTCATTAGAATGTCGAACGTTTAAGACAGCTCCGATGGAAATGTCAGAAGCGTCGACCATAACACTCAGCTTTTGGTTAGGAGAGTGATAGGAGAGAGTTGCAGCATTACTAAGGTCGTGTTTACATTTTTCAAATGCCTGATTAAGTTCGTCGTTCCAAAGAACAGGGCGTTTATCATTTTTACGTGAGTCTTTTAAGAGTTCATTCAGTGAAGCTTGGGTCTCGGCTGCCTTTGGTAAGAAGCGGCGATAAAAGTTTATCATGGCTAAAAATCATCTGAGCTCGACAATAGTGGTAGGTTTTGGGAAGTCGGCAATTGCTTTTGTTTTCTCAGGCAGGGATTTTACACCTGAGGCAGTAATGAGGCAACCTAAAAATGAAACAGATGGTTACACACCGAGTACACATTTGTTAGGGTTTAATTGCAAACCATGTTTATTCAAACGATCAAACACTTGACGAAGATGACGGATGAGCTCTTCTTCGCTAGTCGATGCAATAAGGATGTCGTCAAAATAAGGGATGCAAAAATCCAATCCAAATAAAACTTCATGTATAAAACGTTGGAAAGTTTGGCTTGAATTTCGTAAACCAAACGGCATAGCCAAAAATTCCAAAAGACCAATAGGGGTTGTGACAGCAGTTTTCGGAATGTCTGCAGGGTTAACAGGAATTTGATGATAGGCACGTGCTAAATCATGTGTTGAGAATATGTTCTTTCCTGAAAACATTTGAGTGCAATCCTGAATATGGGGTACGGGATAGCGATCCGGAATTGTAACGGCATTTAAGCGACGATAATCCCCGCACGGTCGCCAGTCGCCATTAGCCTTACGAACCATGTGCAGGGGGCTTGCCCAAGGACTTTTTGAAGGCTGAATGATGCCTTTTGATAGGAGAAAATCAAACTCTTGACGTGCAGCTTGAAGTAATTCTGGAGATAATCATCTAGGTTTGGAGAAAATAGGAGGTCCTTTAGTTTCAATGTGATGGAAAATCGTTGACATTGGTGGCCTCTCAAAAGTTTGCAAAGGATTCGACAAGCTAGGGTAATCGGCAAGGATTTTGTCAAATTTTGAGTTACCCATCAAAATATGAATGCTAGTACTGAGCGGATTCACATTAGGAAGTCTACCGCATGAATATAGTTTTGTTTGTCCATCAATTAAACGGTTGTTTTTAACGTCTATGAGTAAGTTGAACTTTGTGAGAAAGTCAACACCTATGATGGGCTGATTGACGTCTGCCAGGATAAAAGGCCAAGTAAATGAGCGACGTAAGTTTAAATTGATGGTCAAAAGTTTGGTGCCATACGTTGCAATTTTAGTGCCGTTAGCGGCAAAGAGTTCCAATGCAGCTGGTATTTTGGCATGCTGACTGTAACTCTTGGAAATGACAGATAAATCGGCTCCGGTGTCAATTAAAAAGTCAGCTTTGAGGATGAATCGGCCAAAAGAATTCGATTGATGTGGCGGTCGCAACGTTGGCCGGCAAGCGATCGCCGATCTAGTTTTCCGACTGCCGGAAATTGCACGGAGAAATACATTTTCGTGCCTTGGAACCAAAATTAGTATGGTAGAAACATATGTTGTTGCACGGTTCTTTATACTGTCGATAGCGTCTACTAGATCTATTAAGCCTACTGTTGCGTTTGGAATAGTCTCTTCGTTCACAGGAACGCTCACGGCTGTTTTTGAGGGCTAGCGAAAGTTCATTTACCTGCTTTGTCAGCTCTGCAACTTGCTGTTCAATGGGAGAGGTAGATGCCGTAGCAGCACTATTTATGTGCGGGAGAGTTGTGAGATCTGTAATTTTATCAGCTACAACTGCTAGTTTTGGAAGATCATCACTTAAGGCAGCAAGAATACTTTGTGTGTTTTGCGGGAGACGAGATATCCATAGGGATTTCAACAAAGGTTCTCCAACGGTCTCTCCAGGGAGGTTTCGCATACGGCAAAGTAATTGTGATGGGCGTTGATCGCCAAGTTCTAGCCCTTGAAGAAGTGTACGTATCTTTGACTCCTCACTTTCAGAATGCAATTCAATTAAGCGTGTTTTTAGTGTATCATATTTGCCAGTCACAGGTGGGTGTAAAACGATATCACAAACGCTATTGAGAATATCAGACTCGATTGCAGATATCACATGATTGAATTTCGTGGAGTCAACAGTGATTCCGGCGATATCAAGCTGGGCCTCTAGTTGTGCAAACCACAAAGTAGGGTTGACCTTCCAAAATGGGGAGGTTTGACGGAGACACGTGAAATATTAAGATCGTCTGCGATGGGTTGTGGTGGAGCCATGATTCACAAAAACAAATATATATTGCCAATATGACACAAATAAATACACAATAATCAGTCACTAATAAGTTCACATACGACACTAGTGCAAAATAAATAAAGTTAATGTAAACATTAACGTGAGTGAAACACTTTTGCAGGTAAGCTATCCGAATATAAGCATAAGTAATACTAAGAATTTGCGTGGCTTACCTCCGAATTGTACGAGAAATATTTGCTCAGTCAGCAGCAGATTCAGCACAACAAAATTCACTTATAGAAAAAATATTCCGAAAAAATTTATTTTATGATATGTAACCACGTTGTACGATTTATATGGAGATCACTTCAAAGCACTTTGACGATTTGCATGAGACACATGATAATTCACAAGCACGTTGTTAAGCAGGCACAACTGTTTTTCACACTATATTGCTGATGACACGAAAATAATGATGGATTACGCTAGCAGTTTGCATGAACAGAAATAATTTTCACTTCATAGCACATTATAATCACAGAACTTGAGGATGCAAGCAGGTTACAGGAGGCACGTATTCACTAACTTGACGAGTCACCATTTATGGCTGTTGTTAATGGATGCCATTTTTGATTGCACGTTGAATGTTAACAAAATCTGACTCGGTAATATTAACATTTATATTTAATTCTAGGATGATATATATTTTAACATATATTCACTTATACACAATCACATTGCATGTAGTTACAAGATGAGCACTTTTCAGTTCGCAAGTCCGCATGAGTAAAAAGAAAGTCATATTACAGCTACGATAACATCACGGAGGGAAAAAGAGGTGAGTGCGTGCTTCACCGACGGCAGCCAGGAACCGAGTAAGCAGTTCGAATTTTCCCCCAGAGAGGAAGAGGGAGAAAGCTGATAGCGTCCTCTCTCGGGGCAGCGGACAAATAATAATAACAATAAAGAGTTCTCCACAGACTTTACCGCTCGGCCGCTGTTTCTTCAGGAGGAAAAGAAACATCTTTACGTGACATCCACATACATCACTGAATAAATTCCTGAATCTTCAAACAATTCGACTGAGAAATCATGGGATTCTCCATTTATGATACGATATGATGTTCTATAACGTAATTTAAATTTATACAACCATATAGTCTAAAACCAGTCGCTCTTCACTTTAATCTGCAATGATATCGTTTTTGTCTTTTCTGATAACACAAGCTCAATTGATGGTATTTGCTGGTGTACACGTCCAAGTGTTTTTTCTTTGAACACCTAAATTCTTTGAAGTATCTTGAAGGTATATTCAAAAGCGTCCAACTTTTTGAAACATCTTGTTACGTCTGACAGCCAAATTTCCCTGCAAATTTTTGCTTACTTTCTCCCTAATTTTCTTCTTTCGTTCTTCAGTTATTTTCAGTGCTTATACAAGAAAATTAAGACTTTTTGATTGCTAGACTTCCATAAATTTTGCATTCTTGTCAATTTTTTTAAAATATCAATTACATGAATTGCGTTTCAGCTGAAGACAGCTTTTCATTTTCTAGTCATTTTAACTATAAGTAAAGTTTAAAGCGAAGTCCAAAGGATAAATAGTTTAATTAAAATATTTTTGCTAAATGACAAAGAAATAAAACAGTCCAGCAGTGTTTTTTCTGTACCACCGAGTAACCCGATTCTTATATCGGCTGAAACAATCTAAATCATATTAAAGATCATGTTCTTTTATGCAATCTACAACGAGAGAGAAAAATTAGCTTCTTAAAACATTCTTTCTAAGATGATTAATATAAAAATTTATATTTAAAGCTGGGACTCAAACCAAACTGTCAAACTTTTAAAGTTTAATTTACATGGTGGTTATAATTAAAGTTCCACTTTGAAATGGTCATAAAAGGAAAACTACCGGACCAAATGTTATCAAACTAGGAAATCGTGTAAAGGAGGTTATGGGAATTTATTTTCCGAGGGAAAAAAAAAAAAGTGTTCAAACACTCTCCACCAAGAAAAAAATGGCGCTGTATGCAATAATGTTAAATGAAATAAGACATAAAACATCTGTTTAAAATGCGTTTAATAGTTTTCGAAACGTGTTACAAAGCATGTCCAGTATTTTCCGAAAGCAAGTTAAATCCTGTTACTGCATTCTCAACAGCAGCTCTTAGCATATCAGGAGGAATGTTACGGTCATATCGGTGTATCACATTTTTCATTTCTGCCAAATTGTTTAGATTATCACCATAAACAGTGCTTTTAAGATAACCCCATAGCCAAAAGTCACAGAGGTTGAGGTCTGGTGGGAAGAGGGGAAGTGTCGGTTTATAAGACGCTCATTCGTGAAATGTTGCCTAAGTAACTGTGCGACACGCGTGAGGTGCACTGTAAAAAAAAATCTGTAAGGTTACTAAGAAAACTCATGGAAACTGGGATGCCATGGATTATTTAAGTAACAGAAACAGGTGTTTTCTTTGTAACATTACAAGAGTTTTGCCTGTAATGGTTCTTGATCTTTTTCTTGTAATATCACAGCATATAGTTATGTAAGTAGAACATATTTTTCTCATGTAAATTCCCAAACGATATATCTGTAATGGTTACAGATTAGTTGTGTGTAATATTACAGCAAATAATTATATAAAAAGAACATGTTTTTCTCATGTAAAATCCCAAACGATATATCTGTAATGGTTACAGATTATTTGCGTGTAATATTACAGCAAATAATTATGTAAAAAGAACATGTTTTTCTCATGTAAAATCTCAACAGATATATCTGTAACCGTTACAGGTATATGCATATGATTAACCATTACAAGCATATGATTAACCGTTACAGGTTAATCATATGCTTGTATTATTATAGCAAGTTATTATGTGAGTAGAAGATACTTTTCTTACGTAAAATTCCAATGGTTGTATCTGTAAAGGTTTCAGATTATTTCTTTCTAATATCCCATTAAGTAATTATGTGTGTAGAATATATTTTTCATAGATAATACTAAAGGATATGTCTATAAAAGTAATAGATTTTTTTGTCTAAAATGATGCTTATTATAATAAAATATATTGAAATCAAGATGTTTTGAGTAAAACAATATCTGCATGTGTATATCATTATACAGATATATGCAAGTGAAGCATAATAGTTTGGCTTTTTAAATTAGTCAATTTGACCTCAGAATAGCATTAATTTAAAAGATGCGCTTTCAACAGCAATGTTCTTTTTTCAAAAAGTAACATTAGTCTGTTGCAGAGTATTTTTGTTTTCTGAAGAGAAACTTATGGCTGATATTATTGAAAGGCCTTTCATATTGATTTTGATTAATTTAAAAGTTCAAATTGATATGCTACTCCTTATATTTGCCCTGTAAAATAGCTGAAAAAAAATAGTATGTTTTATTTGCATGTTTTAGTGTCAGTTAATAAGATATGTTCTAGAACTTTATTTTAGTAATTTTAGCTAAAATAGACACATGTTGCTTTAGATTTAACTTATATGAGTAAACGTGTTGCATGTTGATATGATCATATTATTACAGTAAAAGACATTTTGTGAAATATTTCTATGAAGAACTCAGAACAGCTGTTGTTCATATTTCAAAAATATATTCTCTCCTTCTAAAAAATGACATTTTCAGTAAATTAAAGAATTCAACATAGCAATGAACTTCATTTTGTTACTACAATAAATTCAAATTTTGTTCATACGCTTGAATTACAAAGTCTAACTAATTTTTTTATTCTTATCTGCACTCAGTGTTTGTCAACAGTCTGCTATTGTTTGAAATAATGCATAACTTTTTTACTTACCTTCAAATAATTTCCTTTGAATTAACAGATAGAAATCTTTCATTAAAAACCTAATGTCATGCTTTTTGAATAAGCATAAAACTTTGCCCACTGACCTTAATTTTTAACGCCTTGTTTCCCTTAAAATTCTTAATACAATTATGCCTTTAAGAAATTTATTTCTAAAATAAATACTTCAGTTTAGCTTAAAATTTAATGCATTTTAATTTTACCTATAATTTTTACAAACATAATATGTAATAAATCTAAGCTTAATATTTACCATTTTTACCATTTCGAAAGTGATACTAAAAAGTATTCCTAGTTATTATAAATTTCGAGATTCGCATACAAAATTGTGAAATAAACATGTGACAACAGAAAACAAACTTTATGCTCTCTCTATATTACAGCATGTTAATTAAGAAGTTTATTGAATTTATAATTTTATTGTGAAACACTATGAAGCAAATAATATGCTAATTAAAATACAGTAAAAATAAAAAATTAGTAAAAATAATTTATTACTTAATTCATAAACTTTACATAAAACCTGAAAAAAAGAATTAATTAAAAAATAACATAATTTAATAAACATTTCATAAAAATTCGACTGCTTGGAAAAAATGAATGGTTTTTCCCCTCTTTGTAAACCATGTCTCCTAAATAAAGAAAAAAACATTTCTTTTAAAATCATAATCATGCTCTTAAAAAGCTTATAAAAATTATTTTAATAGATGTTTTAAACATGTGCTTATATAACACTTTTAATCATATTTCTTTATAATATCTTAATTAATTAAAAACAGCTTAAATTCTTTAAAAAATTGGATTACAGTGAACCGTCTCATTACGACAAGCTACCTCAGTCAATCACTTTTTAAATTTAACCAGCATTCCTCATAAAATAACTAATTAGTAAACATAACTTCTCTAGGATGCCCACTATCATTTAAAGATCAAAATTTTCAGGAATCACGTATAGCTAGCTTAGAGAAGGTTCATTGTACAAAAACAGCCAATATTCAAATATTTTCATAAATGAAGCCACCATAGTTATTAAATATAATATACAGTATACTTATATTCAGAATTCAGAACTTGAATAAATTTCTCGAACTGTTTTAGCATTCGAAAAATATTATATTTATTACCTTAAATTTCTAAAACAATATTACATATTCGTCCAAAGGAATCACTGGGACTCGGACAACATTTCCCCCCTAGCTTTCTTTTAGCACAGGATTCTGAATATGTTTTAATGATTTAGGTAATGTTTGTCTTCCTTAAGGCGCTCACAAAACAAGTTACCCTAAATGTTTTGTCCGCATAGTGGTCATTTTCATCTTACTAACTGATTTGCTAGTGGATTTTGGGTGCATGGCCTATCATTGATGAAACAATAATAGTGAACAGCTTCAAGAAAATGGGGATATCTAATGCTCTTGATGCCATATTCCCACTTATTTTTACTAATTTTATCTTCCGAAAATTAAGAGGGAAAAATTAAACGAATAATTTAATTTCCAAAGGACACAGTCACAGTAGGAATATAACAAATGAAAAGTAATCATGGATAAACTACTACTATCACAATATTATTTATTTAAAAGAAACCTCTATTTCAATAAGAATACACATAATTGCAACATCTAATACATTATCTCATTTCTTCTTTATAATTTGAACTTCTGTCATTCTCACTGTTGTTCTTGCAAATCCTTAGGCCTCAGATCATACATAAATAATTAGAAAAGGTTGTGGTCCGATGCTTGCTAGGGTGAACATTCAGCTGATATGGCAAAATTGCACAGTGAATGGCAGTTGGTATTTGCTTTCACTATCATAGATCATTGTTTGTATTAGGCTGACATAATATTCAACAGTTAGAAGAGAAAGATTCAACGGCGCCTTAAATGTGCAAAAGTTTGCCTTTGTTAGTATGACGAAAACAATCATTATGTTGATAAATCCATTTTAAAATCTTGGGATATTCATTTTCTGAGTGCATTAAAAGGGGGAAAATTATGTAAATATTTTTTTAATTTTCAGAATCTGGTTCTAAAGCTGGGTGGGGTGGAATATGCAACGCAATACGGTATTCTGAAGATCATTGCTCATGGCAGTACAAACTAAACGGTGATAACTTGCATGCTGTAGAAGAAGACACAAATTGCAGTTCCAAGATGCATTAAATGCTTTGAGGTCTAGGGAGTAGGAGTGGGCAATACTAAGAGTGAAATTCAAGGTATAGGGAAGTAGGAATGAAAATTACTTTTATCAGATAACCTAAATGGTTATGTTACTAAGCGTTCTTATTGGAATGTAGGTTTCTTTTAAATAACAATACTATGATAGTTACCAGTAGTTCATTCATGAATATTTTTGATTGGTTATGATCTTATTGTAATCACATCCTTCAAAATTAAATTGATTGCTTAATTTCCCCCTTGATTTTCATACTATAATATAAAAGGAGGAAAAAAAAGTCTGCAAGTAAACATAACTCCTCTTTCTCTCTCTATATATAGACATGTATCTTCGTGTGCAACTAAGCAAAACAAATGTGACTTTTTCTTCTTTAAAAAAATTGTGTAAATAAATAGGATGAGAATTAAGTTCATTTCAAAGACTTATGACACATGAAATATACATGATCAAAATAAATTAGAAAATTAAGTTCAAATAAATTTTAAGCTAAATTACGTGTTGCAATTTAAGTTGCAATAATTCAGTTGTAATAATTAATACTAACAAAACCAAACATCATATTCCCATTCTGCAAAGTATAAAAATTTTTCTGCAAAACTGAAAAAATGACCAATACTTTGGCTTATTTGATAACTTTCAAATTCACTCCTTTGTTTGCATTTAGAATTTATAACTTTAATTTTCCACAGAAATTTGTTTTTGATTTTAAAAAATTTCACTGGCATAATTTCATTCACTTCAGCATATATTAATAGATGCAGAAGGTTTTTGTACCTTACATAATTTTAAATCTTATGTAAACTAACGTAATTAATAACAAAATCAAAACATAGATCAGAAACTGCATAAAATTTAATTAATAATTACTACTAGTGTCACACGAAATGCTATGAAATTAATTAATAAAATAAGAATGAGATAAAATATATAGAATTAATATTCCACATGTGTGAAGTTTGACGTTAAATATTTTTTTTTAAAATTAAGTATTTTTAAAAATGACCCCTTAAATCATGGGACCTTTCGTAATTAGAACTTGCAAATCCACTTCGCTAGTCTTTCATAACATTGCTTTTCTTTTATTAACAAGAAATATTGCATTCAGTTATTTAATTTAAGATATCAAAAATAATGCTACTGAAAGGCATGAATACTTACTTAAATTTGAAATTAATTTGGTTGACTTAAAATAATATTAAAAAAAATAAATCTTCATATATACGTCTAAAAATCAGACCTTATTAATTTTCTTTTATTTGAACGATATCTGAATTCTGCCTTAGTTTGGACTAGTAAATCACTGGGCAATTAAATGCCAAGCTATAAGAGAACTAATGTAGTTTACAAATGCACTGAATTTTATTTCCGGTATTAACTTTCAAAGAAAGTAAAATTTTCTGCATATTTGCATCATTTGGATTGATAGAATATGGCAAAGCATGCAAAGGCTATCAGCCTAAGGGGAAGTTTATATTCATGGGCGGTTTTGTAAGGAAACGTAGCTTTTCACCTGATTGGCTAATTTCCAGTCAGTCACGTGATTCTTCCGCGCGGCTACTGAAACATTATCTGTAATGCTACAAGCAAATCAGCTGTTACCGCTACAGTTTGCTTTCAACCTGTTACCATTACAGGAAATTCTTCTGTAACTTTTTGATTCCTGTAACTTTACAAAATTTTGCCTGTAAAGAGCGAACTTTTTTTTTACCACGTGGGGCCCAGCCCTGCATAAAAATCATAGTATCTAAAATGCCACGTTATTGCAGTTCATGTATCACGAAACATTTTAACATTGACTCTAAGTGAGCTGCAATCACAGTGGTCCAGCTGTCGACTGCTCTTCAGAGAAAAATGGTTCAGTTATAAAACTAGCTGTCATTCAACACCAAATGGTGTGGAATGACTGCTATGCAATCGAATGCAATGGAACTAGGTAAATAACATGAGGGATTTCTTTGGCCCAAATTGATTAAAAGCGTTTTGAATCAATATCATGTTTTAGGGACGAATTCAGACTTCAAAAATTACAAATTAGCGATGGGTAAGAAAACGATTTCCAGATTGTAAGCACTTGTGCGAGTGATTTGCGATCTCTAACTTTCTAATCGATAATTCGTGGTTATCACGGACGAATTTCTCACTTATACGGATGGCGCACTCGAATCGAATTTAACGCCTTTAGATGGTAATTTGTTCACTTCAAAGTTTCTTAAGGGTATATAACATATTAAACTCGTGTAACAAAAGGTTAAGTTAGATTCCGACCCATATTTCGTTTAACAATATTGGATACAGCGCCGCCATTCCAACCTGGTGGTGAGGTTTCGAACTTCCGTTTTTTCGCAGAAAATAAATTCCCATGACCTCCTTTACACGATTACCAATTTTGATAACATTTGCTCCAGTAGTTTTCCTTTTATGACCATTTCAATGTGGAACTTTAATTATAACCACTCTGTATATTATTAAATTTTAATTTGAAGCTATGTGTTATATGTATGCCATGTGCAAGATTTTCGCTTTTATGGAAAAAATAAAGAATCAAAGCAAATATAATTAGGATAATATACCAAAACTTAAAAAATTTCCCATCCCTCCGAAAATAAAATATTGAAACTTCGACCTTGAATTTATTGGATTATGGAAATATTCAATTTGACTTATCTTCTAAGTCCTAGATCCGACAACAATTCCGAATTACTGAAGCTGAGGTAAATGCTTTAGTATGTATTCACTGTATGTTAATAAAGTAATGAGAGGGTAATAAAAATAGATTACAGAACTTACGCTGATGCAACGTTTTGTCTGAATGCGCAACATGTAATGGAAGAGAAGGCTTGTAGAGATATGTTTTTAACATGTCTCTAAAGGCAGATGCCATACTCCTTTTATCTCTTCAATGTCAAAAAACTTTCCTTTAAAAGGCAACTTTAGTTTTTGGGAAAGAAAACAAATCACAAGAAGACAAATTTGAAGAACATGCGGGATGATTGAGTACACATAGTTATTTTCGGAACACAAGCGTTTCTCTGACTGGTTATTGAATAATGAAAAGATGCATTGTCATACAATACAAAACATTTGGAATACGTTTTCTGACTGAATAACATAAGATTAAAAGTCATCTGCTTAATTCACAGCTATTTACAAGTCAACTACTCGGGCAATCGCAGAATCATTTTGATCCTGAGCAGTGGCGTAGCAAGCATAACTGGCGCCCGGGGCAAAATACCTTTTTGGCGCCCCCCCCCCCATAGAAAACTTTCAGTATATAATGTATAAAATATATTCGTAATAAGAAAATAATGCAAATAATAATAAAATGCTGAATCTTCCATAAAATACTCAAAAATATATTAAAAATAGACACTACCTAACTACACTAGCCTTGGGTTCGGAAATGCATCTGTGTCCGCAAAAAAAATCAGACATACGATGATCTAGAACTAGTTAAAAAGCTGTTATTTATTTTACATATTTGTATAAGTGTTTTTAAAAAGTACAACTTTTAAACAATTAAAAGTTTAATATACATTATAGATAAATATATATGTGGCAACTTGCCTACTACAACTCAACTCTGCCAGTCTGGTAACCCATAGCAACCAAAAACAAAATAATATTTATTCTATTCAATTGTTATAATTATTTAACGATCTGTCTCAAAAAATTGTACTACCATAATTGGTGACCCGTATTTATTACGAATAGCAATCTTCAATATTGCACGAATATGGAGTTTATGTGTCAAAATTCACCAGTAAGTTATCCAGTGTGATGAGATGCAAGTAAGACATTTCACCTGTGATTTCAAGCGTTGTGCCGCATTCCGATGAGTCAACATATTTCTGTCATAATTTCAGCGGATATATGTATCGCCTGCTGCATTTGAGCCTCCAACTTCTCTGATTTCAAGGCGCTAACGGGCTGGCTGCATGGGCGTTTTCGTGGTTTTCCCCATGTGTAACGTGTATACGAGCCAGTTTCCCTTAGAAAGTCCTCCACGAAGGCATCCCTCCTCTTAGGCAGATAGCCCTAGTGTGCTTTGCCATAATTAAATACACCAAACACACCAAACTCTGATTTCAAGTACCAAGAAACTGTGTCACTATATACATATTGATTATTTTTCTATACATATTATTATTGTGCATATTTGATTCATCTAAAGTGGTTGACAACGATGCTGCTTCACAATTGGGGTGAGTGGCAGTTAAGCCACCGCCTTTTTGTCCCCGAGACCCATTGTTATGGTTCATTCAATTGCATGCGCAGTTTAAATTGAGTTACACTACTGCCGACGAAACTCAATTTTATACAGCGATCGCCGCGTTAGAATCAGAGGTACTGCAAACAGCTCGTGAAATAATTTTGAATCCACCGGCGACGGACAAATACAAATCTTTAAAAAAAATTAATTTCTGTTTATGAAGAATCCGAGGCAGTTAAAATCAAGCAGCTGTTCCACGATTTACAGTTGAGTGATATAAGGCCTTCTTAGTTGCTGTCTAAAATGTCAGACTTAGTCGCCGTAACCTAACGGATAACATTCTTAAAACATTATGGATGAATAGACTCCCACCTAACATGCAAATCATTTTAGCGGCCAGTAGCGAGCCACTTAAAAATCTTCCCGAAATAGCTGATAAAATTCACGAACTGGCCATCCCTGCGCAAATAGACGCAGTGCAGGCTCCTGGTCCAGGTATTATGGCGTTAGAGGCTCAAATTGATGATTTGTCCAAACAGGTTGCTCAGTAGCCATCCAAGCTGAACCTTTTCACCGCAACCTCTCCACATCACTAGTCGAAATACACGTCCTAACCCACAAAGGAAACGTTATGAAAGCCCTCCTCCGGGTATTTCTTTTTTACCACCACAAATTTGGAAACAAGGCAAACAAATGACACCCACCGTGTGACCCACCGTGCCAACAAATGCCACCCACCGTGACCAGGGAAACGAGAAGGGCCGTTGCTCGAAGTCATGAATGACAGCGGCCGGAATTTTGCACGCCTTTCCGTCATCGAAAAGAATTCGGGCTTAAGGTTTCTTGTAGGCACCAGGGCTGATGTTTCTGTCGTTTCACCACATTTTCACGAACAAAAGCGCCTTATGAAGTTACAGCTTTATATAGCAAATGGAACTTCTATTCAAACTTCTGGTGAACGCCTGATATCTGTTGATTTAGGATTGCGCCACAACTTCCAATGGCAATTCATTATTGCTACTGTCCTATTATTGACGCAGACTTTTTACATAAATTTTCTTTGCTTGTTGATATTAAGAATCGCCGTTTGATATTTTCCATAACCAATTTAACTTATCCGGGAGTAATTCGCAATAGTGAAGATTTGAGCATTAAACTGATTTCGGGTAACTCCCCATGGCATCAACTTCTCAGAGAATTCCCTACAATCACTCGCACAGTTATGGGTATTTCCGAACCCAAGAACGATATTATATTGAAACTAACGGACCTCCAATTGCCGCTAAACCTAGACGCTTCCCTCCGGACAAGCTTAAAGCCGCCAAAGAGGAATTTTAATATATGATGGAACAGGGAATTTGCCGCCTTTTAAAAAGTTCATGGGCCAGTCCGCTCCATCTCGTTCGGAAACGAAATGGTAAGTGGCGGTTATCGCCTGTTAAATGCAGCTACAATTTCTCATCGTTACCCAATCCCGCGCATTCAAAACTGTATGCAAGTTTTAGAGGGAAAAGCTATTTTCAAAACATTTGATCTTGAGCGGGCGTATCACCAAATGCCCGTTAACCCAGCTGATAGTCCCAGCTGTTAACCCAGCTGAAACTGCGGTTATTACGCCTTTTGGACTATTTGAGTTTCCGGTCATGATTTTCGACTTATGCAGTGCTGCTCAAACGTTCCAACGCTTCATGAATCAGGTGTTAATCGGCCTCTACTTTCGTGTACTTTATTTTGATGACGTCTTAATCGCCTCCTCTTCAGAGCAAGAACACCTATCACATTTGAGAACAGTTTTTGAACGTTTTCAAAGGTACGGTGTCAGTCTTAATCCTTCCAAATGCGTTTCTGGCCAACCAAGAGTATACTTTCTTGGTCATGAAATTTCCGCTGATGGCGTTCGACCCCTTCCAGAGTCACCGCTTTCCGCTATATGCCCGAACCATCTACAGTGAAGAACTTAAGAAGATTTCTTGCTATGCTCAATTTTTATCGACGTTTCTTACCTCATGCAGTAACCATGCAAACACCTCTAAATTCTTTTTTGGTTGGAAGCAAGAAAAACGATAAACGTGTTATAACCTGGACCGCAGAATCTTGCGAAGCATTCCAAAAATGCAAAAATTATTTAATTTCGGCAACAAATTTGCAGTATCCTTTCGCATCTAAACCATTATCACTCTACGTTTATTAGGTATTTCTCCCGCTTTCCTAGTGTGCCTTCATGATATGGTGGTTCTGCACGCTGGGCCGGTACTCCAGAGGTCCGCGGTTCGATTCCCGGCGAAGGCGGTTGCTAATCTTTCAATCTCTCTTGCTTCCAAATATCCTAATGTCTCTACAGTGGCGCTCGAACTAAAAGGATGAGGATTCTCCACACCCAGGATTTGGCGTTGGGGTTCCATGAAAACACCAGTCGCCCTTTAAAAAGGCTTATGCTTTATGCTTTTCAACAGGATAAAACTTCTCCTCGTCAAATGAGACACCTAGACTTCATAGGGCAGTTTTCAACAGCTATCCGTTATATTGAGGGTTCGCAGAATATTGTTGCAGACACCTTGTCTCGTATTGAAGAACTAGCCGTTCCTTCGCCAATAAAGTTTGCTGCCCTTGCGGATGAATAACACCGGGATTCAGAACTACAAACCCTCTTGAAAAGCAAATCTTCCACCAATCTCAACTTGCAGCCTATGCAGCTGTCACCTGGAAAATCACTTTATTGTGATGTTCCGGATTGAAGATTTCGACCTTATGTTCCCTCCGGATTTCACCATGCCATTTTTAGTTAGTGACATCGTCTGTCACATCCTGGCATCAAGGCTTCGAAAAAAAAAAAATGATACAGCAACGTTTCGTATGGCCTAGCATGCAAAAGGACATAGCCAACTAGACACGTTCGTGCTTGGAGTGCCAAAGATCTATAATTGTCAGACACACCACCAGCCAACTTAAAAATTTTAATTTGCCCTCATCTCCCTTCAATCACGTGCACCTCGACTTGGTCGGGCACTTATATTTATTAATAATAATATAATATATGAATACAATTAATTACTATGTATACATTTTTCTTACCTTGGATGAAGCAAATTTACTATTTACTTCATCAAAGTCGATCCTTTCAAATTTTTCTCTTTCCACACTTAAAAATGCTAGATGACTTAGGGGATCTTGTCCCATCGTTGATTGTAAATATGTGAAAATTTATTTAATAATTTTAGCACCGCTCATAATTAGCATTTGATAATGAAATAGTAAGTAGTATTTGAAGTGCGACTCTTAGGTTTGGAAAAACATTTTCTCTATAGATTTGTAGTGGAGTTTTAGGTTCCGTTTCTTTTCTACTGCGGAGTAACGTCATACAGTCATATTCACTGCTCAAAACAATTAGGGGATATTGTGGGTTCGGTATGAAATAACCATATAATCGACAACCTTTTTGAACAAAAGGAAATAGAAGAGATTATAAAGGAAAATTATAACGTTTACAAAGTTGGGAATATGCAAATTTAGTCTGTGAAGTCTAAAACTATGCGCTTTAGATAAGAAGTGAGAAGCGACCTGCAGTATTCCTTTTGTAATAGGAGATTAAAAACAATTGACATGCGTTGAATGCTTCGTAGCAGTGAATATACGATGTCTCAGCAAGATGACATAGTTGAATCGGTAGCCAGGAAGGCCATCAGTCGTTTACAGGAGAGTCAAACGCAATCCATTGTAACGGAAGCGTTAGGATTTTCCTAAAATGTCATTTCCAGATTATGGAATCGGATTTTAGAAACTGGATATGTTTGAGAAATCGTTTTAAAATAAAAGCAGAACATATACGTGCATTTCGTTTAAAAAAATATTAATATATCTCTACTTTGGAGAAATAAAGTGGTCAGGAAGAACGTTTTGGTTGATGTACTGCAAACATTTTATTACACATTTTATCAGACAAATCAAGAAAATAAATAATTAATTATATATAATTAATTACAATAGTTATTAAGTTTAAATATATTTTACAGAAATCGATCAAAATAAAAACTGAAATTTTCCGGAAAATCTTGTTTGGAGACCATTTGGCGCCCCTCTACGAGCGGCGCCCGGGGCATCATGCACCCCCATGCCCCCCTCTCGCTACGCCACTGATCCTGAGCTTGTAAGACAAACCTAATATCACTGGATTTAAACACTTCTTTAATCTTCCAAGAACATTCCTTCTTTAGCTCATATTCCAAGAATATTAAGGGAATACAATTATTGCAAAAGAAATTGAATATTCATTTCAACTACGGCTTGGTAGTTTACTAACAAGTTTATAACGTTGCGCGCCTCTAACTTGCACGCAACCAAGAGGTGACTGTGAAAGCTTGTATAAACCACAAAGTCTTATAAAGGGTTTAAGTCCCTTTTTATTCAACGTAATAAATTACAATGGCGTCCTCTTGACGCTTACAGACTGTGCCCACTAGGCAGTCAAAATAAAAATAATAACCTGAAAAAGAAAGTAAAGACAAGATGAAGAATATCTCAGAGCAAACAGTTGACGAGGCTCTCTAAAATAACTAACTCACCGCGTTTTACAATACCGCTGCTAATTCAGCAGACTTGAAGCTCACTGGAACAATTGCAACTACTTCCTGCCAAGCACATAGGCCGCAACGCGGGGTTCTTCAATTCTCGATTTCTACCTCCGCGCTCGCTAAGTAAGAATAACTCTCTCACCGAACTCGTTTCCTTCTATTTAAATCATACTACTTCCGCTGATAATTTGAATCCTTGCGCGTTCTACTCAAATTTACATATTCTGGCATTGGCAGTTCCAGGGGAAAGTAAGGCTTGACAGGAAAGATAGTTTAAACTTAAAATAAATGTTAGTTAAAATAAATATAAAAACCCTACAAGTTAACAAAACTTAAATTCTGCTTGTGTCTAAGAATACAACGATATTTAAAATATTTACAAATAAAATATTAAATTGGAGCCTCACCAGTTGCCTAGCATTTGAAGATTGTTAAATACTAATTGTTTGTTGCGAAATCTAACCCAGGCTGCATGGTTGGTTTTCGTAGTTTTCTAGGTTCTCTATGAAAGCATCTGAACTAAATAGCTCCCATGTTCTTTCTATGTTCCTGTAACCAACTAACCTAGTTTAAGCGCAATTTCCAAGTGAAGTTACTAGCAAAACCCGAATAATCATTAAAAGTCATGTAGCTTGCCAATCGGGAGTAACATGAAAGATACGGCGCCAATAATTGAATTGCTGGTTACGGTACGCTGTTTCTAAACTTAGATGGTCATTCCTTAATTAAATATAATTGATTTGTAACTTCTACTAGAGCTGACGTTAAGAACTGAAGTGTAAATAATTAATATCGTGTGCAATCTTAATTAATATAAATTAGAAATATTTGCATTCAGACAAAGTGTGTGTGATTATGGCAAAGCCTCGAGAGCTATCTGCCTAAGGGGAGGGATGCCTTCATGGAGGACTTTCTAAGGAAAAGTGGCTCGTACACACGTTACACATGGGGAAAACCACAAAACGCCCATGCAGCCAGCCCGTTCGCGGGATTCGAACCTCGGACCCAGCTACCAGTGTTCAGCGACTTTACCGCTCAGCTGCTGGTGGGCCCCATTCAGACAAAGTTTTTTGAAATATTTGCAATTACTTTATAAGAAGAATTTAATTATAACCATAATAATTACTTATTATATTACTGATGATTAGGATTCAGTTCTTGACAATTACATTCTAAATTAGAATTTTAATTCTATAATGAAAATATGCTATGCACAAAAATACATTTTAGGATAAAAATGAGTTGATTTTTTAAGTTTAAAAACTTCTTCATTTCATTTAAAAAACATCGTACCCTCGTTGTTAATTGAATCCAGAATGTTGGGTGTCGTTTATATAATTATTCTTACTTGTCCACAGAACCTGCTGACTTATCCAGCCTTTAAGTAGCTGCAGATTATTTCTATATAACCATTGAACTTCCATTAATTCGGTCTCTAGAGGGTTGTATGTTTATATCATACTTTTATAAAAGTGATTATTCTAAATCTTATGTTTCTGTAAAAATATACTGTGCTTTAAGAATCTGGATGATAGTATCAGCCGCTCTTTCAGCCACTTCATAAGCAACAGTTTGTTCAGAAATAAAGTATGCAGTTAATGTCATAAATTATTTTCTTAAAATTCAAATAAACATCAAACGAAAGTTCTCAGTTTTACACAATTCGATTTAAACGAAGTAAAGTAGCAGACGATAAAATGCCGAACGTAAAAATTTACTCTTATTTTTTTTAAAAAAAAGGAAGAAAGAGAGAAATTTAAAAATTTGAATAATATTATCTATAATTTAAAAAATAGCTTTTCATATAGTATTGACAAATATTTCTTATGCATCATTGAGGGAAAAAATTTCATATAATTAATTCTCCGTAAAATTTTATTTGAAATTGAAGGTTAAAAATAGCTGTGGCAATTCACTGTAACAAAAATCCATAAACCCCATTTGGCATTATTATTGCTCAAAAAAAAAGATGCCAAATTTCAAAACGCGAAAATATGTAAATTCGTGTATATCTTAGAAAATTTTGAATAAAAAAGTCTAATTTTTTGCAGATATGCTTAAAAATACACCTACTTTAAGAAGATGGTAAAAATTTTATAGGTTATAATTCAAAATTTTTTTTGAAAAACTTATAAAAATTATTTAAAAATAGAAATTTAAAAAATATAACACAAAAAATGGGTAAATTTTATTTGGAATGAACCTAAATTTCGAAATGTGAAAGGAAAAATAATAAAATTTTAATAAAAAAAGAGATATTAATAAATATTTACCAAATTCAATTAACATTGAGGAGCTAAAATTTTGAGAGCTAATATTTAAAAAATTACTCGTACGATTTTTACAAAACTTGGCATTCTGGCATAATTTGAGTCATAGAATCGAAATATGGAAAAAAATTGGTATGTTATTTCAGAAAAAGTCCGATTTTGTGTCAAAATTCCTATGTTAGATAAGTGCTATATATAAATCTAATATATATCCTAAGTCGCGCTTTTGAGACATAAAAAACGCAGTAGAACGGGAGAGCACTGTCCCATTTTTTTTTTTTTTTTTGAGCAGTTTACATCTGATGCAGTGCTTTCTATGTCGCTTCTTAGTCTTTTAGTCATTGTCGGAGTATCAGGTACATTGTTGGAGCAGGAAGGTATCATAGCATTCACATTTAAATGGAGAAAGATTTGGGTCCGACCGCCCACCCACCATGGAGCCCAACAAGGGGACGCAGATTCCTATGCCAGGGCTAGCCGGACCTATATGCAATCTGAAGTCCCAGAGTCGGCTTTTCCAAAAGCAGGTACTCCCGAGAGCTTGTCCCCAAACCACTGACACAAGGACTAGTGACCAGCCAACTGACACCCGTGAGAACGACAAGGTGCCTCCCATTTAACTGAAGCAGAGGTCAAAGCAGTGTATTGGAGACAGTACCTCGCTCCTCAACAACCAGGACCCTCCTTTCCAGTGACACGGGTCTCCACGCACGGCAAACACGTGGGCGGTTTTCTCACCACTCGAAGAACTAGGGACAAGGCTACTCCAGTTTCTTATGACGAGCCCGAACCTCGAAAGAGGAAATGACATGGGAGAAGGAAAACAGGAAAAGTTGCAGTTAAGAGGAGAGGAGGCAGAAAGGAGGAGAGATCACTGGGGCTCCAGGCTTGTGACACCTGATCACCGAGACAGTAATCCCCTGAAGGATCTTCACCTGCTATTCTTTAGCTGGGCATGTTTGAATGACCTTCACGCCTAGGCTGGCCCTGCCAGGAGCTACGCTCCCGACGTACTTCGCCCGTTCCGCCCAGTGACACCCTCCCCGCCATGTTGAGGCAGCATACCAGGAATTGGGGGGAGGGGGGGTTAAAGCATATGGATAGGCATCCTAATAATACTACCCTGTATTTGAAAGAAGTTATTACTTTCAATTTTTTTTCCTTACCTAATGTACTGCATATATTTTACACTGTTACCATAAATCAAAAGTTTCTAAATCATATGCAGGAAAGGCTAGAAAATGCTATCATTTGCATGCTACTAAAAATGCAACATCAGTTTAGAAAAAAAATTTAAGATTTTAATACATTATGTGATGAGCAATAAGATGGGATGAGAAGTACTGATAAACATTTTTTTTCAACAAGGAGATCATAAAATCTTAGGATTCATGCTCTCTAGTTTCTAGAAAACAGCAGCAAGCTTCAGTACTGGTACATAAGCAACATAATCTGCATGAATTAAAAATGAGAAACATTTCTAGTTTAATAATTTTTTTTTAAATTATGTGTTTATGATTCTAAAATAATAAAACTGCAGGAACACATTAATAATATATTTTCAGTATTTGAAAGCTTTTAAAATCAGTTGCATCATAAAATTATAATTTAAAGAATGCTACACACTAGTAAACCACAAATAAATATCACAATAAATAAAAGAAAAAAAAATCTTGAATTATTCCGATTTATATATTAATTGAACTCTTAATGCAAGCTAAAAAAGGTGTCAAAAATTCCAAAGTTTGAAATGAAATATCTCAGTTAATTTTTGCTGCACCTAACTGAAACATTTTCTGTTTAGTTTTTTACAATGCATATGAACTTTTAACAAATACAACTACAGGGATCAGTGACCAACATATAATAAATCAGAATTCAAAATTTTAATAAAACTGAATTTTTAAATTCAAAATTGTAAAAAAAAATGAATATTTGTATCATATAAAACATTTTTTAATAACTGCAAATATATGTTTATAATGAGTTTTATGAAAATAAAGATTGTATTCTTGGGGAGAACTGCTTTTATGTGGTAGTCATAATTCATTGACAGTACTAAAATATTTTCCATTTTCAACACAGAAATTGTTTAGAATATTTTTTTGGCTCACAATTCCAGAAATTTTTTCCATAATCCTCATTTGCAGAGTCATCAGTTTTTCTGCCTCCTTTTAAAGCAGAAGTCATGAAAAATGTGCTATGCCCTTACTAGGACTTGAACTCGAGATCTTCTGGTGGGTAGTCAGATTATGCCATTAAGGCATGCAGTAAAGAGGGAGAAAATACCTTACACTCTCTCCCACTTAAAGGGTGACTGGGTAGGAGGGGAACCAGTCATCAAATCTTGGCAGTGACAAATTATCATCCATCACCTTTTAGTTTGAGCACCACGTGTAGAGAACATTAGATATTTTGTTTTGGAGCAAAAGATGTGAAAAATGCACAGTGCTCTTGCTGGAACTTGAACTCTAGATGCACTTCTAATTACAACACAAAGATCTGTGATAAAAGAGGGACAAAATAACTTATATATTTCTTTTCTGAAAGATTTATTAAGCATAAGTATTTATTCTTAATAAACCAGTTTTCAATTATTGTTATAATCCTTTCTCAAATTAAATACAAGTATATATTTCCAATGTTTCTATGATACAGAAGAAATATTCAGAAGTTTTCTTGATTTTATACATACAATAATTGAATGATAAATTTCAAGAAGCTTGTATGTTTGTGAAAGCTGTAGTTCAAATAGGTATTTTATAACATAAAAGAGTTTAATATCTTTTACATATAATAAAGATATATTTCTGCAATAAAATTAAGTATATATTTAAATTTTTTTCAAGTACAAAAAGTAGTGCTTATAATACAAGAGGAAGAACAAAAATGTTTTAAAAAAATCGCATTTATTTTTCAAAGCACATTTTCTTTTACATCACTGTCAGCTACAAGCAAAAATAAATCTCTGACAAAATCACACATATAACAATTACACACAATGGTAATTTTCTACTGCTAGCAATTCTTAAGAATATTGCTAATGATGTTAAAAAAATTTTAATACATAAGAATTTAGACAAAATCCCTGCTAATGGAGGAAGAACATTAATTTGAAAATCTGGAGAATGATGAAGATTTGTCACATAGCAAAGCAATTTGCACTGGAAAAGGCATTTCTTTTTCAGCTATAGTACAAAAATACTATAAAGCATCATGTGCATCATTTCTAAAAATGGGACAAAGTACTTCTTTGTTACATTACAACAAATTTTCCTTATATTCTAGTTTACATATTCATAGCAGATACTGGAATTGGACCCTTGATAAGAGTAGGAGAGCAAAATTTTCTAGTCTTAAGGTTAAGTTGTGATAACCTCTTGAAACTGTGCATTAAAAGGCTTAAAAACAATACATATTTCTAAATGTATTCATAATTAAGGGTAAAAGTGATACACAATTAAATATTTCAAAATTTTCTTAAATATAATTAATAATCAGATCTGCTTGAAAATATGTCAGTAGTTACTACACCTATAAAATTCAGAAAATATATTCTCAGTATATGGCAACAAATTAAGAGAGCTCATAACATTTTAAGGAAACTTGCCTTGTTAAAACACAATTTAAATAAAATTAAAATTTTACAACTAAGTTGTTTATGCTTTAAATGCATAGATATATTAAGACCATTTTTGCCGAACTGTTCCTTAAAATCATTTTAAGAAATACACAATGCATCTATAAGCTTCAGGAGTGAATTTTTCAAGCAATCACTTGGCCAAGCGATGAATAGTAGCAATGGTTATTAATTCAATACAAAATGCTTTGTATAAAATACAACTTGCTTATGAAAAAAATGAAATGAAAATTTTTGCACAAAATTAGGCAGCTAATATGCAGTTAGAAATTAAGAGACTGAACATAAAGCAAAAGATTTTTCTTCTCACACAATAAGATTATCATTAACCAGTTATTCTAATGAAAAAAATGTAAATCACACAAATTATCTAACTTGGCATCAATAGACTGTTCTTTAAAATAAAACAAGGAAGCCATATGGAAAACATTGGAAAAATTCAGAAAAATAAAGTGAAAAAATAAAAAGCACTCCCAAAACTGATTTCAGTAAAGACATCCAAAAATTTATGATCCAGCCTAGCTGACTCAACTAGTCTTTTGACCAGTCTTTTCATTTAGCAGTAAAAAGAACATAAAAAGCTAAACACAGATAAAGATATTTCCTTTAAATCTCGATTTGTTATGAATTCTGTCTTTGTAGATGTATTGTGTAGACAGAGACAGCATTTTGAACAATGGAATTAAGTAAATTTCTATAACATCCCAAAACAGCAATAGTCATGAATTTTTAAAAATGAAAAAAAAAAAAAAAACATTTTTTTAATATTACTAGAATAAAATTCTTGATCATCCACACCAACAAACTTGAACACTAACAGCTAATTTTATCACAGTAAATAGAATTTGCAACAAAATTACCTAGCAAATGTAAATGCTAAGTAACAACATCTATAAATGGCAAAACCAATAAGTTTGGAAATATAAATGACTCAGTTGAAATTATAAGTTATGAAATATACATTACTAAACCTTTTTAACAAACAAAATATCCCTAGTAATATAATATTAAGGCTGAGAAAGTATTGCCTTCTAATTCTTTAAAAACAAAGCAGTATCTGAAGCAACTAAGTACTTATGACCATAGCCCAAATATTATATATATATGTATTTTAAATGGACACAATATATACACAAGTGCAATCTTAAACTGTTGCTTTAAAAAAATCAGACAACACATCAAGGTCAACTTTAGCGTCCTAGTACCTCACAGGCACTAAAATATTAGAACTTCTTACACATTTGTACATGTAACGAGTTAAACACAACATTCATTTTTTAAAACATTGCAAGCTCATTCAGAACAACTATGTATAATATCTTGTTACAATTCCTACAGTAATAAGAAAACCATAATCAGTGATTTTAATTATCAAAAATCACATTATTATCCATAGAACGGAAATTACATATTATGGCACATTTCATATTACAATATACACACACATAAAAAAAAAAAAAAAATATTTTATGAAAAAGAAAAACATTTAACTTAAGAAAATTTTTAAGCATATTTTATATCACATTTGAAATATAATACTAGTTATTTACAACTAAAGACTAGAACTGATTAAAAAAAATTAACACAGATTTTGTAAATTACTTTCCCAAAGTTCAGGTAGGATGCCATAAGACAAAGCAGTATTTTCACATGCATACATTATGTTTAATATGGTCAAAATGAGGGTTCAAAAGGAAAAGTTAAAAACACCCGATTAATGTTACAATTCCTACAGTAATAAGAAAACCATAATCAGTGATTTTAATTATCAAAAATCACATTATTATCCATAGAACGGAAATTACATATTATGGCACATTTCATATTACAATATACACACACATAAAAAAAAAATATTTTATGAAAAAGAAAAACATTTAACTTAAGAAAATTTTTAAGCATATTTTATATCACATTTGAAATATAATACTAGTTATTTACAACTAAAGACTAGAACTGATTAAAAAAAATTAACACCGATTTTGTAAATTACTTTCCCAAAGTTCAGGTAGGATGCCATAAGACAAAGCAGTATTTTCACATGCATACATTATGTTTAATATGGTCAAAATGAGGGTTCAAAAGGAAAAGTTAAAAACACCCGATTAATAAAAAAACATATTATTTCAAGAAAAGATGGAGAAAAAGATATCAAAATCTATGCATAATACAGAAAATAAATTATACTTTAAAAAGGAATAATGTGATTTTAAAGAAAAGTCAATAAATATTACTGATTAATTACTTCATATGAAAATACAACTAACAATTCATCCTATATGTATAAAATATAAAATAGATACCAGGCCATCAAAAGTCAACTTTTCAAGTGTTGTCATTTCTTCAAAAACAGTATAGCTTTCTCAAAGAAACTATCCCATAAGCATATGATTTTGCCTGGACGGCTATGCAAAATCCCCAGTAGACACATTGGTGAAATAAACTTTAAATTTGCACTTCCTCTTTAAACTAGCAAAAGATTAAATCCAAATCTGAGCACATGTTTTGAAAATTATATGAAACCTGAGAAAAAAACTATATTACATTTCTGATAATAATAAATATCATTTAAAAAGTCAGTACTTAATAATGGCTTTTAAATACCTGAAGTCATTTCTTCATAGCTTCTGCAATTTTATCTGCTATCCACTGAAAAGTCAAAATTCACTTTAAAAAAGTGCAAAGAAAAACTACAGTACATCTATTTTAAGCCTTATTAAAATAATAATAATAAACAAAGATTTTCAGATTGACACAAGAACTTACAGATTATAAATTAAAAAAAAGTTATTTCAATAAATTCAGAACAAATTTCGTCAAATGTCTGCAGGAACTTCAGTCTGACAAAATAATATTTCCTAAAAGATGAAAGGAGCATGGAATATAAATGTGATCTAGATGAATAGGATGATATTTTTTTTTTTTTTTTTTTTTCAAATGAAATGATTACATATAAAGCATACCGTTATTTGAAATCCCCAGCATTGCCAGGCATCTTTTTCAGTGTTTGAGAATATATTTTATCCACTATTCTGTGAACATATTTGGTTAAGAGTGCATTCACTAGTGTGAAGGCCTAGTCAAATCGGATCACTACTTACCACCAACACTTAATGATAGTCCTTTATTTCATTCTCTAATACACTTCCTGCGTATTTATCATTCTCACATATCTCCACAAGGTTAACAAAAACGATACCCAGTATATAGCAGAAAATAAATGGTGATTTGAACACACCAAATTACTTATTGTGACACATGAAAAATCCACGAACCTAAGTTTCATTTGAATGCTCAGTCTTTGCACCAGAGGCATAAATTACAGCAGAAGTTTGTTTATCCAAAATAAATGCAGCAGAGGCACCTTGAAGAAAATTTTTTCTCAGAAAAACTATGGTAACTATTTTAAGAAATTACTGGTAAAAATATATAGAAAGAGTAAAACCTCGATTACTTGGTGTAATGGTATTATAATAGCCTCGGATAATCAGAAACTCAATAAAGATTAAATTTTAAACCATTCCAATTTTTCTTTCAACAAAACTCTCTGAAATTGTTTATTTGAAATTCTGAAAATAAGTGTGCAAATACAACTAACCATTAAAACTGTAACTCTCTTTTATTTCATAACAAAATTTATTTCCTTCCATTAACAAAGGCAAGATTTTACTTCATGACAAAAATATTCATGAAAAAACTGGAATAAAAAAAAACTGTGAAATTTTGTTAAATTTCTTACATGCACTTTAATGAAACATTTAAAAAAAAAATTATTTAACTTTTTCTTTCGTCATAGTCCTATTACTCTATCAGCTACTGCATGAAAGTTTTTGAACAACAAAATATGATTAGAAGCATCAGGATTGTTTTAACTATTAAACAGCTTTGCTCTAGGCTTCAGTGCCTATTGTTGGCCAAGATGTAGAACCTTTGAATGCTGACAGTTCAACTTGTGTTTAAATCCTGGTGAATATGCTGGCTGCATGGAAGTTTTTATGGCTTTCTCTATGTGTAATGTGCATATGAATCAATTCTCCTTATCAAGTCCTTCCCAAAGGCATCCCTCCTTTTAGGCAGAAAGCCACTGTGTGTTTTGAAAAAAAAAAAAAAAAAAAAAAAAAAAAAAAGACTTAAACATGGCTGTCACACTTTTTCATTTTCATCCTAAGAAGCAATGAAATTTTTGTTGTTTTCCGAATCTATGTCATAAATGACTAATTCAGCATTTTGCTAAAATTTGAAAATTCAGTTCAGTCTTTTCTACTATTATCCATTCCAAAGCATCATCCGTTTATCCTTTGAAATATGTATATACATTACTTGTCAGTTAACACTGCTTTCCTTTTTAATCATTGTAAATTAAATTTGTTACCACATTTCACAATAAAATGGTTGTTAAATGACCCATTAGATCAGAAAGACCAGAAAACCAGTCAGTGATAAAATTCCCAAACGTTACTGATTTATGCATTCTACATATTAATAATTATTTGTTTAAACCAATAGTCACCTTGATTAAAAGAGACTTATATCTAATGGAAGACTGGTTAGAAGAGATTCTATGGGACAACATAGGTTATAATAGTTATAGAGATTAAATAAGGCAAAAAATTGAAAAAAGTGCTAAAGTTCTATTTTTACAAAGTCAACAAAAAAGTTCTTGCCATTTCAGATATGACAATGGAAGAGTGAACCCCAACATAAAAATAGTTGCCAAACCTGGCCATGAAGCATTTAGGATGGGAGTCCGGACACTGACCAAGAATATAAAAGTGCGCTGCATCAGTACTTCAAACATAACTCACATAGCGACTGATTGAAATGGATGTATCAAAGACGCTCGATCGGACTTGTTTGCTGTATGATTTTAAAGTGGGCCCATCAGCAGCAGAATCAAATCGCCAAATTTGCAAGGCCTTGGGGGATAATGCCATTAACCACTAGGCAATGGTTCCAAAAGTTCAGGTCAGGGAATATGTCTCTTCGTGATGCCCACGCAATAGTTGACCACAAGTGCTGGACAATGGGGCATTGAGAGCAGTCATACAGAGTGACAGAAGCCAAACATGTGGTGAGCTTGCTGCACACTTCCAGGTATCTTATGAAATGATCAGATTCCATTTGCACCACAAAGGAAAGGCATACAAGCTGAGAAAGTGGGAACACTACTCACTGTCTGATGCAAATAAGCAATAGCGTGTCACTGCCTGTTTGTCATTGCTTATTTGGCACTGCAATGCATCCATATTTAATCTAGTACTCACCAGCGATGAAAAATAGGTCCAGTATGACACACCCAAGTGTTCCAGACATTGGTTGTCACTATGGGACCATGTGCCTCACACTGCGAGATCTTCTCTTCACCCACAATGGATCATGCTCTGTATCTGGTGGACTAGTTGCTAAGTGGCGCACTATGAGCTCCTGTAAGGGGGCCAAATTATCACGGCAGGCCTGTACTCATAGCAGTTGGAAAGTGTACATCAGGCACTGATGCATAAAGAGCCAGCATTGGTCAGTTATAAAAGTGTACTCCTCCTCCAGGCCACATGTGGCTCGGGAGGCCAGGAACACCACCCAGCAAGTGGGGCTGGAAGGCAACACCCCATTCACCATACTTCCCAGACTTTGCACCAACAGACTACCACCTTTTTCATTCCCTGGATAACCATATTCATGGGAAATCCTTCAACAACCAGCCAGACTTCGAAAAGGCCCTTACGGACTTCCTTGCGTCCAAGACTCCCGAGTTTACTGTGATGGTATCGCACAGCTATCCACTCGTTGGCAAAAGGCACTGGATGCCGATACTTTGAGGATTAGTGGTGATTATTATTTGTTTTATGACTTTTTCTTTCTGACTGTCCAAAACAGCAAGAACTTTTTTGGTTACCTTGAATTATACTTATCATTTTTAAATTGATATGAAACACAATTTTATGAAACACGAATTGAAAACCTCATAATATCCCATAATTAATAGTAAGTTTGCTTCAGTTTAACAAATAACTCTTATGTTACACTATCAACACTGGTTGTTGGCACAGAGAAATGTTTGTATGACATGACAAAAAATCACTTAAGCTACACTAAAAAGTGTTTTTTGAATTTTTGGTGATCCTTGTTTTCATTCTCAGTAGCTATGGCTTTTGGTTTTATCAGCTGAACTCTAACAAGACAAGCTTCTTTTTAAAGCAAGTCAGTAAGTACACTTACAAATTCTAGATTTTATTTAATGTAGTTAATTTTTAAAATAAAATGCAAAACCACTATTTATCAATGTAATCAAGAGTTTTATTACATGCATTATAATAATAAACTTCCTTCTTTCCTTATTTCATACAGCAGACATGACAAAATTCATGCATCTTTCATTTTCCATATTTCAGATAAAACAAATTATATTTCCATAACTGCTTGTTTACATTCCACATTTTATTCAGAAATATTTTATTTAAAGCTCCCATAATATTAATTATTGATAACACATTATAAATAATTGTGTTACTTCCATTTGACTTATATGAAGTTTCACAAAACAAAGAGATACTATTAATAAAGAACTATAAACAAATACTTATATTTTATTATTTGGAGAGACGAAATCAACTTCATCTTTCTAGATTCTAGCCAAATGTCTCATAACTGGTATATTGGGAGGATAAGAAATGCAAATCCACATTTTTAAAAGTTAAAGGTTTTTAAAAGCAAGAATTTATACTATATAATATTTGTATAAAGTAATATGGAAAGAAGGAAAAACTGAAACTGATTAAAAAATATAATGCATAATTTCTAAATTACTGATGAAATATAAAATTTCCATATTATGTGAACTGAGTTTGCTGAAACCAGCAAGAAATGTATAAAAATTTTTAAGGTTAAAAATACTTTTTTTCCCATCGAAATTCCAAATGAAAATACAAGTTATTTATTTAATGGAACAATCGTACATACCACAGCATTTTGTCGATCTGTAATATGGACAAGCTTCCCAGCAACTGATTTGCTAAAAAGTCCTTTTTTGTGTGGAGTCTGTTAATAATAATTAAAAAACTCAGAACTTTGACAATTGAACATAAAATAGCTATTAGGAACCTAAAATTAATAATATTAAATCAGACAGAAAATAATAATATGCTGTACCAATAACATTATCCTTAATCCTTTATCAGTCACTTCTGGTGGATCTCGTATTTCTTCAAAACGATATTCCCATACCGTATTCCACTGGCCAAATATTTCCCCTTTTTCGATGTACATTACACGGCTGAAAAGTGAAAATTAAATGCAATTATTTATTCATACATTAGAATGTTCAGTACATTCACATAGGATATTTTCCAAAAAATTAACTTTCTTTCTGGCTGTGACATATTTGTTTATTTCTAGTCCAATTTGTGATGCTTTATATATTAATTTTTATTTCTTTACAAATAAAAAATTTAAAAAAATTGTTTCATACTTGTAGCAATAATTTGAAACCTAAATGTATAGCTAAATATAAATAATTCTTTTAAACTATATTAATATTCTAATAATTTCTGTGCTCAATATTTATCAAGTAGCAAAACATAAAATTTTTCATAAAAAAGAACAGAGAGAGGATAGAAGAAAATATTACTTGTTAGTTACTAGGAGAAATAACTTTTCATCTGCAACTGGAACATGAGCTAAATATACATCTGTATTAGCATATTTTCCCTTTTCAACTTCCTAGAATAAGAATATCTACTTAAATGGATATACAATAGACATTACTCATGTTTGGCACTATCAATTATATAAAATAAAATTACACTTTTTAATTTTTTAGGACAAGAAAATAAATCTAAATGAAACAGTTAATTAAAAAAATATTCTACTCTTCTTGGAAGTTTAATTTATTATTATGTAACATTTGTTGCAAAATAATATATTATTTTCCCAGATTCTTTATGCTTAAGAAATATGAATTATACAAATGCATATTAACACAAACTCTAGAAGTGGTAGACTTTAATAAAAAAAGTTACACTAAAAAAAAACTGTCTCGAAAAAGCATACTTTCCATAAACATACTATTTATAATTAGTTATACTGTTTATAATTCATTATACTATTTATAATTAGCTATTCCTTTAAAAAATTTTGACAGCAATACTGCTAAATATCATTAAAATTGAGGCAAGACAAAGAATTCTTACATTTGAAATACATATTTGCAACTTATGCTTAATTAGTTATTTTGGCATGTTTCTTTAAAAAATCTATTAAAAACTACATTTTTCATACATTGCTCTTGTAGATTAAAAAAAAAGCATTATTTTGATAAGAATATATTAGAAATCAGTAGAAATTATGCACATATCTTTTTAAAAATCTCATTCCATACATTTACTTTGATGGTATTTTTAGTACTACAATAAATGCTAAGTTGTTTAGATTTGAGGAGGGCATTTTGCAATGTTTGGGAAGATGTTTCTCTCTACTAGAGTTTCAACTGAAAAACAGGTAATCTGTGAACTGGTTCTGTAGGACATGCTTTCAGTATGCAACATTTTAAATAAATAAAAGTTATAATTTTAAATATAGGAACATTATGGATTAATTCTAATTGCATAACAATTTTACTCAAGAACTCAGACTCTAGTTAACGCTAGATTATTAATGTTAAATTATAATTGCATGCCTCAGTGACTGCCAATACACAGTCGAACCCGGTTAATTTGACTACTGGATAATCGGACCAAATCCTAACGAACCGAAACAAATTCTATGTACATAAGCCTAATATTATCCACTTATTTGGACCAAAAAATGTGACAGTGAATAACAAACAGAAGCCAGAAGTCAGCCGTGCACAGTTGGATGTACAGGTGAGCTGCGACATATGGGAGGATCTGTAGTTGCAGCTCCCCAGGAAAATGCTTTATCAAAGGTCAGGAATTCCTTAAAGTGCATGACAAAAGCAAAACTGGTGAAAGGTGAACACGCGCAACATTTTCTTTGACCTGCACCTCCGAGTTTCAAGGAAATGAACAATAGAGTGTCCGGCTCCACCTGAAAGGAATTCCCGCCTGTCAATCATGATTAAAGTTTACATGAGAAAGCTAACATTTCACCTTTTGGGGATGATTTTAGTGCCAAAGCTTTGAATGGTGAGCATTTTACCTCCCTCTTGACATCAACATCTTGAACCCGAAACACCAAGCTTTCTTCAGACCACTTTAGTCAGTGAACTGTGCACGTGTCTTGTCTCCCCTGCCAAAATACCACGACAGGACTTGACGTTAGCTGAAAAAATTGGTTTCCTGGATAAGATCAAGCATCAACCATGAAATATGAGTCAGCGTCGGTTGGTGGAAATAACCGGATTGGCAAAGACTACAATTTGGTGCTTGATAAAACAAGAGAATGAGCTGCGAGAAGAATAAGCACAATGTGAAGGACGAGGAACTTCCAAAAAACGGAAGCGTGAAGGCAAGGACCTAGATGTCGATGAGGCCCTTAATGAATGGTTTGCCATTGCTACTGGATGATCTGTGCGTGTAAGTGGCCCAATGTTAAAATGCAAAGCAGAACTCGCTAGAAAGCTTGGCCACGATGACTTTAAAGCTACGGGCAGTTGGTTGTTTCTATGGAAATCTAGACATGACATAAAATTCAAGAAAGCACATGGCGAGAAAGAAAGTGCTGATAGTGCAAATGCTGAAGAATGGAAATCAACAAAACTGCTCGAACTTTTTGAAAATTTTTCAGCAGATGACATCTACAATGCTGATGAGACCGGGCTGTATTATCGTGCTACACCGGATGGATCGTGTAACTGTCTTGTGCTGCTCAAACACGTCAGGAACGGATAAGAGGAAGCTGTTGGTTATAGGAAAAACCACTAAGCCTCGCTGCTTTAAAGGACTTAGGATGGAGAGTTTACCAGTTGTTATCGTGCGAACAGAAATGCGTGGATGACCTCTGAACTTTTTAAAGAATAGCTGAAGGATTGAGACAGAGAGCTACAATGCCAGTCGAGAAAAGTGCTGCTTCTTCTTGATAACTGTGCAGCACATTGTCATTTAGATTGCTTGATGAATGTCCAACTAGAATTTCTACCTCTCAGGACCATAGCTTTTGTCCAGCCAATGGACATGGGCATCATAAAACATTTGAAGACCCTTTATCAAGCAAGGTAGGTTAATTACATCCTTGAAGCAATTGGTGAAAGTTTGCTGACATCATCATCAAAAGCCAGCGAAGTTAGTGCAAAGGTCAACATCTTACAAGCAGTTACATTTGCGGCCGACAGCTGGCGAAAAGTGAGCAGCAAGACAATTTAGAACTGTTTTTCTCACTGTGGCTTTGAGCACTTGGTTTTGGTGATGGATTTGGACATGCTCATTGAAAGTGAAAATGATGATTTACATGTGGAACTTCAACAGGTACAAAATTGTGAAGAATTTTTATCCATTGACAACGAGCTTCAATGTTATGATGAAAATTAAGATTGCGACACAGTAATCATTGCAGCAAATTGGTATTTCATGCAGGAGGGAAATGAAGGCAGTCCCATTGCTGCACTAAGATGCGTCAGATCACATTGGTAAGTTCTTCAAATGTTGACTGGAACTTACTAAGAACTTGTTTTTATTGTGCTTCGCATGCTGAGTATCGTGGATATCGTTTCTTAGAATTTGCTTCTAAATTAATTTTCTCAATGAAAAAGGTTCAAATGTAGTTCTTGTACCGCACAATAGAGGGCATAATTACATTTTAGTACATGTTTTACATGTACATTTACTGTTTGCTACATATAGCAATCATACTACTTGCTACATATCCCGTCTTACAACATTGGACATGTTCGTGTAATCGGACCAGCCGGTTATTATTAGAACCAAAACTATCGCTTCCCGATGTGGTCCGATTAACCAGAATCAACTGTATTTCTCTTCCAGATGCCGGTTGAAAATAGGACCTGTTTGAGTATTGCTTTGGTACAGAACTCTAACATAATGTTATATTTTGTATAACTTGCAAATAAAATAAAATTTTATTTAAACTACCTCACTTATGTGGACTTCTTCTAATAATTATGCTACAATGCTATTCAAGAATTCACTTTACCAATATACTGATGCTAAGCAAACTTTTAAGAACTCAAGACACACACACTGAAATCTGACATTTCAATTTTAAAATATTGATCAAAGAAAGAAAAAAGTAATACTTATTTCATGCAGCTAACTCTCAAAAGCACAAGAAAAGATACCTATTTTTTACTCAAGTATTAACCCCTTCACGCCGACTGTCACATATACATGCCAGCAACGAACACACTTACCTACTGGCCGACACGCAGGCGTGCCAAAGGATTTTTCCGTTCTCTACCAACTGTCACGTATTTGTGCCAGTACTTTGGAACATTTTTCAAACTATAATTTCTGCCACAAGATGGCACTGTATGTCCATATGGTTTCAGATACATGTACATTAGACCTTCTACTCGAAATGAGAGAAGCATGACTCACATACACGTGTTTTTGATTATACAGTAGAAGTCCATTAGTCCGGAATCCAACAGTCCGGAATGCCCGATAGTCCGGCATCGCTCCGGAAAATTGTAAAAATTTTGGTTTTCTCCAAAAGTGTGTCTTTAAAGCAAATAAAACCGCTCGAGAGCTAATCGGAAGTTTTCGGGGTAGTTCGAGATCATCCGGAAGCGCTCGGTATTGTTCGGAAACAATTAGCGGCTGGCTAGTCTCAGCTGTCACAACAAATTCAGGTGCTGTGCAGCTCCGTTAATCAATCACAAAGCCATTTTTTTCTGCGTTGTTGTTTTGTGTCCTTTCACATCGGAGTAAACGTAACTTTTGAAACTGTTTATAAAAAAAGTGATTTTCGTTCTAACTGTACAGTGACCATGTTTTCAAAACCTAAGCCTTCGAGTTCAAAAGGAGAGAAACGAAAACACGTAACACTGACTCTCAATCAGAAACTAGAAATCATCAAATGGCTAGAAAAAGGCGAGAATAGAAATGTTTTAATGAATGAGTTTAATATTGGCTCATCAACTATTTATGACATTAAAAAACAAAAAGATGAACTAATGAAGTTTGCTTCTCAATCGGTAACAACTGAAAAATTGGCTTCTAGACAAACATTAAAAAAAACAAAACTGGAACAGCTAGATAGTGTATTGTTCAAATGGTTTAGTGCAGTACGTTTTGAAGGAAAGCCGGTAACAGGGCCAATGATTGTTGAAAAGGCAAAGAAATTCGGCCAAGATTTAGGAGTTGCTGAAAGTGAATGTAATTATTCTGATGGTTGGCTCAGAAACTTTAAGTTTCGGCATGGAATTCGAAGACTTGATGTAACTGGAGAAACCCTTTCAGCAAACCAAAACTCTGCAGAAAAATACACAGACGAGTTTGAGAAAATCGTGGCTGATAATGATTTAACACCTGAACAGATTTACAATGCTGATGAAACAGGGCTATTGTGGCGATGTTTACCAACATCTACACTAGCTGGGGGAGGAGAAAAAGCAGCCAAGGGTTTTAAAAAAAACAAAGACAGATTAACCGTTTTGCTATGTGCTAATGCGTCTGGAAACCACCGAGTGACCTCTTTTGTGATAGGTAAATCTGCAAAACCCAGGGCTTTTAAGAATGTTACACACTTGCCTGTCCAATATGATGCTCAATCAAATGCGTGGATAACTGCCGCCCTCTTTAAAGACTGGTTTTTTCACCACTTTGTGCCTGAGGTCAAGGAATCCTTCAAAAGCCTTGGTCTACCAGAAGATACTAAAGCCATCCTTCTTTTGGACAATTGCAAAGCCCATCCGCCAGTAGATGAGTTAGTTTCTGGAAATATTGTTGCTACTCTGCTCCCACCTAACGTAACTACTTTGATTCAACCCATGGACCAAGGGGTTATTCAAAATTTTAAATGCTTTTATAGAAGGTCTTTTATTCAAGGCCTGTTAAATGCCGGCTGTGACGTGACTGATTTTCAAAAAAAGTTTACAGTAAAAAATGCCGTCTATGCTATTGCACAGTCTTGGAACCAGGTAAAAAATACAACACTCCAAAAATGCTGGAGAAAACTTTGGCCAGCTGCAAACCCTGCATCCGACCTAACTCTACAAACTGATGAGGAAGAAAACCATCAAGACGCTCTGACCAAAGTTTTGGATGTCGTTAGAAGTACTGACAATCCCTTGAAAAACCTGCCTGAAGATGAGGTAGAGGAGTGGCTTTTAATCGACGAGAATGAGCCTGTTGAACAAGAACTAACTGATGAGGACATTATCAACATTGTAGTAAACCCTCAGCCTACTCAAAATCTTGAAGAAAATGACTTAGATGCCGAAACGGAAGAAAAGGAAAAAATCAGCTAGGCAGAAGCTGCAGAATCACTAAATAAGTTTATCTCTTTTGCCAAGGCTAGTACTAGCTACAGTGCTTCAGAAATTATTGATTTCCATATCATTAGAAATAAATTTTATACTAAACGCCAAAAGTCAAGAAAACAAAAAGACATTCGTGAAGTGAAATATGTTTTACAGTACGTGTACATACATTATATGAAATGTAAAATAAACTTGTTGTATGTATTTGCATACTGTATTTTTAGTTTAATTATTAACCTAATTGTTCTTATAATTACCGCCCGATAGACCGAAATTTTCGGTAGTCCGGCACCGAGCCGGTCCCGAACGTGCCGGATTATTGGACTTCTACTGTATAAACAAACGGGGAAATAAATGTTTCCGAATGGCGTGATTTATGACGTCTCTTTAAATCACAATTTATTCGCACGTGGTAGTTGTTTACTGTAAGTAGAGAAGTTTTATTTGCTCTAAAGCGTTGGGTATTTCGGTTTGCAGTTCAGTTTTTAGAAAATAATTAGATCTTGTTAGACGTGAATTCTTTGTTTTTACCGTTGCAATGTCGAAGCGTCGAAAATGTTTAACAGAGCATGACATAGCACAAATGATGCAAAATATTTCAGATATTGATTCTGAAAGATTAACTGAAAGACATTTTCCAAAACTTTGTTCAGAAGAGACTGATAAGAAATGAGACGACGATGCTTCGTTTGTTCACATTCCCGGAAAAATCCTCCAAAACGGCAAATGAGTTATTACGAGTGCAAGGAATGTAATGTACGACTGTGTGTAGATCCCTGTTTTCAAATTTTTCATACGAAAAGAGAATTTTAAGTAATATATTTAATTTTCAGATGTATAATGTTAAAATTCATAAAATGGTGAGTAATTAAAATAAAATGTGCAAAATATGCATTTAAACAAGAAATAAGGTAATTAAAGTATATATATAAAAATATCTATAAAGCATAAGCCATTTAAATACTCTATAGAGCATTATTAAACAATGCGTTGATACTTTGGAAATTTCATGGATTTAGGCTTAGTAGCAAAAAAGCCCCCGGCCCTGGAGAGACGCTCGTGTAAGACACTGCCCGCCTCAGCGATAAGCACGCGTTTTCGCTACCTGGCTCGAAGGGGTTAATGTAATCAAATATAATTTCTTGCAACTGCAAATTAAAAATATGAGCTTGTATTAAAAACTAAAAATATAACACATTATAATTTCAATTACCAATAATAGTTTGTTGCCTTCTGCTTCTCTTTTTACATATGGCCTAATTATACTATCAGGCTGAATAAAACGAGGCACTCGAAGACGCTTCACATCATCAGACACTTGAGTTGCCCTATTCAGAAGATACAGTTATGTATGTCACATTCTCATAATTTTTAAATAAAATTTTTAAACTGCTTTGTATAGAAAAAATGTATTATTTACAGATTTTCAGCTATTTATAATTAAATGTTTCATAATTACCTTTTAAATTATTTATTAGTTCAATATAAAAAAGCAAATTTATTCAAAAAATACATATAATTTAATAATGAAATTATGCATAAATATCGTTGCATGCATACAGGTTGGTAATACATTGAATGTACACAGAACTGATGATAGTTTAATAAAATTTATTTTAACAAAAGAAACACTTTACAGTTCTGGAACTTTCCATAAAAATTCTCTTATAACTCTTCTTAGTATCACAGACTACAGTTAATAGTTACACTTCAAACTACTAAGAATGTTAAATACTGCACAATGCAAAGCACATCTAAAAGGTAAAGCTTATATGGAGATCTCTCAATGCTCTATACACAATGTTGAACTAAACTGAGAAACTCATGCTTTTCCTGATCTTATATAGTTTTCCCCGAGCTGCCAAGAAATATCTAGTACCGCTCACTTCTTGAAATTACTAGAAGGGGAAGACAGATCACAGTTATACAGGGACTGCACCAAAATGTCACCCAAATTTGGTGATAAAAATTCACCATAACCATTGCCAGCTTGGCAACATCTCGCCAATTTAGCATGATAGCCATTTACCTATATGTTAAATAGACTTGCCCTTGTAGTCTTATTTTTCCAACACAGCTTCATCTCTTCCAAGTTTTTATGTTACATTATACAAAAAATACCACAGCTTCACATATAATTTCACTAAACTTATTTACATATATACAAAATTTGTAACAATATATTAAATCATTTGGTGAAAAAACGCATTAAAATTATGTATAAAACAGAAAACCTTATGACACTTTCTATGAATGGACCTTAAGCTACCAACAAATCACATCTGCCATACGTGGGAGCAAAGGACACTAAAGATGCAAATGCACTAAGAGAAAAGTTGTGAAATTTTTGTCTAGTGCAGGTGTGAAGCCTATATAGTCTCATTACTGAATAAGAAACTAATACGATGATGAGTTTATAAACCGAAAGCTGTTAAAAATGTGATACAAGAAAAATCACATCATAATCAAGAGCACGCATTATTACTGAACATGACAGTTGGATCAGCTCACCACACATTATGAACTGAAGTCGTAAAAAATTTTTACAAAACAGAGATACAAGTCAATATTCATATTCAAGATAAAAAACGAAAGAAAAGCATAATAATGCTTGCTAAGATTGGTATGGGGCTTATATTGAAGTGCTTCTGAAGCTGAATATGAAAGAGGGTTTACACTTCTAAAGAGAAGAGATTTCCCAGCCAATGATAAGATTAAGTCTGAGATGCATGAGTGTTCTACTCCTGTTCAAAATAACATTTTCTGTAACATATCTGTATGCTTATTAAGCACTGGACACAGACCGAACCTTTGCTTGATGGAAACTATGCTGAACATTAACAATATAATTATCTTATTGCTTCTAATAAATACTCTGAAAACAAAAAGCTTTGGCTCTCCACTAAGCATTAACATATTAACAAAGTATTTACAATTGTTAGCACACATGAAATAAGAGTAGCTAATCAATAAAACAAGGAATAAAATGCAGTAAAAATAAATATTGCCTAAAAATTCTGATAATTCATTACCTTGAACTTTTTCCCTACTTGTTTAACTATTAGCAAACAAAATTACAATTCAATATAATGTTTTTCTTACTACACTTAATTCAGTGTAAAAGCTAATGCTACCTTCCCATCATATGACTTGTGTAAATAATCCAATATTTAGAAAAAGGCTGCTAAAATATATTCACCTTTTTGTAACTAATAAATTGTATTTCCAATGCCATATATAATGCAAGCCCAGATATATTTTTTTCACATAAATTTATAATGTTTTACATTTGTTAAGTTATTAAAAAGTGTTAAAAATTTTTTTAATAACTCTTTAAAGTGTCGACTATAACATGAAGTCTTAAATTTAAGACCTCTTTTACCAGGATTCGTACACATTTCTGCACACAGAAATTAAGTACTTTTAAGGACCATTAATGAAAAATATTAAGGACCTATGAGCAAATGGAAACTGAATAAATTAAATTAAAAATATTATCTAAGCCTGAATTTCACTTTTGTAACATCATCCTAAAAATAAAATAGATCCCTAAGTAGTATGCAGTATTACTAAACCTGAATTAATGAACATAACTATTTAATAAGTTTGAGCATAAAATAAACTTAATGCAATTTATGAAGTACCATTAAATATTTTACACTTATAATAGTTGGTCATATTTGAAAGAAGATAGGTGGCATTTACGTTTTACTAACAGTTAGCTTTATGTTGATTTTTTTTATGTCTCATTTTGTCACATACTTGGTCAGTCTAGAGGTTTAGCAGGTAGATTTTATGTCAAACGGCAGAGGTTAAAATGAGAAGTAAGATCATAATCAGCATGATTCAGAACAAAAGACTGAATGTTGTCTCTGCTGCTGCTTGTCTAGAGAGAGACCTGCTGATTAGAACAAACCTGAAAGTCCTGATGCAGGCATGGTTGGCAAGTGTTGAAAGTTAGTCAGGCTCCGTTTGATGCAGTTAGTGTCGTAGCTTCATGTAGAGTTTGAAGGGTTGTAACCCAGTTAATATACTTTATAAGGCATTAAAGCACCAGAGGTGATAAGTTGTTTCGTATTATTTTAAGTCTCAGTAGATGCAAAGAATAAGTTTTACTTGAATTGTTATATTTTCGTATTTTATCTTGTGACCACAGTGAGTATTATTGAAAGGCAATAACTGGCTTTAATATGTAGAGATAATTTTTAATGATATGCAGTTAGTTATAAATAATTAAATTAGGTATTTGATAATCTTAGTCATTATGGATTTACATGACACTGTTAAATTTTATTTTTTAACAACATTTGTTAAAAAAGCCCTATTAAAATCAAAATCTAATAAAATTTGACAGTTTAAAATACATGTAATTTATGACATTGATTCTTAAACGATATTAGAATAATTACACATTAAAAGCTACAAAACATTTATGTTTTGTAACAACACTCAATAAAATATTTATCCGTCATTTTAATTCGAAGCCTTCCCAGACATTTTGGCTAGTTTATATCAATTTCCTTCTCTTTAAGCATCTTTTCTAACAATTAGAGATTTGTTTCAATATGCAAACCAATGCTCTCCCTAGTTTCTGCGTGCTTTATCTCCTAACTTGTCAACCTCTCCACAATGTACCTATGAGGGTTTACTTGATCTGGTAAAAGTTATATAATCCAAAACCGCCGACAGACATTAAACATATTATATATAAAAGTAACTACAATATCAGACAAAGGTTTAAATAAGCCTCTTATTTAAAAAGAACTTAGAACATAAAGGCATGTTCTGATACTAACAAAATCAATTATAGCTCACGGTGATGAAATTAAACAGCAGCAGTCTAATTCAAACTAAAAATGTATAGAGGTGAAAGGTTATACAATTTAATTTTAATTTAATCTGGCTCAGTAACTCTATCATATGAGGAAATAGAAAAGGGAAATTATAGTAAAGGCTGAAATCATAAACAATTGGGTAATTTACATAATAATAACTGTATATATCTTTGAAGAATAATTTCTTTATATACTCAGTTTCTTTCTTCAACATGTTTCCTTTTCATTTTAGAATTTTTGGATTTAATTAAGGATTTCTGATATTCTAAAAAACACTAAATGAATTTAGAATGTTCAGGAAATGCGGCTAATTTTATTTTAGTAATATGAACACTCAGAAGAAATATTTTATATATATAGTAAAGGCTGGTTACAGAGCTGATGTGGCAGAATTTTGAGAATTTAGTGACACACCGAACAACAAAATCTAGAAATGGCAATACTTTTAGAATTTAGAGCAGGCATTGGAAGCAGAATTTAGGATTCACAGAGATTGCATCAGGTGGGAAATGCCTAGTGCCAGCTATGTGTATGATGCATTAAGACATATTAGATGAATGTTTTAAATTACAGGTTTTCAATTTCTTTATTAATAAAAAAATCCCTTTCTATAATGCTTGCCCATGTAATAAGATTACAAGCATTTTTGATATTTTCCATGCTTGTGTCTAGTGAAAAGTAGAGAAAATGAATGGAAGATTAACATGTTAAGATTCCTAGTATCAGAAGTAAAACATTAAATATTATGTTTTCATTGTTCTTCCAGACGTTCTCCAAAAAGTAAGAATTTCATTGCAAACTTTCTGTAAAATACATCCATTACGCGTTGATACCATGGAGACATTTTTCATTTTGTCACATATTTCTCGAATCTCCTAGAATCGTGGGTCTATAAATCTTGCCTTCAAATCCTTCTAAACTTTCCAAGCTGCGATGTCTAAAATCCTAAAGAAAAATTATCCCTACCAATTCTGCAACAGCAAAAAGCCAGAAATATTTTGGAAAAAAAGAAGGAGGGAAAAAGTGCAAAATTAATTTTATAGAGAAAACATGCATATTCTGAGAATTTTGAATATTCTGAGACAATCATATGGGAAATATTCCTACTATGAAAATATTAAAAAGAAGACATTTTTAATTAATTACATAGCTCATTTTGCTTTTGCTAAAAGCTCTTTTGTAAATTGTGCTTTATAGCATTATACCTTGTTTATTTTTCAAATTCAAAATATTGTATAATAAGTTGCCAAAATAAAAGTTATGACAACGAAAAAAAATGTTTTATTTTATTGTTATTTTTTAAATATAATTTCAATATATTACCATTATTTTAATGAAATTAATTAATGTTAAGATGTTTAAAAAAAATCGTTGAAAAATTCTTAATCTCGGAATTAAAAATTATCTATAGAAACTGATCTCAAAATCGCTAAAATGTTGAAAAGTCGCCAAATTTAGAACCGTTTAATAAAAGAATTCACATCCCCGAAAGCGAAAAGTTGTTTAAGAGCTCTTTATTAAAGAAAATGAATTTCAAAATGCTTATGTTTCATTTCTTGCTTAGAAACTCAAGTATCCCATCATTTATATTAGAAATAGAAACAAATTATAACTCATGAACCCATTCAAAAGATAACCATATATGCATTAGTCAATCGCCAAAAATATTTCTCCAAAATGCTAATTCACACTCAAAATGGCAGTCGTAAAAACAGACAGAAATTTCAGATGATTAAAATTAAGGACCTTCTGCTGATTTTGGCCAAAATCAAGGACTTTTAAGGACCAAAAAACTTAAGGACTTTTAAGGACTCTTAAGGACCGTACGAACCCTGTTTACTTATTTGTGGATAATAGCTTCAAAATAGAACAGCTCATATGTCTAAAATTATCTAGTTAGCCAATGTTGTTTTGCATTAAAATATACTTATAATAAAGAAGATAGAGAAGTGCTTACACACGATACATATGATAAAAAGAGATGCAGTGAAAGTCTTATTTAGAGAATTGGATCTGCTACTATAAAATTTACTAACTGGTTTTCTAACATTTCGAAAAATGTTTTAAACAATACCATTAATAATCAAATAAAAAATATTAAGGATATTTGTACTGAGGTAGAACAGAAACAAAAATTTTAATGCTTACAGACACCTTAGAAAATAATCAAGTTCCAATAACTTTCATTAATTTACACTGAGGTTTTATCTTAATGATATGAAAAGCCATTCTTAAGCCTTTATTTTTAGAAGGAATGGTATAGATAGGTGAGAAAGAATTTCATAGTGTATAAATGTATACAGTATTATTTTGGTAAAAATTTGTATGATATTTCTTTATATAACTACTTTTTTTTGGACTAAAAAATAGGCAATGTTTTGTCTCCTGAGTCACTATTGTTTGCCAATTAGCGTAAAGATTTTTCCTTTACAACATTTGCTGCTTAATTTTCATTTTTCATTACTTTACCACATTAATTTTTTAAAGACACAATTTTCTTTTTAAATTTCTTCCCCGCCCCCCTACTACATGGCGAGAATAAAAATTCATCAGTAGCAACCTAGACTGCACATTTCTTTCTTTCCCCTCACCAAAATTCTAGATTCTAACAGTTGTTTGTCTTCTTGGATTTTTCACTGAGATACAAATAATTATAGTTTGGTTCTGTAATTATTTTTCTTCTTTGTATATAAAGACGTTAATTTAAAATTTATTATCATAGTAAAACATTAAAAATTTAAGAAGTTTTTATGCATTTTTAATACTTATTCGAAATTTTGCTTGTATTTATATGTATAGGACTGTAAACTCTTAACTATTGTTTTTTTTTGGGGGGGGGCGCATGGGTGAAATTTGTTCTGTAGGGGAGGAGTTTTTAATTTTCAGGGACACTGAAAGCATTTATATTATTAATTCAGTGCCTCGAATAGTTTTAAGCTTACAGAAACAGAATAAAACAATCTGGAAAAACTGTATTATCATACGAAGGCTTTACCTCCTCTTGACAATGTAACAGTCTGAAGATAATAATACAGATTTTTCCACTTTTTAGCCATTTCTACCAATGTATTTTAATTCATATGATCATGCAAATATTATTTTGACTCCACCACTTTTAGGTTTATTTTTTAAACTTGAATTAAAAAATAGCTACATTTATAATTGTCTATTAATTTGCTCAGTTAATAACATATTGCTTTTTCCCCCTTACATGTTTTTCTTTTACCTGTTAAGTTTTAATTTTAATTTAATCAATGTTTACATTACATCTTGGCAACATTATGCACAGGAAATACTTTTTAAGCCCTTGTTATGTATGTTTTATCCAATTTAAGTAAGTATATATTGACGATAAAATAACTTCAATTTACAACAGCCCCTTAATTCTCTATTTTAACTTGGGCATTTCCCCTTTCTGTCCTAAAAACAGAAGCTGCTCATAATATAATAAACCTCTCTAAACTACATCACGTTAACATAATAGACGTCATATAAGTCTTGCATAACACTAATCACATAAGCAGACACTTATATAAAGGCTTCAGACAATAATTTCAATTTGGGAACTAAAACATTTTATTAACCAGTCAAGATTAAATATGAGGTCCATCAGCGGCTGAGCGGTAAAGTCGCTGAACACAGGTAGTTCGGTCCGAGGTTAAAATCCCGCATACGGGCTAGCTGCATGGGCGTTTTCGTGCTTTTCCCCATGTGTAATGCATATACGAGCCAGTCCTCCACAAAGGCATTTCTCCCCTTAGGCAGATAGCCCTCAAGGCTTTGCCATAATCACACACATACAAGATTAAATATGAACTGAAATTCATAACAGGATATTCAATGTATAGAAATTCATAACAGGATATTCAATTGAATTAGCTTCTAGTTAACTGACCTTTTTCCCTAATGATATATCTATATATATTTCAATGATGCTTTTACATAGCTCTTTTGTAAAAGATTAGACTTTTCCCATTTTGAATAACATTGATACATAGACTGTAGTAGTAAACTTTAACTAGTAGCGAAACTTTCCAGTAATAAGCACACAAATCATATTTTTTCAACTTGTTAACACTTCTTTTTTCAATTAATCAGTGTACATGTCACTAAAGACCCACAAATATAAAAAATGAAAAACTGTAAATACTTCTTGTAAATTATATGCATATTTAATTAGAAATTTTTATTTTATTAAGCAGAAATATCACTAAACTTACTAATATATTGATATTCCAAATCACAAATAATCATATGAAGAAAAAATTAGAAGAATCCATAAACTGTGTAACATTACAAGATTTATGAATTAAGATTTACAAGATTAGAATTTAAATCTCATGATTACCGTTTAACAGCTTCTAGTGAATCACTAGCAAAGTCAACAACACCTGCAGTAGGTCTTGTAACAACACCAATCAGACCTTTCCCAATGCCTTTAAAGAAACCACCTACACCACTTTCACGAGCACCTTCAAGTGGTTTTGTGACAATTCCGGTAACGCCATCAAATACACCCTGAAATAAAATAAAAAGTTATAGAAAATTTGCAAGTATTATAAATGCACACATACTAAAACAACAGTAATAATTTCCTTGCATCCAACTGTCACTTCCAAGTGGACATCACAAATATTAAAAGCAGTTCAAATAATTTTCAAAAATGAGCATTAACAAAATGTATAAAAGCATAAACATTTATTAAAGAATTGTTTTCTTATTACACTCTCTATTAAAGCGAAAAATAATAAAAATATATAAAAATTTATAAAAATAATAAAAATATTAAATAAAAATATATGAAAATAATAAAAATGACTAAAAATTTTATGTTTGAATTCTAAGTAGAATTTCCGGAAGGAAGTGACAAACTCAAAAAATATACCTTGAAAAAGAACTAAAAAGAAACAGAACTAAGAGTTACACTGTTTGAATTTGAGACTTTTTGTACCAGTGTACCAGAATCGTAAATTTCACTACAAGAGAAAAGCCAAATGTCCATCCATTATTACATTTTAAATCAAAACTATTTTTAAGAGACCAAAGATATCTCTATTCAAATTCAAATTTAAAGTATTAAAATAATATTTTTAATGGTATGTGCATAAAATAAGTACCAGCTATTTTTCTTTCAGTTACATCGAAAGTACTGTCTCTTTATAAGTCTAAAACTCTGAGTTTCATGGGCATGATTAAGAAAATTGTTAAAACTAATTGAGTTCTTCCTCATACAAAATTAACACCGGCCGAGAACATGTTAAGAGATTTCAGTCATAAAATTTACATCATCATTTGAAAGATTTAATTAACATACGCAGAAAAAAATAAAAGCACAACAAAGCACACAGATCCCAACTATACAAATCTAACTGTTTAGAGCTTTAAAAATCATTAATTTTTTTAATATAGAATCAAATCTTTATGGTTTTTGTATTTTACTTTTGGAGTCTATTATAATGCATATTACATGTATGTTATAGAATTGTGTATAACATACATGTAATAAAACTTAATGTACTGAAAATGAATCAATGATAAAAAACTATGATGTCATCAGACATTGATAAAATAATATAAAAAGGTGGAACTATTAAATACAATCATTTAATTTTTTGAATAGCTATAAAATTTAATGTCAGCATTGGTTAGTGAATTCTTACAGCCTTTATTTAAAACTACAGAAATAAACCATAACTTTCATTAGCGATCACAAGACTTTTTAATTTGTTACTAAATGTATAACCAGACTATATTTTCAGAATTTTAATCCTCTTACAATACGTTTTTAATATTAAAAAGTGCTACCAACACTCTTTTAAATAAATTGTTTACGCAGTCACAATCCAATTTTCAAGTACATACCATTACAAGACCTTTTCCACTTTGTGCAATACCATGAGTAAAATCCTGTGGTCGTCGAGATATATTCTGACGGCGCTTTTTTTGATAATCTTTGTCAAGAGTTAGAGCTGCAATTCCTTTTCCCAGAGTTCCAGTAATTCGTGATGCAGCCCCTGCAGCCCCACCTAAACAATGAATGCAAGACATAATTATAATGAGCAAGAATAAAGATAAACATTTGTGTAACAAACACCAAACTAATTCGCATGACTTCATTTCTTTATTAAATTGACCTGAAACTAGCTCTATCAAAATTCACATGAAAAATGCACACATACTCCACTTCTCAACTTTGGATACTTAATAACAAAATGCCTAATTCTACAGTTATGCACAGTGAAATCTCTTAAAGTTATCACTTTCTGTAGTAGAGTGCTACAGAAAGTGACCAGCTTTTTTGAGATCATGAACATACTGGCATGCAAAATTTAAGGAAAAATAAAACCTCCAGTTACAATTTTAAACTTAAATTGCCTAGATTTGGAAAACACACATAAAGTTCAACAGATGAGGAAGAGATGAGAAAAACAGAATAGCAGCAATAAATACATAATGCGCAATGGCACTTTACTCAAAATGGTTAATCTGATTTGGTAGCAATTACATAGAAAAATCCATGACATTTTCAATAAAGATGTATAGTTTCTTTCAGTACAGAATAAGATCACTATATAAAACAGAAATAAATATTTTGTACAGCCATGCATGCACTTAAATTACCTTAATTTTTGAAAAAAAAAAAAAAAAAAAAAAAGAAAGAAAGAAAGAAAGAAAGAAAAGAATTATTTGCATTTTAACATAACAATATTTCATACATAATCCATGTCATACTGCTATGAATCTCTTTTAATTAGATAAAAAATAGCTAAGACAAAAGTTCTCAGAATTTCTTTAAAGAAATTAAAATTTTATATATATAAAGTGTTTAACAATTTTGAAGTGCATCTTTTAAATGATGAAAATTAAAAATAACTAATCAGTCTAAAAACAACGCTACATAAAATTTCAAGAATTACATATCTTCTCATAACAGTTTAAAAAAGATAAAATAAAATATCACAGAAGCATACCAAATAAACACAATAAAAATGAATAATCACCTATCGCATGGCCAAATAATGATTTGACACCTAAAGCAAGACCTTCAGCAAATTCTTCTGGGCCTTGAATGGCACCTTGAAATGGTTCATAAAAGAGGTCTGTAACGCCTTCTCCCAAACCAAGTAACAAACCTACAGGATTACCTATTACATCTAATCCCAGCACCAACATGTAAAGTTGTTTCACAGCCTTTAAAAAGGTAATAATAGTAATAAATAATGCTTATTAATAGCAAATAACAGAGTATGAACCAATATATTGATAAGAATACTATATTATGCAAGAAACACATACATACAAAGTTTTGGATGCAAGGTAATACATTATAATTATAGTAAAAAATTCCAAAAAATATATCTTTATTACAATATTACCAGATATATGAATCTAATTATGTGATACAGGTATACAAGCAACTTTCAAATGTTGAAATTTATTTTTATGGATATACATAAAAAGTATACTTCTGTTGAATATGATGCTGATATTCTCTACTTACACTCTAAGACAGGGAAGGGGAACATAACCAAGGAGTAATGCAAATTGATATGCATACAGGCTTCAATGAAAAATTCAAAATTTTAAAGTTTGGCAGGCAACAAGTGAACATGTGCTGCAGCACATCTTAAATACAAAACTGGCACAATACTAAAGAGGAGAAAGTACGATTTCATGTCATACATTCTTTGCGAATTACATTCCACGTACTCAGGTAGACAGTAACTATGCCTTACACACAAATGCACAGATGTCAGCATTTGAGAAAGGACATGTATTTAGGCTCAAAGAAGCCAGTTGGTCAAATCAGCAAATTACTCGACATTTGGATAGGAGTGATGCCATTATTAGATGATATTGGCAGGAATGGGTGAACCATGGCCAAACGCAGTGTCAAGATGGAAGCGGTCAAACTAGATAGATGACAGAACAATCGCCAGAGCAGCAATCAGAGCCCAAGATTCATAATTATCCTCAATCCTATATGTAACTGGTGTTTCAGTGACTGCAAGGATCATATAGGCAGTTCAGAGAAAGAGCACCTAGGTAACGGTGTCCCTTGCGCCGACTACCATTGACTTCTGTACAACGTCTGCACTGGTCTCAGGGATATTCGACGTGAAATGTCAATGATTGTCTTCAGTGATGAATCCCACTTCGAACTGAGCCCCAATGGCCAGGGAAGACACATCTGGAGATGGCCTGGACAGCAGTGGTTGAATATCAACCTGTTGACCGCCATATGGCTCGACAACTAGGAGTTATAGTCTGGGGTGCCATTTCACTTACTAGCAGGGCCCTTTTGGTTGTTGTCCATGGCAACTTAAGGCTGCTATCACACATCCATTTGTTAACTGTTTGGAACAATTTTTCTGCTTTGTCACAATAGCCAATCCCCTCAGATCACTTTGAGGTTAACATGTAAAGGAGAAACTGGTTCTCCATTACAAACAAGCTGATAGCTGGCTGATTGAAAATGAACAACTTGCAATTTTTTCGAAAGGAAAGAAAACAATCATGTGTCTTTCTTTCAGTAGTAAACCAGGCAGAAAAATTGTTCGAAACAGTTGTTCGTATGAAACAAATGCACGTGTGATATGGGCCTTACAGCACAGTGGTATGTCAACGATATTCTACACCCCATTGTGTTGCCCTTCATATCATACTATCCTGAGCTTATATTTCAGCAAGATAATGCCCACCCACACGATAGTTTGTAAGGGTCGCCAAGCTACCTGGAAAGCCAGGAAAAGTAAGGGAACTCAAAAATTGATAAAAAGGGGAAATTATTAATAAATATTTTAGTCAAAATCTGGAAAAATCAGGGAATTTCATATGGCGAACCCTCAATAAAGCAATTTTTGCAGCATTGGAAGCGATAACTTTCTTGGTAAATTATGTATTGTGTGAGCATCATCAGTCAGTTGGCATAGAGCTAATTTCCTCAGCTTCAATCAGATTGTCTTTTAGAAACGCAAAACAAATTTTTAGCAACTTTGGTTTCCAGTAACCTTGAGAATCGAGAGACTCGCATATGTATGTGCAGTGCATGTTGAATAGAAGAAAATACCTTTCCATTCTCGTATAATATAAAATCGGTTTAATCCTAATGTTTCACTCAGGATTTGGCGACATCATATGAGCAGTAAATGGGTCATTTTGGTGTTGGCGGCAATTTACAGAATCGTTCCAAGGGCCATACTGTATTATTAGAATTTTACCACAAAAGCTTTTAAACTTTTTTTTCCTTTTTCTTTTTAAAAAATTCCTTATTTGTCATTTTGCAGTAAAATAAAGAAACAGAAATCAGTCCTTTGACTGATTACTATTTCTAGGCTAACAATTTAATATAACTATATTTGTCAACATATAATTGATTACTGTAATTCAATTTTTAATTGTTCAGTAATTAAATTTATTTTAATGTTGTTTCTTCCTTATATATGCTGCTAAATAAACATAAAATACCTGAATTTATTTTAAAATATCATTAAATAATTTCATTCTTTTATCTAGCTGCAAAATGTCTGCAAAAAAATAAAAAAGACATTTTTTAATCCAGATTGGGGAAATTCTAATCTCAATCCTCAGTAGAGAAAATAAGTCATATCTAATTGACAAAAATCTGTGTTTTCAAGTGGTACCGTAATTAATTTCTCTCTCAGCACAGCCAACGTGCACCACGCTATGCAGATAGACTGGAATTTTCTTAAAACACACCTGGAAAATCTGGAAAAGTCAGGGAATTTCATTCTCCTGTTTGAGTGACAATACTTGTTGTACTGCTTGTCTCCGTGCTTGCCCAGCTTGACCACCGAGTTCTCTGAATCTCTCCCCCATAGAGAATGTTTGCACCTCTGACCAGCTCGGGATTTTGCCAATACAACACGCCAGTTGGACAGAATTTGGTCCAAAAAAAAAAAAAAAAAAAAAAAAAAAAAAAAAACATTCTACTGGGCCGTTTGACAAAATTCAAATTGCGTTCTTCATGTCTCGAACGTGCGACTTAGGATATATATTAGATTTATATATAGCACTATTCTAACATAGGTATTTTGACACAAAATCAGACCTTTTTCTGAAATAACATACCAATTTTTTTACATATTTGGCGAACTTCTTAATATATGGCTAGTTTTCTTTCCAGTGAGAAGAAAAAAAGTCACCATCGTTCCTTTTTTCCAAATAATATTCTTTATATTATATTTTTAATTATAACTGTTATTATTTAAAGTAATTTTTCTTTTTTGAATTTCATTTCAATTGTTTAAATTGTATTTTTTTTTTTTTGAATAACTGTTTTAAAAATTTCTATTTACCTATTCGAACTGCGTAAATAAAGGTGCAGCGTTTATTTATTTATTTTTTTTTTTCAAATAGTTTTTTATACTTTTATTTTAAGTGTTTGTGCTGCATTGTCTCTTCAGATAATTGTTTTAAAATTTTCTATTTATTCCTTCGAACTGAGCATTTTAAATATATTTATTAATATCAATTTTCCAGAATTTAATTTTATTTATTTGAATTCCGTTTCTTTCGGAAGAATACTTTGTAACCCAGACTACGATGCGTTTGAAAACTGCATGTATTAAAAAAGAAAATACAGTAAAGCACAGTTAACACGCCTTTCAATGTTCCGTTCAGAAGACATATATATATAAATAAGAGAGTTGTATAACCGACATTTTAACTTAGGATGACTTGCATACACTGCTTTAAACAGTTTTATCATTGTGCCCATTGCTTTACACAATTTTATCCTACATTTGGTTTCTTAAAATGTTATTCATATTTTAGTCAAATATTTTATTTTTGAAATCGCAAGAAAAATACTAAATTTTACGCAAAAATTTAATTTTTCTTCTCATTTTCTTCAGGCATTCTATTTCATTCTTGCTCTTTTCCTTTAGGCATTCTGCAAGTATATTAAAAAGCATCCAACTTTTCAAAATATCTTGGTATTTCTGACAATCATTTTAAATAAAGTTATCGCCTTCCATTTAATAAAGGCCCACAAACGGCCGAGCGGTAAAGTCGCTGAACACTGGTAGTTCACTCCGGGGTTCAAATCCCGATAAACGGGCTGGTTGCATGGGTGTTTTCGTGGATTTTCTGATGTGTACCGTGTATGCCAGCTGGTTTCCCTTAGAAAGTTCTTCACGAAGGCATCCTTCCTTTTAGTCAGATAGCCCTGCTTTGCCATAACTTAATAACCCAATTCAATCCATTTCATCAGTATTTGGTCAGAGCCTTTGTCAGTCTTTACAGGCTAAACGTTTTGAAGGTATGAGATGAAAGGAAAGACTGGTTTCATTAAGAAGTATCGGTTTATTTAATTATGACAAAGCATACTAGGGTTATCTGCCTAAGGGGAGGGATGCCTTTGTGGAGGTCTTTCTAAGGAAAACTGGCTCGCATACACGTTACACGTGGGGATAACCACAAAAACGCCCATTCATTCAGCCAGCCTGTTCGCGGGATTCGAACCTCAGACTGAACTACCAGTGTTCAGCGACTTTACCGCTCGGCCGCTGTTTCATCAGGAGGAAAAAAAAAACATCTTTAGGTGACATCCACATACATTACTGTATAAACTCCTGAATCTTCAATTAATTCAACTGAGAAAATCATGGTATTCTCCATTTATGATACGATATGATGTTCTACAACGTAATTTAAAGTTATACAACCATATAGTCTAAAACCAGTTGCTCTTCCTTTTAATCTACAATGATATCATTTTTGTCTTTTCTGTTAACACAAGCTCAATTGATGGCATTTGCTGGGGTACACGTCCAAGTGTTTTCTCTTTGAACACCTAAATTCTTTGAAGTATCCTGAAAGTATATTCAAATGTCTGACAGCCAAATTTCCCTGCAAATTTTTTCTTACTTTTCTCCCTAATTTTCTTCTTTCTTTCTACAGTTATATTCAGTGCTCACACAAGAAAATTAAGATTTTTCGATTGCTAGACTTCCATAAATTTTGCATTCTTGTCAATTTTTTAAATTATCAATTAATATTTCAATTAAAAGATTTTTTGCTAAATAACAAAGAAATAAAGCAGTCCAGCATGGTTTGTTCTGTACCACCGAGTGACCCGATTCTTATATCGGCTGAAACAATCTAAATCATATTAAAGATCATGTTTTTTTATACAATCTATAACGTGAGAGAAAAATTAGCTTCTTAAAACATTCTTTCTAAGAGGATTAATATAAAAGATTATATTTATATAAATATTTTTAAAGCTGGGACTTGAACCAAACTGTCAAACTTTTGAAGTTTAATTTACATGGTGGTTATAATTAAAGTTCCATTTTGAAATGCTCATAAAAGGACCAAATGTTATCAAACTTGGGAATCGTGTAAAGGTTATGGGAATTTATTTTCCGCGAGAACAAAAAGAGTTTAAAAACTCACCACCAGGGAAAAAATGGCGCTGTATACAATATTGTTAAATGAAATAACACATGAAAACATCTGTTTAAAATGTTTTTAATAGTTTCCGAAACGTATTACAAAGCATGTTCAATGTAGCTTCCAGCATTTTCCGAAAGCAAGTTAAATCTGTTACTGCATTCTCAAAAGCAGCTCTTAGGTTATCAGGAGGAATGTTACGGACATGTCAGTGTATCACATTTTTCATTTCCGCCAAATTGTTTAGATTATCATACCATAGCCAAAAGTCACAGAGGTTGAGGTCTGATAGGAAGAGGGGAAGTGTCGGCCTATAAGACGTTCATTCGTGAAATGTTGCCTAAGTAACTGTGCGACACACGTGAGGTGGGGTGCAGCCCTGTATAAAAATCGTAGTATCTAAAATGTTATGTTACTGCAGTTCATGTATCACGGAACATTTTAACATTGACTCCAAGTTCAATCACAGTGGTCCAGCTTTCGACTGCTCTTCAGAGAAAAATGGTTCAGTTACAAAACTAGCTGTCATTCAACACCAAACGGTGTGGAACGACTGCTATGCAATAGGAAGTAGGAATGCTATGCAATAGGAAGTAGCTATGCAGTAGGAAAATGCAATGGAACTAGATAGATAACATGAGGGATTTCTTTGGATCAAATTTGAATAAGTATCTTCTTGTTTTAGGGCCAAATTCAGGCTTCAAAAGTTACAAATTAGCGATCTGTAAGAAAACGATTTCCAGATGGTACGCACTTGTGCGAGTTTTTTGTAATCCCCCATTTTCTAATCGCTAATTCGTGGTTTTCACGGACGAATTTCTCACTTACACGGATGGTGCACTCGACTTTTATCGAATTTAACGCCTTTGAATGGTACTTTGCATACTTCAAAGTTTCTTTAAGGGTATACAACATATTAAACCCATGTAACAAAAGGCTAAGTTAGATTCCGACCCATATTTCGTTTAACAATATTGCATACAGCGCCATTTCCCCCTTTGTGGTGAGGTTTCGAACGTCCTTTTTTTTTTTTTTTCGGAAAATAAATTCCCATAACCTCCTTTACACAATTACCAAGTTTGATAACATTTGATCCAGTAGTTTTCCTTTTATGACCGTTTCAATGTGGAACTTTAATTATAACCACTCTGTATATTATTAAATTTTAATTTGAAGCTATGTGTTATACACTGAAGTGACAAAAGTCATGGGATACCTCTTAATATTTTGTCTGTCCTCCTTTTGCCCGGCAAAGTGCTGCAACTCGACGTGGCATGGACTCAACAAGTCGTTGCAAGCCCCCTGCAGGAATATTGAGTCATGCTGCCTCTATAGACGTCCATAATTGTGAAAGTGTTGACGGTGCAGGGTTTTGGGCACGAACTGACCTTTCGATGATGTCCCATAAATGTTCGATGAGATTCACGTCGGGCGATCTAGGTGGCCAGATCATTCACTGGAATTGTCCAGAATGTTCTTTTAACCAATTGCGAACAAGCGTGGCCCGGTGACATGGAGCATTGTCATCCATAAAAATCCCATTGTTGTTTGAGTACGTGAAGTCCATGAATGGGTGTAAGTGATCTCCAAGTAGCTGAAGGTATCCATTTCCAGTCAATGATCGATTCAGTTGCACCAGAGGACCGAGTCCACGCCATGTAAAAACAGCCCAGACCATTATGGAACTACCACCAGCTTGAACAGTGCCTTGTTGACAACTTGGGTCCATGACTTCATGGGGTCTGCGCCACACTCAAAACCTACCATCAGCTCTTACCAACTGAAATCGTGACCCATCTGACCAAGCCACGGTTTTCCATTCGTTTAGGGACCAACCGATATGCTCGCGAGCCCACGAGAGTCACTGCAGGCGATGTCGTGCTGTCAGTAAAGGCACTCGAGTTGGTCTTCTGCTGGCATAGCCCAAGGAAGACAAATTTTGCTGCACTGTCCTATTGGACACGTCCCTCGTACGTCCCACATTGATTTCTGCGGTTATTTCATGCAGTGTTGCTTGTCTGTGAACATTGACAACTCTACGCAGATGTCGCTGGTCTTGGTCGTTAAGTGCAGGTGGTCGGCCACTGCGCTGTCCATGGTGGGATGTTATGCCTGAAATTAGATACTCTCGGCGCACTCTTGACACAGTTGATCTCGGACTGTTGAATTCCCTAACGATATCCGAAATGGAATGACCCATGCGTCTAGCTCCAACTACCATTCCGCGTTCAAAGTCTGTTAATTCTCGTCGTGCGGCCATAATCACGTCAAAGCCTCTTCACATAAATAACTTGAACACAAATGAAAGCCCTGCTAAAGCACTTCGCATTTATACATTTTCTACACCATACTACTGCCATCTGTATATTTGCATATTGTTATCCATGACTTTTGTCACTTCAGTGTATGTATACCATGCATAAAATTTTCGCTTTTATGAAAAAATAAACAATCGAAGAAAATATACTTAGGATAATGTACCAAAACTGAAAAAGTTTCTCCTCCCTCCGAAAATAAAATATTGAAACTTCGACCTTGAATTTATTGGGTTATCGAAATATTTAATTTTACTTATCTTCTAAATTCTAGTTTTGACAACAATTCCATCAAAAATTCTGAATTACTTAAGCTGAAGTAAAAGATTTAGTAAATATTCACTGTATGTTAATAAAGCAATCAGAGTGCAATAAAAATAGTTTATAGAATTTATGCTGATGTAACTTTTTGTCTGACTGCACAACATGTAATAGAAGAGAAGGCTTGTAGAGATCTGTTTTTGACATGCCTCTAAAAGTAGATGTTAAACTCCTTTTGTCTCTTCAACATCAAAAAACTTTCCTTTGAGAGGGAACTTTAGTTTTTGAGAAAGAAAAAAAAATCACCAGAAGACAAATTTGAAGAACATGTAGGACGATTGAGTACACATACCTCTTTTCGGAACACTAGTGGTTCTCCGACTGGTATTGAATAATGAAAAGATGCATTGTCATGGAATACAAAACATTTGGAATACGTTTTCTGACTGAAAACGTAAGATTAAAAGTCATCTGCTTAATTCACAGTCATTTACAAGTAAACTGCTCGTGCAATTGCAGAATCGTTTTGATCCTGAGCTTGTAAGACAAACCTAATATCACTGGATTTAAACACTTCTTTAATCTTTCGAGAACATTCCTTCTTTAGCTCATATACCAAGAATATTAAGTGAATACAATTATTTCAAAAGAAATTGAATATTCATTTACACTACGGCTTGGTAGTTTACTAACGAGTTAATAAAACTTAAATTCTGCTTTTTGTGTCTAAGAATACAACAATATTTTAAATATTTACAAATAAAATATTAAATTGGAGCCTCGCCAGTTGTCTAGCATTTGAAGATTGTTAAATACTAATTGTTTGTTGCGAAGTCTAACCCACGCTATATGGTTGGTTTCATAGTTTTCTAGGTTTTCGTAGTTTTTTGGGTCTTTACAATGGTTCTCCATGAAAGCATCTTAACCAAATAGCTCCGATGTTCTTTCTATGTTCAAATAACCAATTAACCTAGCTTAAGCATGATTTCCAAGTGAAATTACTAGCAAAACCCGAATACCCATTAAAAATCATGTAGCTTGCCAATCGGGAGTAACGTGAAAGGTACGGCGCCAATAATTGAATTGCTGTAACGGTACGCTGTTTCTAAACTTAGATGGACATTCCTTAATTAAATATAATTGATTTGTAACTAGAGCTGACGGTAAGAATTGAAGTGTAAATAAATAATATCGTGTGCAATCTTGATTAATATAAAATTAAAAATATTTGCATTCAGACAGTTTTTTGAAATATTTGCAATTACTTTATAAGAAGGATTTTTTTAATAAGCGTAATAATTACTTATTATATTACTGATGATTAGGATTCAGTTCTTGACAATTACATTCTAAATTAGAATTTTAAGGATACAATGAAAATACGCTATGCACAAAAATATGTTTTAGGATAAAAAATGAGTTGATTTTTTATGTTTTAAAACTTGTTAAATTCATTTAATAAACATAGTATCGTCGTTGTTAATTGAATCCAGAATGTTGGGTGTCGTTTATATAATTATTCTTAAATGTCCACAGAACCTGCTGGTTTATCCAGCCATTAAGTAGCTGCATATCATTTCTACATAACCATTGAACTTCAATTAATTCGATCTCTAGAGGGTTTATATCATAATTTGACTTTTATAAAAATGATTATTCTAAATCTTATGTTTCTATAAAAATATATTGTGCTTTAAAAATACAGATGATAGTATCAGCCACTTCATAAGCAACAGTTTGTTCAGAAATAAAGTATGCAGTTAATTTCATAAAATATTTTCATAAATTCAAATAAACATCAAACGAAAATTCTCAGTTCATACTTGCCAACCTATGACACTCAAAAATCAGGAGATTTTTCACAATGTTAAAAAGACTTTTTAAATGATAAAAATATAGTTTTTAATAATGAATTAACTTTAAATAGTTACTAAGTCTTAAATGCAAGCAAAACAAAAATACCTTAGACATAAAAAACATTTTTATTACTTTCAACGTTTAAAAAAAAAAAAAAGGCACTTTAATCAGTTTTTATACAAATGTTATGGACAGTGGCAGATTTTGCTCTCGTTAAGAAAGAAACTTCATAATTTTGTTCATAGCAATTGCCACGTAGGCCTGCTTTCACTAATAAAAGTTTTTCTAATGTGTCATCACTAATATTAGATCTAAATTTAGTCCTCGTTTTCGCAACAACACTGAAAATCCTCTCACACTCTGCATTACTATGGGGAACTGTCAAGATGGCCAACATAATTCTAGAGAGTTCACTATTTTAAAATTCCATCAGCACCTTTCAATTTTACAATTAAACTCCACTGGGTGTCAATCCTAGCTGATTTATAACTTCATCCAAGTTTTCTAATTGTAAACTGCAAAATTGCAACTGCAGTATATTAGTAGCAACATCAATATCGTCATCTTTCATGACTAAACGAAGTAACACAGGAAATCTGTTCAAAATGTGCCTTATATCAGAAAAAGATGCATTTGCTAGAGCAGAAACATCAGCAACTTTAGCATGCAAAATCACTTCATCGTTGACTGGAAATTTATGTAGTGTGTAATCACATACTCGACAGAAGTAACTTCTAACATGAAGATAAAACTTATTTTTGTCTTCTTCTGAAAGTTCTTCCACTACTTTTGTAGTTGCAGCTCCTATTACCAAATCTTCATCTTCCTTCTGATTTTCTGTTTCACCATAAATCACATCATATATAGAATTACAAGACAAAACACAGACTGGTTTTACAAACTTTGATAAAATGTCTTTAAACAGATCATAAATCATTGATTGCAAAACATGAATTAATGGAATTCTGCTTTGTATAATTGTGTTCAGAACATCGAATGATGGCAAAATGAATTTTTTTAAAAAAAAGCAAAAAGCTTTGTTAAGGTCCGAAGAAAAAAACATAAATATTCGTTCATCACAAGATAAACTTACAGTAATCGGAAAATGTTTCGTGTGTTGAGCAATTTTTTTTTTTTATTATTTTGAGAGAAATTTGTATCAGCTTTATGCTTATATTTTGCAGTATTATTTTGAGAACTGCCAGTTGAATTGGTGAATGATGCAGAAATTACAAAAAATCAACAATGTGTTCATCCACATTTAATGGTAAAGAATCTGCCCCTTCTTCAGCTGCTAAATTTAAGAGGTGACAGGTGCACCTCATAATCTGCAAATCTGAATTTGCCTTTCTTAAGATGCCTGCAACACCAGTCTTCAAGCCTACCATTATTGGTGCATTATCGGCACCAAGCGCTAAGCAATTATCCAGAGGGACTGCATTTTATTTTAAAGTTTTAATAATTAGCTGTGCTATATTAAAGCCTGTCGAATGTCCGTCTAAAGTGGGGACAGAAAGTAAACTGCACTTAATTTCTGAAGACTCTGGATTAAAGAAAGAAACAACAATTGGATACAGTTTTGAATTGGTATTATTGCTTCCATCCGTAGAGAGGCAGAACGGAGCTGTTTTAATGCAATCAATAACTGAAGATTTATTTTTCAAACCCATTTCTTTAACAATTGCACCTGTTTTGGTCCTTGCACTTGAGTATTTCTTAGTGATTTCACTATCGGGAAACATTTTTCTAAATAAAGCTGCAGCGTGATCCAATGCATTCAGTGGCAGGTTGTGCTCCAGTAAAAAAGCAGAGAACAGACATTCTGCATTAATCACTTTTTGGTCTTTTGTTTCCGAAGAAAAATTTAATTTTTCGTTTTTTTCAAAACAACTCATGTTGTCCTTGTGTTTTTGTGTACGCACATGTTTGAGAACATCTGCCCTTCCACCATGCGAAATCGAAAAATCGCAACGGCAGATGGTACACATCGCAAATTTATTACATTTCCTTGAAGAAATAATGGAAGGAAAGTCAACTGTGTACAATTTTTGAAATGTGCACGAGTATTTCCCCTTTCTCGCAGACATATCAAAAGACGATAATTTCTAAAACTATTTCCTAAAGGCATGTGTACTCACACAACTCAGGACAAGATGAACGAAATAGCGAAAGAACATCCAAAGAACGCCCAACGGCCTTGAGCTTGCTTTGTGCTCATTGGCTAATATATGCCAGATGACACGCAGTGGAGCTCGATGCCCATTGAACAACTGGAGAACGACGTTTCTGGATACGCATGCTGTCAATCACAAAGCAGAAATTCTCATCTGATTCGCAAGGTTTCATTTTAGATATAATCTAGAGAAAATTCAGTTGCTTTCAGATGTCCAAAATCACTTTTTCTTTTGTTCATATAACGAAGTATGAAGCCAAGTTCCATAAAAATCGTGAGAAATATTAAGAATAAGAAAAAGTCGGGAGAAATAAATTGTAAATCGGGTTGGCGGGAGAGCGGTCGAAAATCGGGAGAGTTGGCAACTCTGTCAGTTTTAGACGATTCGATTTAAACGAAGTAAAGTAGCAGATGATAAAACGCCAAAGGTAAAAATTTACTCTTACTTTTTTTTAAAAAAGGAAGAAAGAGAGAAATTTAAAAAAATAGTTATAAATTTGAATAATATCATCCATAATTTAAAAAAATAGCTTTTCATATAGTATTAATAAATATTTATTACGCATCATTGAGGGAAAAAATTTCATATAATTAATTCTCCATAAAATTTTATTTGAAGTTTAAGGTTAAAAATAGCTGTGGCAATTCACTGTAACAAAAATCCATAAACCACATGTGGCGTTATTATCGCTCAAAAAATAGATGCCAAATTTCAAAACGCGAAAATATGTAAATTCGTGTATATCTTAGAAAATTTTGAATAAAAAAAGTCTAATTTTTTGCAGATATGCTTAAAAATACACCTACTTTAAGATGATGGTAAAAATTTTATAGGTTATAATTCAAAATTGTTTTCGAAAAAATTATAAAAATTATTTAAAAATAGAAATTTAAAAAATAACACACAAAAAATAGGTAAATTTTATTTGGAATGAACCTAAATTTCTAAATGTGAAAGGAAAAATAATAAAAGTTTAATAAAAAAAGAGATATTAACAAATATTTACCAAATTCAATTAACATTGAGGAGCTAAAATTTTGAAAGCTAATACTTTAAAAACTACTAGTACGATTTTTACAAAACTTGGTATTCTGGCATAATTTGAGTCGTAGAATCGAAATATGGAAAAATATTGATATGTTATTTCAGAAAAAGCCCGATTTTGTGACAAAATACCTATGCTAGAATAGTGCTATATATAAATCTAATATATATCCTAAGTCGTGCTTTTGAGACATGAAAAACGCAGTTTGAATTTTGTCAATCGGCCCAGTAGAACAGAAGATATAGCACTGTCCCTTTTTTTTTTTTTTTTTTTTTTTTTTTTAATTTTTGTTTGAGCAGTGTACATCTGCCAACTTTAACAATGAATGCCAAGCTGAATAACTTGCTGCTGCTTGCATAATAGCCAGATGTAAACCAACGTGTTATAGACTTGTTCAGTTTGTGAAGCTCTTTCTCTTGAATAAGTTGTCTAATTTTTCCAAACTTGTAATCATTTGTTTTTCGGTATATATACATCACATCTATAGATTTTCGTCCCATTCGGATAACTCCTTCTTGGTGGATATTTTTTTATAGTGCTAGTACACACAATATTCCCAATCTCAATATTTTACTTCAAATATTTTTTTCTTAATCTCAAGCCAAAATGTATCATTGCACAGAAAAGTCAAAATAATAAAAAAATGAATTCTAAAATTTCTAACTTAACAACAACAACCAAACACACACAAAAAAGAAGTTGGTTTTTAATTGAAATATACAAGCAAAACTACAACTAAATCTAATCACATTTTTTCTCATTATAAAAATATGAAAAGAATAAGTTGTGAAAAAATACATTTTAAAAAGTTATCACAGCACAAATACTAAAAATATAAATACTAAGCACAAGCTAACATTTACATAAATGAGCATTAGACAACATTATTTTATTCATATTATTGAATGTTCGAGTTATGTTATGAAAAAAATCTGATGTGTACACCACATGACTTCCTTGTACGGCATATTAAATTATATGCATTTTTCTTGCAATTCATTTAAACTTATTGGATTGAATTAAATCTACTTCACCGACAGTGCATAAACCACAATAGAATAAATGCCTTCTTTAAAATTCACTCTAGTATTTGTTTACCATAGCGACACTCTGGCGCTAGATTCACTTAAAAATTATTACTGTAACTAAATTTGTATTACTGTCAGTTTGCGCGCAGTGCTTCAGTACAAATTTTAAATTTTCGGAAAATACAATTAGTTTTTTCTTTATAAAACAAATTCTTATACACTATTAAGTAAAATAAATAAATAAAGATAATCATCTATGTATAAAGATGACACACTGAAAATTTCATATATGTATGATAAAAACAATTTGACTTATTAAAACTCGAAAATCAGCTAAAATTCTCACTTTTTGTGTTGCGCAAAAGTGATGACTCTACTTCAGTATTATATTTCGTTCATATTATAACTCATAATGCAGAAAATTTATATCATTTAAAGAACAGAATTATCTAATTGTTGCCACATGTTCTATTCAAATACTATAATAAAGCTAGAATGATGTATAAAAGAAATTAAGCAAACAAAACAAAAGAGAAACAGTTTTTCACAGATGATTGAGTATTTCTCATTTAATTAATTCAGTTCTCACTTCTCAAGAAGACAAAAATACATAAAAACTCAATATCTATATTAAAAAATTATGAAGTAAATCTTAAACGCTTATTTCCTCGAAAAAATTCCAGAAAGGATTAAGCATGATTTAAATAATAAATGAAGGCGTTATCTTTGTTGTTGTGAAGCTAAGTTTCTCTAGATTGGCAACAAATCCACTAGTCTCCTGTTTCAAATGTAAACATCAATGGCCGCCATTAAAAAAGGCTTAGCGGCAATTAAACAACTTTAAAATTGCTGATAATTCTAAAAATATTGCACACAGATTTACTAAAGGCATAAAATCCTTAACCGGAAGATAAAAACAACATAATTCAATCATTTTTAAAGCAAAAAATGTACAATTTGCCAACATATAAGAGTAAAGAAACTGAGATCACTGAGCTGGGTAACAGAGTGGATATATATATAAATATATTTATATACGTTTGGTGCATCCGATTGCAATCAAAATACGAGGTGCACATCTACATGTTATAGCAGTCCTATATACAAAATTTCAACGTTCTGAGGCTACTCGTTTTTGAGTTATGCGAGATACGTACATACAGACGCCACGAAAAATTCTCTTCAGAATTTATTTTAAAGCAGTTTTATAATTTTTTTGAAGGAAAAAAGTATTTTATTCTGTCCTTACGTACAGATATCACGCAAAAACAACGTTAAATTGCATTCGATAGCGGTCAAAATGGATATTTTCGTTGAAATATGCTGCCTGAAACTTTTCGCGATTACAATACTTTCTTTTTACTTCGTACAAGGAAGTAAAAAAGCAGTGGTGAAAAAATAAGCTTTGCATAAATTTAACTTTTTTCAACTTACTTGTCCAACATAATGACTAGTTACTTCAGAAATAAGTTGCTTTTGTGACATGAATACATATCGCTTCTCAAAGTAGTCCAACCTAAATTTATAACAAAATTATGAAAAGGATTTTTATAGTTGCTTACAACATTATTTTCTTTAATTTTTCTGATACAGAGAAGAAATCTAAAAGTTTCATTTATCTGGATTGCAATTGTAAAAGTATTACTTGTAGCTTCTGTACATTAGAATATAATTATAGTATTAAAATATAATGTAGTATTAAAGCATAATTATAGTATTAAAATATAATTATAATTAAAATATAACAATCATTAATTAGTGAAAATTAAAAATTGAAAAACTATTCCAATGCTTAAATTATTAAATAATAAAATTATCATACTTAAAAATGACATCTTGAATTTCAGTAAGTGTAACACCAACACTCTGAAGAAGTAAATTTAAAAAGTCAGAATGTATTGGTGTAGGTTTATTATCTTCTTGATTTCCACCAGTCATAGAAAAGCTAATATGCACCTAAAGGAAAAAGAACCAAATTTTCATTTCTGACTGAACTTCAATGGAAAAATAAAATGTTAAATACTATAAATGAACATAATACCTTTAAAGGTGAGAAATGTAAATTATCAAAATAGTTCACTTTTTCTTGAGATGAATAAACAGCTGCTAAATCTTTCAGAGAAGAACTTGCTACCTCTTTATCTAAAGCCATTATTTTCATCTAAAAAAAAAAAAAAAAAAAGAAATGATTCATCATTAAAAGCACAGTATCACAAACTATTTCTGACAATATAGCTGTTACAGAGATCAGACCAGGAGTTCACAATCAGGCATGATTTCATAGTTTTAGGGGGAGAATGCGGTCAGCCTTTTATTTACCTGATAAGTCTATAGTTTTAGTTTATGAATCTAAAAAACTATTTTCGCTCAAATTTTGGTGTCTATCCACATTTTTTATACTGTTTCCATTTTAGCTTATAAAACACATTAAAAAATAATCTAAATTTAAAAAAAATGTGTATTTTTAGAGTTTTGGAAAGGGTGGGAGGAATGGTTGCTCAGCAATGGTAAAAGGGATGCATGGGACAAAAAAGTTAAGAAACCACGAAAGTAGGCATATATAAAATAATAAAATACTTCCACAGAAGATTATTTATTTATTTAATTTATTAACAGCTTGCTGAAATTGAAAAGATAAAAGAGGTTTGAGGTAAAAACTTGAAGTGAATCTTAAATTTGCTTCAATCTTAGTCCTAAAAGGTCCTTGATCTCTCACATCCTTCATATAAGAATAATTACAAGGAAAAATACTTTTTTAAAAACTGCATTTAAAGAAGAGTACATTTAAGAATGCTGTTGATGTCAAAAATCAAATTATGAAAAAAATCAAAGATTTGAGTTTTCGATTTTTTCAACATTTGTGGAACTTAATTAAGACTATTTTGTTTCCTCCCTAGAAAAACATACTGAAAATACAATGAAGTTTTATTCCTTTAACCTTTTGAGGCCGGGGCTCTGGTAGCAGTAAAAGCTACCGAAAGACGGGAAATCTTGAACCGAATGCTTTCCCCTCGTTAAGAAATCACCTCCTATTTGCAACAAAGATTCTTGTGTAGTTTAATGGATTCTCAGAGGGGTGCATCTATGTCGCAAAAGGGAGATCTTTGAAAGAGATAAGTGGTTGAAAACCCAGGGACGTCAAATTTGACATTTCACCCCACTTTTCAGCCTGTAAAATGGGGGAAAAAGACGCCAATAAAGTGGACAACCCTGTCCATTCAAACAGGGAATACAACTGCCAATATATTGGCCATCCGTCTACAAAAGGTTAATCACTTTAAATTTGTACATTACAAAACACTATGTTTGACTTAATGTATTGAGCTCAATGTATTGAGCGTCACGTCAGCCATCTGTGGCTGACACTAGACTTTCCGTTTAAGGCCAACATTCTCCAACAATCCCTTCCTCCTCATCAGAAGATGGCAAAAATACATCTATTCTGGGCCATTTCCTAACAAGAATAATTTCACTGCTGCTATCACTTTCACACTCTCGGACTGAAATTTTGACGCTCAGGGCTAAAGAAAATTTTTGTCTGCACAGGGCCAAGAACTGCAGTGAACTGGTTTGTTGTAAAGGGAACACTGGCCACAAATCCATTTTGATAAAATCTTATCTAGTTGGCCAAATGATAAAGAAAGCAAAACAGATTTGGTGCATAACGTGTTGAATGAATGCCTATAGGAATCATGTTCCAAACTTAAACGATCTTCTACTGTGATAAGTATCATCTATAATACCAGCGCTTTTAAGTGGCACACATGGCCTGAACAGGATTGCCTAAGAAATATGCATGGTGCTCAATGTGTTAAACAATCATGTAAATAAACCACCTGTACAATCATTCCTAAATATGAAATTTTCCTTTCAAAATTTGAGAATTTTTAATTTACATGATCACATAAATATGGGTACTTACATGATCTATTTCAGGAGGTTGATCAGCAGTAAAAAATAAAAGTATAGAATTTATAAAACCTTGATCAAGTTTTACATGGAATTCTTGTATCAGCATTTTACAATACCTAAGAGGAAATAAAAACAGATTAATTTTTTATTATAAAGTTACATTAAAGCAAAATAATACAGAGAAAAGGATATAACAACCAATTTACTTACTTAAACTGGGGAACAGCACTATGTTCAGCTTTACGAAGCATCACACTAAGTTCAGTAAATGGCTTAGGTGCTGTAAAGGGGTAAAACATTGACCTTAAAAATCAGGAACTTTTGGATTGCTATTTATTTATAATAATGTGGAAGAAATTACTATGTATGCAAATATAATGAAACTTAGGATGACCACTTACACTTCCAGATAATTCAGAAAATATGAATTTATGCTAATGATTATAAATGATGCTTAGTATGCTAGCATAGCTAGCTTAGTATAGTAATGATGCTTATATTTATGATTATAAATGATGCTTAGCATCATTTTTTAAATATGCTCTCAGAAATGTTAATCACTTTTAGAAGTGGTCAACATAATAGTTTTATCACTTCATTACTTTACACTAAAACAAGCATAAATTCATTTTACATAACAACTGATTAGCAAAAAAATTTTCTGAAAATTGTTAAATTCATTTTACTTTTCTGAAGATTATCAAATTTGCTTTTCTCATTAATTAAATTGGGCCTTTTAAAGCATAGTAATCAAACCAATATTATATTATAATATTGTTCTAATTACACCTAATCTATATCTAATGGTTCACAAATATATAATATATATTTGTGAACCATTAGATTTTCCTGAATGCAAATGGTAATAAAAATTGAAAAAAGGCTTAGCAAAAATATGTTGTCTATTGAGGTTTTCTGATTATTTGCATAATTTAACACTTCTCTAATACAGATGAACAGAATCTATTTTGATTTATTCACACTATAAAACCAATATACATAGAGGATAAGGGGAGGGAAAACAAATTGGTACATCTATGAAATACTTAGTAGGTCCTTCATGGAAGCATAGAACTGCTGAAACTTAGACTGTAAATATTGAGGAATATTCTATAAACAGTAAACACCATAGTTTCTGCAAAGCAATTTATAATTTTGTTGTTAGATTAAATTATTTGATTAAAGCTAAGCACAAAATGACAATCTGTCTATAAGAAAGAATGCCTACATGAAGGACTTTCTGAGGGGAGTTGGCTTGTATCGATAATAATTTCGGCCATAAATATTGGTATTCGTAGACATATCTATGTGAATAGGGTTCTGTTAAAAAAGGCCACTGGAGTCTCATTCATACTCAGCATTAGAAAGGCTGTGCAGTGGAGTCATTAGAAAGGTTGTGCAAGAGTTCATCTGTCAAAAGCATTTATAGATGTTTACCGAGTCCCACTGAATGCTAGCTCGTTTAAGACCATAACACCAAGGACCCACCAAACTGAATACAGTCTATTGACAAAAGGGAACCACTATATTGAGTAAAATCTGATGGCATTTATAATCCATGGATCATGAGGTTTTCACCAGCCTAACACTATTGGAAGTATGACTGGTCAGACCAGGTTATTCATTTCTAGTCAGCAAGTACCTAGTATCCAAATTTCTAAGCCCAGGTGAGCTTTGGGTCCTGCATTTTTAGAAGTGCATCCAGAGTCCTTTTATGGCCACATGTTTTCAAGCTCAGAGCTTTGCCAGAATTCTTGTACTTAAGATGCACTCTTGAAATGGTCATCTGGGAAAATCTACATTTTGACTCTATTTCTGAAATGGTACAATCCATCTCATGAGTTTATGATATAATATAACAAATAGCATGAACTGTGTAAAATTTATCATTTGAAGGTGGAAATATTTTAGATGAGCTTCCACAGATGTCTATCACTTTATTTATGCACTGATGGATTCAATCAGTGCAGAGATAGTATTACCACATATTCGGCATGGTTCAACTCTTCTTCCCCTTGGTACTTCATAATATTTGCCATTGTTATAATAAATAAACATTAATCTTCATAGCATTGACACAGAATATGACTATCTCATGATGAATTTTCTAAACACAGATCAAATTTTACAGAAAACAACAAATATGCTTCGGATGAACAATCTAGAATGAATACTGAAAAGAGGAGATTGACAGATCAGGTCAAACACCAGGCACAACCCAAGAATCAAAAAGATCAGCAAAGGCCAAGGAACGACCTGCCTAGAGGACTAGTGAAGAAATACATGTCAAATACATCAATCAATGGCCTCCCAAGAAGAACTTTTTAGACCAGAGGACGGCAACTTACATAGAGAAAACCTGCATAGCAATATATAAAGATAACTGTACATTTTCCTATTAAATTTGAGGAATATTCTCAGTACTGACATTTGAATATCATTCTGGCCTCAGCAAGGACCTTTAGCTCAGCAATGAGTGCTTCCATAAAGAGTATGGCCTCAGATATAACTGTACTTTTATTAAAATTGCAAGTAATCTAGTTTTATTTCATAGCATAGGGGAGAAAGGAAGACAGAAAACATTATATATATATATATAAACTTTTCAGAATTTTTAGGTATAAAAAAAGCATATAATTGTTTCACAGATAATTTCGATATTATTTTTTATATATAGTTCAGTTATTTATGTAGCAGAATAAGTGCATGTTCAGAAAAAATTAATGAGGTATTTACTAGAATTCTGTGCACTCTCAGTTACTACTTTTTTACGTTTAAAGACGCTAGGTCTGAGTAGTTGTTTTAATACATCACCTAGTCGAGTGCTAATTCTGGTGAGGTGACTTTAAGATTTACTTTAATAAAAATAAATAAAAATTTGCCTATGTTATCAAAACACATAAATGACAGAAGTTTTAAATAGGAGTAGGAATCTACATTAAGAAAAACAAGGTTTGAAAATGTCATAATGTCATTAAGTGCCCCCTGGTTGTTTCCAGTGTCAGCAATATTTTCGACCACGTCATGAATTTACCTTTAGTTTTTAACATTAAGTAATATTTCATGAAATTAACCAAACCAAGTGTCAAGATAATTTAATTTATGAATTATAAGCAATTTGAATGCAAGCACGAAAGGATAATATATGATTTATGAAAACCTCTTCTGAAGATGTGAATATAATGACACTTTCATAGTAATTTATAAATACAAGGCAGAGTATAGTCCAGAAAGCAAATTGCCATAAACAAATGAGCAAATATCTTAAAAGATTAATAAAAATAGAATATTATTTTATTAATTTGTAATCTATTAATCTGTAATAAAACATTACAAATTTTAGCAGCATAATATATCAACTGTAAAGAGGTACATGTAAATATCAGAAAATAATCCATCACCTGTGATATAATCCAGCAACCTTAACAAATTATTCCAATATTTGATGCAAACCTATTGGCCTATGACCTATTTTTGTCTAAGATTTTTACTATCAATTTAATTCACCTCTCTTCTTAGCTTTAAATCTTGTAGATGGGGAAACTAATATGAATAAATATAATAATATATTGGAGTAATATATAGTAAAATTTAAATAAATAAAAAGAACTGCAAGCACATACCTGTTTCTGCAGCAACAGATTTTGGAGGTGGTACTGGAGCTAAAACTACTGGAAATACATTATCCATCAACTGATTATCTATCTAAAAAGCAAGAGAAGTACAAATGTTTAATTAATGAATAACCAATTGAAAAAAAAAAAGTCAACCCCATTTCCTTACTTAAAAACTAGAATAAAATTATTTGTTCCATCTAAGATGCACAATAACTGAGGTAGTACGCAAAATAATTTTTAGAAGCATAAAAAGGGAACATAACAGCAATGTTACTTATAAATTCAAGTACATTTTATGTCTTAATTCTTGTATGATTGTAAAATAATCTTTACTATTACAAATGTCAAAACTAAAAGAAAATATCTGGTTTGTTCTCTGAGAAAATTATTAATAATACATTACCCTTTTCCTTTTAATTAGTTTAATAGCACATAACATACAATGAATAAACAACTAATGAATGCATTACAGAAAGAGGAGATATGATACCATTTTATTATGTAAGAAAGGTTAAAAACGACTGCAATTCACAAAACAACATTTGTGAATTTGTTTTTCACAAAACAACATTTGTTTCTTTTGTTTTTCACAATCTGAATACGTTACAGCTTACAAAAAGAGATAACGGGATTCACTTAATTTCTTTCTCAATTCTAATACACTCACAAAACACCAAAAATATAGATTCCTTTTATCTTCATTTCAGCTGAATTTAGATTTAGATCTATTTTTTATTTGCTTCATCAATATGACAAGAAAAAATTTTAAAACTTCTGAAAAAGTGCTCTTATAATAATGTTGATAAAATATTACATCAAGTCCCCGACTATGGAAAAATCAACAAAAGGACTATTTTGAAATATGTCTTAACCCATTAACTGACAAAACTACAAGGAATGTTTCTTTCTCATGAAAATAATAAAACATTAAATTAAGCATTTATAACATAAATTTACATTGAAAATTAAAAGAAAAATGCTCTTACTTGTGGAAAAAGCGAGTGTTGCATTCATGCAACGTCAGCGGAATAAGACCACGGATGTTTAGTGAGTAGGTTGTACTCATGTGATGTTTCTTTTGAGGGGAGCGCAGGATTACTTTTTACCTGTATACCATTTTATAAATCTACAAATCACTTTACTTGTAATTAATTGAATATTAAAATATACATTGTATTTCTTTTACAAATACAGATTATTTCATTTGAAAGATTCAAGCATGAAAAGCTTGATTACAATCATGATGTGAAGCTACATAACATACTTTGCATCTATAAACAGTCTGGCTATGGTATTCTTTACAACAAAGTCTTTTGTTATCAATGGACTTTACTATTTCTGGCTAATTTTACACTCTCAATAGGAGTTTGCAAAAGGAATAATGCATTCTCGCGTCTGAAATTTAAAAGAGACTTTATATTTCCAGTAGTAAAAAGTGGTGATATTTAGTAAGTTTAGATACGGTCTCATATAATTTATGAGTTTTGTCAATTTGACTATTGTCAAATGCAAATTCTGCTTTATATTCCTGCACTGCAAACGTGATATCCATTCTCGTACAACAGGAACAGAAATGTCCTTATCAAAAGACCAATACATTTTTTCCTTGAGGTAAAGAATGATATCCTGTAAGCAATAATATTCCAATAAATCTTCTGATATAGGCTTCAGATGCAATAAATTCTGGGCCTTTTTTTTTTTGCTGAGCGTACATATTTGTCTGTTCAACGAGAAGAGAGTAAATGTCATAAATATCTAAACCAAAAAGAAAATCAAAAATCTGTGCACTAGTTTTACCTTTTGTCTTTTATAATTTCTCTTCCATCTCTTTCTTCATGTTCTTCCTGAGACATAACTAACAGTTCCTTTTTTATCCACTTCAAGATTTCAGTCTTCTGCTTTTTTAACTTTTTAGTATGACTATAACTGCTTTTAGAAGGCTGAAACTTAATTCTTACGTGAATTTCAACTTCCTCAGCAGTATCATTTGGTAAAATATCATTATCATTATTTAAAACATTGCCATTCCTTTCTTCTTCGTCACCAGCCTCTGCAATTTCTGGGGAAACAACAACAATATCAGTTTCATTCTGGTCATTATTAACATTATCATCATTTGTTTCTTCATTAAAAAATCTTTGAAGGGCTTCTTCTAATGTAAGATACCTCGGTCTAGGCATTTTTAAACAACCAGAACATGAACCCGAACATCGAAAGGAATGAGTGAAAAAAGAGATTGACTACCCGTTTCCTGCTGACGTTGCGTCAACGCAACATCTGTTTTCCATTCCTTCCCAACACAAATATAAACATCTGACTGATGTAATGTTCTGATAAATGGTGACCTTGACTAAGAATAGATCACTCATAAAGACAGCGATTCTTTCGTTAAATATTTTCAGCAAAAATACCCGGTCGAAAATTTTGCTTAAAGTATGAGATTAATTATTATAAACAAAATGATTGTTGAAGGTAAATATTTGTTTACAGAAATAATCTTCATAATATTCCCTACACAAAATCATCTTGGGGTATAAAATATCTTAGGTAGTTATATTTAGATACACATTTATTTTGACCGTTGCGTCAACGCAACACCAGCGGCTAATGGGTTAATTAAAAGGACTATTGTTTGCATTCTATCATTTAATAAATCTCAAGAACATTTACGAAACTTATGAGGTATTATGATCATTATATAACTATTAAGACATCAAAAAGTCCACTGTAATAAGTTCTGCTATATGATTATTCAATATGTAACCTGAACAAACATATGCAGAACACCTTTTATATTTTTAAAATTTATTATTTTAATCATTTTAAATACAGCTACTTCTTGCAACACATTAGGTAATTTGACTTGCTTTCTTCATTACTGATATGTATATAATGGTCAAGCATCCATTGTTCATAATTACTTAATTAATTTACAAGTGAATTACTTCAATTAGAGTACAATGCATAAGCAAATATCTCTCTAATCTTTCTTCACTCAGCCAATACACTATTATGAACAGATAATTGTCTAAAATAATTCCCTTGTTATTTTTTTGCTGTTAAAGTCTAAAGAGATATTTAGTATTAATAACAGTACAGTCAAAAGTCATTAATTCGGACACCCATAATTCGGAATGATCTATAATCCGGACCACAAAACAAAAAACTTTCTGCGCATGCGCCGCGCTGACACATGCGCATAGGCGTTTACGCGTGCGCGTAAGACCCTTTACGACTGCGCATATGAGTGTGCGCAAGTGCAGAACACGTTTTCGCGTGCACGTTTTATTATAATGGACGTATAAGCTAAAATTGTCTAATTATCTATTTCAGTTAATGTTGATGATTGCGTTGTTCCTTAATTTTCGAATTGGATCCGGCTTATTATTTTTTGCAGACTGTAAGAGCAATTTTATAAAAGTAAGCTTAAACTTTCGATTATATCAAATAGAATTTCCGATATATATTTGTTAATATGTAAAGGATCTAAAGCGAAAGTATGTTTTGAAATCCGAAATCTGTTTATCAATTTCACGCTGCTCGGCGGGGGGATCGTCGCGCGGCGGGCGCGTAATGAATTGGAAGTTGATCTGTCAACATTATCTTTATCTTCAGCGCAGATGTTTTTATTTTATTTGGCTTATAATTCCTTACCAAATGTAGTATTTCATCTCGATATGCTCTGTCTTTGATATGATTTAAAACAAGTTCCTCGTCATTATAATTCGCTTTTGATAGCGAAGAAAGTAACAGAGGTTATTGAAAACGAAAAAATTTCGATTGACAAATTAGTCGGTGTTCTCGACACAGCAATTATAGGACTTGAACAGCGTAACTTTGTAACTGAACAAGAAATTATGTCTGTTTAATAGAATTAAAGAGAAAGTATTATCACATGAAACGAAGCAAAACTTAAACAACTTACATTGAAAGAAATGTTTAATAAAGTAAACAAATAAATATGAAGCTTTTTCTTTTTGCAAATTTTGATACCCTTTAGATCATAATTGTTCTTTATTTCATAAATTACGGTTTCATATTTTTAATTTTAGAATTTCTGCATGCCATCTTACGAGATTTAAACTGATGATCTATAATCCGGAAAAATCGATAATCCGGAATCGCCGAAGTCCCGACGAGTCCGGATTAACGACTTTTGACTGTATTTATTACTTTCTAATAATGTGATTATTGCCACATAAAACTTTAAAATTATTTTGAGAACTAATAACTTAGTTTCCGATTTCTAATTCCGGTTTTTAAGCCACTGACAGACAATGCCATGTCTTAATGGCCTAGAATATTTTTTGTAATTTCTTTAAAAAAGTATACACATGTGCATTTTGAAATATGTCTGAGACATGAAAGCAATATATTAAAAGTATATAAATCTAGATACAAAGTACTGAGAGTATTTTGACACTAAAATCGTGAAAATACCTCTTTTTCGAAGCAGTTTTGGGAAATTTGGAAGTTCTTAGCAAAACTCTGTGCTGGTCAGAGGGTTAAAACAAATTTCATCTCACCTTTACAAATCTCATTTACTCTGATGAACTTTTACTGTATCCTCTCTCAATAGTTAGCACATTTTTAGAGAGAAGCCATTTTATTAGAGTTTCTCATAATTAGAACAACATAATATCATAAATATATATATCTTCCCATTTCTTAAAATCTAAGTTTAAAGATAAACTAAGAAATTATTAATAAACTAAGAATATAAACTACCAAATGAGACAGGATGGTTTCAAAAGTTATTCTAGCAGATAAAAAAAGGAAGAAAAAAAGAAAAAATTTTCTCCCATCATAAAATGGCATCCATTAAAATATAATAAATTTCTCTTTGAACAGGATACTTGTAAACATATTTAATATGAAATTATTAAAAAATATTAGAGAAAATTTTCATGAACAAGATTAAAAATTCTCATAAATATAAAAATCAGTTTGGAATATTAGCATGGAATCACTTTGGAACTTTTCAGCAAGTATAATAATTTTTTAATTCATCAAATTTTTAGAAAATATTCCATTCTTAAAAAATATTCTGCTGATCTTGAGGATTGTAATCACATGAAGAAAGCATGAAACAGATCTGCAATTTGAAAGAATATAAAAAAAGGGACTTTTTTGCATAGCAACCCCATTTGCTCATTGTTTGTTTCTACAGATCTGCAATGCCTCATAAAAATAGATGGAATTTAAAATAGCATGAATGCAAATTTGATTCTGGAAGAATTGTAATGTATCATGGATTGCGAATTATCTTAGCATGAAATTGATATTGACAGTGATAGAAATATGATCACTGTGAAGCAAAGATTAAACCATTGGGATCTGGACGGATGGATAGACAGATATTCATTATCACAATGTCTTAAACATATTGTTCCAAAGAGGACAGATATCTTATGAATCCAATGCACATAAAGTGAAAAGGTACACTGAGCAGAAAAGGGGGGAGACAGATCTATATCTCCCATTCTACTAGCCCGGTTGAGAAATTCAAATTGCGTTTTTCACACCTTGAACCTTGAGAGCCCGACTTAGGATATGTATTAGATTTATATATAGCATTATTCTAATATGGGTATTATGATACTAAATTTTTCAGACGTGAAAATTTTTTTTCCATATTTTCCTTTTACGACTTAAATTATGCCAAATTGTCAATTTTGTGAAAACCGCATGAGTAGTTTTTAAAAAATTAGCTCTCAAAATTTTAGCTTCTCAATGTAAATTGAATATGATATATATATTTATTAGTATTTCTTTTTTTTTTTTATTAAACCTGCTTGATTCCTTCTTCCAGAATTCGAAATTTAGGCTTCAACCAAATAAAATTCGCACATTTCTTACAATTTATTTTTTAAATTTGTATTTTAAAATATTTTTTATAAATTTTTTGAAAAAAAATTTGTATTAAACCTATAAAATTTTTAACATCATCTTAAAATAGATGTATTTCTAGGCACATTTCCAAAAAATTAAAGAGATTTTTATTCAAAATTTTTCCAAGATATACATGAATATATATACATATTGGGGCATTTTGAAATTTGACTTTTTTTTTTTTTTTTTTTTTTAGCAATAATAACACCAAAGGATAGTATGCACTTTCTTAAAATTATTTGAGTATGCAATTTTTTTTATGCTCGTCTACAACGGGGGGGAAAAAAAAAAAAAAAAAAAACGAAAATAGGCTGCTATAAATTAAGAAGTTCATCAAGTGAATTATTCTCGGCGAAAACTGAAAAAATTACAGCAAGATAAATTTTTGAATTTCTTCGTAAATTTTGCACCAAATTTTACAAAATTTAACATTTAGGCATAATTTGAGTTTTAAAATCGAAATATGGAAAAAAACTGCCATGTCATTTCAGAAAAAGTTTCATATTTCGATTTTGTGCCAAAATACCAATGTTAGAATGATGCTATATATAAATCTAATACATATCCTAAGTTGCTCATTCGAGACATATAAAAATGCAAGTTGAATTTTGTCAATCAGCCCAGTAGAATGGGAGATATAGAACAGCCCCCACCTTTTTTTTTACACAGTGTACATCATGCAGGCTAGTTAAGGAACCATGTGGTAGACTAACATGTATCTGTGCAGATTTTACAGCTTCATCTGCAAACATTATAGACTGTTTGCAAGGAAACAATTACTTTACACACTAACTGAATACATCTAAAACATAGTTGCACAAAGACTGGCAAAACAATAACCTCGTGGCTTGCAGTTCTTGTAATAGTCTCTGTGGGTCGAAATACCTGAAATTTTAATTACATCATTCTTGCATTTTAAAATGTTCCCCAAATAAATTTAGTTTGATGCTTTTATTCCATCTTAATACAGTCAAAAGTCTTTAATATGGACTCTTCGGGACTTCGGCAATTCCGGATTATAGGTCATCAGTTTAAATCTGGTAAGATGGCATGCAGAAATTATGAAATTAAAAATATGAAACTGTAATTTATGAAATAAAGAGGAATTATGATCTAAAGGGTATCAAAATTTACAAAAAAAAAAAAAAAAAAAAAAAAGCTTAATATTTATTTGTTTACTTTATTACTTTATTAAACATTTCTTTCAATGTGCGCATGCGTAAAGCATACATTACGCATAGACGAAATTAGAAAATTGCAACCAGAAACCTATTTGATACGTATTCGTGATATTTATAATGACGAGGAATTTGATTTAAATCATATCAAAGACAGAGTACATCGAGATGAAATACTACATTTAGTAAGGAATTATAAGCCAAATAAAATAAAAACATCTGCCCTGAAGAAAAGGATAGTGCTGAGAGATCAACTTCCAGTTCATTGATTATTTGTACGATTTTAAAACTGGTATATAATACACTGCTGGCCATCCAAATTGCAACACCAAGAAACACAAGAGATATCACAACAAAATTTATTTAGAAGATAACATGTTGACCAAGTATCAAATGATTAAATTTATAGACTTCTTGTGAAGTGTGGTTCCTTCCAGAATCAGTAGCCAGAGTAGCCGCCATTGTTGGAAATGACCGTTGCCACACGCCTTGGCATTGATTCAAAGAGACTTTGGATGTGTATAGAAGACCAAGCAGCTTCCACACGTTGCTAACGTTGATCTGGTGTGGCAGCTTGGGATGTAATCTGGGTCAATCGTTCAGCAACCATGGACTACATGTTTTCTATCGGCGAAAGATCCGGAGAGCGAGCCAGCCAGGGAAGCAATTCCATCTGGCGATTGACGAAGAACCCTCGGACAATGCGTGCCACGCGTGGTCGAGCATTATCCTGCTGAAATATGGCTGTGGTCAAGCCCTCAAGGTAAGGAAGGACAACTGACTTCAACACCTGGGAGACCTGTTTAAAGTACTGGCAATGCATATTAGAGGAGTGCGAGAGTGATATCCAATACCGCCCCATACCATAATAACCGGTGCAGGAACAGTGTGGCAGTGCATAACACAGCTATTCAGCATCTTGTCTCCACGTTGTCTCCGGACTCGAATCCGACCATCATGGTGTTGCAGACAGAAGAGTGAGTCGTCACTAAAGACAATTTCATTCTATTCTGCCGTTAAAATCCTTCTTTCCTCGCACCATTGGCGATGGAGACGTCTGTGGTTCTGCATCAAGGGTAGACAAAGCAATGGACATCTTGCGGACAGACCACTCTGCTGTAAACAGCGTCGAATGGTACGTGCAGACACTGGATGATGCCTTACAGACTGAATGTGCTGTGCTATGATTCGTGATGTGACTGAGCGATCCGTCACTGCCATGCTCACAATGTTCCTGTCATCATGTGAAGTGGTGCACTGAGGTGGATGCGATCAAACACGTCGGTCCGTCGTACCCTTCTGCATCCAACGGTCACATATCTGTATTACAGTTGTTTGGTTTCAACCAACATGACTGCCGATTTCCCTGAAAGATAATCCACACTCTCGGTAGGCCACTATCCTTCCTCTGTCGAACTCGGATACTTGATCAAACGATAATCGCTGTTTACTATGAGGCATAATTGATAGTTTTTTTTTTAAAAAACCACAAGAAAAACACAATTGCTGAACTCGAAATCATCGAAAACTCCAAGCCTTAAATAGTGCTTTGAAGTGGCACATCTAATCATTTGAATACTTCACCTCCGCTAATGCACATTGTAAATTTCATATCATTTGCATGCTTCCTCCAGGGTGTTGCATTTACAGTGGCCAGCAGTGTATATACCGGTGCCCACACTGTGGGTACCATACCAATAGATGGCAGCACCAGCCTTCTTTTCCACTCTGTGTCATGACAGAATTCCTTTATATTATAACAGTTTATGATGTAATAATTTTTTTATGATTAATTTATAAGTTGTTTAGGTGTTGGTTGGTGTATTTAATTATGGCAAAGCACACGAAGGCTATCTGCCTAAGGGGAGGGATGCCTTTCGTGGAGGACTTTCTAAGGGAAACTGGCTCGTATACACGTTACACATGGGGAAAACCACGAAAACGCCCATGCAGCCAGCCCGTTCGCGGGATTCGAACCTCGGACCGAACTACCAGTGTTCAGCGACTTTACCGCTCGGCCGCTGGTGGGCATAAGTTGTTTAGGATTCAATATCATGTTCATGAAGGGATGGAGAGTTTACTGTCTCTGCACTAGGACTGAATTACAAGTATATTTGTTTCTTTTTATTCATTTTTTACTCCGCTCAATTTTCATTCATCTCTATTTAACTAAAATTTAGATAACTTATATTAACAAAAAATAAAAAAGGGGCCTTACAGTCCTCGATAATCTAAAGTGTGTGTGCGTGGAGGGGATTCTTGGTATCATAGCATGAACCTTGGTTTTTTACATATTATCTAAAGCATAAAATATGACTTGAAAAATACAACATACTTTCTCATCTGAGTCGTAGTGTTTCATTTTTCGGCTGTTATATCTCCTTGCAATATTATAATAGTTCAGTTACAACATGATACGATTTACGCATGCAGTGTAAAATTTGCTAATTTTTTTAATGAAATAAAAGTACTGAATTTAAATCAAGTTCAAATGCTTTTTACCCATATTTGACATAAGTACGTTCATCTGGCTTGCATCATCAAAGTGCGTAAAAACATAAATTTTATTTTTGAAATTTTAAATTTCTACCAAAATTTAAAAAGTTTTTGCCTTTAGAATTACATAACTATATTCAAATACCCATCTCTACAGATGCACATCAAAAGTATGCAAAATTAATTTTAAAAACAAAAATTAACAATTGGGAGCTACCTGGAAAAAATGTCTTGGAGGGCTCTCAAAATTTAGGATTTCATTCTAGATCTCAATTTTGTGTCCTTAGGGTCCATAATTTATAGTTCATGCAAAATTTTACCATAATTTAAATTATTTTATATACCGCCCCTCAAAGGGTTAAACGTGATTACTATTATACAATTACAGGATCAATAGATGAAGTGACATGCAGGGTCACAATGATGTCAGTGCATCCACTACTTAAAGGATAGACATCTTGTATGTCTCATACAATCACATCATCCATACTAGCGATGGAAATACAGACATGACAAGAAGTGCCTACACATATGGTAAGATGTGTAGGCACTTCTATTTTGAGAGTCACAAGCTGCTATTGCTTTGAATACCTTTGATGATACTGCATACACATCTGTGGTTATAATGCATGTTAAATGATGCAAATGGATGTGTAGCATAGTGGTATCTTAAATTTAAATTAATAAACATAAAAATACATCAATGCGAGGACTGTAGTTTGACTTTTATTTTTAGCGATTTCAATTTTAGAACAACACAGCAAAAAAGTAAAGCGTGAATGCTACAGTTAGCATTTACAAGAATGCAAAAATAAAATGCGAGCTGCGCAACGATCTGCACATTGCGAAATAAGAGCTCACAGACAAGCAGAGGACTCTGGTGGCTGAAACATTTCACCCGGCGTTGAAATCGTTTCAAATCTAAATAACCTTTACAAAATGAAATTGTCATAATAATATTAAATTATGCAAAAATGTGTCATTAAAATATTCACAAGAAAACATAATTATGAAATGAAACTAAATTGTTCTCAAAACAGATGCACAGAAGCCTTGATACAATTCAGGAACTTAATTATATTTAAAGCAATGTACAAAGTTATAATGCTTTAGGGAAAAAAAAAAATCTTAATCACTGATAGGAAACACTAAGTTTGTGAATTGGCCTTTTGAAAACTCCATTAGCAGTGCTTCACGATATGCACAATATCATCTGAGCTAAGAAAAACTTCCAATACTCTTCCTAATTTCCATCGCAGCAGGGGTAAATTGTCTTCCTTTATAATAACTAAATCATTAATCTTTAAATTAGGTTGCACTTTAAACCATTTTGAAAGTCGTTGCAAATTAGAAATGTATTCATTTTCTCAGTAAGATTCCAATGTTGCAATATGGGAATTTTTTGATCGTGTAAACTTTCTTCAGGTAAGGCAGTTAGCAGGGTACCAATTAAGAAATGGCCTGGAGTAAGTGCAGAAAATTCTGATGGATCTTCAGACATTGGACACAAAGGTCGCGAATTTAAACAAGCTCAATTTGAGCTAGCAATGCGGTAAATTCTTCTTGCGTTAGAAGTTGTTCACTTATGGTTTGCTTGAGATGTAACTTTGTAGATTTGACTGCAGCTTTCCATAATTCTCCAAAATGTGGCGCTGTGGGAGGGTTAAATACCCACTTAATACCTTCAGTAGAACAATATTTATTAACCAATTAATTTTTTTTCAAAGAATTTATTACTCTTTTCAATTCCTTATCTGCAGCAATAAAATTTGTGCCACAATTGCTATGCACTTCTACTGTTTTTCCCCTTCGAGATACAAAGCGCTTCAAAGCGGCAATAAATGATTCTGATGTTGGATTACCTACTAATTCAATATGTATAGCTCTTGTAGTAAATCGCACGAATACACAAATGTAGCATTTGATTGGTTTTACTCCTTGACCTTGCCTGGGCTTCACTTGAAATGGCCCGGCATAGACAATGGTAAGTCAGACATTATCTGTGTAGATGCTTTAGCTCGTACACGATGACATTTCACACATTTGAAAATCTGTTGTCTTACAACTGACCTAGCGTGGATTATCCAATATTCTCTTCTAATCACCGATTGCAAAAGCAGGAGGCCAGCATGAAAATGGGATTCATGAAAATGATTCACTATAATCTGGGTTATATGATGTTTCTTGGGCAACAAAATAGGATATTTTCTGTTCTGCGCGATGTTGGCTTGTCTTAATCTTCCTCCGATGCGTATAAGTCCATTCTTATCAATAAAGGGGTTCAAAGAAAGGATCTTACTATTTGAATTTAACGGTTGGTTCTTCTTAAGATTATTATTCATTGGAAAATTATCCTTTTGAACTACTCTAACAATTGCATTTCTAGCGTATTGCAATTCTTCGGTTTTAAGGTAGCCTTTAATCCTTGTTGCGGTAGATTTAGCTGAATTATTCGCAAACTGAAAACACCATGCGATGATTCTTTTCAGTTTCAAGAATGATGAAACTTCATTAAGGACTGGGATTTGCGAAGCGACTGTTCCAATTGAAAAAGAAACATTTTTCCATTGTTATTTTAAAGTTCTAAAAATGGTAAGTTGATAGAGAACGGGATATTATTTGAATTAAGCCACTGAGGACCTGTCCACCAGTAGAAAGTTCTGAAGACCTCTTGATGTGCAATCAGCTGGATTCTCTTTCCCTTTTATGTGATTCCAATGCGATGATGGTAAGACTGATTGAATTTCTGAAACGTGGTTGGCTACGAAGGTTTGCCAGCGTGTGGGTTCTGATTATATCCATTACAAAACTATCATTGAATCACACCATGTGTAAATATTGTCAACATGAATTTGTAATGAATTCTGCACAGCTTGAACCAAATGCACTAATAGAACGGCAGAGCAGAGTTCTAAACAAGGAATAAAAATTACTTTCAGGAGAGCTACACAAGTCTTTGATGTTAATAGCTGCACCGAAACTGAAGAATTATTTGAAGGCTTTAAATAAATCACTGCGGCGTAAGCTTTCTCTGATGCATCACAATGAACAATGAAGAAACAATGATGTTATACATTTGTAGCTTTGGGTAATAACACTCTCCTAGGAATACGAATGCATTCAAGATTTGCGATATCTTCATAATAGATTTTCCATCGTTGACTGATTTCAACTAATAAGGGATCTCCAACGAGATTTGCAATTTCCATATATCTTGAATCTTGGAATTAATCTTGGTTAAATCTTGGAAGCTTTCATATAAATTCAAAGGTAATGTTACACTTGGAATGTTTTCTGTAATTTTGCCTATTATGTAAGCGGGCGTAGAAATAATGAGGTGGAAACAATAAGTCAACTTCTCCAGGAGTATTGAAAGTACCTAAGCACGACACTAATATCTTTGAATCCTTTATGTTCAATCCTAAATTGATAGCTGTTTTCCCGAAGAATGAATGATTTTTCACTACCTGAATCTAGTAAACATCTACAATTTATGAATTCTTAATTAAAGCAGTACACAAATGCATATGACTATGTTTACCATTAGCATGAGCTCCAAAATGGTGATTTTCATAGTTGTTTGCACAAACAGTCGGAGAAACCTCAATCAACTTGTTTTCTGTTTTAATTTGCAATTTTGGGACGAACACTTGTGCTTCCGTTGAAGGGAATCTAGATACATTTTTTTGGTTTGAAATTATTTTCTAAATGCAAAATGCTTAAAACAATGTTTACAAGTATTTACATTCTTACACATTTTAACTTTATGGACATTCAACAAACAATTAAACCAAAGTTTTTCATAACAAACACTATTCGTTTTTGCACTGGTAAATTAAAAAAAATTAGAACACTAGTGTAAAAAATGATCTTCTTTACAAAATAAGCAAGTAGATTTAGTAATCAGAGAAGTAACCTTATTATACACTGTTTTATGTGATTTATGCGTTTTGTTAATTAAAGGTTTACTGTTCTGTAATGTTCTAGCATAATTCTTCAAAAATTCTATCAAGTCATTCAACTTTGGTATTTCGTCTTTTTTTAATTGACACTCCCACCACAACTTTGTCGAAACATCAAGTTTTTACAAAATACTATACATCAACAAAGTATCACTGAAATTATTTATCTTTTGATCTAATATTTCCAATGAGTGAATTATTTCATTTACATTATCTACTAAATTTAATATTGAGGATGCAGATTCCGTTTGTATTTGTGAAACGTTAAGAATTCTTTTAATAAAAGCAAACATCTGTTCTCTTTTATTAGAAAATCTCACTTCTAGTAAATTCTAAGCAAAACTGAAATTTTGATTAGCTATGGGGATTGACTGAATAATGAATTAAGCATCATTTTTCAAAGAACTTTTTAAATATTGTAATTTTTGAGCTCCAGAAAGATTTGGAACACATTTTGTTGCAAACATTAGCATTAAATAAATCTTTAAATGTTATCCATTCTTTTAAATTTCCGTTAAATGTGGGTAAAGATAATTTTGGTAACTTTAAACTTTCAGAGATTGATTCAGGTGTTTGTAGACATTTGCATTTACGACCTTGTCGATCTTTAACTTAAGAATAATTTTTAAATGAACCTCCTCAATTTTCTCTAAAATCGACTGTTCTTCCTCAACGAAAGTGTCTATATTATCATCATCACAATTTGTATAAATTTCGCTAAACAGGTATTTGAAATCTTCCTTAAAGATTTTACATTTTTCTAATATTAATTCAGCTTTAGCATTATCTAAGTTATCATAAATTATTTTTCGATGAATTTTGTTGAATGTGTTTTCAAAACTCTCTTTCGTTCTTTTTCTGTATCTGACATTTTGAAAATATTCTAAATTCTTGATTTTACTAATACTTTAATTATAATAAAGTAGCAATAAAGAAATAAAATGGGTTAACGTTTTCACTCACCTCGTACACTGTATTCATTGCTTAACTATTGAGAATTTTAAAGTGAAAGTGTATTATCAACAACATCATGAAGACGTAGAATTCTTTTTCACAAGCATGTCTTTTCCTCGAATCTCCGGTGTATTATGACCAAATTAATGTAGCGTAGCGGTATCTTAAATTTAAATTAATAAACATAAGAATACATCAGTGCGAGCGGACTGTAGTTTGACTTTTATTTTCAGCGATTTCCACTTTAGAACAACAATACAGCAAAAAAGGTAAAGTATAAAAGTTACAGTTAGCGTTTACAATAATGCAAAAACAAAATGCGAGCTATGCATATGATCTGCGCATTGCAAAATAAGATCTCACAAACAGGCAGACGACTCTGGTGGCCGAAACAGGATGCATGAATAGTGAAATATCCTCTTGCACATTAATCCATCTTCCGCATGCAGCACTATGATGACGAGTGTTTTGTGCTCATTGAAATCTTACTTTACACATCATGATATCAACCCAACATCAAGAATTATTTTATCGGGTACAATTTGATGCAAGCTCTGCTCATGTGTAATACTCCCCAATCTGCTACTCTGAGCAATCAACTTAGTTTTGCAGATGTATGAAAACTTGCATTCATACTATATCTTCAAAGGCAACCTACAGCCCCTTCTAGCAGAACAGCATGTGAGACACTTCCCCAACACACAACCAGTTATGGCTCGGTCTTGACCAAAATATGCACACTAACTTTGCAAAGACACCATAAGCTACAACAAAAGAACTCTGGTAACAGATCACAATTGCCTGGGTAGAAATACCTCTGTATGCCATCCAAAGTTTCTTTGACTTTGTATGTCACCACCATTTAGTGGTACTTATCTTACCATGTAGTAATACTGCTCTTGGTGGTAACATTTTACGATTATTGAACATTCTACTTATACCAGAATATCTACTGATTTATTTTGATATAATAAAGAACCTGTAGAATAAATATGTTTATTTTTTATTCTCAGTGATGTTGCAATTTTCATGGCCAGCAACATAGTTTTCCGAATGGATTTTGAAACTTGATATCATGAATTTCAAGCTAGAAATACCTTCTTCTAAAAATTTCACATATAATTATTCTAATGCAACAAACACACAATTGAAAATAATGGATACCTGGAGTCTATTGATCTTTGCATGAAGCTGCAGCTGATGAGGTGATGTTTTATACTGTAGCCATAATCCAGTCTGGTAGGATCTCCTTAAAACTCTCACTAATGGTTTTGTCATTAACATTCCCTCAAAATCCACCTAAAGAAGAAAAAAAAAAAAAAAAAAAGTTTGTTCTCTTTTATCTCATGGGAAAAAAAAAAAAAAAAGAAGTAAGAGTTTTCTATTCAGGGAGAACAACTAAAATTGTTCATATGAGAAGAATTCATAAGTTAAAAAATAAATAATGGATAAAATTTTCATAAATTTAAGGGAAGGAACATAAATTATTGAAATCAAATATCACGATGTAGAAGTTGACAGTCTAAAAGACTGCACTATGAATTTGCAGCCTGAATCACAGATTAAAAAAAAAAAGAAGGATATTTAAATTCTTTCAAGCAGTACAAGCCATTACAAATATCTTTTAATAATCACCATGAGAAAGTTAAAAAAAAAATAGAGCCATAAAAGGTTCATAATTACTAACAGGATTTATTGCAAATTAAATGTATTTAAAATTACATTAATGAGATAGATTATTAAAAGATTTATTAAAAGTTGTTTTTACTCCTTTTTATCCATTCAACTTATTAAACAGTTATAACTTAAAGAGATAAATATCTTGTATCACAAAGAAGGGTAACATTCAAGAAACTCATTATTTGCTAGACACCGCAGATAATAAATCAAAGGTCTTGCTCAATGACAAATTATTAAAGCTGCAGTGATAATAAATGCATACTGATGCAACATTAATATAATTTAACGGCCCAAATTTTTAGAATGGCTTCATTAACATATTCACATAAGCACAAATATTCTTGTTTTTCACTGTGAGATGACACTTGAATTCATGTTTCACTTAATCTGGCGGCCTGGCACTATTGTTCAGTAAGACACTGTACGTGCACCTATTCACCCAGTAGTTTAGAGAAAAAATTATTGATCACCTTTTCACCAACAATCACCACAGTGAAGAAATCACGATTGTAAAGCTAATATAGTCAATACAGGGGGCACTTTTTTTTATTCATATAAAGGGTATGCAAGAAAAACAAGATAAGTACATAAAAAATGTTAGAAATGTTTATATGAAAGAAAAGGTAGATGGTATGGCATAAAATTTAAAAAAAAAAAAAAAAAAAGTAACGGCATATTGCAATTTTTGGAAGTATTTTAAAGAATACACTCTTTAAAATACTTTAAAAAATTGCATCAAAATGAATAAACAATTATGTTAAGTTTTATTTCTGAACTTTTACTTTATAAGTTATATTTATTATGTTCAGATAAAATAAAATAAACCCTACTTTTTTTTTCAATTAATATATATTAAATTCCATTACTTAATTTTTCAACATTATGCCAATATTTTATAGTAACTAAATGAATTTCATTTTTAATGGCACAGAGCATCTGACTGAATATTCAAGCATGACCCACCAGTGATGCATGCCACCTGATGGAAGGCTGAGCATAACTCACTGGTGATGCATGCCACCTGATGGGATACTCAGAGAGACTTGAATGTAGCCCAATGGTGATGCACACTGCCCGATGGGACAGTTGAGCATGACTCACCAGTGATGCATGCTAGTGTGAACATGTTAAAACATTTCTATATCAGATTAAAACCATATAAATCCCATTTAATATGATATAAATTCTTTGCAATTTCTAAAAATTACAATACTCTTTACATAAATGAATATACAAAAATCAATACCCACTTCACTCAAGTGTACATACCTCTACTTTATTTTCCAACTGCATGAATGATTTCGGCTTCCTTCCAATTTTCAATTCATTGTGATACTGCTCGTAAGCTACTTCTATTATTTCACTTTCTCTTACACTAAGAGGTTTGAAACGTTTACTTTTCTTCTTTCTGCCTTCCCAAACAACTCCAGTACTGTCAATAGTAATAACATTTTCTTAAATTAAAATATTTGGCATTATACATAGTCAGATAACACATAATGCAATAATAATAACTCCTCATACTTAAATATTTGTACACTTTTTAACATTGAAAATCAAAATATATTGTTATATTTGTGCTAAAAAAGTGAACTGAACAGGCATATGAATAGCTAAGGTTGAGGACATGAGTTGTAACAAAAAAGGCATTGGCAAGTTATCACAATAACCTTATCATCAACTGAAGTTTTTAGTAGTTGTTAATAGAAAAGTATCAATTTTATGGTATATTAGAATGTACTTTTTTGTCTATTAGGGTCCAACTCATGCAGTTTATTTTTGTAGACATATCACTAGCTAAGCTTCTAAGCCAATAAATTTGGTCCTAGTTATTATCTTCTTCTTAACAGAGATTAGTAACATTTCTGCCCATTTTAGTGGACACTGCATTATCTTAAGCAGTTTTCCCACTTATATGTACTGCTATGTGCAAATACAACTGTTTTACTCTTCAAATTTAAGTGACAATTGAATTACTAGTTTATCAGCAATACAGAATACCTGTTTGCTTCTATATAAATAGATTATTTTTACAGCACTACATAAATAAATAATTTTTTTTTGTTTCAGTTATTAAATTAGAAGTTCAGATTAAGTTACTCTATTCTTATTTTTCATTGTTATATAGATTAAAAAATAAAATTATAATAATTTTATCCTGAGAAATATTTTAGTTCTTGTAAATAGAAAACCAATAACAGCATATAGGAATGAAAAATTGGGAAGGGGGGGAGAAACCTTAGACTAATGGAATATTAAAATTATTAAAATACATTAATAAACAAGGTACCTATGTCAAACTGCCCTCATAATCAATATAATTTTATTTAAAATATAGGTAAATCTAAGCTGCTTTCTCACAAATTTTACATTTTATATTGGAGTGTTTCCTTTCAAATTACAAACATGGAATGCAAGAAAACAGGCTTTCAAAAGAGAAATACTTTAGGAATATCAGAATTTTGAGTTTGATGAACAGTTTAATCAGAATAAGTCTTTAGTAATTTCCTTTTTAAAAAAATGTATTGATTATGACAAAAACTAAGTGCAGGGTTAGAGAAATAAATTAAATAAGCCAAAACAGAAAAGAATTTCAAAGGATATTTATATTACATAAAAAATTATGAAATCAAAATACATTTCAAATTAATATTTAGAATGCTAGATTGGAATTAAATATCAGCAGTACCTTTAAAAGTAAATTTACATACAAAGTTAGAACTAACAAAACAAATAATAGTAAACAATTTAATATTTTAAGTTTGAAAGATAAACAAAAACAAACAAAATAAAAATCTACATACCTGGTTATTCCCATGTACATAATTTCAGCTTTAGCTTCATTATTCACTAAAGATATACCAACACCTTGAAGTGACACTGTAATTTCTTGTTCAACTCTTTCAAGCTCACCAGCCTATTCAAATAAAATTGAAATCAAATTAATAATTTTCAATAGTTTTATGCAAAATGTTTAATACAGGTTGATCTTTATTTTCATTTCCAAGCTTATGCTGAAAATCAAATTTATAGTTTATAAGCATCAATCAGTAATTAACATAAATAGCTAACACATTTGTGATTTAAACAATTACAAATTCAATTAACCCTTTCACAATGGGTGACTCATTCACCAAACTGTTCTCTTGGAACAACCGCTAACAGGATGCACTATCTTGCTGGGATAGGCACTATGCATGCTTTAGAGGGGAAAAAAGAAATTCATGTATATTAAATATGTGGTCCAATTATTCCAATTTTCGACACATTATACGAAGAACACTCAGGTAATTGTCAGAATTAATTTGAAAAAACCTTATCCTTATATTTTTCTTGCCATTTGATGTATATAAAATGTTTTGCAAATGATAAGCAAAATATTTACTTCAAAGCTAGCCAAATGTGAGCCTCTACACATTTTACAAAAAATTTAAAATATTCAGAAGCATCAAGATCATCCCCATGTGTTTATATAAGCTAATACAGTTAGCAGTAACCTCTGTTAATTTACATTAATGTTCTGTTAATTTAATTTACATTATTCAACCCACAATTTCTACTTTGATTCACAAAATATGAAAGCTTAATTTCCCATTCAACACACTGAATATTTTATTTTTAAACAAAAGATCTATAAGATTTTAATTTGGTCAGATATCAGAATTCCTTTAAGTTTTGTATACTTCCAAGCAGTTTAGAAAAACTGTGGTTTTTGAACATGTTTTCTTTGTCTTTATCAATACATAATATCACATCTACTGAAATTTCTCCATTTCGTATATAATTGTCTTCACATATTAATTAAGAAATCATATTTGCTCTCTTCAAATTTTCAGTTGTTTGATAGCTTAATATTAGTCCCTATATTAAAACAGCAAGTTTTTTAAGATAAAAATAGCAACAAAATTCATTTATATTTCTGAAAAGCAATTAATATGATTTTCTCCAGTTCTACAATGAAAGCTAATAACATATATTCTAGAAATGTCTCGCATATCCTGTGCATACTTTAAATACACTCTTAGACAAAAAAAATAACACACCAAAAAGGAGTTATCCGAATGGAGCGAAAATTGGTAGAAGTGATGTACATGTACAGAAAAACAAACGGTTAGAGTTTGAGAAAAATTGGATGATTTATTGAAGTGATAGAGCTTTACAAAGTGAAGTCAGTAACGTGTTTGTCCACCTCTGGCTCTTATGCAAGCAGTTATTCGGCTTGGCATCGATTGATAGAGATTGCGGATGTCCTCCTGAGGGATATCATGCCAAATTCTGTCCAACTGGTGCGTTAGATCATCAACATCCTGAGCTGGTTGGATTGCCCTGCCCATAATGCTCCAAACGTGTTCAATGGGAGAGAGATCCGTCAACCTTGCTGGCCAAGGTAATGTTCGGCAAGCAGTAGAAACATGTAAGCCCAGGGTGGAGTGACATGAAGGGCAACACAACGAGCCTTAGAACTCTGTTGATGTACTGCTGTGCTGTAAGGTTGCGACAAATGACACCCATAGGTGTCCTACTATGAAATGAAATGAAATGGAACCCCAGACCATCTATCCTGGTTGTCGGCCTGTCTTCCGGAAGAAAGTCAGGTTGGTATCCCACCGCTGTCCGGGGCGTCTCCAGACTCGCCTTCGCTGATCATCGGGGTTCAGTTCAAAGCGGGACTCATCACTGAAGACTATTCTACTCCAGTCATTGACATTCCAGTGCAAATGAGCCCAAAACCACTGCAAACAGGCTTGACGTTGTACAGAGGTCAAAGGTAGGGGCTGTGAGTGTCACTCTGATGACTGCTTGGTCTTCACGTTCTGTCACTTCTCTACGCCTACCGCTTCCTTCTTGACGCTGTGTGTGGTCATGGTTCACCCATACCTGCCAACGTCGTCTAATAGTGGCATCGCTCCTGCTCAAATGTCGAGCTATTCGTCAATAAGACCAACCGGCTTCTTTGAGTCTAACTACATGACCTCTCACAAATTCTGACATCTGCGCATATCGTTCACTCACCTGTATGCGAGGCATAGTTACTATCTACAAGAGTACACGGAATGAAATTTGTGAAGAATTTATTACCTGGAATCGTAATTTCTCCTCTTAAATATCCTGCCAGTTGCACTGTAGCGACAAACGTTCATTCAATGGCAGCTAAAATGTCAAATTTTGCATTTTCTGTCGAAGCCTGTATGCATATCAATTTGTGTCCAATTTGCTTTTTTCTTCTCGCCATGTCGTGGTGCATCTTTTTTTTTTTTTTTTTTTTGTCCAAGAGTGTAAATATACATACTGTGCATACTTTTCTCAATATTCATTTCAATTTATTGAACAGAACTAAAGAAAAAGTTTATATAACTATGCTTATTCATCAATAATAAATTATTTTTATGCTTCCGTTTCTTATAATATGTTCTAAAAATGAAGTGTGCCATCAAACTGAAAACATTAACATTTTAATAAAAGGGTAATACAATAATATATAATATTGAATTTCTGTTAAATAGTCAAATTTTCAAAAAAATTTGACTATTTAACAGAAATTCAAATGAATGCATTTTTTAGCTTCTTAGTGGGTAACTGGATGAAGTAATATGTAGCAGCTAGATCAATAATTTACAAACTGACATGAATGGTTTCAGATTTTTGAAATTATACTGATAATTTTTTTAAGTATATTTGCACACTAATGAATTAAGTTTATAGATGGAACTATCATCAGAAAATTTCCTTTTATAATACAGCATTCCTTTCATCATACAACTAATGTTTTTTATAAAAAGTACATTTGAGTCTATTACAATTTAAGAAATGAGTTTTAATAACTCATAAGGGTGGATCCCTCAGAAATTTACTAATACTCCTTCATCCATAAGAAAATAATTTTATATTTATATAAATCAGCTGAAATCATTCCTGACAAATTTCAAAATTTTCAGTTTCATGCAATTTTTTAAAAAATTATCAAGTACATTAAGCATAAAACAGAAATTAAACTGAAAAGAAAAAATTATAAAAGCATATATGCAATGAAATAGAATGCATTATTACAAAACCACTACAAAACAGCTGCATATGTGGAAACTATTACAAAGCAAAAAGTAACAAAATTCTTGAAAACGACATGTAAGCATATTTTAAGCAAACATTTTGCACTTAATTTTATCTTCTTTAATGAATCCCTTTCTTTTAACATAACCGCTCTAAGTATGCAAAAATGTAGGGAAACTCTTAACCGCTTAACCTTACAAATTTTTTTGAAAACAATTGCAAAAAATCATCACATTTTTTAAAAATTTTATTATTAAATACAACAAAACGAAACAAATCAAAATATGTAGGTTTTAAGTTGAATTTTAAATTTTTTGAAGGTGTAAAAGCATTTAGTTTTAATATTAGTTTACTATCTTGAGTTATCTCGGGCAAACAAAAAAAAGTTAAATATTAGTCTTTGTATGATAGTTTTAGAAACAAGGACAACACAGAGTGATACCTGATGTTCTACACTGGTATCTGGTCTCTTTTTTTTCTGGCTTACCACTAAAATATCTTTCATGGGAGCACAGAGTACACTGTCTCGTTGGATTTAATTAAAAAAAAAAAATTCCATCTCTTCATAATCACTATCTGAAAAATCATCGCTTTCGCTATCTTGCATCATCGCCATTATTTTATTTTTTTCAACGTATGTATCCTTCTTTATACATTACTAATTCACAAGCCAACATATACTATACAATAGGGAAACACATGACCAATCCCTCCAAAAGAATTGCACAACCAACAAAATTTGGCAACCTGCCAACAAAACTGAATATTTCCTTTCATTTCCTCCAGGACGATTGTCCTAACAAATTCTGCTTCGCCCGAGTTTTTACAGGATAATAATTAATTGCAATATATACGTACCCGAGATAACTCATGATAATCAGGCAAGTGGTTAAACATACATTATTCAAATAATTTTATGAAAAATTTATAATTGTTCTGTACTTAATCATAAAAATACACAGTTTCTTAAATGCAAATAAATATCAATAAAATAATATTTACTTCTTGAGCAGCAGTAGCAAGAGCTAAATCTTCAGTAAACATCAAAACTCGTTGCATACCATCTAAAAATGACACCCAATATGCTTTCAAATCTTCATTAATAGTAAAATCTCCAATTCCATCCTGGAAACAATTTATATCATCAATACAGTGCACTATTACATGCAATGCACATAGTTTATTCAAATATACATATTTTCAATTATTAATATTTTCTGGAAATGCAATCACATTTCAAATTAGCAGTTTCTTAAAAAATTACTTCACATTCAAAGTAAAGTTAACATTAAAAAATATTTTTCAATTTTATTTAAAAAATATAATTTAATAATTTAAAATTTTATAATAATTTAAAAAATATTTTTTATTTTTTTTATTTTTTAGTTATTGTTAGAAATTAAGGAAAAATTATATGGATAAAAAATTATTCTTATTCTATTAGGATGCCAGTTACATCTATTCTGGATTGTGAATGAATTTGCTAAGCAGTTATATAGAATACTGGATTATAAATTCTGCAAATCTGCATTTTATGCCAGAATGAATAATACTTTCCAGAAGAGGTGACTATACATCATAGTAATATGAAATGGTTTTAGACCTATATTTACTCAATAAATGAACTGATTGCTATTCAGTTTTTAATCACTTCATTGTTCATTTCAAGGTACATCATGATGGTAAAATTTTTTCTAGAAGTGTAAACTTTTTGGGGCTCTTTTTCCACATAAAAAAACTTAGATAAAGGAAAAACAGGACAGCTTTTTATTCATATTATTTCAATATTTTTCAATAAAAGGTTCATAAATAAGATTTCATAATAAAAATCATAATTAAGTTATGGCAAGAACTGCACAAACTTAAAAATTACCATTTTGAAATCACTCTACATATTAGATAACTAGAATGCAGTTTCCTTAAGAAATTACACAAAAGACTTTTTCACTTATTTGATATAAAAAATTGGCAAGTAAAAACCTTTGTTTTTGTTTATATGAAAATAAAATTTACATAAACATATATAGCATTGTATATGCACTATTTTAAATGTGAAAACAAGTAGGTTATAATTTTGTCCGCAGAACAAAATAGTTAAATTAAAGCCCCCATTAGTTTTACTCCCAAAAAAGAAACATTAAGAATAAAAGTGAAAGAAATCAGAAATTTGTTTCATACATTTCAGATACCCTACGTTGTGGACAATATGGAAATTAGTATGAATATTCAAAGTTTTATTCTAAAACTATGAATTATTCAGTATAGGTAGAAGTCGAAAGTAACTTAAAACTTATTCCTGGCTAAATGAAACCTTTTTATACCTTCACTAAATCGTGCTCTCCACTGCATTTTTCACATTTCCAAGATAAAGTTCTTTTTTCTAGTGGATTCTTCCAAGCAAATAAAGCATAGGATTTTGAAGGAAGGTTTACTTCCTCTGAGTCTCTGTTAAATAAATAAAAATACTGAAAAATGCTTTCAATGTAAATTGTAAATGAACATAGTTAATTGAGGTAAGTTTTTTTTTTTTTTTTTTTTTTTTTTTTACCAAGATGGTTTATAAAAATGAAGTAATTATAGTAAAAATAAGAAATAAATGTTTATTAAATTAATTTTATTTCTATTTAAAATTATGGCTTGCATGCACACACACGAAAAACTACAGAGAACAACTGAATATTAAATGTAGAAAATTAAAAAAAATAATAATAACTCGGTATTGAGAAACAAACATTCTACTAATGCACATACTGATTAGTCTGCTGGTAAAGTTTAGGATATTCAGGAGAGTATCATGAAATCATTTTTATACAAAACTAAAGCTAATTAATGAAGAAAAAAAGGGCAAACAAATATCACTACAAGCGTAAAAGACTTCAACGTTCAGAAAGATTTCTGGGCCCACCAGCGGCCAAGCAAAAAAGTTGCTGAACACTAGTAGTTCGATCAGAGTCCCACAAATGGACTGACTGCAAAAGCATTTTTGTGATTTTCCTCAGGCGTAGCATGTATATGAGCCAGTTTCCTTTAGAAAGTACCCCATGAAGGCACTCCTCTCCTTAGGCACATAGCCCTCGAAGCTTTGTCCTAATCAAATAAACCAACCAGGAAGATTTCTAATTTCATCCTTCAAGAAATATGTTAGCTTAGAAGAGAAAATATGTGTGTCGCTCACTCATTCACCTTGGCTGCAATAATAAAAGCTTACCCTTCAAAGGATATTATCAACCAGAAATCAAATCTGTTATGCGAGATCCAAAGACATTATCAACCAGAAATCAAATCTGTTACGCGAGATCCAAAGACATGCAAAAAATAGGATGATATTTTCTAGTTATCTTCTGATCTCTGTTAAGTTCTGAAGTACAGTTCATGAAATTGTACGAGGTCTTGATCTGTTCTAAAAGAATAAAAAAGAATTGCACTGCTGATGAATCTTAACATTTTACTGACCGATAGTCTATTAATAGACTTTTTTTGCCAATGCCTACCGATGGATCGCCCGTGAAAACCTTTTTTCTCAGGGCTACCTAAAAATAGACTATCAATCGATAGCCATGGAGATAAATAATTGCCATTTGCTATATCATCTGCATTTTATTATTAGGGAGAATCTGCGGCTGAGTGGCCGGTCCAACGTGCGTATGCTGTTGAACCACTAGCGGTTGGTAAAATGTTAAAGTTTCCAGCGATACAACTATTTATAAACTATTATGTTTCACAATGATGACATTTATTGAGTTGCTTTTAAACAATTACAGGTGAAATCAACTCCAAGCACTTCTTTACACACATGGATTCTTGTTTCAGTTTACGAGTATGCAAATCTTTCCTCTTCATCCAAGTTCAGGAACTTCTTATTGAAATAGTTATCTCATTCTTCATACTATATGATGATAGAATCCAGTCAGGTGCAAGTGCAGATATAATACAATACAGAAATCGAAGCTTTCATGTGCTGATTTCAGAGGATAGCACATCTCATTGAGTAAGCCTCCTTCTAAAGCCAAGGGTGTGCCCCACAATTAAGAAATATTGAAGTCTTTTCCTGTTTATTAATTCAGGATTATATATGTTTACTAGTTCAAGAGTCATCAATCATAGGTTTACTAGTTCAAGAGCCATCAATCATAGGTTTACTAATTCAAGAGTCATCAAGAAAACACGGGTTATCAATGACTGTGGTACTTCTAATGTCTGCAAAAGTTCATATGCAGTAACACGTGTCTGAGACACAGCTAAATTCAATCTAATCTAGTCTTTCGGATCGATATTATCATCATAGATGGACATGAAACTATGGTTTCCATTGCATTTTCTTGTTGGATGTTTTCAGATTATGCTGTTAACATGGCAAAACTGTGTATGGATTCAAAGCCATAAAGCAGACAGCTATGAACAAACGGCTGATTTAAAAGTACTTTAGAGTTAAGCTTTAACAATGAGTTTAATGTAACTGCACTTTTCTGTTATCTCATACATCTAGGAGAGAGGTACTCTACTACAACATTGGAAGCTCCATAAAACAGTTTGACAGTTTTGTTGTAAAAAAGTCACATTTTTATACAGGTAGGATGTTTATAATAACTATTTTTTTCTAACATTTAATTTTTTATATCAGCATTTTAATATTTTTCAATTCATAAGCCACATTTTCTTCAGCTGACAAATAATTTGAATCACTCTACATAGAGATGCAAAGCTTCCTCACTAATATAAAATTTTACAAATTCATTCATTCTCTGTCATCTGCTTTAATAAATACATAAACTAAATAAATTATGAGATTAAACACAATGCTTTTCTTAGATATTTTTAATGTATTCTAACATGCCAAGATATTCTAATTTAAATAATATTATACTTTTAATAATATATTTTCATGCACATTCACATTAGGAAAAATACATTTTGTTAAGAAAATTTCCAACACCAACCCTTGTGAAAATGAAATGGCCAAATTTTCCAGGTTATTTACTAAAAGTGCAGCAGCATGACCAGGAATGTAATCTTCAAATGTAATTATAACAGAAGAATCAGCAGTCTGACAATTAACCATTAGGCCTCCTTTCTATTTAAAAAAAAAAAAAAAAAGATTTAAGAAAATAAACAAAAATATCCAGCGTCATGGTTTAAAATAAAGTTCACAAAACCATTTTCTTATTTTCATAATTCTAAGTTAAAGCTGGAGAAAGGCAAATAATGTATTTAGAAAGACTATTCTCACCTAGATTTCATAACAAACAAATGTTAAAATTAAATCTCAGTTTTTCATAGTCACTTTTCAAAAAAGAAATATTTCATGTGAAACAAATTAAACAATATGTATGAAAAATACCTTCAATATTCTCCTCACTACCGTTTCATGAATTTTTGTATATAAAAAATATTTTCCATAAAGGTAACAAATTTTTATGACAGAAGTTCTTTATTACTACAAAGACAAAAGATCAGCCTTTAAAATAAAGGATAATATCATATCATCACTGCACACTTTTTAAAAACTTAAATTAGCTGATAGATGTTACTGTAAATTTGTTAAAGTAAAATATACCAAAAATTAAAATATAAAAATATATTGTGATAGTATATTTTTATATTTAAATATAAGATAAGATATATTTATTGATCAAGATAAAATATTTCTCCACTATTAACAAATATATCAATAATAAATCATACTAGCATCATTCTAAAGAGCAATAAAAAATTTTTGTAATTACACTTATCCATGTTTCGTGCTATGTTAAAAGCATGTAAATATTTACGAATTAGGTTACAAAGCAAAAATGCATTTATTAGATTATTTGAAATTTATTAATTATGAATTTCAAAATTTTTGTCTTTGTGAAACATTAGTTCTAAATTTCTTACTTTATGGCTTATTCATTCAATTATAGATAAGAAATACATAGACATCCTATGATACACAAAAAAATTTCACTTTACACACACACACACAAAATAAATAAAATAAAGGGGGGAGGAAGAAAGAGAGAATATGAGTATTACACTCAATGAATGTTTAATGGAATGATCAAAAAAAGGGGGAGGGGGGACTTAATTTTTGCAACAAACAGTACAACTAAACTGTGTTTGCAAACATTTGTATAAAGAAATTTATATATATATATATATATAAATTGAGTCACGTATGCTGCCATATTTAATATTTTCAATACCATACACCAAACTTCTAGGCAGACAAAATTATAGATATTAGTGTCCTAAAAGATTCATATGATTAATGAGATATTAAAAATGATCACCTTCACCTCTTTTATATTCCAGTTTCTTGTCACTCTAGTCAACCTCCCCCCCCCCAAAATTCAATTTACCATCAGCAATGAGACATCTTCTATATCCTTCCCTTGTGAGAGTTACACAACATAATCATTTTTTTACTTTATGCAGATTGTGTATACTTAAGTAATTTCTGTTTTTGCTAAATGTTAACATTATTTTTGGTCTTATGTCTTATTAGAATAATTTGGTAAGTTTTATTTTGGGCCCAGATATGTTGAATTTTTTTTTTCTACTTTTAATTATAACTGTATTTTCATTTTACACCATATGACACAAATGTTTTAACATTTCTTTTAAAAAGCAGAGAAGCTGCAGTTGCACCACTCAAATGAATTTATTTTTATATGAAAAATATTAATTGTAGTAATGAAAAGAGCTGTGTAAAATAGTACTGAATTTTTAAAGGAAATACTGAAAACAAATTAAAACAAAGAGAAAAATAATTTCAGAGATTAAAATTAAATACATTTCCAAAGAATAAATAATTGACTTTCAATACCAGAAGTTGAACCATTGCATTATATTGCATGATTTTCTTTCCTCCCCACAGACATGAGAAAAAACATACAGGAAGTGATTTATTTTGTCACTATACTTTTATGCTTCTGTAATGATGACAATGACATGCTGAAATTCTTATAAAACTAAAATTATTTCAACTTAAAATTATTCTTCAGACATATAGCATAACTGCAGACCAAAGTCAGAAATCAGAAAATCCTCAGGAAAGAAAAACTGTCTTTACAGCAACTGGAAGTAATTACCAATTATGTAGTACACTAATTTACTTTTACCATAAAGTAAATTCTATTACTTTTCATGCTTCTAGGTGTTTCCCACTTTAAGTGCAAAATCATATACAGCCTCTTCTTACAGAAGAGCAAGCACAGGGGTATTTTTAAAGTAATGAATCCTGCCATCGTAATCAAAACATTGACATGTGCATACTTAAAATACTGAAAAAATGAGATTCAGTAAAATGGTGCAATAATGAAAAATGAGATACAGCTTAAATTTGTATTGAAGCAAATTTATGTAGTGCTGAGTTCACAAAGATAGCTATTTTGTAGTTATCTCAGATGCCATTAGCGATTTCTAGCAGATGGAATAGGTGGTACAAGTTTTAATGAATTTGCTTGTCAGTTTAACAAAAAACTTAAGCACTCATTGATTTATCTTCTTTTATATGCTGCATCAGTAATTTGTATCTATTTATTATATAAATTAACTGTTTATAAACAAAGTGGTTTTAATTAAACTTCCTCTATAAACGGTATCCTACAGAACAAATGGGTGAATGGAATGCAACGAAATTTTGTATGTGGGCTATACACGAGATGTGCTCACAGAATTTCAAAAAATAAATTTTAGTGCCAAAATGTCCATCATAGAGCCTTTTCTGGGAAAACATGAAATTTAACACAATAAATGACCAAAACGGAATACAGAAACAACATTAACAATCCAGAACAAGAATTATGAGTAATAAAATGCAAAATCGAGAAAAGCTGTCAGTTGTATGTTTTAATTAAGAAAATAATTAAAACATTACGGTCTTTTAAATAACATAATTACAGTAATGTTTATTGAAGCAATCAGTACTGTGTGATCGCCAGTGATTGAATAATGTTAAAATGCATTGTTCATAAGGAAATTTGCTTATCTTTGTGTTATAGTTTTTATTTTGATACAAGCTGAAATTTGAATTATTTCCTGAATCATTAATCAGGTCAATATATATAACATACAAATTTTCATACAAAATTATTTCTCTGAGCATATTATAAAGAGCTCATTTAATTGTATTATTTGTACAAATTTTAGACAAAAGTAGCATGTAACAGTTAAAGATTTATTGAAGCCTACTTGTTACTTGTGGTAACTAAGAAGTGTGAAAGATATTGTCATATTAGCGAACATGACGATCATTGATGCTTAGTTTAGTAATTTAATAATATACTGAGAAATGCTGGGAACTTTCAGAAGTGGACATTTTGGAAATGAAGGGCCATCATAAGAAATTTACATGGTTTTATTATTTATTTTTTAGTTAAGAACGGATTTTAGATGTTCATGTGAAAGAATTCTGTTTAATTATATGTGAAAGAATTGTTATAAGTTTGGCATTTAAAAAAATGAATTAATAATATGCAATTATCTTTTTATTATACATATATTACTATATATTTTTAATGTGCTATGTAAATGTCAGTGCTAAACAATTGACTAACTATTGTCAGGGCAATCTTTTGTTATACAATAAAAATTCTGATACTTTCTTATCATCTGCCCTCACAGCTTCAACTTATGCTAAAACAGCAAGAGTATGCACACGATAATAGCAAACTATGAATATGCATACCACACACATGTATTTACATGCTTTATATTTAATCATTATTTCTGAATAGTATTCCATTGGATGAAAAATATGTGAATATTGACCCAATATATATATTTTTGTGTATGTGCATCCTAAAATTTCTTGTTTCTTATAGAGTGCTTATTTGAATTACTACTTGTGAACAGGGCAGTAGATATGAACCATAAACTTAACCATTTCGCCAATTTTCACAGCTTTACAGATAGACAGAAAGCACCAAAATTTGTAATAATGTTAAGTTTAAATGATGGTTTATACGTTTGTGTTAATTTTTCTGTTCTATTAATTCTATTATTGTGTTATCAAACTTTCTGTAGGAATTTCAACTGGTTAAGATGTTATTACCATGTGGAGAAGAATTTGGTTTTCAAGCTTGAAAAAATTGCAGCTGAAGGATTTTGTAGAAGGTCAGTCAAACTGGTTTTAGTTAATTATAACTTAATTTTGGGTGAAGAATTCTCAAATTTATTTATCATAAGTGTCTAAAGGTCTTCTAAATTAAATTCTGCTTGTTTTTGAAATTTTTCATGACATTCATTCTTTGATGATGATTATTATTATTATTTTTTTTAATTTACTAACATATGTCCAGGCACATAATGTTGCATTTAATGCCATACCTTAAATATTGTAAAATGTTAAAATAATACATTTCACTTAAAAATGTGGTTGTGACAGAATTTTCTGTTACTTTTAATCATATCTATAAACACTGGTATACATCATTTTTCAATAATCTATATATTATTTTGTGCATTTCTTTTACAACCCAAATCTGGCATATGACTTGCTTTTCAAACTGATAACATGGTGTAATAATGTAATCTAATGGTAAAAGTTTACTATGGAATGGGCCAAATTTAATAAATTATTCTTTGATAGAAATTTATTCATGTGTTCAGTGAGTCTCATCTCTTTAAATTGCTAAAGTAAATTTTATGCACTTGCATTTAGGAATTTTGACAGTATCAGTGTAATTTTCAGTTATTATAACATGCAAGGGAAAAAAATTCATACACAGCTCCGTATTTAAAATTAGTTAACTTTCTGAAGCCGGCTGGTACAGCAGTTGTACCAGGAGAATGACTTTCTCAGACGCTGGCATTGGTACAGCCATCGTACCATCCATGCCCTCCCCATTTTAGAGAATCGCCTATCTGTAGATCTCTGGGTGGTCCATTGTCGCTGCTCAGAGTAGCCGCTGGCTATGCATTATTTCCCTCTTTTTATCAGTTTGGCTACATTTTGGCAAAAACCGCAGGTTTCATCTCGCGCCAATATACTTGAAAATCAAATAGAGGCCATCTCTTTCTCAATCTGTCTCATAATTTTAATGCTAATTTTTTTAGTACTGACTTTTGCTATGATTAAAACGTCAGCGATTTTGCACGCTCTTTAAATTTACCATATTTAATGTTTTTTAATCATAACAAATAAGAATAGATTAATATTTTAGATTTAATGCCCTTCTAGAAAATAGGTAAAACTGCTTTTATCGTTTACTTCCTTTTCATACTTATGAATAATAAGATTTTATTTTGACATTTTTTTGTGGAGTGCATAAAACCCTTAAGAACTGTTAAATCTTTCAAAGTGCTTCTATTATGTAGGCAATTGTGTCTGATTTATCAGGAGATAAATAAGAGACAATTGTATGCATAATAGTTTTTGTGATTTTCATTCATTCAGTGATTGCTTTCAATGATTTTCATTGATTGTAAATTAAATAAAATCAATTTATCTTTAGACCCTCTTTTAGGATGAGATCTACCAAAAAGTATTTAAATATCAGTAAAGCTCACATTACTTCTAAATTGAATCAAAACATCAGTTACATTGTATAAAATTTTGGCCAGTTTTATTTGCTGAAATTCTTATACTCCTCAAAAGATAAAGGGAATTCAGATAATAAGAAAATATCTTTAAAAAAGGTTATTTTGTCTGTAATAAGGTGTATGTCAACTTACTATTAAATGTATGAAAATTAGGATTGGATTACGGAAAAGCACGCGAACGCTATCTGCTTAAGGGGATGGATGCTTTTGTGTAAACCTTTTTAAGAGAAAATTGCTCGCATTTACGTTCCTGGTGGAAAACTCCACATGTAATCAACCCGTTCTTCGGGTTTGATTGGATTAATTTTGTTCGCTTAATGAATTACATCAAAGCACACAACAATTACCTGTATAAGGGGAGTTATGCCTTCGCGGAGGACTTTCTAAGAGAAGCTGGCTTGCATTTACGTTACACAAAAACCGTGAATCCAACTATTTAGCCGGGATTCAAACCCAAGCGAGCTACAAGTGTTCAGCCACCTTTACCGCTCTACTGAAGAGCCCGTAAAAATATTGATAAAGGAAAAGTATTGAAATAACCTGTTTAGTTTACTAACCTATATTTCTCAATCGACAGTACATAAATTACGCATATGAGGGGGATTATTTGTGAATAAATAAACTGTATTGTACTTTTCTCCACTATTTCATATTACGATGGAATTATTGCATTTCAATGTTATTTCTCATGAATTAATTTTGCTCCGTTCATAATTTTTGATATTTTCAAAGAGAAAATTCCACACTTTAAATAAAAAAATACATGAGAAGATACTTTATGCAAAATTTGGCGTAAACGGTTTTCTTAATTTTGCTTTGAAAATATTCCAGGGTAATCGTTTTCATTACTGGAAGAAATATGAAAAACAGATTTACTACATTGTGTCAACACCCAGTATGTCCTTATTCTTTTGAAAACGTGAAAGATTACTCTTTCTAAAATAAATTAGAAAATATATTATGTGCAAATAGAATATTCGTTGAAAATGAAATAGACTTCAACCTTTGGATATAACAATGGATTTAGACAAAATTTCTACCTATGAAAAGAAATTGACGTACTGTTCTCAAAATTCTTTTGATGATTGAATGTATAGGTCACGGATTTTTTTCTCTGCTAACATAAACAAAAGCCAATTTTACAAAGAAAAATTCTCATTAAAGATATACCTTCTTTGCCTGATAGTCCAATGTAATATTTGTTAAAGTTAAATGATTAAACGCAACCAATGTATCTCGGATTTTTTTTTTTTTATATTAAAATAACAAAATTATCGAAAAAAGCAGATTTAAATCTCTGTTATTGTTACGTAAAGCTTTATTATTGCTGTAAGTTCATCTCAAAATCTAATTCTATTGAATCTCATTCTTATCATCTAATGGTAATAAATATTATTATTATTATTTCATTAAATTAGTCATTACCATTAATTACCATTATTTTATTAATGAAAATATGTTATTAAAAATCGCATTCCAGCCTGCAGACTTACAAACCTAGTCCGTATTTACTATATTTTGCTAAATTTTGTTCTAATTTCTAATACGAAAATACGCGAATATAAATGAAGAGTGAAAACAAAGTTAAAAAAATTCACAAATTATTTACGAGATTGATTAGAAATAGTGAGTGAAATATAAACATTGCATACATTTTGTTCTAAATAAATTGTGCATTGGATATGCATCCAGTACTGCATATTTATTTATGAACTATTTATTTAGAACTTCATTTAAATGAAAGCAAAATAATCATCGAAAAAATTGCAAATCTAGCAACCCCTCTACTATGGGACGTAAGCGTCTGACAAACATGTAAAATTTACTTCATCCATGGAGGGGGACTAACGACTTTTCTCATAAGGAAAATGTCAAAGAGGGGGCAAAACTGTTTCAGATCGCGCCGGTCTAAAGGCTATATTATGAGAATTTCGGTCCAGTTTTAGAAGGTTAATTAAAGTCCTTAATAAAGAGGGACAATTTGTTGTTTTTAAAGTCAATAGAGTTTAATTCAAAAATATGCCACATTAAGGGTCACTTTTTAACCTAATTTAAAATTTTCATTACCTTAACATGTCCAATAATTGTTATTTGGAATGTTATTTTAACTCAGATATTGTAATATCAAAATTCCTTACTTTTTGATAGGTAATCGAAATGTGAAACAAGAAAAGAAAAAATTAAAATGTAGAAGTATATTTATGTCATAGCTCTAACAAATAAAAACAACACAAGCACTTTTTACTGTCTATGTGCATAGTGTGGCATGTTCCGTAAGACTGAGATTTGTATGGTCAAATCCATGTTTCAGTTAAAGGAAATGCATGCACAGTCTTCTCATTTTCACTTCGATTACGGATTCTGTATATACTAGCATAAGAAATCTATTAGTTCATACATTGTTATACATCAATATTTATAGACAATTGTTGCAGCTATGTTTATTATAATCTTGTTCACTGTAATGGCTGGAGCACCTAAACCATCATGCTGTGTAAACAAAACTCAAATCTTCATCTCTGCATACTGCTCCACTAGTGTTTAAACCACTGAAATGGTGATTATGGTAGAACATCTTTGGTAAAAATTTACTCTACTGTAACCCTTGGCGAATCGTTTCTTTTTTTTATATCAAGATCGTCACCTGAGAGGATCGGCACCAATTTCAAGGTGGCCGCTACACAAAACCAAAATAAGAAGTCAAAGACATACACAAACTCTGTGTCTATGTACACATCGACCTATTTTAACTTAAAAAAAGAAAAAAACACAGAACTGCACAAACTAGGCATTGTGCACAGCGTTAACTTTGTTCATGTACACATTGATCTATTTTCACTTTAAGAAAATCAGAAAGTTAAAAATATCATGTTTACCAGAAAAAATTTGCCACTGTCTTAACACACAGAGACAAACAAAAATACACAAACAGAGAGGAATAAGTTACCAAAAATACATATTTCCTAACATAAAAACATTAAACAACAAATCTTTTAACAAAAATTAACACACAGAGATGAATAAATAAATGAAATGTCATTTTCTTAACATACCTTTTTTTCACATGCATACGTTTCGGCTTCCTACCACCATCTCCTCCATCCTCCAGGTAAGCAATTCAATTAAATTTTTCATCTCTTAGTCACCTCAGACATACTCAAACGATGGCACCCACACCAAAATAATAGTACGTTCAAAATACAAGACCGTATCAGTTCCGTGCAACCAAACACGGCGATTGAAAAGAATGGTAAGAACCAAAAACCTGGGTCCGCACAAAAGGTTTACTATTACAAAAAAAAACCCTAAACTAAATTTATCACAACACGTTGGCAATATTTGCAGAAATAACTCCCTTTTTATTGACCCCCCCAAAAAGTTCTTTTTTTTTTTTCCAAAGGCTACTTTCGCCAACATTATCAACATTAGGGTTACCGAAAAACTTATTTCACGCTATGGGCTTCTACATTTCACAAACAACCAATACCACTTTGCGATTTTTTTTTCAGACAGAAACCAAAGCGTACCATACAGTAAAGATTAGCCCCATCTTCATTTACTACTGTTACAACATAAAATACACTTCTTTGGTAGATTTCTGCAGTTAAATTCAAAAGTTTAAAATTGCTTATCATAATCAGATTTTATTTTCTGCATGTGGCTAACAATTACTTATGTGTTGTCAGATAAATGTTACCAGATGCAGTTAATTATTTTTTACTTGCCAATATCATGAGACAAGTTTTTTTTGCTCCTGCAAGACAACTTTATTTTGTGTTGCAAAATAAATTCATTCTCACTTTTTTTTGACTTGCCAACACATTAAATTTAAAATAGTTTTATGATTAGGTAAGCTGTGATTACCATAATTTTGTTTCTCTCTTTATCTTGGCAACTTTATATGTTGATTCGGTATCCAGTTTACCTACCAGTGGCTGATTGATAAAACTGCTGATATGTTCAGCTGGTGGTTCGAGTTTATTTTCTGACATAAAAAATTTTAAAAGGCATCCCCCATGTTTATTTTACTATAATCGAATAATCAAATAATTGCTACTCTGTTTATAGGTACTAAATGTTAAAATATTTTAAATGCTTCCTTTAATTTGCAATCTAATAGTCATTTGTTTAAATTTAATTATGAATTATATTCATATATAGTAATTGTGAGTGTTTTTTTATTTTAGGTGCTGTGAAAGGCAATGGCAGAGATCCAGTTTAAACAGAGTTCTTATATACATAAGAATACACGGATATAAGATTGTTTTTCAGGAATTCAAAGAAAATGTGATAAACTGGATTAATAAAAACTATTTTGAATTTTGAAAAGTGTTTTTCCTCTGTTAATCATAATATAGTGCCGTAAATTTCTGAATGTGTTTATTTTTCATACAAATAAATAGGTTTACAAAAATTTGTCATATTAATAGATATTGCAGGATTTAGCATTATTATAAATATTTATTATAACAGATTTAGCTGAACTAATTTTTTAGTCTCTCTGCAGATGAAGTCATTAAGTGGTTAGATATTTTTCTGTATTCCCCATTAAGTAATTTTATCTGGTAAATTACCATTACTTATATACTAAAGGTGAAAGAATAAGCTTTTCTTGAAAATACAAAAATTTTTAGACATTTAAAAAAATTGGTATACGTAAAAAAGTTCTCAAATTGCCACATATGCGAAACTGGAAATATTATACATGAAATAGTTCAGAAATATAAATATTTTCACTATTTTTTAACTAGAATTCACTGCATTTGTTATACATAACCACAATTTAAGGTAGCAGTGCTTTTCTCCCTGTGATTTCTCATGTATTTTGATTCATAAATACACATACATAAATCCACATATTTTAATTTCTCTTTTGAGACCGAATAAAAAATGAACTAACATTCTCGTTGACATTGAGAGTTGAATAAAAGCTCACCTCAAAATAAAGTGAATTAATAAATTTATGGAAAATTTTACACAGCATATATTGAGCAGAAAGAGTAAACTAAATATACTTAGAAGTATTAATAATTGGTAGATATGATTGCAGAATAAAGTGCCTTAATTGCATGGTAAACAGTAGATCTTTTGGAGTTTTTCTATGTTGCGTAAAATGCAGATTTAAATTTTTCATATTGGTTGTCATATAAATGGCAATTACTGTTTTATTTTGCTCTGAAATGAATGGTTAGTAATAAAATTCTGGATGAGATAACCTTTAACATGCGCTAGAATTTACAAAGTTTAATTTGGTGCTGATTTCAAATGGTAAATTTCATTTTACTGAATTTTGCATAAAATAATACCAATGAAACATTGCAAATTATTTTCAGAACTTTTTTTTTAATCCAAAAGGGCTATTAGTCTCGAAATGTGACTTCATATTGTCAATCGTAAACTTGTTTCGATTTTCATTCAAGTCTTGCCATTTGGCAAAATTTAACATATTTACCTTTAAAAATCTAATCTATTATTGATTAACAAGCCAAGCTATTTAAAAGCAATACACACAGTTCTTAACAATGCTTTTTTAAATTTTTAATCTGATTGATTTAAAATTCATTTAATTCATGATATATCTAATTGAAAACATTTTAATATTTCTACATAATTACATGATATATTTCTTCATTTTTCAAATATATAGAAGATATATAACTTTCTGGTGTCAGTATCTTATAAAATGTTTTTCTATTTCCACTGCCCCATCTGTATTGATAATCTATGCATTCATAAACTTTTAGCCTCTTTGAGTGACTGCTAAAATCTGAGGCCTTTCAGATTTTTTTTTTTTTAATTGTGTGAGCAGAAAGATAGAATTTTAGAAGAGCTTCTTGAGTTACCTTTTGAATGATATAAAGAATTGTTAACATAATGTCAAATTTTTACAACTAAATATTAAATATATAAAAAAGCCTGCAGCATTCTCATGTTACGAAAACATATTTATTTATTCTGAGGCTAGGAATTGATTTAGTTTTAAAAATACAATTTATTCCTTTTAACAATTTCCCAACAGTGTCATCAAAACACTATAAATTCCTTACATGTTTTAAAGAAAGATGATTCATTTATGTAAAGATTATTAAATGGCTAATTTTATTATTCAATTTTTAATACAAATTAACTGAAATTAGAAACTGATTTTGTATAAAACAATTTAATTATGAATAATTCAATTTGGGGGCTATTGGATGTTTAAAAATGATGAAAAGATTTTTAATATCTTAAAAATAAAAGCAAAATTTTCAGTTTTAATATTTTGTATTAATAATTCATTTTAATTTCCTTGCTCAGTTTTAATATATTCACAAATTCAGATTTAAAAACAAAATAAGTTGTATAAATATTTTCAACATTTCTGATTTTTCCATAGTAACCATAGGAGAAGGATTTGAGACTGTCTGTGTAAAATAAGTAGGTTTTAGATCAACACACCACCTTCACATACTTTCACTGGAAGTTTCCTCTGTATATATACTGGGATGTGACACTAAGCAGTTGAGAGTATGTATTTAAGAGGTTAAAGGGATATTGTAACTAGTATTTCAAATGCTGATAACATCCCATATGCTGTCGGTAGGACCTAGATAGGATGTCCTAAGGATATACTGGGATGTGACATTAAGCTCTCAGGAGGATGAGTTTAGGAGGAAACTGGGATATTATGGGATGTCTTGAGGATGTAGTAACTAGGACTTTAAATCTCAATAACATCCCATATGCTGTCGATGGGACATAGATAGGATGTTTTTAGGATATAATGGGATGTGTTTAGGAGGTTAGTGGGATATCCCGGGATGTAATAAGTAGGAGTTCATATCCTAATAACATCCCGCATGCTGTCAATTAAAATTAGTTAGGATGTCCTGAGGATATCCTGGGATGTGACATTAAGCCCTCGGAAAGAGGTGTTTAGGAGGTTCATGGGATATTCCGGGATGTCCTGAGGATGTGCGCATATCCCGCGAGCAACTGGGATGTTTTTGTGCTATGTGAAAACTTATTGTTCTACCAGCCACACTTATAGAGGGTGTCCTGCTATAGGTCATTTTTAGTTTCATTAGTGTTATTATGTTTAAATCATCAGTGTCTACTGTGCCTTTAAAATGAATTCAACAGTAACTTGAACAGCTGGATGCACTGAAGTAAGTCACAAAGTAAAACTGTATGAAGAAAGATGGTCATTTCATGATACTGCATGCTGTTCTAGTCATACAGATGTTATTGCTGCACATGATTCGTGGCATGGATTCAAGAAACATACTTGACACTCAAAAATCATGAGAATTTTCTCAGCGACAAAAATTTTTTGAAAATAAAAATATTACAATGAAAATATATTTTTAGTTATGAATTAATTTAATAACTTATTATTTTATTAATGCAAATAATGCAAACATACTTACACGTAAAAAAAAAAAAAAAGTTTTATTACTTGTACCTTCTAATAGTAGAAAATACTCTAATCAGTTTCCCTAATCATTAAATAATACTTTAATCAGATCACTGATTGTGAAACATAAATTAATGTAATTCTGCACTGTAGATTCGTATTAAGAACACCAAATGATGGCAAAAAGGTCGTGCAAAAAAGCAAAAAGTTTTGTTAAGGTCCAAAAACAAATATTCGTTCTTCACAAGGTAAACTTGTGATAATCAGAAAATGGGTCTTTTGTCAAGCGATTTTTTTATTTGGGGAAAACTTTGTTTTGAAACAGCGTTTTGCTTATATTTTGTAGTATTATTTTTAGAACTGTCAATTAAATTGCTCACAGGTGCAGAAATTCCTCAGTTTTTCTCGTATCTATTTTTAACAGTGAACGGAGTAATTACACCTCCATTTACTTCAGGTATTTTATAACTTTCAACAGAGCCATTTACCTTAACTCTAGAAGTATTTATTTTTTCTTAAAAAAAAATAAGTAGGTTCCACTGGTCGAGCATAAACATTTCTCTTAAGATAACCAGCATGTACATACATACTTCAGATTTGTCTTATTTCAGTATTATGCAACTGTTGGAAATGTTTCAATTTTTCTTTCCTTTTAGTAATCTTTCCAAGATAATAATAATAAATATCAACAATGTGTTCATTCACACTTACTGGCAAAGAAGCTGCCCCTTTTTCAACTGCTAAATTTAAGAGGTGCACATGCATTTCATAATTTGCAAATCTGAATTTTAGATACAATTTTAAAATGATGGAAAAAACAGCAGTTTTCAAACCTACCATTCCTGGTGTATTGTTGGCACTAAGTGTTAAACAATTATCCTAAGAATTGAATTTTGTTATTAAGATTTAATAATTAGCTGTGCTATATACTAAAGCCAGTCGGATCTCCTTCTAAACTGAGGACAGAAAGTAAATTACACTCAATTTCTGAAAACTCTGGATTAAAAAAAAAAAAAAAAAAAAAAAGAGAGAGAATGAAATAACTGGATACAATTTTGCATTGGTATATTGCTTCCATCCATACAGAGGCAGAATGCAACTGTTTTAATGCAATCAATAACTGAAAATTTATTTTTCATATCAATTTCTTAAACACATTTCTTCTACAATTTCAGCCATTTTTGTCCTTGCACCAGAGTATTTCTTAGCAATTTTACTACCAGGAAACATTTTTCTAAAAAAGCTGCAGCATGATCCAATGCATTCAGTGGCAGGTTGTACAACAGTAAAATGGCAGAGAACAGGAATTCTGTATTAGAAACTTTTTGGTCCCTTGTTTATACAGAAAATTTAATTTTGTAATACAGTCAAAAGTCATTAATTTGGACCTTAAAGCTAAAAACTTTCTGCGCACGCGTCGCATCAGCGTTTATGCATGCACGTAAGACCTTTATGGCTGCGAATATGCATGTGCGCATGCTCATAATACGTTTACGCACGCGCGTTTAATGTATAACGGACGGTATAAGCTAAGCTAAAATTATCTAATTCAGTTAATGTTGTAGATTGCGTTGTTCCTTAATCTTCGAATTGGATCCGGCTTATTATTTTTTTGCAGACTGTTAGAGCAATTTTATAAAAGTAAGCTTGAACTTTTGATTATGTGAAATAGAATTTCTGATATATATTTACTAATATGTAAAGGATCTAGAAAGCGAAAGTATGTTTCGAAGTCCATTAAACAGAAAGTGGAATTGCTGCAAAAAATGAATAAAGGCATATCCTTTGATTATCTAATCATTCCGAAATATGTTTATCAATTTCATGCTGCTCTGCGGGGGAGGGAAACGACGCGGCGTGCAATGAATTGGAAGTTGATCCATCAGCACTATCTTTATCTTCAGGGCAGATGTTTTTATTTTAGTTGGCTTATAATTCCTTGCTAAATGTAGTATTTCATCTCGATGTACTCCGTCTTTGATATAATTTAAATCAAGTTTCTCGTCATTATAATTCGCTTCCGACACAGAGGTTAATGAAAACGAAAAAATTTCAATTGACAAATTAGTCGGTATTCTCGACACAGCAATTATAGGACTTGAACAGCAGAACTTTGTAACTAAACAAGAAATTATGTCTGTTTAATAGAATTAAAGAGAAAGTATTATCACATGAAACGAAGCAACTTAAACAACTTACATTGAAAGAAATGTTTAATAAAATAAACAAATAAATATTAAGCTTTTTCTTTTTGTAAATTTTGATACCCTTTAGATCATAATTGTTCTTTATTTCATAAATTACGGTTTCATATTTTTAATTTTATAATTTTTGCATGCCATCTTACCAGATTTAAACTGATGATCTATAATCCGGAATCGCCGAAGTCCCGACGAGTCCGGATTAACGACTTTTGACTGTATGACTCAGTGTTGTGCTTGTGTATTCCCATGTTTAAGAACATTGGACCTTCTAACATGTAAAATAGAAAAATCACAATGACAAATGGTACACATTGCATAATATTATATTTCCTTGACGAATTATAGAAGGAAAGTCATCTGTGTAGGATTTTTTAAAAGGACATGAGTATTTTACATTTTTCGCAGACATAATTAAGACAAAAGATTGCAGTTTTTTAATCTATTTCTGGAAAGGATGTGAAACTTTTGCTGCTGACTGGCAAGATGATCAAAATAAAAAACCTTGATCTTACTTTGTGCTCATTAGCAGATGACCTGCATCAGAGCTTGATTCTCATTGGAGAACTGAAACACAATGTTTTCAGACATGGGTTTTGGACTCTTACACACAAAGCAGAAACGCTGCATATTTAACTCACAAAATAATTTCAGTTTTCTTTTATATGTATCTAGTGAAAAAAACTTGCACTTTCAAATGCAAAAATAAATTTTTTGGAGTACAAATAATGAAATATTAAGGCAAGCTAAAGTCGTGAGAATTTTTTAAAATAACAGAAAGTCGGGAGAAATTTGTTGCAAATTAGGTTCACGGAGTATGGTCGCAAATGGGGAGAGCTGGTAACTCTGAAGAAGGTGTGCACTCATGACATACAGGCTCTGGGCCACTCAGCCAGACAATAACAGTGAGGGAAGATTGAAGGGTTGTCTGACATGCACATCTGCCATAATTCTGGACATTTAGCATGCAATGATCAACTCCCTAAAGCATCCTGTGAGTGCAGTTCCATTAGCAGATACTATATTACAGGTATGCAGACCATTAGGAAAACTACCCCTATTATACCAGTGACATCATATCAGACTGCAATGGTACTATGAAAGAATATCACAGAGCCATGCTGAATGACAGTACATGGTCTTTAGCGATGAATTTTGCATTTGTCTTAGTAGGGATGATCAACCTTTGGATTGATGGATGCCAAGATATTATGTATGATTTTATACAATGCCTGATTACCATGCACTTCGATAGCCCAATGATTAACTGAAAAAGTTTAGTTGGTCAGTTAAGTGCCCTATTCCAACAGGACAACATTAATCACCATACTGCAGGAATTTCAAGGGCTTGCCTTGAAGCCATGGACACTGCTTTGGCTGTATGTTATGAGATACTATAGGCTACTGTGTCAAGACTTTCCTGTTGCCACAAAATTTACAAGAACAACAAACTAGAGTTAGATATATTATGTGGGATAAGGTAAAACAGAATTTGTTAAGGACATTTAAGACCCCTTACTGTACTGTGTAGAAGAATGCATTACAAAATGACCAAAAGTACTATTTAGTTATAATTTTTTAAAGCTATCTAATAAATATTTGTCACACAACATCTATTTTTAAATTACAATAGAATTACAGCAATTTAAAATTATCTACTGCTGTAAAAATCTATTGCTGTAAGAATTACAACAATAGATAATTTAAAATTACATTCAAATCCAATATTTCCTTTATGTGCAATTTTTTTAATGAGCATAAAATAATGACGGCATTAAGTAAAGAAAAAATATTAGAACTAATTAATAGCATTAATTTAAGTAAGCACAGATAATGAGCATAAAATGAAGATTTGAAGTATGCTTCTGATATATTTATTTGGTTCTGAAAAAATATGAAAAATATTTTAAGCCAATGCAATACTATTAAAAGTTTCTCAAGAACAAAAACACAATTTTGGCAGAAAGCTGAACATAACTATTATAAAATTAAATTTCACACTTTCACAGTACCAACCATGAAAATATAAAGTCACAATTAGTATTGTGAAAGTATAGCTTTATTTATACTTTCACAAAATAATTTTATGAAAGTATAAATAAAGTTTTAAAAATTTAAATTATAACAAAGCACACATATTACTCAGAAATGTGCCTCACATAAAATATTATAAGTTGCTTGACATGTTTCTACTCACAAATGTATAAAAATAAGAGACAGAAGTATCAATATTTGACAAATGTTGGTCTTTTAAACTATGCTTTTATTTATATTTTAAATACATAACTGACATAATATTTGCTCTGAATTCTCAATTTAACATTAAAACATATATTTAGGAATAATATAGCAAAAATACCTTTGACTGTAAACTCAAAAGGGTGGAATGCACTTCTTTGAAGGAGAAGGCTTTTGTTTGCTCTTCATCTCCTGAATACCTAGCAATCATTTGTGCTTTGAGTGTATTACTGGGCCAGAATGGCACACACTATCAAAAATTTAAAAATATACTCAATTATCAAGAAAGAAATTGGTTTAAATAGGATATAAAATACATTATGAAGAAGGCTAAGAGAAAATAAGAATGCACTTATGTTACAGTTAGATGAAGAAAAACAATTATATTTCTGTTCAGTTACAACTCAAATAAAAACAATTTTCACATTATTGACATGTACAAAAATAAAACATACTAGCTTATTTTTTGTAATTACAAAATATCTTGAAAGTTCTTAAATAACATCTAAGATTCTGCAAAAATACATATCACTTGAAATTTCACTGATCTCAATCTTTGCAGAATCTTTATTACTTATTTGATTTAATTATGAATGCGACCTTTCTCTCTTTTCATTTAATTCACCAACAGACAATATATATGTTTACCACACATTTTCCTTCACCATTTTAACAATATAATTATCTTTATATATAATTTATAACTTTAAAAGCTGTTCCAATGGAATAAAAATACACTGCCGTCATATCATGTAAAATTAATAACAAAAATTATATGAAATATTATCTTGGTATTAAAAATATAACAGGAAAATTATTCATCTCTAATGCCATTACTATGCAGCTAAAATTACAAATAAAGCATTAATTTTAGTTAAATTAAATATATTTATAAAGCATCATATACACTAGCATAGAAAAATTTTACATTATTATTTCATTTACTTTAATAATATGATTTGTATGAAATAAATGTCTCATTACTTTTCCAAAATCATGCATAAACTGAAAGCAGTTTTCAGCTAAAGCTCTCTAATCAAAATTTCAGCATCTTAACAGAATTTGTGTGCAATATTTTAATAAAACTACACTGAAATAGCATAGATTTATAATTTATTACAAAAAAATTACAATCAAATGCTAAATAAAATGATTTAAGATCACAAAAAATATAGGTTTCTAATCCTCTACAGAGTTGAAAATATCACCATAAAGTTTTGGTTAAAACCAAACACAAGTATGAAGCAATTATACACATTGGTATGGCTGATATATTAAAGTGGTATTCCTTCTCAACTTTTACTGCTGGAATGGTTGTGCTTTTGGCTGTCACTTGGAGCATTTGATGAGATACAATAGATTAGACATGGTCATCATTACTGTTGTCGAATTGTTCCTGATACACTTCAAAAGTTAACACCTGTTTATATGTTTGAGAGATAAAGTCCAAAGAGAAACTTTTCTTCCTGTGCCAAAAAGCAAAAAAACACTTTTTGCTACATTATAGACTGACTTGATTTGAAGTTAAACGCTTTATTTTTTACTTATGCTACAGAGTAAACTGTGCTCAGCTAAACAATTTCTAAGTGCTTTTCAAAATCTTCTCGCCATAATACATATATCATTTTTTTTTTACTTTGTTTAAAAGTATAAAATTATAGTTATATATAATTAAATAGATTAAAGTGTTTAGAAATCTATATGTGATTCATATATCACAATATAAAATTTCTTTCAACACATGCAAATAAAATACTCAGTAATCCTAAAAGTGATATTTAGCACGCAGGCAGTTTAACTTAAAATCCGTAGGATCATCATAAAGCATTAAAGAATATTCTCTATTCAAAGTATTCATTCTTTATTTTGGGGGGGGAGTACATATTTACATGTTAAATATCTTAAATTACTTTTGTACATGGTTCAATATTTATGATAATTATAACCTATTTATACAGACATATAAAGAAATTTCATTTTATTCCTATCTTCATACTTCTACAATTATCCAAAATTCTTAGCTTTACTATATTTCATATAAAACAAGTTCTTAGTCATTAAATCACCAGTTCAGCTCACTTAATAATTTAAAAAATTCAACTTTCTAAAATAAATTTCACATTTATTACATTCATAATTCAATTATCATATGAAACATACATTTATCAACACAAGATTTTTCCATTTATTTTATACAGTGCTCTTAGCTGCATATTAGCATCAGTTATCTCTTTGCACTTCTTTATCCTTAAGCAATGCAAAAAAGTGCTTACCTCTTAAGTAATTATGCAAATGAAAAAATTCACACCTACTTAGTTTGATATTATGAATAATTTCATATCTTTACTTCATTAGAATTCTATTTAATTATTAAATAGTAATAATTCTACTTAATTATTACTTTATCAGAATTTTAGTACTATTTATATCAATTCTACACATAAAAATAATATTCATTTTACACCCATTCAATTAAAAGAGCTATTTCATTTTATAATGGAAAGGTAAAAAGTTAACTACATAATTAATGAAGATAGGAAGTATAAAACAAGCAGAACAGTACACATCCAGCAGTAACATGCATAGTTTCAAATGAAATGTGGAAATTAAACCACATTGTTTAGCAGTAGCAGCTCTGCATTGCTTCTACAAAAGTATCAAATTAAAATTTGGAAATAAAATTTTAGGGCACTAAAAATAAATGTGATTATTTTTTAATAGTAAACTGTTACATTTAAACATGCTATTATGAAAAGGATTTAGAATAGTGATCTATAAATTTTGCTAGAATGAAAATTCAGACTATTTTAAGATAAATATCATTGCTTTTTGTTTAATAAAATGTTACTTCTTTTCTCATAAAAACATGCTTTTTAAACAGATTAAAAGTTGAAAAGATTTCTAAAGCGCAGCAGAGCATAGCTTGCTTATGTAACAATACGATGCATTTAAAAAAATAGATTTATATATGCTTTTAGCCTTTTTAAATGTTAGTTATAAATATACGTAATTTTACATACATTTCCAGAAGAGTCAGTTGAAGAAACTACTGGAAGCTCCTGTTGATTAAAATTGACTAGTTTATATAAATGAATAAAATTACACATTAAGAATATGCTTAATGAGTATGTATTTAGGCAGATTTTTGAATTTGAATGGCATGCTTCAGATAATAACACAAATTCAATTAGAATCATTTATATAAAAAATTTACAGTAACAGATTTTCACGCATACCAGTAAAAATAAGATAAATAATCTTATTTATTAGATACAGAGATTTTGTTAAAAATAATTAAAAATTTAAGTACGTTTGTTATAAATGAGAAATTGTGGAATATTATATTATTAATTAAAAAAGGAAATTTTTAATATAGTAACAATAATTCTAAAATATACGTCACAGCTCAGAATAATAATGAAGCCATGCCTTTGATATGAATAAGAATATTGTGGATAGAATGACAAAAATGCACATATGTGAACACTAGAAACTTCATAATGCAAGCCACCAGCAGTGGCAGAAGTGGCAAAATTTTGTCATAAAGTCTAGAAGAAGCACTTAGGAAAAGCATATGGCAGTATCTTCTGCCATACATTATCTCTGAGTGCTTCTTTGAGAATAAGTTGCACCTGATTCTTCAAGAAGCACCTGAGGGTACCAGTATTTATCTGATGCACTAAAAGGATGAACAAACAAATTACGTAGTAGATATGTCACTAAAAATAGAGAGAAGAAAATGGTTATATTTTAGGAGTTCATATTAGAGCAGGCCATAGCTCTAGGCCACCTTTTTCAATCTACCTACAATACTTTAGTATATTACCTGAAGAATATCGATAGGCTCATTGCAGACACAAATAACATACCTACTAGTATATTTTCTTCCTTTGTAGAATTTTCCCCTCAGCATTTTAGAACAAGATTCTGAAGATTTTTTTAAGCATTCATGTAATTTTCAACTTCTTCAAGGCCTATGCAAGCTCTCTTACATTTTAAAATAAATTTGTCTACAAAGTGATTGCTTTCATCTTACTAATTGATTTACTCATGGATTTTGGGTACATGAGCTTTGATTGATGATGCAATAACAGAGAAGAGTGCCAAAAAAATAGAGATATCTAATGCTACTGATGGTTCAGAAGATCACTGCATATGGCAAGACTGAATGGTAACAAAGATAGTAACAATAGAGATGATGGCAAATGCCAAGGAGAGCATTTCAAGTAGCATTAAAAGATTTGAAGTCTAGGGAGTAAAAGAGGACAACAATAAAAGTGGGCAAGATTCAGGATACAGGGGAGCAGAAATGAAGATATCTCATTAGATACTGTAATATTAAAATTACGACATATTCTTATTGGCATGTAGGTTTCTTTTAAGTAAATTGAAATTGAAAAGCTAATAAGTATTGTGTTGTAAGACCTATTTGGTCTTAAAAATGTTTTGCGCAATATGCTGCAAAAATTATGAAATAATAGGAAGAAATATTGTAGTGAGCTCGCCAAAAAGTTACCAGGAGCTGTGGCTCCAAGAAATAGTTCAACGCAGTATTTTTTAAAATATTAACATGGAAGCGTGAAAAATTAGCCTACACGCGAAATAAAATGCAGAATATAAAAATTGTTAAAATCAATTGTTGGAAACATGTGAATGGCAAAAAAAAGTAAAAGCCTATCGATGTGATAAATGAAAAACTATCACACATAAAAAACTGATCGACGGAACAAGTTAAAACAAAATTAAAACTTATGAAATACATAAAATTACAACAATTATAAAAATTACAAAGCGGAATATGGTAAATTAGCCTAATTAGACTGCCAACCTGGCTTTTCAAGGGAAATTTAGTTGAATGTCGAACCAAGCTAACACCATTACACGTTTCGCCGAAACAGACAATTGAAGGTCTTGTGTGACGAAAAATTTTTTTTTTAAAATAATATGAATTGTCCCAAAAAATCTTTTGGAGCTTTAATTCTCTGTTTCAATTTCCCGACGCGTCCGCCATAAATATCTCATTAAGGTGTAAAAAAATGTAAATGCTACTCCGAGTAAGCTAAAATTAAAATAAAAATAAAATAAATAGCGGTCTGCTATTAGTCAAACTATACAATAATGTACGGGCTGGACCTGCTAGCTTAAAGAATAAAACCTTTATGAATATTATAGTTCTGAAATTAAATTCTAATGAAAACAAACGCCATGGGTCTTGCTAAGACCAAGAAAAAAGTTTTTAAAAAGCACAAAAAAACATAAAAAACAGACCTGTAGCTAAGCTGTCCTCTTGATTGCGAAAAAAATTTGGAAAGGGGTTGTAATCCCTTCCGTGTCTTTCAAAGCCATCCCTCTCGTCATATGACGTAGGCGGGTGAAACAATGTCACTGTGTATCAGCCAATGCGATTAGATTGTACTTTAGCGGGAACTTGTACCCTCCCCCCCCGAGTTAAAGAGGGGTTGAAAGACTCGAAAGGACATAGAAAGAATTCAAAATGGCATCAGTCAAGTTGTTAGAAGAATAAAACTGTTTCAAAAATGTGAAAATGGCTAATTCAGCAAAGATTACTCAACATGGCCACAAAAGTAAGAGTAAAATGGAAAAAAGTCATTTGTTAATAAAAGTCGTAATTCTTCAAGTTAGAGGGCGATCAAGCTCCAATGAAAAACAAAAAGGCCCGATTTGTTAATAAAAGTAGAATTGGCCATCTAAGTAATTTAAAACTATTAAAACAATAGTATTAATGTATTGTGCCAAAATCTTTTGGAGGAAAGAAAATGTAGTGAGAAGAATTATCTGTACATTTTTACATTAGATTCTCTGAATCAGCCATCCACTTTATACCATCCCATTGGGCTTTAAGTATAAAATTTCATTATCTAACTTAAATTACCTAAAAATTGGTAAGGCTAATGCCAGCTTTTTTTAAGGTATTTTTAATTATTTTATGAGGAATTAGGTTATTTTTCAAAATTGTCACGAAGTAAAGTATTTCTTTTTGAAGGTGTTCTGTTGTATTGCATATTCTTTTTATTCTAAGTAGCTGTGAAAAAATTGTGTTTATGATGATTCTTCTGGAAATATTAGAATTCCAGTTGGTTAACTTTAGTGTAGAAAAAGTGAATTCTCTTCCCTTGTCGTAAACTTTTATAAAATTGTAATCAATAATATTTAAGTCAAGGTAGACTACATTATTTTGCATCGTATTTGTATTATTTATCTTTAAGCAAGTGGGCTAGATATTAGCAACTTCTATTTTGTTGTGGTTGTTAAAGGCTATGATATCATCAATATAACGATATATGTGTTGGAAAAATTTATGTTCTTCTTTACTGAGTGAACGGACAAAGATCAATTCTTTTGTAAAAAGGAATAATTCACATACAGAACTGAAAAAGTTACCTCCCATTGGAATTCCTTGAATTTGTTTAAAGATGCTATTGTTAAATTGAATAAAATTATTGAAAAACACACTTGAGAGAAAAAGTTGCCATTTTTCAGTACTTATTATTGTAGAAATTTGCGGAATTATATCCGGTAGAGCAAGTAAGCTTGTATATATTTCTTTAAGTGGTAAGGTAGTATAGAGGTTTTTGAAGTCATAGCATTGTATATGGTCTATTGTAAGTTAATTTACAGTTTTTAGAACTAGCTCGTTACTTGAAATCATCCAGTTGCAATGTCGATCCTTAAAATCATAGTTATTAATTAAGTCACGTATTAAGCGAAGTTTTTTTTGCAAAAAGATAATCTATTTCTTTAAGATAACTTTTGGTACTATTGGCAATGAACCTGAATTTAATAGGAGACTTATGAAATTTTGATAGTGCACAGAGATTGGCAAAAAAATACTTTTATGTTCTTACTGTAACCATATCACCCAAAAATTAAATTACTCGGTGGGAAGGAGGAATTGCGTGAGTAAATATGGTATAACTGTAACAGTGGCCATTTTCAAATGACAATATTGCTTGTTTAGAAATAAAATTGAACATTAATTATTATGCTTTATTGATTCTGCATTAAGATGTATAACCTGACATGATATCAAATATAAATACACTCTTCCCCATATGTATGTAGCAGCTGATTTTAACACAACTGGTACTGGTAATAATGAGTTTAATAGAGTCTGTATTTAGAAATCTTTCTTTCTTTCTTTTCTTTTTCTTTTTTCTTTTTCTTTCTTTTTCTTTTTTTATCAGTAGTCAAAATGTTATTCAACTGTAGGGTACTCTTAAGGGATTACAGTTAAATAATTCCAGTAAAGTGGTAATTTATGTTCTAAAATACTTAAGTACTGGTCACTATTAAGCATTGATTTCAGGAAGCTATATATAATTAGGATATTATAAAGGATGTCACATAATATATTCATAAACAAAAGTGCTTGATTTAAGTTTTGAATGATACCATACAAGACTGCCTGATCACCAGCAACATTTGACATGAAAATTAACGCTATCATTTTGTGGAAAGTTGCGATTGTAGGATTTCTGGCCTCAAACATTACAAGTTATATATGCTGAAACACACATCAGACACATCCTGTGGAAGGAACTGTGCTTTATTTAGAACTCGTGTGTAACAACAGTAACTCGTAAATGACATGTTTCCAGCTGCATCCAACTATTCATACAGCATATTTTGCCTTCCTTAGAACGTCCTCTTGACATTTGGCAATTCAACGCCAAGACAAGCATAATTACAATTTCTTTATGCGTGACTTCATTATAATAGTAACTTCTACTGATACATCTTAAATGCTTTATGAAAGCATTTTACACCTTATTTATAATACATTTATAAAATACTTCTAAACAATTTTTCCCCCAGCAGTTTTACTACAATTAAATAGCATTAAACCTTGCATTTTATGTCAGAAAATACAAAACATGACAGATTCATATTTTTTGGATAATTTCAATGAACAATTAGTAATTAAAATTATGGTACACCAAAAAACCAATACATCACAAATATGAAATCAACTTACATGGCACATTATTTAATATCTGTACAGTGGAAACTGTGAGCTTAGTTAATAAATAAGCCAGAAACACATATTGGTTTTGCTGGGGCTTGTACAAAGATGTTACACATGCAGTCATAATTAATGTAATAATTTCATGTTTAAATCATTTACACACAAATTCCTTTCTCAACTGACAGTATGCTTGTTTAGAAATGAAGCTGAATATTAACTTATGTGTTACTAATACTGTATTAAGAACTGTAATCTGATATATAATCAAAAATAAATACACTCTTTCATACATGCAACCAGCAGCTGCATTCAAATAATTTTAACATAATTGATAATATGAACTCTCCCCCCTCCCCCCCCCCAAAAAAACCAGCAGAAAAATGGTACACTTTATAATTACAGTGACATAATTTGAGCATTCCATGCACTTATTACCTTCTCTTCTTCTGCACATAGCATATACGACAACATAACATGAACTGCTTTTTATACAGTTCTTTTATTTAAAACCTTGATAACCTCATTATCAGGAAAAATAAGGGCAGTCTTTTACTTGAAGAAAAACACACACACACACACACACACACATATATATATATATATATATAATTCACAGTACAAAGTCCGTAATTCGGACTCTTCGGGACTTTGGCGATTCCAGATTATATATCATCAATTCAAATCTGGTAAGATGGCATGCAGAAATTATGTAATTAAAGATATGAAATAAAGAGCAATTATGATCTAAAGGGTATCAAAATTTACAAAAAAAAAAAGCTTAGTATTTATTTGTTTACTTTATTTAAACATTTCTTTCAATGTAAGTTGTTTAAGTTGCTTCGTTTTTTGTGCTAATACTTTCTCTTTAATTCTACAAAAAGACATAATTTCTTGTTCAATTACAAAGTTCTACTGTTCAAGTCTTGTCCTGTAATTTATCCATTTTTTGCAGCAATTCTACTTTTTGTTTGATGGACATTGAAACATGCTTTCACTTTGTAGATCCTTTGTCAGCTGCAGAATTGGAAACTTTTCTTGATATAATCGAAATTCAAGCTTAATTTTTTATAAAATTGCTCTAACAGTCTGCAAAAAATAATAAACCGGATCCAATTAGAAGATTAAGGAACAGCGCAATCTGCAACATTAACTGAAGTGCCTTAGAAGCAGTAAAGATAATTTTAGTCTAACTTATACTGTCTGTTATACATTAAACGTGCATGCGTAAAGCATACAAAAAAAAAGTTTGTGGCTTTGAGGTCCGGATTATAGATCATTCCGGATTATGGACTTTGTACTGTATATATTTTTAATTTTCTAAGAAATGAAACAGTTCTGCAGTACATCCTGCACCAGCACTTAAGAGTTTTCTCCACTTATTTACATCAATCAAAGTTACTTTCTTTCCTTCAACCTTCACAAAATTTAAACAAAGGATTCGTAAAATTATTCTAGTTTTCCTAAAAAAAAAAAAATAAATTTCTGATTTCTTTTAAAAGTTTCACAATAAAATTCTACAACATAACTTTATTTATTCAAACTCATTTGGGTTGCATCATTTTGAATAACTTCGCCCCCCCCGGAAGAAAATCCATGTGAACTATTTTCTGCAGTTAAAGGTAAAAATAAATACATAAAATATTCAATGTATTTATACATCTAAATTACAATACCTTTCTATATCCACATTATTTAAAATAACGAGTGGATCTTTTTGAATTTTTCCGTCAATACTTCCCATCTCTTTTAGGCAGTCACACCACTGTTTGATAAGCAGTTCTCAGCTTAAATAGATTTTGTGCTTTGTTAAAGTTACAGTAACTTAGAATAATAACACACTTCTTACCATTGTTGTATCAACAATACTACAATAAATATATCACACTTTAATTTAAAATACTTTTTTCGAATATTCTTAAATCATTCTAGTGGCTCTATTCTATGAATGAAGCTGAAAAAGGCATGTAAAAATTAACAGTACTGTGTTTAAATATGTGAATATTAAAAAAAATAAATAAAACATTTAAAAAACTCATAATAACCCATAAATAATATTTTTATGCCTCCAGTTTAAGAAATCCTTTTCAGAATTACTGTTACATCCACAAAGTTTGGCAAAAACTTCCACGGAATATAAAACAGAAGTTTTCGTAATTTGTTGGAATCTTTGATCAACATACTTTCATTTATGATAATTTATCCTAGTTTTAGGCACTTCTTTTAAATGCAGATCTTGCAGATTTCAAATGACAAAATTCATAATGAATATTAAATACTTGAAAATCTTCTGGACAGAGACTTTCTGCAACATACAGTAGGATCACTTCTTTTCATTAAAATGCAGGGAATTTCCCTTTAACAAATAAATTATAATCAGAGATGATCAGTTTCTATATTTTGATTTGATGCCAGTTAATTATTTCCTCCACTGAATTAAATGAGTTTTGATTAAATACTGTTCTATTGTATTTATGAAAAAGCAATTAAAATAATATCAAGAAAAAAAATCACATTGTTTTTGATAATTCTTCCTCTGGTTGAAATTGACTGTATTACATAATTATGGAGAACACTAAATTTTAAAAAATGGGTAATATAAAAACCACATGTATGCATATATATATATCTTGAAAGGAAGATTTCTTGCAAATTCTAAAAAAAAATGTTTTGTTAGTTTATGAACGAGCAATTCAAAAGGAAATCAAACATTAAAAATTTCTCTCATTTATAAAGTTAAGTAAACATTTTTTTTTTAAATGTATTTTCTCGATGTCTTAATTATTTCTCAAGCACTATTTGAATAAATTTTCACTTAACATTTTTCCTGGAAATGTTACTTAATCATGCTTACTTAAATGTTACTTAATCATAATTATCACATAATTTTTTATTTATTTAATTGCAATTATGAAAAAAAAGTATCTATTTAAATAGATCATTATACAAGATATAAAATGCATTTAATCAAAATTCTGTCCCCCAAAATCAAAAGGTTATTTATTTCAGATATTGGAATTAATATTAGTAAGCGTACATTAATAACCTTTTTTTTTTCCCACAACAGCTGACAGAATTTGCAGTTTCAAAAAGTTAAAAAAATTCTGATCATATATTATTTTCTACTTGCTTTGGACTGAGTATTTTCAGATGTCCCCTTGAACTGGCAAAAAAAATGTATTTTCAAATATTTTCTCAAGTCACAGAATATATTAAAATCAATCCATGAAAAAAGAAGAAAAAAACTGAAAAACAATTTTTGAATACACAAACGACTAAATTTTATGCAGATGATTAATGTGCTAATATATTCATTTTTTATAAGTCATTCACTATCTTATTTATTTATATTATTTTACAGCACTGCATGACTCAAATTCTTTGTTCTTTGTAAAATTAAAAACTAATAGTTTATCAATTATATTTTTTCCTTCTTGTGAAATATACGTAGGTTGGGGCAAAAGTCATGGCAACTATTTTTTTTCTTGAAGATACCAGTCCGGTTGGAAAATGTGACATATACAGAAGAAAGGACAAGGTCTTAACTACATGTGTGGACAATGAATAGCACTGAAATATCGTATATTTATTACGGTAGTATACAGGGCAATATGGCCTTTACCGTGCAAAAGAATGATAACACAATACACATAAAGTTGACATGACAAACCTGGAACTAAAGATCCTCAGTGTAGTCCCCTGTTAATGTCACCACACGCTGGCTGCCAACAATGTGGAAGGCGCTGAATACCATCAGCCTCAGCATTTGCCGCACCATGTGTGAATCGGGTCATCTGTTGGAGTACAGCATTAGCAATATCCTCTCGTGTTGCAAACCGCCTACCACGTATTGGTTCCTTAATCTTGGAAATGAGATCAAAGTCACAGGGCAAAAGGTCAGGAATGTACGGTTGGGTGCTTCAATTCTTCCCATCTCCAACGTCGGAGTAGTTGCCGTACACACTCTGCTTTATGTGGTCTTGCATTGTCCAAAAGATCCAGACGTTTATTCCGAACGCCATGTCGTACCTGTCACACCAGGAAGTCCCTGCAGTACTGTGCGGTCACTGTTCTGCCATGAGGAACAAAGTGGCAAACAATGATACCCCCAATATCATATGCGACGATCACCATCAATTTGACTGGGGAAGGATTCTGACGGACCTTCTGTTGCCTTGGTTATCCAAGATGTCACCACTCCGCAGACTGACGTTTCAGTTCTGGTTCATATGCTCTGGCCCAAAATTCATCGATGGCCATTATTTGTGACAAGAACTGATCGCTGTCCTGTTGCCAGCGTGGAAAGTGGTCGGAGTATATTGCATAGCGCACCAACCTTTGAACTTCCGCCAGTGCATGCAGTACCCACCGCGAAGCGATTCTGCGTAGCTGTAGCTCATTATGCAATATCCTGTGGACGATGCGTTTCTCGATGCCATTTGCCCTCTCTAACTCCAGTAATGTCCATCGTCTGTCTTCATCCATGAGGTGCTTGATGACGGCACGTGCCAAGTCGGTCCGCACGCTCACCGGTCCTCCTGAACGTTGCTCATCACTGGTTGACACACGTCCTTGCTGAAACTTTCCTACCCACCATGCTACTGTACGATATAGTAAGGCATTATCCCCAAGGGCTTCTACTAATTCACTGTGACATTCCATTGCATTTCTCCCTTGGAGAACACCTATTTTGATGTAAGCGCGCTGCTCAACACGGGTTACTTCCATCTCGCACGACACTCACCAGCTGACTGATTTCAGAGTCCTCGCTACCACAGAGCCATCTGCTGTTCTGCATACAGACTATGCCTGCAGAACTTGCACATGACACATATACGTTTTATGATCTGTTCACATATCTATAAGAAAAAAATAGTTTCCATGACTTTTACCCCAACCCTCGTATTATTACAAAAATAGTTTTAATCTAATATTTCATTAAAAGGTGACCACCCATTAAAAATTATTAATTAAATTAATGAAGAGAGATTAAAAAATAATGAAATTAAATAATTAATGATTAATTAATCAGATTAAAAAATGAAGAAAGTTTTATTTGGTCAAATTTAAAGGCCTTATATAGCTAGATGGTTTATAAATCTTATTATTAAAATGTAAATTACGAAGAAAGTAATAATATAATTAAGTAAGCACACAAAGTAAAGTACAGTATTTTCAATAACTCAAAGACAAAAAATATATCATCAAAAATATATCATCTTAAAACACAAAAGTGTTGCTGCACTCATTCTCAATTAAATACTAAATGAATGTAATTAAGAATATAAATTTAATTAATTAAAAATTTTTTGATGCTTACAATTGTTTAAAGAAAGTAATAATAAAGAAGCAAAAAATACCTCATTCTTAGGCAATTTTATCCATTCATTAGAAGCACCAATTTCCTGGATTTCTAGATCATGCTGAAAAAAACAATGACAGAAATGCAGTACATAGCGGCATGCATACATGCTTATATAGCTTGACATAAAGCAAACCAATGGATATTTTCAATGTTCAAAATCTTACTTTGCAATTATTTACAAGAAGATAATAGGGGGTAAAAATGATCATCTTTGTTAAGCCAGCTTGACCGAGTTTTATTTGCACACCAATCTGAAGTCAAAAAAACATACATACAGTAGATTATCTTATAAATTATTATTATCTTACAGAAGCTTATATGTCAAAATACATAAAAATTAGAATACAAAAATATTAATTAATAAAATGTGTTTTCTTTTTCTTTCTTTATTTTTTAATTAAAAAGCATGCTTTCTATAAAATGAATTAAAAATCAAGATAGAAGGGTGGGATTTCACCATAAGTTCATAACATTCCTCCTTTTTTTTAATAAAATTACTGTGAAAAACATTACAAACACAAAAAATTATGCTAGAAAATGAAGAAACAGGTAAAGAAGAATGGAAGCAAACTATTAGGATGTTCTACTTGTAATTGAAATAAAAATACATTTGTTTTCCCAGCATTTAAAAGTCTAGAAAAATAAATTTCCTGCTCACCAACAATTCAAAATTAAATTTTTTCTGCTGAGTAATTATTTCATAAATACATGAAATTTTGTTAAATAGATAATATTTGATATTGTATAACAGCTCTGTTAGTCATTTCATATTAAATTAAAATCTGAATAGTCATCAGATTTATTAGATTAAAAAATAGCTCTGTTTCTCAATATATATTGAAGATAATATTCAGATTCATAAATGGCAGTAATGTAATTGCAGGAAATTTAACAAGAGGACTGGTTATTTTAAAATTACCTACTAGCATTGACAACACTTAAGAAAACACTTAAGGACACAAACAAAACCCTTAAGGAACAAGAAAATGCTACACTAAAATTTCCTTGTAAAGACTTTCTATTCAAATAATAAATGGCATTTTGAATACCAATTTTAGACAAATCAGTTAACAATTTATCAGTTAAAAATTAGTTAGGATCTAGTTTATGTCAGCAGTAAAATTTTACTAAATTGAAAATTATTTTTGAAATAAGCTCATTCAATAAAAGCCTTTTCATCTCATGTTGCAGCCACTGAGAGGAATTGGGAACTGAACAGAACTGAGCTCTCTTTCTCTCAAACGCAATCTTACTCTGTTCATTTTCCATTCATAATACTCGTCACTTATTAAACTCACTGGTTTTTAAAATCAAATGTTTATTAGATGAGAATTCTAGGAACCAAAACAAATATTAATCAATAAAAAATCTACTATTTATTAAACTCATATCATTGCTTGTAAATTCAGATTGGCAAAAGGTCAGTTCTTCAGTATCAGAAAGTTCAACCTATACCTAGCAAAAATATACAAACAATTTGAAGGAAGTAATTAAGTTGATATCTCCGCTAGAGGCAATGCATATTATAATCAATACAGGTGGTAAATCTCTTAAAACAGAATTAAAAAACTGTTTTCAAATATATGTTTTTTATGCAGAAGAAGTCTCAGAGGAATTGCAAACTATAGCTAATGTTTCAGACATCAGTTGGAAAATTATGAAGATTAATATATAGAATATGTGTCAAGCAATAATAACATTGAGATAACATGCGAAAAACTATATTATGGAATATGTTAAAAGAACTACAGAAACTGACATCGAGTGTGATACAAAAGAAAGTGATAACAGCCATCAAATCTAAAAAGCACTGCAAATTTTAAGAAAAGCTTTTGAGTTGAAAGGACTGATCAAAAATGATACCAGCAGTTTTATGAAATTGACAATACAAACAAAAACCACTGATAAATAATATAAAAGAGACATGATTAGAGAACTAGTGTTTGTAAAAGTTAAAGATACACAACTATAAAAATATTTTTATAAAATATCAATTTCAAAATAGCATAAATAATTTAATTTTAACATTAATTTTTCATTATTAATTTAGGATTAAATATTGGATTAGTTATTAGTTACAAGTTAAGTTTAGAACTGATATCACACTTTGTGGTACACAAATCTCCAACTATTAAACTCAGCCACATAAATATGCCTGGAATACATATCCAAGCATATTTGAGTTTACTATGTGGCTGTATAATTATTTATTAAGTGGCTGTAGAACACATGTCCAAGCATATATGAGTTTAATAAGTAGTGGATACTGTATTTGTTTCATGTGATAAACAAAAGAAAAGTTAAAAAGAAATAGCAATGCCTTTTTTCTTCATCAAGGAGGTTTCTTTTATTTACATTCTCTGGGCATCAGAACCCAAGGAATTGTACAGTACGATATTTTGTTTAACTTTCGCTTCAAGTATTTGTTTATGCACAGCTCAGAAGTTTATATAATCTTCCAAAGCACTTGAGAAATTCATTTCGCTCTCTCATAACTTAAAAAAAATTATAATTTAATAAAAGAAGTAAAAATTACTGTATGATAAAAATACATACAGTAATGTTTACTTCTTTTATTAAATCAATGTACAATCCTTTAACAATTCTTGTACTTTAGGAAAATAATTATAGAAAAGATAAAAATAACTTCTTCTAAATGTTATACTCAACTAGCTTCATCATGCTTTATTAAAAATTTTGCTGGCTACATTTTCCATTAGCAACACCACTATAAAAAGTCTTTACAGTCAAACTAAAAGAAAGTAAAAAATAAGGTGGCCAATCATAAAGAAAAGCCACTATATGTTGTTTCAAAGATTTTCAGCACAGCCAATAGTGGTATGACCTAGTTCTATGTCATGTAACATGGGAAATTTAAAACAATAAATAAGCAAACTTAACACAAGCAAAAATGCATTAACAAACTTTAAAATAGTAATGCAAAAGTGAAAATTCAGTTATTCAAAAAGTACAGTCGATCAACGCGGTTTTCACAGAAATGCACATTCTCCCCCTTTTTTAATAATGAAAGATTTTACTACCAGATTGTTACATTTTCATTTATAAGTAACACTTCAGTCATGTCAGAAGTTTGCACAGTGGTTCAGTACCGTTTGCAATGCAGACAGGATACAAATTCTTTGTGCGATTCTTTATGAGAATTTGCATCAGACGCTGCATGACACTATATATTTTTGTCACCTAATAGTGAATAACTTCTTTCAGCATGGCCATAACATCCACTGACTTCTGCACATCTGTGACTTCAAGTAAGCATATAATTATTCTGGCAATAAAATTTTTCATTACAAGAAAAAAAAAATCTCATTTCTATAAGCACACTTTTGTGAAAACTACATCATGCTACTGCCTACACTTTTTGAATTACTGAATTTTTACTTTTACTGCCACTTTTCAATTATGCTGTACATAAATGAGCATTACAGCTATTACAGATACACATTTTGAGCTATTAAATATGTATATTTTGGAAACTTAAATGCATGAAGTGCAGCGCACATGTTCTTTTAAATATGAAGATTATTCAAATTAAGTTAAATGTATGCAATATATATTGAAATTTAAAAGTTAGATGGTTAAATATTCACAGGTTATAGTTAGTTGTGTATAACAAACAACAGCTATTTGTCCAAGGGGAGGAATGCCTTTGTGGAGGACGTTTTCAAGCAAACTGGAACATGTTTATGTTATACTTGCAGAAAACCACTAAAGCCATTCATGTAGCCAACCTGTTCACCTAGCTTCAAACTCTTACTATTCAGCGACCTTAACTACATGAATACCAGTGCAATTAAATATGCACAGAATATGATGGAACCTAGTGCATATTTTATATTTATGTTAATTTTGTATGCCACTCAACTTGGTAAGACAGTGAAGGAAAAGTAAAGTTCATTCAAAGTTTTTAATACTGAATAATATGATGTGTTTTAACTTAATTGCCTTCCCCTAACTCTGTTATTTTTCCAAGCACTTGCAGGTATTTTGCAAAAAGCTTTTTTTTCCTCCCATGAAAAATAGGCATTTTACTTGGCTCAAATAAAACTATGCATAAGCAACAATTCAAAATAATCAAGTACTTTTTTTATATCTTTCTTTTAGTATAAATGCTTAAAAGTGTATATGAGCATGCTATACTCAAGGATAAAAAGAATAAAACTTGCACACAACATATGATCATAATAAAGAACTTACACCATATGTTTTACCATCTTTAGTTTTTGCTATTACTGTTCCTGAGCTGCCAACAGCATCTAATGAAAATTTATCTGACCATTCTGAATCTCCAATCTTCAATGAAGCCTTTTCAAAGTATAAAAAATGCACACATTAAAAAAATGCACAAAGAGCATTTAAACATGTTTTGAATCTTGATAATAGCAATATGCATAATTAGTGAAAAAGATTCATATGTGCATTTATTAACTATAACAGAGATATATATAATGAAGAAAAATTTTAAAATTATTACCTTTTTCTTTGCAAAGAATGCTTTGGCTTTAAACGAAAATAACACTGGGTTAAAACCAACTGGATGATGAATTATATTGTCTTCATCTCCCTGTTGAAAAATCAATGTGATAAGAACAAATTTTAAATATCATTGCTACATTTTGTATTCTTATAACAGAATACTTCTTCAATTTGTAAATGCAAATGTTAAAGCTAACTAACTAGATACTAAAGCAGAAAATTTTGAATAAGTATTTAAAATATTATACAAATATTTAAAGTTTAAAAATACGCAAACTAGGACACCATAAAAATAACTGATAAAAGGAAAGTGCTCAAAATTTAATAGAAAAATATGCTCTTCAAATTTGATAAAAGATGAAAATATAGAAATAGCTTTCTGTGAGAGTTTTGGCCAATTAGTATCAAATTAAATAAAAATTGCAGAAACATGACTGTATCAACTAGTTTTTATAAAGTTCAATGAAAAAAATTATTTTAATAAAATTTATTGTTTACTAATGTTTAATACAAGTGTTACATTAAGAACTAAAGAGTCAGGAGCACAATAAATATTTTGAAAGTATGGAAGAACAATTCTGCAATGCAAATAATTAATAATTTTTAAACATAAGACACAGCCAGTATACAGGATGTCCAGAATTAAAGAACCCTATTTCAAAACTACCTCCAGGCGAAACTAGTCATCAGAAAATCATTAAATTTTATGGTGGACTTAACGATGGGATGGGAATGTCTTTCAGTGAAAAAAAAAAAAAAAAATTAGTTACAAATAATGCTACCAGAGGGCATTTTACTTTGAAATCCTGTACTAATATAGCAATTGTTATAAAATCAAGAAACATTCACAGAGATTTTGTTTTCATTGTGCTTGCTCCTCCGATAAGTTTGCGAGATAGCACTTTGTTAGCAAAATTGTTTTACTAAAACAGTTATTCTACAGCAGCTGCTCTAGAGAAATTTCAGGCTTAGAAGGGATTTCAAAGAGGTCCAATAAATGTTAAAAAGCTACAGAAAATGATAAAAATTTGAAGAAACAGGATTGTTTCCTGTTTCTTCAAATTTTAATTATTTCATCACAGGATCATTTTCCATTCGTCCTGGAAGAGCAAACAAAACTCGCTTCTTCAGAAGCAGTACAGGAAGTTGCACTTCAGGAGGTATTAGAAACGGCTTTAAACTTTCAGCCTAGCACCACTGTCCAGCATGAAGCAGAGACATTGGATAAACTGCATTCAACTGTCCATAAGATCTTGCAGAACATTCTCTTACATTATCCCTATAAACTTTCACTGGTGCAGCGGTTGCTTCCACATGAATTTGATGCTTGACTACAGTTATCACTTCAGGTTCTTGCTCACTTTGAAGTCAGTTCAAAATAGCCTTTGAATATCCACTGCACAGAAGTGCATTTTTATTTGGATGGTGCAGTGAATATTCATAACTATCGAATTTGGGAACCAAAAATTTAATGCCAATATCTTACAAGTTCTGTCACATTCACCAAAAGTGATGATATGGTATAAATTTTTTGCATCATTTATTCTTGGCCTGTGCTTTTTCAAGGAGTAAAGTTCTATACGTCCAGTGACATGCTCTCCTCCACACATTACATGGCGTGTTATGAATGTTCTTGAATGTCATTTCACATGTGTCATCAGCCGATATTATTGTGTATTGTGTGGCCTCCACGATCCCCAGACCTCAATCCATGCAATTTTTGGCTTTGGAGGCATTTGAAATATTGTGAAAATCATGACAACTCTAGAACTTTACTTAATTGTAAAGGCCAGCATTTTACTCCATATGCTCAACATTCCCCAGCACTCACTTAGGTCAACTGGGGACCATGCCATCTTATAATTTCAGATCGTAGCTGAAAATAATGGCTTGCATGTAGAACATGTTTTGTTGCAAAAAAAAAAAAAAAAAAAAAAAACAAAATTGTAAAATTAAAAAGCAATGTAAACATGTTAAATGTGCAATTTATTAATACAATGCCCTATGGTATCAATATTTGTAACCCCTCCTTTTTTTTTCCCTCTGAAAGACATTTTCATTTCCAAAGTCCACCACAAAATTTCACCATTTTCTGATGACTGGTTTTTCTTGTAGGCAGCTTTGAAATAATGTTCTTTAATTCTGGACACCTGTGCATTAATGATATACATCATATACTTAATTTAATAAAATATTGAACTGAAGTTGAAAGTGCTGACCCTAAAACAATAAGTACTTATTATTTAAATGATAACACTTCTAAATAATTATTAATATTCTTCCTAATTTCTTATATGTTGACAGGCTTTACAAAATATTTTATATTTGATTTATAAAGAAGACAAACTTTGGTTCAAAATTGTTCTAGTATATACAGTTAAATATCAGTTTTAGCAGGCAATCAATTATCAACTGCAATACAAGCATGAATCTACAATATCAAGAATATGGATACTTTTGACTTAAAAATCACCTATAAAAATTTAAATATCTTAAATAAGAGATGCAAGTAACAGCACAAGTTACATGTAGTCTCTCATAGTTAATAATGATTCAGAAGAAATTATTCTTACACAAAATGAAATCTCCTTTTACAGTAATAATGTTAGCATTCTCACGCATTGTTAGATAACATTAGATCATTAATTTTATGCTTAACACATTTTCACACACACATAAATTGCATTTAATGGGCTAAAATTTGTCACTCATATTGCAACAAAATAATGAGATACTTTTCTTTCATTATAAAATAGTTATTAAATAAAGGTAAGTCACAAAGAAGTTCTGCAAAATAAATTCGTATTCACTTTCAACTTTAGTTAGTTAATTGCTTTAATTCCTTAAATATATATTTTGTTTGAAATTTTTTCTTATTTAAAATCCTTAAGTTCCAAAATATTAAGAAGGAAAAAAGAATAGCATATGAAGATTCAAAAATAGGCTAGATTGAAACTTATTATACAATTTTACTATAACAGTATTATATTATTACTAATAAGAAGAATTAAGTCTTATGATAGATTTGCAAAGCTTTCAGAATCACTACTAACATACTAGTAAATCCCACATTATAAAATTTCAGTTTAAAAATTGCTCTTAATTGGTTGAATAATCTGAGAATTATTTCTCATGATACGAGATAGATCACATTTATGCTAGGAAACCAGAATACTTATATAGCTAAACTACTGTATTACCAGGTATAAAATTAAAACAAAATTACTTAATTCTTAGATTTTAAAAATAACAATAGGGATAATGACAGTAAAAAAATAATCCATACATGCAGTTCATAAAGTAAATAATAATAATAATAAACATGCAAGCATGATATATTTTTGTTTCTATAACAATATTAAATAGCTGCATGAGAACTTAAACATTTAAATTAAAAGATTTCTAATAAAGCGAACAATTATTCAGGGGGAGGAACAAAAGTCAGAAAAGATTTGATTACGTCAAAGTTTATACTACTCTTAACTTAGATACTGGCCATCTTTTTTAAACTAATGAAAATATTATTCTTTATAGGTATTAACAAAAAAAAAAAAAAAACTTTCATCTTTTTTAAAAGTGGATTTTTAATTATAATAAATTTAATTTTTTTACAGATAGCAAAAGAAGTTTTTGACACAAAAAACTATTAAAGTAATTATACAGAAATATCATATAATGCAATAATATAAATGCATCTTCAATTCATAAATTAAAAAATAAAAAACTATTTAAGCACACTGTCAGATGTTATATGTTAAGGAAATAAAAGACAGCATAGTGAATAGAAATGATCAAGGCATTTGTACTGAAACATACACAAAAAAAGTAAAAAAATGAAAAGCATGCATTGCAATGGTATATCAGAAACACTCGGTAACAACTGCAAGTGCAGATACTTAAAACATGAAGCATGAATTGTAAATTATAAAGAACAATAAGTTTTATTTCAGCTATTAATTCTGAAACAATTTATTATCTGCAGTGCAAATTAATATTATTTATATATTTAGTACAGTTTATAGTGATAAACTTCAAATATAATCCTGACTTTACCGTACTGGGAAAAATAATTATAAATATAAAATATTGCATTAAAAATTAAGCTTGGATAAGAATAAGTGTTATCTGTGCTTTAAAAAAGCTGCCAAAACGCAATCTAACTCACAGCAATGAGGGATTGTGTTGAAGATCCAGAATCCTCATTATCAGACAAATCAGACAGCTTGCATAGAGTTATTGAAACACAATATTAATAAAACAATAATAACAAAAGGAATAAACTTTATATAGACAAATCATGCATGATCAACTATTTCACATAATACTTCTTACGGACTGAAAAATTATAACATTACTGTTGCTTACAATTTATATATATATTTTCTATCAAAAAAGTAAAAGTTGAACAGAAGAAATATTTATTACAGTTCTCTGCAAGTAACTTTAAATTCTAGATAAGTTTTGTCAAATATTAAAAAATTCCTTTGGTTTCTAATGTATAATACTTTAATTTCATTTTTATTTTATTTTTATTGGAGAACATCACAGAATAAATACTGTGACCAAGATTTTACTGAAAGACAAACTTTTTGTATCATGTAGTTCTTGACAAATTTTTATACTTCCACGATTCTATTAGGCACATTTTCATTAAACATAAAACTATATTTCTCTTCATTTTACAAAATACATTGTTATTTAATTTTACAGCTGGTTTTAAATATTATATGCATTTAATAATATGAAAGAGTTTTCCAAATATATTTTTGAGTAAAACTAACATAACAAAACTACTTCTAAAATTCTATCTCAACACTCATGGTGCAAAGAATAAATATGTATTATTGATATATCATCAAAAAGATATGGAATCCAAAATTGACTCAACTTACATGCACTATTAACATGTGCATGCAGTTATATACAATACACATATAAATTTCTCAAAAACTATTCAGCAAAATTAAACTGAATTTATAGATAGAAAACTTGAATATAAATAAAACTTGTAAATTCTATGTTATATAAAATTTGTAAAATAATACTAAAAATCAATTTAAATACTAATTGGAATTAAAAAATTATACCTTTATGAAAAAAATGAAAATGATTCATAAAAAATTAAATGGCATAATTCTTAGCTTCATCATATAAATACAGACTTCTCAGATAGAGGCCAAGAATTACTTTTTAAATTAAATCTTGGTTTGTTACTAAACACGGCTCAAACCTATTATTGTTATGTTTAATTCTTAAGATAGATTCATGCTAGCCCAATTACGCAAAAAGCAGTAATCAAGTTCAGGCGTGGTAGTTTTTGGACCACAACAGATTAACTCCAGTTAACTCGATTTCAACCTTCTGTCACTTACTGCATCTGTTCCAGGCATCGCAGGGTTATAAGAAATAACTTACGTTTGCTTTGCTTAACTGCTAATTGTTCTTTCATTCAATAGCTATCGTGTTTAGCTATCATGTTAATCGTTGTTTTCCTTGACCTTCTTTGATTAACACTTTTAGATACAATTTCATACTAAGTGTTTTTTAAGCACCAAATGTCGAGATTCTAAACATAGTTAGCTGTGCACAATAGTGATAACTGAACAAAGAAACATTAAGGATGATAAACAAATGACTAAAGATGGGTTTAACAGTTAGTGCATTTGTTGTGTTCTTTGTGCTTTTTTTGATGAACACTTTTAGACACTTTTTACATTGTGTTTTTTAAACACCAAAAAGCTTTATAGTTAGGGAAAAAATACTTAGAATAATGTAGGTGCAGTACAAGATGCTTACTGTTTTGTAACACTATAATTTCATTATTGAGGGAAAAAATATACTCTGATAAAAAAAATGAAACAATAAAAATTCAATAGTGAAATCCATGATGTGAAATGCAAAATTTGTGCAGTCGTTAATAAAACTCATACTGAAAGAAATCAATGAAACAGCCTTTCTGGCTCAGCAGAAAAGCAGTTACCATAATTATCAAGAAATTATTTAATTTAAAGAAAGAAATTCAAAAAGTCAAACAACTCAGAAACTAAGATTCAATTCAAATAGTCCTGTAAAGCATAGAAGGGTTTGATAATCTTCCAATAGTACTTTTCTTATTCATTTCAATTAGAAAAATTCTCAGATATTAGTAGATTTAAATGCATTAATTCTGGGTATCAATAAGTTTGGATAGACTAATAAGAAAATTCGTCCATTAAAAACAAGTTACAGTTAAATTTGACATACTAAAGCATAAAAATACTAAACTGAGAAGCTTTCCTGTACTCCCTTTTATCATTCTATATAAAAGTTTAAAATGCTTCAATAAAAATACCAAGCTTAATAAGTACTACAATAAATTCTTAATGAATCACAAAAAATATTAATATTCTGCAATATAGCCGCCTTGAACACTTTTTAGAATAAGTTACACATTTAGAAAAATTCTTGCTGGAATTTATCAATTTAGGTAGATATATATATATATAAAACCCTTTATTTAAATTTGGTTACTTCTGCCCTTTCTGTCCTAAAAACAGTGATTGCCTATAAATAAAACTCTTTAAACTGCACAATTTCAAAATAATTTGATGTAATATTTTCTTACATAAAGTTAATGATGCAGAAACTTACATAAGATTTCAGCCAATTGAATTTTTTGCTGAAGTATTTTATTATTTCACTTACTTTTTCAATTCTTTAAATACAATTTTCTTTATTTAAGGTACAAGGCATGCAGAAATATATATAAAAATTATAATTTACTTGTTTTGCCTTGCTTTGAAGAGGAGCCAAATTTTCGGGTAATTTATTATAATTAAAATACATTGAAATGGTTTATTGGCTAATTCTGGATACAGAAATGAAAGAATTTCTGTGGAAGAGAGATTTCAAATGATTTCAACGTTCCTCCTCCTGACAAAGTGGCATAAAAGTTGATTGAATTTTTCTTCTATTACGCTCGTTTTTCTTCAAATTTCATCGATTTCTTGAACTGGTGTATTGCTTGCTTGAAGCATTTTGGTTTTAAATTTTTTTTTAAATTCTTTTTGCATTTATAGGATTATTTGAAATTTATTACTTATGAATTTAAGTTTTTGGTCTTTGTGAAAAATTAGTAAATTAGTGCTAAATTTCTTATATATATCGTTGTTTTATATGTAACGTACATGCATACACACTCTGATATATAAATAAATAAAACTGCAGCAATATATATATATATATATATATGAATCTAGTCAGAATGTTCCACGATATCAAGTAGTTACAGCACACCAGCAAAAATTTGTGTAAGCTCTCAACATCATACATTATATGCTACCCATGATACAATTGGGAGATGATATTGATAGTTACATCCAGGAGTTTACTGAAACAATTGCCAATGAAAATGATAAGAATAAGACTGCCAAAAGAAAAGTTAGAAGCAAAGAGCTTGCCAACCTGATCAAGAAAAGAAATGCTGCTAGAAGGCGGTTCTACAGGCCCAGGAACAGACAGGACAATCACCTAAATTCCCTCTCCATAGATGATAACTCACTGTAGGAGAGGTTCCACGATATCTAGGTATACCAAATGCCACAATATAAGTCCCCCCTTAAAGGATCTATCACACTGAAACTGAGAAAGCAGAACTATTAGCTCAGCTTCTGGAAACTCAGTTCTGCACCAACAACATTCATGATACAACAAAAGAAAACCTTGTTAGTAACTTTCACAACTCCATACACTTACATCAATCCAGTTCTACTTTCGGAAGTCTCTTGCTACATTCAAAAGCTTAAGAAAAAGAAGAACCCTGGCCTCGACAAAATCAGTAATGAAATGAATAAGAGGTTCCCAATGAAAATCACCTTCCTGTTTACTAAAATCTGGAACATTGTACTCAAATATTAGCATTACCCAAGGACATGGAAGACTGAAAAAGTTATTCTGATCCTGAAGCATGGCAAACCTCCATCAGGGCCTGATTCTTATAGACTTCTATAAGCTTGTGAATAAGCCCATACTTCCATAAGCTTACTCACATCTCTGAGTCAAGTTATGAAACAGTCCTGCTGGATTAATGAATACCTGAATGACAAAAACATCATCATTCCAAATCAGTTTAGCTTCCAGTGACAAGGAATCAACTATACAGAGTTGTGGAGACAATCTCCGAAGAAATGGCTAATGGAAAAAATCACTGGTGGAATCTTTATTGACACAACCAAGGCTTTCAATAGAGTATGGCTGGATGCCCTCATATTTAAAAATTACACTGTCTGTACTTCCCAGACTACATCATAAACATCACCAACTCTTACCTAATCAATAGATACTTTGTTGTGCACGTAGCTGGAATAAATTCTACACCTCGTCCGATCAAGACCAGTTCCCACAAGGGTCCCTTATGGGTGAACGACATCCCTGCAACACAGGATACGACACTTGCTATGTATGCAGATGACACAAGGATCCTTGTACAAAGTGGGTTTGCAGGTTCAGTCATCCAACGATTATAAAACTACATCCACATATCAGAGACTTGGCTCATTAGATGGAAAATCCAAGCCAATGTTAGCAAGACCCAAGCAATTCTATTCACCAGAAAGCAGAAGTTCAAGAAGAACCTGAACTTTTATGGCATAATTCCCTGTATAATATGATTCAATTCCGTGGGCCAAGCAAGTTCTTTATCTTGGGGTGATCCTCAGTAAGACACTTTCATGGACCTCACACATCACAGCTATTCTACAAAAGTTTCAAGCTCAAAAAGCTCCCCTAATTGCTCAAAACAGAGTTTTATCCATAGATAATAAGTTACTCATTTATAAATCCATTTTGCATCCATTACTCTGTTATGTATGCCCTGTATGTGCTTATTCAAGCAGAAATAATAGAAAGTGGCTTCAAACTGCCCAAAATTGTATGCTCAGACAGATTACCAATTTGCAGTGGTGTGTCAGAAATCAGAGAATCCACTAACAATTAAAGGTCAGTTTGCTTCAAACCCACTATTATAATATTGCCAAAAGGTTTCACGAAAAGCAAAAAAAATCCAGATAATCCTGTTACCAAAACTGCTACGTATGACCCTAATGATTTTGCTAACATCAACAGACTAGTACTAAACAGTACCAACAGCAGTACTAAATCCCTGGATTATGTAACCCCCCGGCAGTAATCTGTTGTTATTATTGGCAAAAATCTGTATGTTATTCTTATATATATATTATTACAATGCATCTTTTATTTACATGTCTGTTTAATAATAACTTCTACATTTGTTTATAAATGTTCTGTACTGTAGTATGTTTCCCTTGGTTTTGCTTCCCTATTAATGGATTCGAGGTACCATCATTTTTCACACTTACTAAATTATCTTGTTGTGCTACTAACATATTTATTACAGGCCATGTCACCAGCTCGACAGCTCTGTGTCTTTGATTCGTATAACACAAACAATATTTGGCTTATTATAACTCTCAAAATATTACAAATAATTACTTAAAATTTTTTAATGTTAATATCAGTTTAAAAATCATTTAAAAAATTTTAATATCAGCTTATAGATTACTTCATGGAAAACTATTTGCAATGTTACAAAATATTCTACATGCAGTAAGACTTTTAGCACAGGTACTCGGGTGCTCAGACACTATTTCACTTTTAGGCAATATATATACATACATACAATATGATTAAAAAATAGGGTGACCTTTAAGTAAGAAGAATTATAGTAAGATAATGTTATTATTTCCCTCTCAGAATATTCCCCTTTGCTTTAAACATAATTATCTCATTGTTCTTAACTCTTTCTGCAGCCATTCTTTAAATGCCACTTATGAAGTTTCCTTTCATAAGTGGCTTTAGTTATGTAGCTACTTCAATATCTATAATGAATCAAATGCTTAATCTTTTGTGATCAGTTCAACATTACAAAAGAGCCACAGTTACATGATGCCAAAGTCAGAGAACAAAGTGGGTGAAGAAACACTGTAATGGCTTTATTTAATAAAACTGTCATATCAGTAGCAAAAGGTAACACAGAATATTATTGTGATGCAGGGGAAATACGTTTGCCCAATTTTCAAACCATTTTCAGCATACAATATTTCTTAAAGCTCTAATAAGTTCTTATAATAATCATCATAGTGTTCTTGAACCCACATAACTTTATCAAAAAAAACACAACCTTTATCATTCTGATGTTAGATCTTGATTTACATATATATATATGTATAAAAACAATTGCTGTCTTTTTAAAGCCAATCACTGAAGCATTGTACGCAACTTTCAGTCACAGCAACATTACCATTAACTAATTTTTAATTACTGCACTTTTTTACTGATTTTTGTAGCTTGAAACAACATTGCATTATTTTTTATCCATGATTATGTCATACTTTAAAACACATCTATTCATGGTTATGTCAAATTTTAACTGAACTTTACACTTCATGTTTTCAAAATAGTATAATCACATTTACATTCTTATTACTTATTCTTTAGGCGTTATAAATCTTGCTGATACAAAAAAATAAAAAACTTGAATTTAAATGTATTTTTTTAAATTTTTTATCTAAAAAGCACTAAAATACAATGGATTGACGTTATTAAAAATATGGAAAATATTAAACATAATAAATAAATAAAAGATAACCAATGCATTAATTAAAGAAGTTTCCAAATTAAATAACTTTAATGAGGAATACTGACTAAAATTGAAAAAATAAAACATATTTCAGATTTTAAATTGCTTTGAAATCACATATATGATTTAACAGATAATGAAAGCAACATCAAAAAAGCAAGAGCACAGTTAATTAGAAGCATTTCATTTTTAAAATATTAAATATATGTTAAACAATGTTATAATTTAATATGCATACAATTAAACACCACAATTTTTCTAAATGAAATCAGAAAATATTTAAATAAAAATTAACCATATTACTTAACTCCTCAGTATAATGATTAGGTTATGCAATTGATATACTAATAAATTAACAGCTTAAATTATAATGATGATATCAAAATTGACAGAACATTTATTTTTTAACATAAGCAATTTGTTAACCAAACATGTGCACATGCATACAGGCATTAAACATACACATACATACAGCTAAACCTTGTTATCAAATTATGTACAGTAAGTAATAAGTCATTCTGCTTATTATGTCAGATTTATTTGGTCTTGACCAATTTCTATTTCTTTTCCCATTAATATATTTTGGTTATCAAGTCACTTCTAAGATACTGATTCAAACCACATATATTCCAGTGTAAACAAAAACAAACAAGTTTCTCTTTTTTTCTAATCTCCCCCCCCCCTCCAAATTGCAACAATATTTCTCTCTCTTAAAAAACCCAGCAATCATCATTAAATCAAAAAAAAAAAAAAAATGTATCATTAGTTATTATCAAGGAGGTAAACAAATATAATTTATCCATTAGAAGATAGATATGTAAGATTTCCACATTACATTGCTGATTTAAGGGAAAAATTTAATGATGATGGAACTTCTAAATGTGAAAATTCCTCAGAAAGCACCAACCAAAAAGGACATTTAGAAGAATTTTGAAGTTGTTAGAAAGTACACACAGTCTATTGAGAAAACAGCATAAGAAGATTTGAATAGTTTTCAGAAACACAAATTTTGAATGCAGAACTAACAACTGTTATTTCAGAAATCAAATACCCATTTCAAGATATTTTCCTTTGAAATTCAGATAAATGATTTATAATATATTTTAAAACTTACTGATTTTGAACTTACTTATTCAGAATTTTCTTTTATTTCATTATCTGACTAATTTGTGTCACAAAAAGCGTATTTTTACAATTCCATGTAATAGTTTCTTCCATCTAGCATGCATTGTTTTTCCTGGTTTAAAGTTAAACTCTTAATGAGATTTACAATGTATGGCAGAAGAATAAGTTAGGCTGTAACTAACAAACTCTATACTGGCAAATGTATGAAGCAATAAAAGCATTGTGTATAATTTTGATTGCCTGCTAGTACAAAAGTGAACTCCTAAGGGTTCATCTACAGTAATCTGTCTAGAAATATCATTTTACAGAAATGGTGTACTAAAAGTTGGAATAATATTGCATAATCAAAGTCTATATTGAAAAATTCAAAAACACAAAAAATTATCCTCAGAATTTTTTTGCTCTTTACAGAAAAGGAATCCATATGAGTAATGCCATCCTTGAAATTGACAGTTTATATATGATTCACACCAATTTGAAAATCTTACTCCCCCCAATTTTACAGTTCACTTTTATTTAGCCTTTATTACATTGTTTCGATTTGTTTCTCTATTATTCTGGAAGTTCAAAAGAGTTGTTGCAGCAATGACAAAGATACACCTAGAAATGTGCAAATAGTCATAGACTGGTTTGTCAGTTCAATTCATATCTTTTGCAGAAAAGGGCAAAGCAAACAGATCTGTTGCTATAAAACAAATTCCAAAAAGTTATCCAAAATAATTAACATGTAATGTAGTATGAATCACTTTCACTTTAAATACCACTGATGATTCCACCAAAAGGTAAAATTTCCTCAGTAAGTAATAAGAATAAAACAGACCTGTTGCTACACTTAGATATAATATGTATATCTAAGTGTAGCAACAGGTCTGTATTATAAATACTTTTTATTAATCAGAAAATCACTACAAATATTTACAATTTTCAATAGGGCAAATTATAAATTAAATATATTCTAAATTATATATCAATTATATATTGCAAAAATCAAAAGAGAATTATAATGGGTGTTCAAATAAAAAGGTATGAAATGTCAACAACAACCGCTTGAAATTTGAATATGCCACTTTGGCATGGCCACTTCGACAACTGAGGAACAGCAAGATGTTATCAGATTTTTTACTGTGGAAGGGATTAAACTGGCCAATATTCATCAACAAGTGGTGGCTGTATACAGAGCAGACTATGGGTCCGACAAGTCAGTGAGAAAGTAGAATGAGAAAGTCCTGCTCTGAATACAGCCAACAATCCGACGCAGAACATCAGTCATTAAATTTTGCATTGTGAATGCCAAGATCATCACTGCACTGCCACATCAATTGGATGGAACACACAACTGCCTGCTTCATTCCGATGTGATGTGTGGATACTTGTGCATGCGCACAACCATGTAGGATACTGCATTTGCCTCCTTAGATGTCTCACTACGTTATGCCAAAGTGGCATATTCAAATTTAAACCGGTTTGGTTGTTGCAATGTTTCATACTTTTTCATTTGAACACCCTTTATAGGTTACTAAGATGTCCATTTAATGCTTTAAATGCTGAACTAATTATCCAATAAGTACCTAAATAATTTTATGCATTTAAAACAAAATGCAATGAAATAACAAAGATTGTTATAAAATCTAATTTAAATTATTCATCAGTTCAAAGTATGTGAAAGGAGAGTTAAATTTCTAAAACAAAGAATGAACAACTACTCATACTGTAGAAAACAGCAAGTGACTGGCAGAATTGTTATTAAATGTCGGGTAGGCTAAATAGAAAAAGTTTACAGTAACTCTTCATTCATATTTTTTAAGGGACAATTTTTGTTACTGGTTACAATAACTGGTTAATATAAAATAAAAAAATTTAACTTTTATTATAATTAATATTATCTATGTTGAACTATTATTAACTTTTAAAATCAGCTTTTTATTATTTGATGACATTAATGATATTTATTTATTTTAGTTTTTTTCACATTCCTTGATCATTTTTCATTTCTATGATTTTTCTAGGATTTTCCATAAGAGGTGGAACTTGAATAAAATTTTTTATTCCATTATGGTTAGACTGACTGACTACCACAACTTCACTCTAGGTTAATTGACTACAGCAGCTTGAGGGCTATAGGGAGGAATGACTTTGTAAAGGGCTTTCTACGAGAAGCCGGCTTGTATCTCTGTTATACATGTAGAAAACTATGAAAACTTTCATGTAGGCAGGATCATCGAATAGGATTTGAGCCCAGGTGGAACTATCAGTGTTTAGCAACTTCACTGCTCAGTTGCTGGTGGGCTCTATTCCATTATGGAAGGCATTTGTTTTGCAAAACTAAAATTGTTGCAGAATGAAAACTACTTTATTTATTTGATGTCTTAAACTAGAAGCATGAACTTACAATCATTTATTAAAAAAACATTTAAGCATGCATTATTTTTAAAAGACCCTGCATTAATCTAAATATGAAGGAACAGACTGCCCTTTAATTAGCAACATAATCAACATATACAAATTACATGTATAACCTATAAAAAGCTTTAATTGCTCTTCATAATTTTCCCCACTGCACTGCTAATGTTTATCCATTTTCAAATAAAGCTGTGTATTGTATCCATCAATGCCAGCCTTTTTGATGACAAGATTCCAGAATTTTGAAAATACTCTACAGCATGCTGTTATATATTGAAGGCAGGTCCCAAATGTTAATAATTTTTTCAGAATGTGATGGAAAACAGATAAACAGCAATATTATTCCCTATAAAAATCCTATCATAAAATTGAGAATTTATCGGTTTACATAAAACTGAAGTAAAGAGATTTTATGATTGTGCTCATTAATAATGTCACCTCACTCATTATCGGCACTAAATCACACTGTTTGGTAAAGGGTTTTTTTTTTTTTTTTTTTTTTTTTTTTTTGTGTGTGTGTGTGTGTGTTTTTTGAATGATAATTCTAATGCTAAATTTATCGTCCCTCCCTTCTTCCCCCCCCCCAAAAAAAAAGGAAAAGAGGAAAAAAAGAAAAAGGGAAAAAAATAATAATTAGAGCACTAAGGTATCATAAGCACTAAGAGTCAAGTAAGAAATTTACATCCATAAGGTCATTGATTTGACTCTAGCTCAACTGATCACTTACGCTTCTTCGATGGCTCAGCCACACATAGGTAAAAACTCTTCCACTGAACTGCATAAATTAAATTTACTTACAACTGCATCAATCTACCAGTTGATTAAAAAAAATAAAATAGCATAAATTTTTGAATTAATGAGAGATGCATAATTAACTGTGCTCTTCATCATTAGTATGCAGATGGAAAAGATTAAATTCAGCAGAAATGTGTTGAAAAAGCAGAGTGCTAATTAAATGTACCAAAAAAAAAAAAAAAAAAAAAAAAAGGCAACCTCACACAAGGAAAAAAATCCCCTTCCACAAACCAACCAACCAAACAAACAAACAAAAAAAAAAAAAAAAAAAAAAAAAAAAAGAAGAAGAAGAGGTGAAAAAAAAATAAAGCTCATGCAAAGGTCAAAATTTTGAAAGTCACCTTGCGATTCTTGCCCTCAAATTTCTCGAACTTCTTTGAACGCTGTGCAGAGAGAGAAACAAGGTAACTTAATGCTGTAAATATTAAAAATCAGTGTTTTCCCAAATATCATAGTTATTACATCAATAGAGAAACTATACCCAAATACTAGTAAAAATCTCATAAAATTTGCGACTGATTTAAACAGTTATACCTGAACTGCTTTAGAGAAAATTTACAGATATCAGCCACTTCTACCAACTCAGTTAATATTTTACATAATTCTTACTCATTAGATCACTCTAAAATCATTACTAAATTAAACTATTAATTTAGGCAGATAATATAAATAATGAGTAGCAAAAACTAAACAAGTAATTGACAAAGCACATATTTCTTTTAAGCATATACAGGAAGTGGGGCATAAACCTTACTTTTTTAACTGAAAATAATGCACTGAGTCACTTTTAATTTTGCTACTATTCCTATAAAATAAGTCTATAAAATAAAAACTTTAATTAAAAAAATTTCAGCAACATACAATTGAAAGCATTAATTTCATCCCATGAAATAAAGAAAATATTTTTTAACTGTATGTTACATGGGTGAGGAAAAGCAAAATTTTTAAAAATTTAAAAATAAAAAAATAAGACAAAAGACTTATCATGGACTATTAAAACAGCACAGCTACAGAAGTACAATTAAAGCAAATTTTTCACTTTCATGTGAATCTATGATTTTTATTATATACACACAGTTTTCACACAATATCACAATAACTGATATATACATATTTCAGTATGTATATATTCAATAACTGATACATACATATTTTAAGTATGCAGTTAACAACTTAAAGATACACAACTGCATACATAAAATATTCACTTCTAAAAGTGATGATACATATAGAATTGTATTAAAATAAATATATTACAATAAACTTCATGAGAAAAAGGGCCATAGATTAGATGATAAGTTTGGTTTCATAAACCCCTTCTTAAAAACGTATTTATTTAAATATCTACATTTAGGAGAGAGATCAGTTCCAAAAAGGAAAATAAGATGCATCTTGGAAAATAGCTTTATCTAAATTATTTCATATTTTAGTTTCAGCATGAGAAGACTGTTTTGAAGTATTAGATCTATATATTTCATTGCTTTCAATATTGTACCTAGAAACCTTTAACAGAAGTTATTATTACATATAGAAATGTAACTAAATCATACTAGAAAATTATCTAATTGAAATGGATGCAGTAACACTGGTGATAAGATATTAAGATGTGGTTTACTTATCCATACAGAATAGCAAAGTGATAGGCTAATTCATTGTTAACTTACCCATCTATTATGTGCATTAGAAAGGTTGTGCTATTACACCTTAAAACTTCAATGCTAAGTAAGTGTAACTCTTAACCATGTAGAGTACTTATATGGTCCACATCCATGATTTTTGCAAAAATAATTCAAGAACACTTTTGAGCAATATGAGTGAAGATCTCCTAAGAGAGTAGTTTTTGAAAACCTTTGACCTATGTGATTTTTCAATTTATGTAAATTTTTTGAAACCTATGTGAGTATGATAGAGTTCTCAGTGACTATTTCATTTGAATTCATTGAAAAGAAAGGGGAAAACATTCCTGAGCAGAGTGGATGTAAAGTAAGTTCTAGGAAAATTACTATATAACTGCATAATCCATATGCACATGAATATGACACACAATGCATTAAAAAAGCAAGTAATCATATCATCTCCATGGTGTACAATATCTTGAACAAGAAGATCCTGAAAAGCACTGATTACTAATAAACAATGCATTTTGTTTTAGGTGCTGATAAATTTACAGCTTTATTACAATGATTGGCCACATAATTCTTATGAAACAGGGAACACTATCTTTCTTTTATCTTTTCTACATTACTCTTTTTTTTTTTTTTTTTTTTTTTTTTTTTTTAAGATGTAGCACAATATCAATAAGCAGCCCATCAATCTCATTACAGGATGCAGTATTTAAAATTACTCATTTTCAAATACGATAATGTGTTTATTCTGCACTGTAATAAATACAGCTCGCATAGTTACATTAATGTCAGCGCCTTGAATTCATAAAATAGGTCTCATTTCTTCAACATAATGTCTTGCAGATGTTCATGAGATAAGGCATTGCTGCCATCTTTTAGAAACACTTGCCACGAAGTGATGTAGAATGTCCTGTGTAATATTCAATCTCTTGATATTCTTCATTTTTATAATTACTGATGTCAGAAGATGAGCAAGAATTTGAGAAGTTATATTCCAATAATACTATTGTCACGCTATTGAAAAAAGGTCTCTTGAATTTTTAGGACAATTTTTCTTTTGGTTTGGTAACATTCAGTGGCTTTCCTTCAGTTCTACAAACCTTTCTAGAATACACCTTTTTGAAAGCTACAATTTTCATTCACAATCTGCCTGACATAAACAGGATTTAAAATGCTATTTGTCAAGAGACAGCAAATGTTGCTACACACACACTCTGCATTACGTCATAGCAAGTGAACTAGCTAAATGGCAGCAATGTCTTGTCAAGATGCTATACTGAAGTGAGATCCATTTCTTAAATCTAGGACATTGATTTACCTAACCTACTAAGCTTTATTTATTCAGCTGTATGCAATAAATAAGTACTTGAGCTGTATATAATAAATAAATAATCTTGCTTTGAAAATAAGTAAAGTTAAATGTCACACCCTGTACTTTAAAAGATCATTTACTCTTTTGCTGCATACAATGGAAATACTATTCTCACAGACTTCAATTCATTTGGCTTATCTTCAAAACTGACAAGAATCAAGCAAATATTCCACTTTTTTCTTTACCAGAGTCCAATCTATCATCTTCTAAACTATAGCACTCCTTCCAAAATACATTGCATGAGTGTATATGTAAGCATATAGGTGTGTATGTGTGTGCAAGTACACATGCACATATATACAGTCAACAACTCAGAACTGACCCCACTCATGGAGTACAGAACTAAAAATGGTGGTAGTTTTAAATTGTTTACTCTATATAATGTACACAAATGTAATGAAGATTAAATATGTTTTAGTACTAATATTTTATTTAAATACATCTTGCATTTCATTGAAGACTTTTCTGTAAAATGAAAACATGATATTAACACTGTAAAGAAATATCGATATAAAATTTTGATGGAAATACTATATGCATATCTAGTGCTCCACATAAACTATACTTGAAGGAATCTCCTTTTAATTTCCAGAAAGCTCTTTCTATAATTTTCCCTTTATTTAAATGATAACAGACTCAATAATTTTTCCCATGCCAAATATATAACAGCACATAAACCATTTAAAAAAAGTTAGTTAAAAAAAAGCACTACTTAAATTTGAGATTTTATTTTTATCAAAGTGCCAATTAGTTCACAAAAGACAAAATAAAATTTCAGATATATAGGAAAGAAATAGAATAATTAACAAATAACTTTTTCATTAAATGCTTATGAAATTTACCCATAAAGCAAGTCCTTGACAATACATAAAACCAAGACAGTATTTAGATTCAAGTCGAAAATTTTTGATAAATTACTTTACTTTAAATAACAAATGATATAACTAACTTATAAAAGAATCTTAGTCTTTATGAAAGAAACCTGTAATAAAGAAAACAAATATAACAAAAGGAAGGAAAAAAAAAAAAAAACAGAACGAGTGGGGGGGGGAAGATTTATACTTCAGATGCTTGGAAACACATACAGGGATCCCAGGAATCTCCATATACATCCTTTTTATTCTGAAATGAACATTCCTAGATCACACATTTCTAATAAAATAAGAATGCCCAATGAAATAAAAATGACTGCAGAGGAAAATTAGGATAGTTACAAGGTTTAACCCTGCAATGAAGCGAACAGAAGAAAACAATCAATGTTTAATATCATCATTCAATTATTATGAATTTATAATCAGAAGTAACCTAATATGAAATAACCACAATTTATATGTCTACACAAGCTAGATCACAATCACCCCAGTATTATTGAATAACAGAAAATCATCATTTCATATGCAAGATAAAGTATAGACAAACTTTCATGCATAGCACTTGAACAAATGCAAATTAAGACAGTGATACACTATCCAACTGCAAACAAGTGAAGCAAAGGATATGAAAATCCTATCAAAGCTGCTGACGACATGCTGCTAATCCTACTAGTATTATGACAAGGTAGTGTTTTATGGAAGTTCTAATATAATGCCAGATTGTTTAGTAATATACCTACATTTTCTATTTGCTCCCCATTCAACACACAATTGTGCCCAACGGCGGCCGAGTGGTAACGTCGCTGAACGCTGGTAGTTCGGTCCGAGGTTCGAATCCCGCGAACGGGCTGGCTGCATGGGTGTTTTCGTGGTTTTTCCCCATGTGTAATGAGTATACGAGCCAGTATCCCTTAAAAAGTCCTCCACGAAGGCATCCTCCCTTAAGGCAAGTAGCCCTCGAGTGCTTTGCCATAAACTAATAAACCAAATTAACACACAATTATCTCCATTATAGTTCACTGCCTCAAACAAATAATAAAGATAACACATGGACTTCAATCTAATAGGTCTAGGTATGAAAATTTCAGACGAGTGACTCGAGTAATTTCTCTTGGGACATGCCTTTGTACACTGCACAAAAAAAGGGGGCAGTTCTATATCTCCTGGTCTACTGGCCCAATTGACGAAATTCAAATTGCATTTTTCATGTCTCGCAAGCGCGACTTAGACTATATATTAGATTTATATATAGCATTGTTCTAATATATGTATTTTGACACAAAATCAGACTTTTTCTAAAATGACATGCCAATTTTTTCCATATTTCGATTCTACGAGCCCTAATTGTGAAATTGAAAGACTGCACATAGCCATCCCACTGCATCTATATATTACAACAGGAATCAATGACTCAGGTATGCAACAACCTACTTTCCACCTTAAGATAAAACTCAGACAGTATAAATAGTAATGAAAAGAGATGATCTTAGGAAAGAAATTATCACTTATTCTATATACAATACAAAGTCTGAAATCCAGAATGATCTAATATCCAGACCTATGGACCACTAGCCAATAAACAAATAATGAAAAAAATTCTCTCCTTAAAATCTAGGAATGATAAATATAACACTAAACAAAAGAAGCAAGTGTGCCGTTAATATATATATATATATATTTCAAAATGAGATTCCTGCATATCACTTTCTGTTTCAAAATATTCTAAGATCTATAGATCGACATCAATCACTTTGAAAATGTAACTTTTAATATGTACACTGCTCAAAAAAAAAAAAAAAAATGGGACAGTCCTATATCTCCCGATCTACTGGGCCGATTGACAAAATTCAAATTGCGTTCTTCATGTCTCGAAAGCGCGACTTAGGATATATATTAGATTTATATATAGCATTATTCTAACATAGGTATTTTGACACAAAATCGGACTTTTTCTGAAATAACATACCAATTTTTTTACATATTTCGATTCTACGACTCAAATTACGCCTAAATATGAAATTTTGTAAAATTTGGAGCGAAATTTATGGAGAAATTCACAAATTTATGTTGGCACTTTTTAGTCAGTTTGCACCAAGAATACTTCACTTGGCGAACTTCTTAATATATGGCAAACTAGTTTCCTTTCCCGTGAAAGGAAAAAGTCACCATCGTTCCTTTTTTTCAAATAATATTCTTTATATTATATTTTTAATTATAACTTATTATTTTAAGTAATTTTTTCTTTTTTCAATTTCATTTTAATTGTTTAAGTTGCACTTTTTTTTTTTTTTTTTTGAATAACTCTTTTAAAAATTTCTATTTACCTATTCGAACTGCGTAAATAAAGGTGCAGCGTTTATTTCTTTTTTCAAATAGTTTTCTTTATATATATTTTTCGTCATAGTTATTATTTTAGGTAATTTTTAAATTTTTATACTTTTATTTTAATTGTTTGTGTTGCATTGTCTCTTCAGATAATTGTTTTAAAATTTTCTATTTATTCCTTCGAACTGAGCATTTTAAATATATTTATTAATATCAATTTTCCAGAATTTGATTTTATTTATTTGAACTGCGTTTCTGTTGGAAGAATACTTTGTAACCCAGACTACGATGAGTTTGAAAACTGCATACTATATTAAAAGAGAAAATACAGTAAAGCACAGTTTTATACGCCTTTCAATGTTCCATTCTGAAAAGATATATATAAATAAGAGAGATGTATAACCGACATTTTAACTTAGGATGACTTGCATACACTGCTTTAAGCAGTTTTATCATTGTGCCCATTGCTTTACACAATTTTATCCTACATTTGGTTTCTTAAAATGTTATTCATATTTTAGTCAAATATTTTATTTTTGAAATCGCAAGAATCAAATATCATAACATTGAAAAGTTTTAAATTTAAAAAAATACAAATACTAAATTTTACAAAAAAATTTATTTTTCTTCTCTTTTTCTTTAAGCATTCTGAAAGTATATTAAAAAGTATCCAACTTTTCGAAACATTTTGGTATTTCTGACAATCATTTTAAATAAAGTTATTGCCTTCCATTTCATAAAGGCCCACAAACGGCCGAGCGGTAAAGACGCTGATCACTGGTAGTTCGGTCCGAGGTTCGAATGCCGCGAATGGGCTGGTTGCATAGGTGTTTTCGTGGTTTTCCCGATGTGTAACGTGTATATGAGCCAGTTTCCCTTAGAAAGTCCTCCACGAAGGCATCCCTCCCTTTAGGCAGATAGCCCTCATATGCTTTGCCATAATTAAATAATCCAATCCAATCTTTAATTAAATATAATTGATTTGTAACTTCTACTAGAGCTGACGGTAAAAATTGAAGTGCAAATAAATAATATCGTGTGCAATCTTGATGAATATAAAATTAAAAATTTTGCATAGAAAAATATTTGCATTCAGACAGAAAGTTTTTTGAAATATTTGCAATTACTTTATTAATAACTGTATCTATTAATAACCGTAATAATTACTTATTATATTACTGATGATTAGGATTCAGTTCTTGACAATTACATTCTAAATTAGAATTTTAAGGATGTAATGAAAATACGCTACGCACAAAAATACATTTTAGGATAAAAAATGAGTTGATTTTTTATGTTTTAAAACTTCTTAAATTCATTTAATAAACATCGTATCCTCATTGTTAATTGAATCCAGAATGTTGTCTGTCGTTTATATAATTATTCTTACTTGTCCACAGAAGCTGCTGACTTATCCAGCCATTAAGTAGCTGCAGATCATTTCTACATAACATTAAACTTCAACTAATTCAGTCTCTAGAGGGTTGTATGTTTATACGTATCATAATTTGACTTATATAAATGATTATTCTAAATCTTATGTTTCTATAAAAATATGGATAATAGTATCTGCCGCTCTTTCAGCCACTTCAAAAGCAACAGTTTGTTTAGAAATAAATTATGCAGTTAATGTCAAAATATTTTGATAAAATTCAAATATACATTAAACGAAAATTCTCAGTTTTAGACAATTCGATTTAAAACTAAGTAAAGTAGCAGACGATAAAACGCCGAAGGTAAAAATTTACTCTTAGAAAAATGTACTCTTATTTTTTTTAAAAAAAGGAAGAAAGAGAGAAATTAAAAAATATTGTTAAAAATTTGAATAATATCATCTATAATTTTAAAAAATAGCTTTTCATATAGTATTAATAAATATTTATTATGCCTTATTGAGGGAAAAAATTTTATATAATTAATTCTCCGTAAAATTTTCCTTGAAATTTAAGGTTAAAAATAGCTGTGGCAATTCAGTGTAACAAAAATCCATAGACCACATTTGGCGTTATTATCGCTAAAAAAAAAGATGCCAAATTTCAAAACGCGAAAATATGTAAATTCGTGTATATCTTAAAAAATTTTGAATAAAAAATTCTAATTTTTTGCAGATATGCTTAAAAATACACCTATTTTATGATGATGGTAAAAATTTCATAGGTTATAATTCAAAATTTTTTTCGAAAAATTTATAAAAATTATTTAAAAATAGAAATTTAAAAAATAAAACACAAAAAATGGGTAAATTTTATTTGGAATGAACCTAAATTTCGAAATGTGTGAGAAAAAATCAAAAAAGTTTAATAAAAAAAGAGATATTAATAAATATTTGCCAAATTCAATTAACATTGAGGAGTTAAAATTTTGAGAGCTAATATTTTAAAAACTAGTTGTAAGATTTTTACAAAATTTGGTATTCTGGCATAATCTGAGTCGTAGAATCGAAATATGGAAAAAAATTGGTATGTTATTTCAGAAAAAGTCAGATTTTGAGTCAAAATTCCTATGTTAGAATAGTGCTATATATAAATCTAATATATATCCTAAGTCGCGCTTTCGAGACATGAAGAACGCAATTTGAATTTCGTGAATCGCTCCAGTAGAACAGGAGATATAGCACTGTCCTTTTTTTTTTTTTTTTTTTTTTTTTTGAGCAGTGTACAATATTTACAGATCATTAATCAAACATGGTGGTTCAGTTGGCAAACAAATCTATATGCTTTCATAATCGAAAATCAAAATCTTTAAATAGGAACCGAAGTGTTCCTAATCAAATAGTGTGCGAAGCATCAAACATCCATCTCTCGAGCTGCCGGTGGAGAGTCTATGGAAATTCAGAAGTAACGTTGCGTCGCATTAACACACAACGCTAGCGCCATCTATCAATTAATCAAAATAATTTCCATACACTCCCCACCTGAACTCTGTCAAGAGTTCACATTAATCTAATAACAATCAAATTTATATCAATAAGTATTTTAACATATAATGATAAAACAATTGATAAGTATATTAAATGAATAGAAAATATATTCAAATTATAATCACTATACTAAATTCTAAAAAAGGTATGTTATCAAATATAATTTGACACTTAGTAAATTTAAACTATTCTTAATCTAATCATATGAAATTAAATTAGCAAAATAAACAATTGCATAAAACTTATTCAATCATATTCATATTATTAAATCATAAAAAAAAAATGTTTTTAAAGTTCCAAAGGATATAATAATTGAACTGGTCGTTTTATTATTGTTCCATCAGCAGTTTTTAGTTCACAAGAACGGACTTTGTTGTCACGACCACGAAAAACATTTATCACTCTACCACAATTCCACAAAAGTTTGCACTTATTGTTGCCTTCAATTAAAACAAGATCATCATAAATGTTTAGGATTTTTTAATTGATGAGCTGTCCGAAGATCCATCAAATATTGTTTTTTCCATTTAGTCCACAATTGCCTAACCAATAAATCTTGGTAAATCCTTCTTTTAGTCAGAGAGGACTTGGTAGAGCCATCTTTAACAATGGAGTTAAAGTTAATAGGTAATGCAGAATCTTTGTTTCCAAAAATCAAAAAATTGACTGGCTTCAGTGGCAATGGTTCCTTGCGCTCATTGTATACATATGTCAAAGGACGAAAATTCAAAACAGCTTCTACTTGTGCTAAAACCGTTGACAATTCTTCAAACGTTAGTAAAGCTTTACCGAGAATTTTTCTTAAGCACTCTTTTACTGATTTTACTAATCTCTCATAGAAACCTCCCTACCAAGCCCCTCGTTCTATTATAAACTTCCAACTGATTCTTTCATTCGACAGAAAATCTTGGAATTTCTCATTTAACAATAGTTTAGAGAAATGTTCGAGTTCCTTTTTTTCGCTTTTTAAAAGTTTTCGCGTTGTCCGAATAAATTACTCGACAATTGCCTCTCCTAGATGTGTATCTTTTGAATGCCATCAAGAAAGAATCTGTAGAGAGATTCGGTACAAGTTCCAGATGTATGGCTCTAGTGATAGCGCAAGTAAATAATGTTACATAAGCTTTTTGACTTCCTTCGATGTTTTTTACGTAAATCGGTCCAGCAAAGTCGATGCCAGACACGTAAAATGGTGGTGTCTCATTGATTCTATCTTCTGAAAGTTGAGAAGTGGTCTGGTCAGCAGATTTCAGTGAATATCTTTTACAAATAAGACACTTGTTTATTATTTTCTTGACAAATTGACGTCCCTTTGGGATCCAAACGCGACTTCGAATTTCAGCTAAGGTCGTTGCTACTCCTCCATGCATCATTTTTAGTGATGCGAGTGCCCAGTTTAGCAGATAAAAGAGCTCCCATTAGTTCCAACCTAGGTAAGGTGAGCGGTTTTAAAGGCGCTACTCTAGTCTTTGAAGCAACAAAAACCATAAATATTTGTTCACTGCTAGAAATTATATGTAGATACGCTACTGTACCATACGCCTTTTTGCTAGCATAAAAAAAAAAACAGTGCAGTTCAATCCTTTCCACATCACTATTACCTATTGCAGAAAAGTAATATCGTGGAATACCGATTTCGTCCATATTGGAAACTTCTTTGCACCATGTTTTCCATACAGAACATAAATTTTCTGGTAGTTTATAATCCCAATTTAAAGCAAGTGTCCAAATTTGCTGTAATATCATTTTGACTCTAAGTACAAACGGTGATAATAGACCTACAGGATCAAAAATTTGTCCTATTACTTGTAGGAGAAAACGTTTAGTATTAACTTGTTTTGACAGAAATGTTATCAAATTTTTTACATCAAAGTAAATTATGTCACTTTGGTTGTCCCAAGTGACTCCTAACACTTTCAATGGAGGATTTCTAGCTTCCAAAACATGAGGAGATTCCTCGGATTCAATGCCTTCTTTAATCCATAATTCACACAGTTCTTGAGAATTGGTATGCCATTTATGTAGAATCATACTAGCATTTCTAAAAATGCTGATACATTCTAAACAGGTATTGAAAGCAAGTTCAACGTTTTGGTGTCCTCCAATGATGTCATCTACATAAATGTGATCATTTAGAAATTCGCAAGTGGCAGGGTAGGTTTTCTCATATTGTTTCAAATGGTGTTTAATCGTTGCAGCCAGTAAAAATGGACTGCTATTTATGCCAACTAACACACGTGTGAACCGATAAGTTACAAAATTTTGTGGATCATCGAATGGGTTTTTAGTAAACAGAAAACGTGTTACATCTCTGTCCTTCTCATCTACTTCTATCTGAAGAAAAGCCTGCATTATGTCACTTGTAAATGCTACAGGATGAAGCCTGAAGGCTAATAGAAGTTAAAAAATGTCAGCATACAAATTTGGAACAATATGCAAGCAGTCATTTAACGAGATTTTACCAGGTCCATGCGAAGATGCGTCGAATACGATACGTAGTTTACTAGTAGTTCGATCACTATGAACGATTTTTCTGCGAGGCAAATAAAATATGATTTGAGATTCACTATCAACAGTGTCTGGAACTGGTTCAATGATGTTTTGTTGTAAACAATCTTGTAGAACTGTTTGGTACGAATAAAAGAGTTCAGGGTTATTCTGAAATCGCTTTACAAGTTTCTCAAATCGTTTCAGCGCAATCGCTTTATTGTCATGTAACTCATATTTTCTATTCAACTTCCATGGCAGCCTAACCTTGTAACGAGAATTTTTGTATAAAATTTCCGATTCGAATTTTTCCATTATGGTATTGTTGTTTAATGGGTCGAATGATTAAATTTTCAGGTTTTATACCTAAACTTTCAAGCTCCCAAAATTTCTTTATCTGATTAGATATTATATCTTTCTCAACTATGATATTAAAGGCTGTGGACGTGTGTGCTGTACCTTTAGTGTAACCTAGCAGAGACCAACCGAATAACGTTTCAGCAGCTACTAAATGTTTGTTTAAACGCTTAAGTTTCCCAGTTACTACATCATAATAATGATCAGCTCCTATCAAAAGAGTAATTTTTCTTTGCAATCCCAAGAATCTACGAGTTGTAAACCTTCTAACTGTTCCTAAAATGTGTCTATCAAGATTAGGAGGTGGTAAATCAGAACTTGAAATTTGCTCAGAAATTTCAATTTCCAAATTCAGTGTTTCCTTGTTCCATAATTTTATCTTAACAACGTCAAATGTTTTTCTGATGGGTTTTTATTTCCAAACGTAAATACCGAAAGAGTCTCTGTTCGAATAACAGGAAGCTTTAATTTATCCGCGATTTCTTCTTTTAGGAAGGAACGCATACTACCTGAATCCAGTAGAGCTCTAATTAAAACTGACTGCGTAGTTGTTCGAAGTGTTATGTAATACGTTTGAAATGAAATAGTTTTAATTTTGCTGCGTGCAAATGCTGAAAGAACATGCGAATCTTCTATACTTTTATTTTTTTCATTTCGTTCTTTCTCAGCGCGAAAGCATATTGAACAGTTATGTCGACCTTTGCACTTGGACCAGACGAGATCGCTTAGACATTGCTTTACGCGGTGGTTTGATTTCAAGCAAAGGTAACATTTGGCATGTTTACGTAATAAATTTCTCTTCTCATCAACTGTCAGTGATTCACAGTCTTCAGTAACATGTTTGGATGTATTACAAAACAGACACCGATTAGTAGTTTTGTTTTCTTTAACCGGCGCCAGCAGCTGCTGAGTGAAATGGACGATACTCCCTTTCCCACCCTTCTCTTTATAAACACAGGAAGTGCTTTCTGAGTTATGAGTGGAGAGCAAAAGATGGCTTCTCTCGCGACTTTCCAGTTCTGAACAAACAAACTGCAATAATTCGTCAACATTAAAAAAAGATGACAAATCCGTTTTACGATTGAATTCTAAGGTTATATCAGACGGCAGAGTTTTCATTATGGCTAGAATCAACATATAACTGTATTTATCCGGTGTGACTTCTAATGATTTCAAGCTGCGTATTTGAGTTTCTATAGTGTCACAAAGTTTGCGAAGTTTTAAAGTGTCACTGGATTTGGTTACTGGGATAAGATTTAGGAGTTTTTCCATGCGTGAGTTTATAATTATATCTTTTCTGCCAAACCTGTTTTTAAGTATTTCGATAATTTCATCGTAATTTGGTTCCGAAATACAAAAACCTTCTAATGCGTTTGCAGCATTGCCACATAAGTACGATTTTAAATAATTAAATTTTTTGATCTTTGTTAAAGATTCATTATCATGGATTGCTACCTTGAAAGAGTTCCAAAAACTTGTCCACTGGGTATAATCTCCATAGAATTTAGCAATGGTTAATTTTGGCAGACGCGTACATTTATTGCTTTCGATTTTAGAATTAGTTTCGTTAAGAGAGTTTCCTTTATCCGAATTCATTACTTTATTTAATTCTTTCAATTTTTTATTTGCTTTGAATTGCCATAACTGAATTTTCTCTTCGTATTCGATACAAGATTGAATTTCTGTTTCGAACACTTCCGCCTCTGATTTCAAGTCACGCTCTATCTGAGCATCTAATTCACTTAGAGTTTTCGATTTCGTGATTAATTGGTCTAAACTTTCTTCTAATGTATTTGTATCAATTTCTTCTTTATTCAATTCCGATTCGATTTTTTTAGAATCTTGGACACGGTGGTCCTGATAACTTTTCTTTTCGATTTTAATTTAGCAACAGACTCTTCTGCCATAGTTACTCTACAAATTAGAAAATTTAGTCTTAACTTTTGCTGACTTCGCACACTTGCAATGTGCTAAATCCAATTCCCAGCCAATGCACCAGCTGTTTCAAAATATTCTAAGATCTATAGATCGACATCCATCACTTTGAAATGTAACTTTTAATATGTACAATATTTACAGATCATTAATCAAACATGGTGGTTCAGTTGCCAAACAAATCTATATGCTTTTATAATAGAAAATCAAAATCCTTTAAATAGGAACCGAAGTGTTCCTAATCAAATAGTGTATGAAGCATCAAACAAACATCCATCTCTCGAGCTGCCGGTGGAGAGTCTATGGAAATTCAGAAGGCACGCCACGTCGCGTTAACACACAACGCTAGTGCCATCTATCAATTAATCAAAATAATTTCCACACTTTCAAACATCTGTTGGCTAAGAAGTCATACTGCTGCCAGTAATAGTGTATTATTTGGCATTATCTTTCAATGTTAGCCAGGATCACACTTTCAGTCCTTGAGTAGGTATACAGGAAAGGCAGGGCTGATACTACACATTTTGCTACCTGGTGCAGAATGCGTAGGTGGTGCATTCTCTCTGTGTCCCAAATTCTAAAATATTTCCCATCCCTAAATTCTGCTGGCCAATCTCTTTCCTAAATTCTAAAATTTCTGCTACCTGGTGTGGCCATACTGGTTGTGGTACTGTTAGGGGGTTAGCATTCTTCTGATTGATCTACATTCTTCTAACTGATATAAACAACATGCGAAGTCCCAGTGTTGCCACACTTACATGCTATCTTATTAGATTTAAACCGATGATCTAAAAATCCAGAAATTTCACCAAAGTCCTGACGATTCAGAATCTCAGAATTTCTACTATATAACAGTCTTCTGCTACATAATTCCAGACAACACAATCTAATGCACCACCACCTCTACATAGTCTTTAGATTTGGAAAGGGTTAAACTACATCACATTATTTTTGTTTATTGGGCTTATGCGTTTATCACATCATTCTTGTTTCAGTGTTACTTTAGATTTTATGCATTATTTAGTATGATTTTGAAGGAGTGGTTTGATTTAAGGGCTTTTCTGAGGGTGAAAGAATGCTAAAAAATGTTTCCCATAAAAAAATTATATTAAGTGCTTATTTATTTCATGATATTTTAGCTCATGAAAAATTTCACAGGAAATCTTAATTTTCAAAAAACAGGGGAAGCCTGTATGTAAAAAGATACATAATTATTGAAAATGAAAATTTAAGGAATAACACATAGTTAAAATTTCATGCATTAAAAATGTCATAATCCTTAAATAAATAAATAAATAAATGATAATTTAATTTTAATTTAACTAGTTATTAACATGAAAAACTTCTTAAAACTTACTCTGTACACTAAGAGCATTCCTGTTTTATTTACCATACAGAATGGTGAATATAACTGCATCACAATAGAACCTTTAACTTTCTGAGAATGCATTCCTAATTCCTAAGTAATATAAGGGCAGAAAAAAGTTAAATCAAAACAAATTTGCAAGTTTTTCCATACATTTCTCAAGACATACAAGTCAGATACATTTCGAACAAATTGTATTTCATTAATTTACCATACATATGAAAAAAAAATCATATATACATTTTTTTCAACATCAACATATAAGACAGCAATAAAAGCCACAAATCAATCAGTTAACAAGTTAGACACTTGTCTAAAAAAACACCAAAAATTTTTTAGTTAAACACATATTTTGCAATAAATCAGATGTTTTATATGCTCTTTAGGCATCAGTACAGTGCATGGCATGCTGAAAAAACATGTGAACAGCTATCTGAAAGTCCGCATATTGGAAGTCATATATTTTTTGCTATATAAACACATATTTATTGTTTTTTTGCTTGATATTTTTTGCAATAGTGCCTGTGGCAACAACTTGTATTCATTAATTTAATAAAGATACGAAAAAAATAATCATTAAAAAACACAGAACATTAATAAAAATCATAAATCAACCAGTTATAATATACATCTAAAAAGAAACCAAAAATTTAAATAAAACATCTTTTGCCCAAAATCAGATTTCTGTATAACTCCTTAGGCATCAGCACAATGCTGGGAATGCTGAAACTATGCATGAAGATTTTTTCAAGTCCACATTTTGGAAGAGCTTGGTATTTTTTGTACTAGTAGCTGTACTTTGGCAACTTGTACATCTTCAGTACTTTTGCAGAGAGTTACCTTTCATTTGGAAAGAAAGAAAATATCATACAATACTAAATCTGCAGAATAAGGTAAATGTCGCATAGCTTCCCCCCCTCGTAAATATTTGCATAAAATTATTTTGTAAGGGAAAGATTTGGCAACACGTACAGACTTCTTGGTTCTAACTATTCAGACCTTTCTTTGCCCCAAGTGTTCCATAATTCCTGCGTGGTGACAATCTTACTTCAGGAATAAATCTGCAGAACATGAGAACTTTCAAATTATACAAAGAAATTCTTTTTTTACAAGAAACTTATAAAAATGCAAAATTTTTGCCTTGTTTTGGATGCCTGCATAAACTTCTATGATGTACTCTGGTGCTAGTTGTTGGGTGATACTAGAAGCATTATATCTTATCACAGGCATGAATTCCAATAATGAATGAATCTGAAAGCTCTCACTCCCCTTTTAGAAATGTCTTAGCAGTTTCAATGTGCATTAGCTTATGAAGAAAAATCAAATACAAATCCTTCTTTTTACTATGGTCAAAATCGCATGAAGTGAAACCTTAGATATGCATAATTTTTAGGAAGTATCTAGCATTATTTTTTTTTCAAACAATAAATATAGTTTTGCATATTTTTCATTAGTTCATCAGTGAATATAGTCACTGAACCTATATTCTTTAAATCACATTAATAGCTTCTTTTTCTTCTTTAAAATGACTCTCTGACACGAAAAGTTGTATATGCAACAAAAGAGCCACAGCTGTACACTTAATGTATCATTGGAAGTGTTTCTCAGAAAGATTTGCCAAGCTAAGAATAAAATTTAATATTCATGCATTTTCCCTTCTTATTTTACAACAATGCATAAATAAGTATATGCAATCTGACTTACACTTTCCTAAAAATATTAATCATAAGCTTTTTATTGAATTTTAACATGAAAAATAAGTTGTACAAACTTGGATTGTAATTTAGGTTGTAATTCATATTTGTGTTGAACTTTATAAACATTTTATGTCACATTCATTAAAGAACTGTTTCCTGAATTGGTCCTTTAAATTTCTTATTTCTATGTTGCTTCATTCTCAAATTAGACACAAATATATATGCTGTTTCTTAACTTTTGGATGCCAGTGTATTTGGAATAACATTGTTTTAATTTGGATATCTGTTAAACCATGCAAGCAAGTTACATTGAATGTTTCACCTTTTCAGCACATGTGTATTACTATTATCATGAATCATTTGTTTGCACATATTCAGGGTTTAAATTTGGCCATAGCCTTTGTGCTCAAAAGCCACAGCCTCTGAACTGGGACGGCGCACTTTTGTTTAAGATGTTCTTGCGATACGGAAGGGAATCAAAGGCAGTCACCGTACAGGGCTCAGGTTTTGCATCGCTAAACCTAATTTTATTAAACAAAAATCAGAAGAAAAAAAGTTTTCCTTCTAGTATCGTAATTTTTGGTATCATTTTAGATTATTACTTGAGCTCTTGTATATGTTAAAATTAGCACTTTGTAACTTTTTTTCTTTATTTTACATGAAAATATACTTAAAAAATTGCCTATCTTGTAAAATAATTTTCAGGAGCACTATTCAAATTATTCCAAAATTTTAATTGATAAAATCCATCAATAAAGTTTAAAACTAATAAAACAACACAATAAAGACTATTTACAGTAAGAAAGTAACAAAATTTAAAATGAAGACTGAGTGCGGTAAATCTCGAAGCACGAAGAAGTATTTTCTAATTCTTAGAAAAAGTATCACTTTCTAACGCTTTAGAAAATTAATCATCACTCTCATCTGTGTTAGTAAATTGTTCATTAAGCATACGAGGATATTCTTCCTCTGATAAATAGCGCTTTCCTGCCATAATAGACTGGAGGTGAGGCATCCGAAATAAAAAAAGAAACGGAAATGTATCTGAAGGCAATGCAAAACGTAACAGAACCCCACATAGTAACCCTAAAAGAGAAAAAAGTAAAAAAAAAAAAGGAACTGGATGCGAATGTTTATATTAGCATGCGGGAATTTAAAGAGCCCACCTCTGTTTACGCTTTCCCTCCCCCTTCGCAACAGTTAATGAATAAAATACCAAAGTCAGGCAGAATATATCAAACCCAAGGTCAGGAACTTAAAACTGTGTTCATTTCAAAAATAATAGACATAGGATGCCATCTAGTGGCCTCCAGAAAAACGTTCCAGCTTAAAATGCATATACGCATCACCCGTCCTCTGAATGCAATCTCTAGTGATGTGTGGATGCAAGAGACGCTCTTAGGGAATGTGTATATGGCACACCCATCCTGAAAGGGTAAAACGAATGAAATCATAACACCAGTGAGAGCATATCAGAGTTTCAAATAAAATGAGCTCCAGTTTTGCAAAACTGAGTAACAATACAGATAATTCTTTCATTATTGCAGCATTTTTTTAGTAGCTAGTAAAATCAGCATTGGTACTATGCACTGACTGCATAAAACTCCCTCAGAAGAGTAAACTATACATAAAACTCCGGATTTGCATTCTGAAATTTGATATTTTCAGAAAAAGAAGTATTCATGATTTTGCCAGCACTATCCATACTACCATACCAATGAAAAAAAGCAAGGTCTTCCCTTCCCATTTAAAACGGGTTTAAATGAATAAGAACAGCAAATACAAAAGCAATTTTATTCTGGCTCCAGGAAATACTACTTAAAATAATATTTATCTTTCTCTCATCTTCAGTATCACATCTTGTCATCATTAACTACTCACTTTTTATTCAATTTTAGTGATACATTAATTTACTATGTATTGATTTGTCATAACTTTATTTGTAGCTATTTTCATTCCTTTATGTTTTATTGAATATTAAATATTCATTAATGTTTTATTTACCATTATTTTATTTGTTCATTTCTGGTTAATGTTTATGATGGCCTTCCATAGTCTCTGGATAACATCTAATTTCAGAAATTAAGCCATGCAGATATTTAAAGAGTTTTCCAAAGTTTTATTCAAAATAAATAAAATAACAAAATTAATAAAAAATAATTAATAAAATTTAAAAAAATATATTCCTGAGATTTAAATGTAAAAAAAAAATAATAATAATTGTTATATGTATGATTTCTGAATAAAAATTTCATAAATCTGTACTGAATAAAAATTTCGTAAATCCATACAACAACATTTAAGTAAAAAGAAATAACATACTAACCAAATGAAATGTTCTTTCAGTATGAGCTGATTCAAAAACCCATACACTGAGTTCTTCTATATTGCTTTTTAAAACCTTATAACATACCCAATTTCTATCCAAATAGTTGTTCAACTAAAAGAAAATAAAAGTAATTTGGATAAAAATTTATACAATTTATATTGTTTTTAATGTAAGATTCATAAACATCTATAAATACTATAGCACATTCACAAACATTAAAAAGTATTATAGTTTTCTATAAAAAATACTTTTTATTGCATTTTTAGGAGGAAAATTATTTATTTAAAATACATTACAATTAAAAAAATCTTTAATGTATCGCAATTTAGGCCTTTAAGTGTGGACATGTTCTATTTACATGAAGATATTACACATATTCTAAAAGACCTTATGTTTTACAAAAGTTTTTTTTTTTTTTTTTTTTTTTTTTTTTTACAGAGAGAGCATTTGTGTTTTTGCTGCTTCAGAAATCATTCTTAGGATCGCATAATATGGAAATAAATAGCAAATTAGAATATAAATTGAAATAATATATGCAGTAAAAGCTAAACTATACAAAATGCTTAGGAAATGCCTAATTCCGGTTATGCAAAAATTCAGATAATTAACCATACAAAAAATGCAATTGAAGGCAGAAAAGTGAGAATGAGACAAAAAATTTCCAGTCTAAAATTATAAAGAATAATTTTATTGTTAACAACTTGAATATTAAATCCCTATATAAAAAGTGAGATTTTGAAAGAAAAAAGGGCATTCCAGACATAAGCGCTTCAGTAAAGCATCATATTCAGTTATGAAATTCTGTTGAGTAAGAAAACTGGTGAAGATTTCACCAAATTTGTGTAGTAATTATGGCAAAATTTTTAAAGTACAGCTTGCTCTTTATTAATTAATCAACATATAAAAGTTATGGACTTAACATACAAAAAGCTTAAATTTCTTGTCATAGTTTTTAACTGCACAGTCAGTGTTATTAATTTCACATAAGTCACACTTTTCTTGATGCTAAGATCACATAAATTTGAAAATTCTCTACTGCATGCTGTTTCATCGGAGACAATACACAAATTTTATTTACTTTTTTTTTCCAAAATGCGATTAGATAGCAGATAAACAGCAGTTAATAATGGAGTTACAAATCTCTTATTTGCTTAACTTTACATAAAAAAAAAAAAAAAAAAAAGAAAAGAAAAAAAATTCTAAAATTCAAAAGTATTCCAGTTACTTAAGCTTTTCAGTTAGTCGAAAGCTTGTAGTCGGGCTTATATATATATATATATATATATATAATTAAACACAATGTTATATGATAATACTCTAAAAAGATAAAAGGCAATGGAAGTTAAATCACGGACCATAACTTTTGACAGTAGCGTATTTGACGGCATATAAGACACATCCTTATTTAGAAGGCCACACACATGGGAAAAAAGTTTCAATAGTCTGTGCGACAGCGTGGTACCACACTAACTTAAAATGTGGTTTCTTTTAGTCCTCACGCTTCGTAAAAGCCAAATAAACAATCATTGAATGCAATTCCCAAACATATTTTCATTAAGGATAATTAACAAACGGCAAGCTATTTTGAACATATGTAAATTTCAATAATGAATGAATAAATGAATGAACGGCAAGCAATCAAACATAATACAAAATAAAGCAGAAACAACAAAAAACACAGATTTAAGGAAAACGTTGCCTATCACGAAATTAGACTTTAATCACTTTCAAAACCATAAAAATCCTTTTCACTATCATCATCATCGCCCATACGTTCTGTAACCACAACTTCATTCCAGCTTCCTCCATCCAGCCTTTCAGATGAACATGAACAATTACATCCGTTGGAAGTTTTTCTTTTGAATATGAAAAACGGTGGTAGTTTTGTGCCATCAGCACAACGTGTTAGAACTACCGTATATCGGGTTTTTTCAAGACCAGTGGTTTTTATGGTTATTGATTTAGACCCTTTAATACTCACAGTCTTGCTGGATGTCATCAAATGCGAGTGAAATTTCATCCATATTATCTATTTGACCGAATTCAAAAGAAGTTTTCTTGCATGCATTTATAACAAACCTATGAAATGCTAGTATTTTTTCGTCATAATCTGCTGGCATTTTCTGTGCAATAGTTGTTTTTGTGGCATTGATAAGCCTTGCCTTTTCATGAACCTGTAGCACCAGCCCTCAGGCCCAGAAATTTTCCGATTCCCACGTTTTCTGCAAATCCGTTGACCTCATTGATTATCATTTTGGTTGAAACACTTATCCCAGATTTCCTCTTATCTATCACCCACATTTTTACGGCCTTTTCAGGTTCAGGCCAAGATGGAGCTGGATATCGAAGGTTATGTTTTTGTTTTTTAGCAGTCTTCAGTTGATCTTCCTGCAGTCGCCAAGTACGTATCATTTTTTCGGTAGGTGGTGGACCGAAATGCCTTGCTGCTGCTCTGTTTCCATGCACTTTGGCGTAGTTTAACACTCCTGGTTTATACAGAACTGTATAGCTTAATCTTTTGTTTCCTGTAGTCATATTTTCCAGGGTATTTTTTTTTTTAAACAAACAGTTTTAAGCACCTATACTGACATGTTTATACAGAGCAGCACCAATACCGACATGTGTGTCAGCTCAGTCAAAGAAACTCTATGTAAAGAAGGAAAGGCTCCATAGACGTAATGTGACCGTCGAACTTGTTCGAACTTCGACATCAGCTTCGAGCTTTGGCGCTTTTTGGCGACAGATATTTCACGCATGCGCAAAATAATTATGGCAGATGTAGAAAGAGTTATGTGTGTCTAGACCTTTATCTGGGCTAAAAATAGCATTCAGTATTGAAAGTTAACCTGTGTCCTTCATGTATAAGATGCAGGTAACTTTTTTGAGACCAAATTTAGGGAAAAAAGTGTGTCTTATATGCTGTCAAATACAGTATTTTTCTGCTTAATGCAGCAGTCCAAACAAATATACTTTCTCTGAAGTTTTGGATAAAATATTGAAAATTATATGATTTTTATTTAATACACGAATCTAAAAATAAGACAAAAGTTTTAATTTATGCATATAGTTGTAATATGATACTCACTCTAATTTCAAGGCCAGTTTTATCCAAATCAACAGCCCATAAGTCACAACTTTCTCCTTCAGTGAGAGAATAATCCACATCAACACCCTAAATAAATTGCATCAATGGGAAAGATAATTAGAAATCTCATTTCTAATTTGCAAAATGTGATATAATATTGAAAACAAAGAAGTAAAAATATTTTTTCATTAAAAAATATATACAAATATTTAAGGACTTAATTTTTTATGCATAAAATTAGAACCTATGAATCCACAAAGATACGAATAGACAGATATTTAATAAACACACAATTTTCACTTTGTTACACAGTTTTGGGCCTGTTGTTTTACTTTGTTATTTTTTATCTGCTGAACAACTTCTGTTTACACTGTATAGCTATTTCAAAATTTTATTTTTAATATAACCTTGACACATTTAGGATATACGCCATAACAAACATTTTAAAAGGAAACATCCATTTTATAACAAAATAATATTTTCATATAAATTTTTAAGCACAGTTCTTAAAAAACATTTCATATATCTATTTGACCAAAAGCACTTAATTAAAAAATTTCAATTTGAAGACTTCTAATTTTCAGTCATATATGCTTCAGCACAGGAATTAAAAAAAAAAAAAAAAAAAAAAAAAAACCACCTTACTTGGTGTTAATTTTGTATGTACTGTGCAGATTGAATCCCTACTCCACTAGTTTTCATGAATTTTGTTGGGAACATTTCAGTTTGTTATGGGTGTATGTAAGTAAGGCATTGAAAAAATCCAAGCTATTGTACCACCATAATGAAGTTGATGATGCTTTCAACTCTAACACACTTTGCTAGCACATATATTAAAGAGTAAATAAATTCAACATGTAGTCTATGACTGGTAACTAATTTAGCTAATCAATTTCTGTTATTGTTTGCGTTATACATAAACAGAAAAGCAACAGCTAAATCTAAATTTGATAAATATTACAACAAATCAGCACTTTTGATTACAATGATTTAAAAGTGGTTTTCAGCAGGGCTAAATAAGTATGCAGCACTGAATACCTAGTTATACTCAATTATTATTCTAGAAATGTTAAAATTATAAGAAATTCATAATGATAATAGTAAACATGATGTGGTTTTTAAGAATATACAATTCAAAGTGTATGCAAGTTCTTAGGCCACTAGTATTTCCATTAATTACACACATTATGCACAAAAACAGCTATTCACAAGGAGAGTTACATTTGCTCGCAATCCAACTAAAATGTGAATGGATGCATGCCTTCAAATAAGGTTTGAAACTGCTAAAAAATGAAATTTCCCACTGCTGTATACAAGTTGACGATAAATATCTGCAGCATTATCAACCTGAAATGATGTAACAGTCAAAGCAACTAGTTCAAGTATGTGCACAGATACATCTTTAATATAAATAAATACTCCATTAGTTGGAAAGATTATGTTCACTATTTTAGGAGATGTATGCAATGTAATTTTTGTCATTTAATCAAAAGAGAGTACAGAAAACATTCTATGGTACTACTCATTTTTACCATTTGAAAAGTTAACATTTTGGAGCATTTTAACAGTAAAATCAAGCAAAAGTTCTTAGTTTATCGAAGGAAACTATTCTTTTCTACCATAATACTGTTCAACCTCATTAATCTGCAGGTAATAGTTTACAATTGGGTGCCCCTTGTTTTTTGGCGATTCTTTTTTGACGCCATGATCGGCGCCAGGAAGGCACAATTTCAAGATGGCCACTACACAAAACCAAAATAAGAAGTCAAAGAATTACACAAATTCTGTGTCTATGTACACATCAATCTGTTTTCACTTAAAAAAATCCTAGAATTGCACAAACTAGGCATTGTGTACTGCCTTAAATTTGTCCATGTACACATCAATCTATTTTACTTTAAATAAAATCAGGAAGCTAAAACAAAGTAAAAACTATCATGGTAATCAGAAGTGAGGTTTCATCGCCAAAATTTAAAAAAAAAAAAATTGTTGCTAATCGAAGAGGCACCCAATTCTACACTAGAGCCAATCTGCAAATGTGACAGCAATAAACTATTGTAATTATGAAGGGTGTTCAAATAAAAAGGTCTGAAATGTCATAACAACCAAACCAATTGAAATTTCAACATGCCAATTTGGGACAATGTAGTGAGACATCTAAGGACATGAATGTAATGCCCAGCAAGTTTGTGTGCAGGTGCAGGTACCCACACATGATGCAGGATAGAAGCAGGCAGCTATATGTTCCGTGCAATTGACGCGGCAGTGTGTATGAGGACATCATGGCGTTCACATTGCAAAATTTGATGACTGAGAAGCAGTGAGGTGTTACAGATTTCTGATTATAGAGTGGGTTAAACCGGCCGATATTCATCACTGGTTGGCAGCCATATACAGAGGAGATTGAGTATCTGACAAGTCAGTAAGAAAGTGGAGTGCCCATTTTCATGAAGGGCTGAAATATTTGAATGATGACCTGAGACAAGATCTGGCAAATACAGTAATCACGCCAAACTCATCGACAAAGTGAACGATCTGCTCAGAAGTGATCGGCATGTCACAATGCAAATGTTGGCAGTAATGGTGAGGGGCAGTGTTGGAACCGTGTGGACAATTGTGCATGACAGGTTGTGTTACCAAAAGGTGCCCGTGCAGTGGATTCCGTAGAAGATCAGCAAATTGCAAAAGGAACTGTGTATGGTCCGATATCAATGAAGACTCTGCATTCCTAGAGCGGATTGTCACGGGTAACAACAGCTGGTGCCATCACTGTGAGCCTAAGACAAAGCAAGACAGCATACATCATGGTCTTCCCTTAAAAATTTTCAAGCTGTGCCCTCAGCAGGCAAGATGATGCTCACCGTCTTTTTCGACATCTGTGTTGATACTTATCAAATTTCTTTTGCACGAAAACACCATTAGCAATGAAGTGTATTGTGACACAGCAAATGCCCTGAGCTGCTCACAGATAGAGTGGTTCTACTTCACGATAATACGTGTCTACAAGTCTCCACGGTCAAAGGGTAATGGCCAAGTTCAAATGGGAGCAGCTTCAACAGCCTGGACATGTCGCTCTGCAACTTCAATGTTGCTTGGTTCACTAAAAAACATCTCAAAGAGAAGTGCTTCAACTCAGATGATGAACTGAAAGACACAGTAGAGGACTGCCTCCTGTCACATCCACAAAAATTCTGGAAACAGGGAATCTTTCGACTTGTGAAACAGTGGAATAGATGTGCTCAAGCATCTGGTAATTATTTGTGAATAAAGACTTCAATTATACCCACAGTGTCATTTGACACCTTTTTGTCTGACACCCATCACATAATATGAAACTTTTCTTTTACCTAACAAAAAGGAAAGCATCTAAATGTATAAAATTTAGAATTATGCAAAATACCAACTTAGATTAGTATAGATTTTAGTAAATGGAATGAAAAAATATGTATAATTTAATAGGCAGTACAAAGAAGTCATGTGGTATTCACATCGCATTTTTATTAGTTATTACTTATTGCTCAAACTAGTAACTTTACACTATAATTTATTTATCTAGACATTCAGTGTACTCTGCAATGCATCAGCTCCTAATATTTCTAACTTCGAAAGACGTACGTAAGATTTATCCTTTTCAGGGCATTACATCATTCACAGATGATAGTATCAATAGCTACTTATCATATGACAGAGGTCACTTGCTTAGAACTCTACTGACTATTAGGTTCACTATCCATCACACTTTAAAGGACTTATGTATAGTCATCCTCAAAATTAATAGAATTTATTCAAAACTTGTGCCTTTTTGTGACTGCTTTTTTGCCCAATTTTTAATTTTGTTCACCCATTTTACTTTCTGGATTTGCTGTTTTGGAAAATTATTTGTTCCAAAACATGAAAAATTTTCTTTCAAATACAAAATTTGCATTAAATTTGGAAAGTAGTAGCTGAAATAAATTTATTTCTAAACATAATCACTTTCCTCATATATAAAATGGCAAGTTATGCAGTTAACTCATTTTTACATTCAATTAGAAACTAGTTTCCCTTTTTCATTATACCACTAGACATTACTGTTAAATATCTTAGAAAGGCCATTGCTGAAAAGTTAATTATGTTGAAAATTGATTTCCAATAGAATACAAAAATAAATAACAACATACTTTTGCATTTTATTAATGAGAAAGGGTCATTATATTGAGAAACAAAAACTGTTAACTTAATTCACTGAACTTCTTGCATATCAGTGGCTTAAATTGTCACTCTTTTAATATGTAATATGTTTTACACCAAACAAAATACTTTCTCTTTAATTTCCTATACTTATTTTATGTTACTTAAATCTGATTTTACCTCTTAAAATCAGATTCCATCTTAAAAATACTACTGGGATCCAACTTCAAGTGAATTCTAAATGCCTCTTTTGTAGTGCTCATATGTATATTCATATATTTTCTATAATCTTAAAAAACTTGCAAATTACAAAATTTTCACTAATTCAAATGTTGAAATGCTATATATAGCTCATTAAAAAATATAGCTTTTGCAGTTTTAATAATGTAATCAATAGAGATATCTTTTGAATTTGCATGAACACATTTCATTTAAATGCATAATATCTGCATATTATGCAACCTGCCCAGACAGAATCCCAGAGAAGGCATAGTTGTAACTGTCTGTCCCTTCATAGGGGGTAAAAGTGGCCCACCCATTAGATGCCTCCATAATAAAGTGACCACCACTTCTGGCCTTAATAGTAGCCAACATCTATATGATGATTTGTGCCTCTTTTGTAGTGCTCATATGTATATTCATATATTTTCTATAATCTTAAAAAACTTGCAAATTACAAAATTTTCACTAATTCAAATGTTGAAATGCTATATATAGCTCATTAAAAAATATAGCTTTTGCAGTTTTAATAATGTAATCAATAGAGATATCTTTTGAATTTGCATGAACACATTTCATTTAAATGCATAATATCTGCATATTATGCAACCTGCCCAGACAGAATCCCAGAGAAGGCATAGTTGTAACTGTCTGTCCCTTCATAGGGGGTAAAAGTGGCCCACCCATTAGATGCCTCCATAATAAAGTGACCACCACTTCTGGCCTATAGTAGCCAACATCTATATGATGATTTGTGCCTGTCAATTGGGGAGGGAGACATATTATTTATTTATTTATTTACCATCAGATGAACAGCTGCACTGCCTTTAAGGCATTCAGCTTTTATAGTCAACTGATGGAATCATCTACCAACTATGTTGTTACATATAAAATACAATAAAATTTTAAAATTTTGATAATTATGTAATAAAAATTAAATATCAAGAAATAAATAAATAAACACATAAATAGATACAATAAATAAAAATTAAAAATTTAGAATTAGATAATAGCCTAAATACATTGTTAGGCATGAAGTCAATATAGTATTAGAATTTTGAAAATTATATAAAAATTGTTTTTTAAATTAAATATATAATACCTAAATAAATATGTAAGCAAATGAAACATAAATACGTAAGAAGTAAATACTTAAGAAGATCATTACAAATTTTGAAAATGAACAAACAACATAATGTATGAGAATAGTAGGGGCTGAGAATGTAAGTTTTGTAAAGAGTATAGAATAAGAGTACAGTTTTTGATTATGAAGAGTGAAGAACAGTAATTGAATAAAAGTTGATGAGAAATAGTATTTGCATGAATTAGGATGACTTAAATGAAAAGTTCTTGGAAATTCTTGATAGAGAGTTCTTGAGTAAAAGTCTTAAATAATAATCTTGACTTGAGACTTTATTAATATATTTAAGATTATATGTAGAGATTAATATATTAAGGAGATGGAGTTGGAAAATATTCTTAAATTCTTGACTGAGCTTGGGAGATCTTGAAGATGTACTTAAATAAAGATGGTCTTGAGCGAAAGCATGGAAATGTATTTTTAAAAAGTAAGTAATAAAGTAAGGTAAATGAACATAGAATAATATGATTTCAAGTTCCTTTAAGATTATCGATGTTTGCAGAGATATAACTTATTATATTTTGAAGATGATTTCTTAGAATATTACTTTTTAATAATTGTTGAAACCATAACTGAGCAGAAGTTAAATAGTATGCTTTAAGGTGTTAATTTTTAGTAAGATTGCAGTGAAAGAGATAATGATCTATTGTGCCTTCATTCCGACAGGTACAGAGATTTGTATGGTGAAGTCTGAATCTTTGAAGGTATTCTGTAAATGTACCATGAGCTGTTAGGAAAATTTTAATTCAACGGTTGGTAGATATTAATGATCTGAAGGTATTTGATATGAAAGTAAAAGTTCTTCTGCCGGTTGTTGCTTCAGTCGAGGTTTGCTTCCATAATTGCATTAATTCTGTTTCTAATTTTGTTTTTAGTAATGATATTGGATATGGAATTGAGTAATTTTGAAGGGAAGAATTGTTTGCTGCCTCTTTTGCTAGTTCATCTCTCTGCGAGTTTGTTGCCACTATTATGAATGTGTGCTTTAAACCATTTAAAATGTGGTCTATTAGTGTTTTGAAATTTAGAAAGTAGAATATGAATTTCTTGTACAATAGGCGATCAACCAGATGTGTCCAATTATGGCTTGAATACCAAATGCACTATGAGAGAATTAAGGATGGTTTAGAAAGTTCTTTTGCGAAACATATGGTTTCTTTAATTGCAAAAATATTTGCCTAAAAAACTGAGTTGTTATTGTTTAAACAAATATTCCAGTTTTTAATACTTGAATTTTTTCAGAATGCACAATATGCACTACCGACACCTGCTTCAGATTCCGAACAATCTCTACATGGTTAGTTCATATTTATTGAGTTCAGAATTTCCCAATAGTGATTTTGTGTAAAAATGTGTAGGATGCAGCTCTAAGTTATGTTTTAGATCTTCAATGTCTGGGGGTTGAAATACATTATTATTCATTACGCTTTGAATTCTTAGTTTTGATATTCTTACTTTATTTGCTTCTTTTATTAGAGATACGAGTATAAAGTTATTGGGGGGATGCCAGCTATTATTTGTAGCGCACTAGTTGGAGTAGTTCTATATGCTTTTGCTAGAGAGAGGAGAAAGGTCTTTGGATTGAGAGTAAATGTTTTTGAACCTGGGAGTTCAAGGTAAACCCCAGGCTCAAAAATATATGCTCAGAGATATATTATGCAAAAATCTTTCACAAGCATAAATGCAGTTATGAAGAGAGGTAATGCAAATACTGATGGTTTATCTACTGGCCTAAGAAAGAGAATACATTTAAGTTGTGGCACTTAAAAATTTGCATAATTATATCTACTGACATATTGAAGAATCAAAAGCGTTCTTGTTTTTCTGCCATCAAACTTCAGGGTTGAGATATGTTTGACGAATCTAAAGTTTGGCAAAAATTATTCCTTTTCATTATGCCTGAAAGCAGTTTGAAAAATTAGCCTACTTAATTGCTAAATTCATAGAAATTTCAAAGCAATCTCCCTGATATTGTCATAATGTTGCATATTATTTTATTGCATTATTTTGTTACGACTTTTTGTTAATTCAATTACTTTTCTACCAAATTTTTTATCATTACTATCAAATAAAAACTGTTTCAACCCCCATTATATACATCATTATCTATTTTACATATTTCATGAAAAACAATTTTGCTTATGTCTCTATTCCATTAACATTTATTATGACTTCTTGCTAATTTAATTACTTTCCCATCAAAATTTTGGAATCGCTGTCGAAATGTCTCAACCTACTTTATAAACATTATTATCTGTTTTATATGTCACTGCAAATGATTTTGCTTGTATTAAGAGGATATTCATTTTTGTTTGACCTAATAAATTTTTGAAAATAAGTGATTAAAAAGGTGGTCATGCTTGCGCCTTGAGCATTAACATCCGCAAGCTCAGTATATTAGAATAGTATTCATTAATGATAGAAAGTCCTATTTGTAAACATAAAATTGCATAACTAATTCAACAGTTTGTCCAAAATTATTTCATTCGTTTATGAAGGATCCTTAATGGGACATAATGGAAATTTTTTATTTTAAATATACCTTTGAATAAAGGCTTGCCAGTGTTTTTGTTAGATTAAAAAGGTACAATAAGAATGGCTAGACTGGATTTTTGTCTTTCTTTCATCCTAAAAACGCCTAAGGGGATAAGCATCCACATAACCCTGATGACAATAGGTAATGACCCTATATAGCAAAAAAAGAACTCTTTCTTCTTGGTGTTTTATGATAAAGACTTTATACTGGTTCTAACGAAATAAGAAACTTGTTACCTGTTACAAAGTGAATGTATATAGAAAGGATGTTAAAAATTTGTTTCAAAACAGTTTAAGAAATTAAAAAATAATAAGAAGAAAACTCATGAATTAAAAGGAGAAAAATAATTTATCACATAGTTTAATGGGAATAAGAAATTAAATATTTCTTTTTTACAAAATACATCTAAAACTATATAGCATGAATAATAAGGTATCCTTTACAAATTTTTAAAGGCTTGTACTTTTGACAGTGCGATATGATTATTTGTTTTCATTATTTAAGTGTTTATGTTTTTATCATTGATGATATAAAACTAGACTATATAAATTTTTTAAACAGTTTTACTTAATATCTTGTTTTTATAAACTAAACAACAAATAATTTTTTTGCTTTTGTTTCATTAAGAATTTTATGAGTAAAGCTTATTTTATAAAAAAACAATTCTTTAAAATTTTAAATTTTCCTCTCCTTAATCTTAATGACATGTTTTTAATCAAACTATTTAATTGAAAAATATTTCCCAATCAAGCATGCTAAATAATCGAGAATTTATAACAAGCATGGAAGCTAAAATGCATCAAAATAACTTCAGAAAAGTTCAAGAAGTTAGGTGTTAATGAAACAAATGTTCACGTAAAAAGAGATATGAGATATGAAACTAATGCAGCAAGTTCTTGCTATTCATTAGCGGGGAAGTCATTTTATGGCTTACCCATCATGGTAGAAAAAAAGCAAACATACCACGCTAGGCCCATCTTATAGCCCGAAAGTGAAAGCAATGATTTGGAGGGAGCTGTTAGTTAACAACACAGCCATTTTCAAAGCATTTCATTCTGAACGTCAAGGCCGTGAAAGGGTTACAGAAAAATTCTTGGTTTAGAAACATTTATCACACATGAAAACATGTGCATGGTTACTATAATTCGGCAATTTGTATCCATCTCAGTAAAAAAGGTAGTCATTTATATGGCCTTATATAAACAACTGCATAGTATACCAGCCTTGTTCTTTACTATTTCCTGCAAGCTGGTAAACCGGCCAGTGCAGCACAGACATTCCAACAACACATTTATATGCAGAGACTTCCAAATCAAAAATAGAATTAATGCAGCATTTAAGATTAGCTTCTTGTTTGAAATAAGACAAAATGAAAGTTAGACTGGTACTTCATAAGAATTATAGTCAAGAGAATTTAAATCTAATTTATTTAAAGTATTATGCTAAGTAAACTCATACGTAGTTTCAGGATAATTAAGAAAAACTGAAAAATAAAACTGTTACTTGATAGAATAAAAAAATCAATAACAAGATACGAGAGGCACTTCATTTATGAGAAAATTAGTTCAAAGAGAAAATACAAAGTCCTTCAGTTTGCTGTTCTCTAACATTCCCAAACTCAAATTTTTAAGTTGAAATGCATTAATTATTAACAGTATCAAGTTTAACAGATTAAGCTGGCAATATTTACTTCTTTATTAAAGGAGGATATTAATTTTTGTTTGACCTAAAAAATGTTTGAAAATAAGTGATTAAAATCCTTTTTATAGTTCTGCTGGCTACCTAAAAAATGTTTGAAAATAAGTGATTAAAATCCTTTTTATAGTTCTACTGGCTACCTAAAAAATATTTCTTTGATAAGAAAAGTTTGATAACCATAAAAAACATACATTTTGCTACAAAGTCATGAGATAATGAACAACTAGTTATATTGCAATAAATTGAGATGTAGCAATAACAAAGCTATTTACCTGTACACTGAAGAGCCAAAACATTATGACCACCTACTCAATAATGCATTCAAGTCACCTTGGCATAGATGCCACAGGTTCTTGGTAGATGATTGGATACAGGTTATACTAAATGTCTAAGCAGCAGACACACAAATTCGAGATATTCCAAAATGGTGGCCTCCGAGCTGCCGCTCCATGACATCCCAGATGTGCTCTATCAGGTTAAGATACAGTGAGTTAGGTGAGTAGGACATTAATTGGAACTCATCCTTATGCTCCTCACAATTTGTTCCTTATGACATATGGTGTTATTGTGCTGGAAAATTCCATTTCTAGTTGGTAAGACAGATGACATGCAAGATGCAACAGATCCACACTTTTGTTCAGATAGTCTGCAGCTTTCATGATCTATTTTATCATAAATAAGGATGCCTAAGCCACTTATCAGAATGTACTCCAAAGCATAATATTCTGCCACAAGTCTGCATATGACCTGCTATACAGGTGAGAGCAACTGTTCACATAGAAAACAGCAAACTATGACACAACCATTGATGTGATGAATGAGAAATCGTGGTTCATCTGACCAGGAAACTGTTTTCCACTTATCCAAGGTCTAGTCTCGATGCTGCTGAGCCCACTGTAGGCATAGTTAACAATGACATTTGGTCAACAGAAGTACACGAGTGGGACATATGCTGTGCAGCCCCATATCCAACAGCGTCCACTGAACTGTGTATTCCAAAATATTTGCACTAGTCTGCATTATATTAGGCTGTTAGCAGAGCCACTGTCTGGCAGCAATTCTGCTGTACCAAGTAGGAGAGTCTCCGACATCCTTTTTCTTTGATGATGCATGAACATCCAACACCTTAGCATCTACTGCTGGTTAAACCATCATTTATCCACTTTGCATAAATATTAACAATGGCAAATCATGAACAATCTACCAGTCATGCAGTTTCAGAGATACTCATTCCGAGTCTTCAGGCCATTACAATCTGCCCTTTATCAAATTCACTTAGATCAGCAGCCTTTCCCATCAATTGCAAAAATAAGTGCAAGAATGATACCTTACCTTCCTCAGCAGCACTTAAATACCATTCACATCATTCAGTTGAATTCATTGAAAAATGTGGGGATGGTCATAATGTTTTGGCTTGTCAATGTATATTTTAGACAAGCAAAAGAAATTCTGCTACCTTAACATAACACTTATATGAAATCTAGAAATTACATTATTATCTAGAAAACTGTATATCTAGAAAAAAGAAAAAGAGATGGAAAAAAAAAGGGGGTGGTGAATAATTTGGCAGTTTGTCCCAGACTAAATGAGATAATCAGAAACTGCTCATTTAAAATAATCAGAAACTGCTCATTTAAACAAGGCTAAAAATCTTAAATAATAATAATAATAATATGCATACCTGTATGGAATAATTAATTGGGTATAGAAGAAGATTCCTCAAAACTACTGTAGGATTCAGATTCAATGTGTACAAAGAACTGGCCATTGTTTTTCTGTTTGTTTCTTCATAATATATTCGCTCAACTTCACCAGCAACCTAAAATATACATAATGGTAATGCATCAAGAAGTGATAAAAATCTAGTTTTAAATATAAAATTAGAGCAAAAAGTGTTGAACATACACTTAAATAAAAAGGCTTGGAAATGCCTAATTTATCTTTGCAATGAACAACTTTCTGAGTACTTGGATCATCTGTTAAATCTTTCCATACAAATGGAGGAAGAGAAAGAGTGTAACTGAAAGAGAATTTTAAGAATATTTTTCAATACACAGAAAACATGACATTTTTCTTTGAAAATAACAGAAAAAAAGTTTGAAACACATAATGTAAAACAATACTCATGTAGCACCCTGATGAACTAGAGTTTAGCACTATGCAAAAACACAAATTTGTGAATGCAATAAATTAGTATTATATACATTAAATGTACGGTTTAAGTTATAAGATATACCCCAAAATGAATGTGAATATGCATTTTCTTTGTTTTTCATAACATCCAACAGGGCAGTGCAGGAAAGAAGGCCTAAAAGCAATACCACATCATATGATAATAAAATGTTTATGTTCACTAACTTTCACCCCTCCTCCAAATGGGTGTGCCTTCATTTTTATGCGAGTTCTCAATTATCCAAGATAGCTTCAGTTTGTGTTAATTTAGATCTCTGGTTCTGAACCTTTTTTCATCACAGTATGCTTTAATAATTAAAAAATTTGGCAGTATGCTAAAAATATGATAAATTTAAAAGAATTTTACTTGTTTAAATGATTGATGTGCCTAAAATGTATTTTGTATCAATAGCATATGATAATAATTTTCAACGAATAAGAAATAAAATATTATAAAACAAACAAAATATTTATTTAATGATAATTACAAATTACATTTAATGCAAAATTTGAGATTGGCGTTTTTTGATAACTTCTTTTATGCAAAGTTAATTCATATGTCAATGTGTCATTTATCACAAACGGATTTTGCATTTGATTAAAATTTTGTTATTTTTAAATTTGAAAAGTAACAAACACTTATTTGCTGCAGTACTGCCAAATGATCAATACTATTTTATGAATTATTTTATAATAGTGTTTTGAAACTGACTTAGACATTTCTAAATTATTTTCTAGTGCTTTATTCTGTAATAATATTTAATTCCCCCCAGCAATTTATCAGTTGATGTTAAAATATTTTCTTTTGGCCCTTGCATTTATGTTACTAAAAAATGTCAGATAAGTGAGCTAGCTTAGTACATCATATTTTGCAATCTAACAAATCAACAAAATTATTATTATCTTGTTCAAAAAGTATCTTTAGTTCACTTTTTAATTCAAGCAAGCGAGATACAACTTTTCCTTTGGACAATAATCTAACTTCCATGTGCAGTAATAATGATGTTTAGAATCCACAACCTGGCAAAACTGATTAAATAGGCAACTTTTCAAAGGTCTTGATTTCATATAATTAGTAATTTTAACACATTGCTCCAGCATTATTTTCAATTTATGTTAATAGTTTAATGTGTATTTCCCAATACAAAAAACAATGGGTATCTAATATATCTGCATTTTATTTCCTTGCATGTGCTACAAATCCTTTTATAAACACAATTATAATTAGGGCACTGTTTGTAAAAATGTAAACGCACAAATTCCATAAGATTTTTAATTCCTTGTAAATACAAATTAATTTCAGTGAAAATATGTTTCCCTGTCGTGAAATGAGATAGCTCGCAACAACATAAAAATGATTAATTACACCATTTTTATGATTGAATTGAATGAATGCAATTAAGTGTGCCTTTCCGATAATATCAATTATTTCACCGATTTGTAGACAAAATTTAAATTTGAGTTTTAGCAGCATTTTCTTCAATAGTTTTGGGCATTTAAAATTTATTGTTTTGGTTTCCATTGGACGGATTTAGGATTAAAATTGCTGTGTTTTGGTTAAAACACAGAACAGTCAAAGATGTGATGAGACTGATGCAGCCAGTCCTCGCTTGGAAGTCAAGACTGATTTAACTTTTTATCTAGCATCGTTTATGTATGCAAATTCGCAGTAGCATCTCGTGATGTTAAGATGCAGGCCCGGGTTCAAATCCCAGAGAAGACATGGATGTTTGTAAACGTATGTCTGTGTGGCATGAGGGCACTCTAAATATGCAGTGAGCCAAAAGTCCTTTTGAGAGATTGGTGATGAGGGAAGAGGGGTGAGAGACCCTCGTCCAACCTTGGTGCTCTCCATCAAAATTAGGGGAAGAACTGAGCTAAATCGCACTGTCACTTGTAAAGTGCTCATGGCTGTTCCCAAGTGCAGGCATATACTTGTGCTTTTTGCCATGAGGAATTTCGTGGATTTGAGCTGACTATAGGTCAGAGATGGGAGCATTAGCAACAACAACACATAAAAATCACAGCTGTTTTATTCATAAAAAAAATAATAAAAAAAAAAAACTTAGTTATACAAAGTAAAAAATAAACAAATCTCTTTCAAACTGTGCTATAACAATAATATGTGTGTGAACATAACTAGCACAATTCTGGAAAAAGTTACAGCACAAAAATAAAATTAGCTGTACAATAATTGGGATTACAGATACCTATGTATTAAAGGAAAGAAAGAAATATTGTGTAATAAATAAAAGAATGATTAATTAATAATGGCAAAACATGCAAGGCATGTAAGGAAGGTATACTTTTATGAATTTATGAATTATTGTCTGTGGGTAATTTCTTTATGTTTATATTACACATAAGGAAAACACAAAAACTCATGCAGCCAGCCATTTAGATGGCAGAAGCAAATCTGTCACAAATTATTACCAGCATTGTGCAGCCGCTTAACCAGTGAAGAGTCTAATAAATATGATTAATATTTTATTTGCATACCCCAAGTTCTTTTAAAGGCAGAAGAAATAATAAGAAAAAATCCATTTAAACTGTAGTCATAATGATGATAAATTCAATTAATTTTACCGACATTATGAAAATTTTCAATAAAAATTATAGAACTTTTAAATAGTGTATGAAGATTTCTGGAAAAAAATTATGCGATAAAATCTTTTAGAACTCAAATCAACAAAACAAATGTCTTAAAAGGTCTGAATGGAGATTTCAACATTATTTTGAAAATTAGTACAAAATTAATAATTAAATATTTACTTACATAGTATACCATGGACCGTGAAATTGTCACCAAGCAATGCAATTTAGCACCAATTAGGGGTAAGCGTAACAAAACACTTATAACATCAGAACTTTCTTTTGATGCAACTCAATTGATTCCTGATAATCTACCTTCTGTTTTATGAAAAAGGCTACAAATAAACTTTTACTGCTATATTTTTTCCCTTGCATTTTGAAATAAAATGATTAATATTTGAGGCCTGCAGTGGATTATTTTCAAATATCCAAAATTCAAACTGGGATTAAAAAAAATCATCAAAAAAAATGAGTATAAATGCACATGATATGGTCAACCGCATAAGATTACAACACAGTAATAGATTGGAACAATTACCTACCAAGAATTATTTGTATTCATGGCACTCTAAACAAAATTTTCAGCAAAATGGGAGGCCCTAACAAAATAATAGAAATCAACAAAAGCCTTTTCACAAAGTGCAGAAACAAAATGGGTTGAATGCTGATTCTTTATTAAATAAAATCTTCAATTACTTCAAAATTCAATAGTACAAGAATAGCAGGATCTCTATCAACATTCATCGTTGAATGGTAGCCAACTTTTATGGTCCACAGAATAATATGAAAGTACTATTAAAAGTATTAAAAACAATCTTTCTAAAAGCATTTCTATAAAGAAAAAATTCTTCAACTAAAATAACAGGCTAAAAATTATTTCTACGACATAATTACTTTTAATCAATAGTATTACGATTATAAGGTATTACATGTTTAGCACACTTCATCTGTTATGAATAAACTAATAAATGAATGGAATTTTCATACATTTATACTTTTTTTAAAATTTGATTTTAAGCTTTTTTGCTCAGGAATTGTTTTTCTGGGCTACAAATGTATCAAAATAATCAAAAATTAATAAAAAAATGTATTTAAAATATTTAAAAGTGACAATAATACATTTTAACACAATGTTCATACATTTTCAAACATAATCTTATATTATACCTTTAAAAGACATTAAACTCTTATCATACCTGTACTACTAACAAAACCTGTCACACAATAAAATCTACTTTTTATAATAGTAAAAAAAAAATTGCTTTATAAAATATAATTAATCTATTTATAGTAATTTAGTCTCTTTTTTACCTGTTATTGCACTGTTTAAAACATAAAATAGACTTACGATGGATCAAGGTTTTTAGGCTTGAAAAACAGTTCACTAGTTGATGTATAAACAGCATGTAGAGGGATATATTCAGTTTTATTTGGTTCTGCACACGCACACCATTCTACTTCATTTAACGAAGGCTTCATATAATAAATGTCAACAGGGACAGAAAAATGATTATGAACCTATAAAAATAAAATAATTTATAACAACAGACCTTAGTAAACTTAAATGAGTTGAATACTAAAAAGTGCTCACAAAAAGATTCTTTAAACTCCGTCTAATGAATGCAATATGTATATATATATATATTTCTTAAAACTATTCCTATGCAATATATACATATTTCTTAAAATTATTCATAACAATGGATCTAATTTATTTCTTTAGTCCCTCTTATTTTTTGCATAATTTGTCTCATGTATGTTAGAAGTAATGATATCTATTCTCATGGTTTAGATCTTGAAACTATTGGTTACACTCATGTTATTAAGTGCAATATCATAACATACAAAGTGTAGTGCATGATCAAAGTGTAGAATACATACAAAGTGTAGTGTGTATAAAATGTAGACAATATAAATACATATAGGGTCAACATATACAGTGTAGATACTGTTCAACACATCAAGTGTAGAGTATAGTGAACATACATAGTGATATATTTATATTGTAATGTATAATCATTATATATAGTGTAGTGTATGATCATATTGTTCCTTGCTCTAGAGTATTCTGGATTACTTCATAATTCGAGACTGAGTACAAAAAATACTTGCGATTATATATCTCAGAATATTACCAACATCCAAGTCAAATAACATTCTGAAAGTTTGATAAAGTTTGTAAACTCTCTAAAACACTGCCAAATGGCTGTACAAAGTCATAAAAAACATGATGATTTGACAAAATATCCACAACAAAAAATACAAGGTTTCTTGATTCAGTTAAACTATCAGAACTCAGATCCTTTCCAGAATGGATTTTACAAGATGACTACAGTAACAGAAACAAAAATGTCATGGGCATATAAAGTTCTTAGACATAAAAAAAGAAAAATTTCACCAGACACACAAAAAAAAGGACATCCTGCTTTCACCAAAAGCACAATGCATATTTGCTGTTATCTTGTCTAGCTATATGTCAGTGATATTTCCATTCTGTTAGGTATGCCCCTCAAAAATATCTCATTCACATAATCTACCAGCTCTTTCCTTTAATGTTTATAACTCAAAGTAGTCAGTTACTGGATCAGGTCAGTTTACACCACACAAAATTTAATTTACACAACTAACTAACAACTAAGCTAAGTAACAATTGAAATATTTATTGGTAAATAATAGCTTAAGTCCTCTTAACAGGCTACCCCCAGACTCTGTAGCATTCTGATACCCTTATCTACACAAACTCTCTCAAGAATAACATTAAGTTTGCTAAAGTATGGATGTCTGTGCTCCTAGCCCCATATATCCTGGAAAGTACCCATAAATTAAGAAAGCATTACTAATAATCTCTACACAGATAAAAACACAATTAAAGGTTTTGTTAATTGCAGAAAGAAAGAACTATTGGTAATCTATTAACAATTCATCAAACACACCATTCCATTCCATTTACAGCTGTTATACTGGGTTTAGTGTGCATGAATTTGCAGGCTTTTTGCCAGTTGTCTTTAATTATGACATCCTGGAGGTAAAAATATCAGTGAAGGTGTAACAGAGACAAGATATGAAAAACAAAGAGAAAGGAGGCACTTTGCCACTGCGGAGTATTACATCATGGGGTAGTGTAACATGTAATTCAAATACAAGTTGAGTAAGCAAACATAAAGAAATTACTAATATAAATTTAAATAGCAAAAACATAGTTATAGGAAGTACTGAAAAATGATTCTTGATTAACTGTTAGATATACAAGTATTTACAATATTAACATAGAGAAGATAGTCCAAAGTAGAGCCATGTCATGTGATGTCCGAGAGTACATGCCATTGGCTAGGGCAGAAAACGTACTAAAAATATATATTTTAAAAATTATCTGCCATGTAAAAATACGAAAACTTATTTTTCTTATAACTGTAATAGTCCTGCTAAGTGAGTACCATAATAATTTTACACATAGCATTCATAAAAGTGCTGTGATTTCCAAATTTCAAGAGCGGTGGGCGGAGCTTAGTAGTTAAAGTTCATCAGCCATAGGCACGCACAGATGACAGGAACTAATGCATGTAGATGTATTTTAAATGCAAAAGAAGGTTTTCATACTTGAAAAATTCATCAGAGATTAAACAGCAATAAATATTTACAGGTATATACAAAAAAAAACACAGCATGGCTTGCAGGTATAATATAAGCAGCTGAGAGATGAAGAAAACACGAAGTCCATAGTCACGTGGGACCTCACCCTCCATACACACCAAATTAACAAATCTCTAAAACTATAAATTCCAGTTTGAAAAATCTTTCACCCAAATCTCCCCTGAAAAGGTTACTTTAAATTCATTTATTATTCAAGGACTCTTCAGCTTCCTAGCTGTCAGCACACGCGATTTAAGCTCAATTCCAAAAAATTAAGGTACCAAATAGCCACACACACACAACAAAAAAATTATTTTAAAAAAAGGGGGAGGGAAGAAAAGGATTTACACAGAAACACAAGAAGTACAGTCTGATTGTATTTTTTTAACCTGTTGTGCATACTCACTTAACTTCCACATTACTGAAGGTGATATGACTCAAAAAAGAAGAACAGAAAGAACAAAGACATAAAATTTTAAAGGATTAACCGAATTCAAAATAAAATTTTACAAGCATTGTATAGAAATATCACAATAAAAATAACATAAAAAAACATCTTTCTCCATCAATATAGAAATAAATCTTAAATTAAAAAAAATCATACTAAAATATGTACCTTTAATATAGAATGGAATGTAACAAACTTGGAACCATATAATGAAAGGATTGAAATAACAAATCCCCATCTGTTTCCTGGATAAGTAACTCGAGGTAACTGGAAAAAACGCTTGTCAGTACATGCAACTGAAATTCTTCTCTCAACAGTCATATCCTCTTGAACTATCTGAAAGTAAAAGAACTGAAACTTTAACACATGAAACGAAAATAAATACAACTTCAGAAATCAGTACCAAATGGTACTTTGAAAAGAAAACATATTACTTATTTTATAAAATAAAGCACAAATATAGTTTAAAAAAAAATTTAAACTGTAGTGAGTTCTAATAAAAATAGTAAATAAAAATAGTTAAGTACATAGTTGCTTAACTTTACGGTTACTTTCCATTACCAACAATGTTAGAGATTTCAAAATTAAAGGTAATTAGCTTTAAAAATTTATTACAACATTAAATCCAGTAATCTTCCAGGTGGCTTTCCTGCCACCCCCCCCCCCAAAAAAAAAAGCACAGAAAGAAAGGGAAAAAAGGAAGAGAGAAAGAAACTGAGTCAGGCTTTAGGAAAATAAAAAATTTAATGGATTTGGTAAATGAAAAATTTGTGGCAAATTTTACTTATTAACAATTATTGAAGTATGAGTATAATGAACAAAATTTGATAAAGGAGTCCAAAGCTAAAATTTTTAGCTTGCAGCAACATTTTTTAATATTTTAAAGAAAATTCACAAAGTTTATTTATTAAAGTCTCTTTAGACTGAGAAATAAATGCACCACTACTGTTCTAAAAAATACCCACCATTATGTTAAAATAAGTTTCATCTTTGACATCTTGTTTTTTTAAGACTGATAACCTGCTAGAAGGATCAGTTTTCGGCAGAGAGTAAGTTAGATGCAAAGAAGGACATCCAGATTCTAATGTAACACAGTTATAGGATTTATCTTCATTTAGAATCTAAGAAATAAACAGATAAAATTAAATTGTTGAGATACTGAGCACCTTAATAATGTCACATATCTTAAAAACATAAAGCTGAATTACCTGAAATATACCATTGCTAAGAATAATGTTTATTGGTATTCCAAGATAATTGTTAACATGATAAGGAGCATGCGGTTCAGCTGGTTCCTTTCCAACTGCTTTGATCACAGCTTCTTGAAATGCCTGTTTAAATATAAATGAAAATTATAGGGTGAAACTATAAACAGAGATTTTATGAAAAAAATTGTACATATTATAATGAACAAACTCACTGTTAAACAAAAATTAAGCAATGGTTCATTATTTTATGAAAAGTCAACCATCTGTAACAGCAGAATAAAATTAATCTGATGCACATAAATATAAAAACACACCTGTCCGAGATTAGTGAGAACATCTATGCTTGTTTTACTGACAGTAAGCTCTAAAATATCTTGAGCAGCAACTTGAATGCTCATTTGAGGAGGGGCAAATACTACTTCATCAGGTTCATCTTCATCTGGACTCAGGTCTAAAGCATCTACTGATTTTGAAAGCTAAAAAGGTGTAGTGAATAAATTATATGTTATAACAAAGAAAAATATGATCGTGCTTTAAATCATGCCTTGCCAAAGATAAAAGAAAAAAAAAATCAAACCTCCATAATTAATTCCCAGGAGCGATGACCTTTTGATGTTTCAATTGGCTCAATCAAGGGCTCCCATACAGCTATTTTTTCATTGTAATACGACATTTCAAGACTAAAGGAACTTCCAATGTATAACTGAAACAACCAGATACAGTACTTCAAATACTCAACTCTGTTACCAATTGTCTGTTATGTAAAACACAAATTATGAACATATAATACTGTTATGAAATGTCCATGCGAGGTGAGATAGCTTCCCGCAAAACAGATTTAGAGTTGCCATAAAATGGCAAGTGAATGCAGGGTTACCACATTTGGCGAGAAATCGCCCATCTGGTGACAAAATTTATGGTATGCCATGGACGGATGGAGAACCTTCTGGAATGAATTCTTACCGGTTTAGCACAGAATGTTCTCGAACACAAGCCGAAAGCTATATAAACCCTGCTGGTCCGCAGTCCGTTCGCGCCTCGTCTAACCAGCTGATAGTCAATCATTGAGCAAATGTCTCAAAGTCAAGTGCATCGAGAGAGAGTCTTTAGTGTATCCTAAGTTAGTGCATCGTCGAGTTTTGTTTTAGAGTGTGCTGAGCTCCAGGAACAACTGAACTGAGTCGAGAGCTGTACTCTTGTGTATCGTCAAGTGCAACACAAGTTGTAGCTTGGAGAGTCTCAAGAGTGCGTAGAGTTCCGAAAATGACCGAGGAAAGTCGGGAACTGTACTCTGGTGCTTTGCAGTGAAGCTGTCTCCACCGTTATAGCCTGATAGTGTAAAGGCTGTATTGCTGATTGTGTTAGCGTGTTTATAGTAGTTCTTTGACGACTGTAACATGATTTTGGAGCTGTCCTGATTAATATTGGTTAAATAAAGTGTGTTTCGATACTTCATCAAGAAGTGTTGTCATTATTCACTCCAAATCTGCACGAATGTGAAGTGAAGGAAGAAAATAACGTGTTACGCTATAAAAGAAAGAAAATAAAATAGAGAAAAGAAAATAATGTACTAATGTGTCAATAAACATTTTAAGTAATTTAATACATCAATAAACAATTTAAAATAACCATAATAAATTTCCAATTGTGCATTTTTATAGCATGCAATATATCTAGGAAATGCTTAAGCTCTGATACTTTCAGTACACATTTGTGCAATAATTCTGAAGTTTAATCTGAGTTTTTACATTCAGTTGTTGAAACTCTGAAGAAATCACATTTTTCCACAGGTGGGGGAATACTGCTACAATAATACTAATGAATTCAGACATGTAATAATTTTGCAAAATTCTTTATTTTTACTATTTACAATTTGAAAAATGAAAGGGAAAAAAACAACTTATCATGTTATTTAATTTTTAAACACTCCCTATAACTTCTTCTAGGTGATTTTTGTATGACTATATTTTTGAATGAATTTTAATTCTATTTCAAGTATTATAATGTTAAGTTCAACAAATCACCTAATGTAATGCATAACACCATAATTTCCATCGAGAAATTTCAGGAACTGAAAACAAGTAAACTAATACATTCTAAAATTGAAGTAATTGAATTTTTTTAAATAAATGACAGTTATAATACAGCTTTCACTCATTAAATTCAATTGCAGCTCATTAAAAATTATTATTATTAATGAAAACTTACATTACTAGTCCAGTCACGAATATCTGCTTGAAAAGATGACTCCATAAGGAGCATGGGAACTGTGCGAGTACCAACACCTGCTTCGAGTGTTATAACTACTTTTCGCATGGTTAAAAGTAACTAAAAAATTAAAAATATGAACTTTAATATTAATAAAAAAATGCAATCAAGTAAAAATTGCACAGTTTAATATATTTTGTTCTTTTAATAGTATGTATCATATGAATAAAAGATGTTTCTCTCTTCATTTCAACTGAAGAATGTAATAATAATGTAGGTGTACAACAAAGGTTAATAAATGCAGAAAACTATTAATAAAAATAGATACACAGTGAATCATTCACACAAATAGGAAATACATAGAAGTTAAAAAAAAGCAATTTTTAAATAAGAACATGTTCAGAAATAATTTTTACGTAATACAAATTTTTAGAAACGAAAACATACCAGGGGTTCATTTGACCCTCAGTCACTGATGAATGACAATGCTAGTCTACATTGGGCAAATCAGGTGGATGATTTTCTGAAAACTGAGACTATTAATCAGATAGAGGTCCTTCCAGAACTCTCGAAGGGTAAGGTTTGTGTTCTCCGTCACCTCAAAGCAGCGACAAATACGTGCTTGGTGTACAACTTCTTAAAATTAGAAATCACCTGCTGTTCCATGGGCTGCAGGATAGGAGTGGTGTTGGGTGGCAGGTAGAGAACCTTTATAAATTTGAACTCTTCGAGTAAATCATCTTCAAGATTTGGTGGGTGAGCAGGGGCATTGTCGAGGACGAGAAGAGCTTGCATGGGTAGGTTGTTTTAGATAGGCTGTAGATATTTTTTAACAGAAGGGCCGAACACCAGGTTTATCCACTCCACAAAGAATTTCCTGGTGACCCACGCCTTCGGATTTGCCCTCCCCATAACTGGCAGTTTTTCTTTTAAAATCTTATGTGACTTAAAGGTTCTGGGATTTTCCAAATGGTATACTAGCAGAGGCTTGATTTTGCAGTCGCCACTGTGCTAGAGTTAATCTATCCTTCATGGGTTTGTGACCTGGCATCGTCTTCTCCTCTGCCGTTATGCAAGTCCTATTCTGCATCCTTTTCCAGAAAAACCCTGTATCGTCAGTTGAAGACTTGCTGGGGGATGTATCCTTTGGCTTCTATCAGTTCGGAAAATGTTTTGATGTAAACCTCAGCGGCCTCACCATACCTGACGATGGAGTGAATGCCGATCTTTTTCCTAAAGTTGTCAAACCAGCCCTGACTGGCTTTAAACAAGTCTTCCGATTCCTGTGTGTGGGATCTGCTTCAGCAAATCACCATAAATCGCCCATGCCTTCTCACAAGTGATGCTGTGTGTTTAGGTTCCTCCTTGAAGCTGCTTCTCTGTCACCCACACCATCAGTAGTTTCTCCATCTTTTCATGGAGAGAGGTCCGGAGCTTAGAAATTACTGTACCGCCCTTAGCTGGTGTTATACCCTTTATCAACTCCTTCTGTTTAAGCACAGTACATACCATTGATGTGCTACTCCCGTATATCCTCACGAAGTCAATTATTTGCAAACCTTGCTCATGTTTTTCTATGATTTCACACTTTAATTCAATAGACATCATCTTCTTCTTCGGACCCATGGTTATAAAAATAAATGTGATTATGTTTTGTAAATGTACAAAAAGCAAAAAACAAAAACCCAACTTATCAAAAATGTTTCAAAAATGAGGGAAACAAGCACACAGACTGAGGTCTAGTCTAAGGTGGGAGAAACTGTTAGACACTGCACATGACACCAACATGTGTGCACATGTTGCGGTCGTGTGCAGTGGTGTAGTGTGCGATTCATCGTATCTCAAATCTTGCTCTCATCTTGAAGCAAAATATCGCTCACTCGGTGGCTCGTATCTCAAAACACTTGGATATTGAGGTACCATTGTAATATGTTTCTGATGCAAAATATGTTAAAATTTAATTAGATAATCTAGATTTCATGTTTTTCACCAATTTCATTTCATTTAGTAATTTTCTTAAATTTTTACACTGCCAAAATCTTGAGCAGAAAAGAAAAGTTTTTATTTATGAAAGTACATTTAAAGGGAATGAATATAAAATTAATATTTATGCACATACAGTTGCAGGTAAACTTGCTAATATACCACTTACTGATGTAAAATAAAAGTAATAAAAAACAATAGCTGATTAAACATTGGATGAATTTTCATAACAAGTTCCGTAAATATCTACAGCAGATTAAAACAATTCGCATCTGATAAAACTTAGTACAAAAAAATTATGTTAAAAATCACTGTGAGTGGGAAATGGGTTTAGCATAATTTAAGTTTTATTAAGATATGGCAATGTATACGATATATAAGATATGGCCTTAGCCTTTTCAAAGAATATGTCATTAAAATTTGCTCCATAGCATTTTTTTTTTTTTTTTTTCCCATTCACACTCAGCAATTAATAATTTTTCTAGAATTGCCCTTGAAAGAAATGACCTAAATTTTGCCATAATTATCCTCACTTTACCAAATATCCATTCTCATTTTACATTACTATAAAGAACAGACAAATGTGACAGAGCAATACAAGGAGATTTCACTGGTTTTTCTTCCTTCGGCCACTCCAGTGTTATGAAATCACTAAGTCACTCCAATTTACTCATCTCTCAAGTGAAATTTCATGAAGCAAATCTTCGATCTGAAATTTATAAAATTCTGCTTATCAATGGCTCTAAATTCATTTTCAGCTTTATGGTATTTTTCATTTTTTTAGTTACCTCTAATTCCAACTCGTCATGTTCCACAAAGTATACAACGAGGCTTACACAAGTAAGGTATAAGGTCATTGCCCACGTGCATGTGTTCCCTTCTTCCTGAATTCCTTTGTCTTGTGTCACACTCCGACTCCTCCACCACGTGACTGGTGCCGGCGCACGTTCAGCTGTTCAGTCTACCTACAGCCTTTGCCAGAGTTAGTCGATTTCTTAGCCGTGTTGCGTAATTCAATGTGTTTGACTGTACTGTATTGTTCAGAGCTGTTTCAAATTTTTTTGGTTGCTGGACAGTACTTTGTGGTGGGCATCTTACGTTAAAAGAAAACAAGTGAACTTGTCTATGGAGCAAAAGTTGGGGGCATTAAAAAGACTGGATAAGGGAGAAAGTGACAGTTTTTAGATTTAAAGTTTAGTTTTAGTAAAAGACAGTTTTTAGATTTTTTAGGCTAAGGACTTGGGAGTCAGCAAAAGTATAATTGGATAAAGAAGCACACATAAACTGAATCAGATTATATTAAAAGAATGTGCACCGAATCATTGAAGGAAATTAAAAGTATGTAGGAAAGTAAGTTTAATGAAGTAAATGAAGTCTTTACATTTGATTTCAGCAAACAAGAGAGAAGGGCACGCCAATTAGTGGGCCAGTCTTGCAAGAGAAGAAATTGAAATTTTATGAAGAATTTTAAAAAAGATGAAGATCCTAAATTTATTCATATGCACTGGCTGGTTTGATTTCTGGAAGAAACGATATGGAGTGCAACAGCTTAGTACTTGTGAGGAAAAACTATCTGGGGACATAGAAGGTATGTCTCAATTCAAGGAAAACTTAGTGAAATTTATCGAAGTTGGAGGTTTGATCGCAGAGCAATTGTAAAATTGAGATGAAACATGGTTAAATTATAAATTGTTACTAGTGAAAAGTCTTGCCTTCAAGAAAAAAGAGTTAGCCCCTGGTTTTAAAAGAAACATGGAGCATACAGTAATGCAACAGTTGACTACAAATTAAAACTTGGTGTCTAGGAAAATCAAAAAACCACTTTCGTTTAAGCACATTAAAATGGATAAACTTTCAATCTGGTATCTCAACCAGTCAAATGTCTGGATAAGCTGTTCAATTTTCAAAAAATGGTCACATAAAGTATTTGTTCCATTGGTTGAGCAGTGTTTAAAATCTAAAAACTTGCCAAGGAAGGCTATTCTGATTTTGGACAACACGTTTTCGCATTCAGACATTGATGATTTAAAAAATGAGGAGATATAAGCAATGTTTTTAGCACCCAATGTCACATGATTATGCCAGCCAACGGACCACCAAGGAGTTTTGGTTAGTCCCAAGAGAAGACGTAGGTGCAAGCTGTTATCCTCTCTGCAAACAATGATGGTCAAGGTCTTATCCAGTACTTAAAAAAAAAAAAAAAAGAAAAAAAAGAAAGAAAAAAACAGGCTAATCTTTGGAATATGGTAACAGGTAGTTTGGCGACATTTTGGTAAGGCGATAAAGTTTACTAGCTAGGACTTTAGCAGTGTACATGGATAAAGTCAAGAGTGTGCGCAATGCCATTTTTGTGCAATTCTGGGATGTTTTTTTAAGTGAAAATAGGTCGACGTGTACATGGATACCGTGTATGTGCAATTCTTAAAAACGCGACAAGCAGTGAGCGATTCTGCACTTTCTCCCAATCTTCGTCATGATTACGCATTTTTGTTTCATAAAAGTTCTAGCATAAGTGTAATTCGGCTAGCAGATTGTTGGAAAAAAATTTGTGAGTAAAAAAAAAAAAAAAAAAAAAAAAAAAAAACATGCCTTTATTTCGTGAAAACAAAATGGCGTCAAAAAAAAAAAAAAAAAAAACTAGCAGGTTGCTGTAGCAGGGTTGGTCGCCAAATTACCATAATTCAAAGATTAACCAAAAATTACCCTATTAGAATTAGTTGGATGGGTGGCGGATGCCTGGAGCGAGTTAGTCATTAACACTAGTTCGTTCCTGGCGAAAATCCTTGATCACGAGGGAAATGAGCTCGTTGAACATGATGATGCACAAAATGTAAACTTAACTCGACCTCCTGAAAAGAGTTCCTGGATGTGCAGAAGCTGATGAAAATGATGTCAAACAGTGGTTCCAGAATGATACTGAGCAAGACATTACGTCCAGTGCATAAATTATTGCTGGTATCATAGTTCCTGAAGAAATGCTGGAAAATGCTGAAGACATTGACTTCCGTAAAGGACTCCACCGTAAAAACCTCTAAAATATCACATAGTGAGGAACTAAAAGCTGTCGAAACCTCTTTACAGTATTTTGAACAACAAGATGCATCAGTAATGCAGGGCTTGTACACATTTCTGCACTCTGAAATTAAGTACTTTTAAGGACCATTAAAGAAAAAAATTAAGGACCTATGAGCAAGGAAATTGAATAAATTCAATTAAAAATACCTATGCCTGAACTCCACTTTTGTAATACTATCCTAAAAATAAATAGATCTGTAAGTAAGATACATTATTATTAAACATGAATTATCATAATTATTAAAAAAATCTGAAATGTTTCAGATTTTAAATTACGTATTTTAAAACACTTGCTTCCGGTAGAAAAATTTCATGTTTTGTATGATCCCTTGATCACGAGGTTGCAAGACACTTGTTGTATTCAGAGGCAAAAAGATAAGCTTTAAAGCTTTCAATACAACATTGGGGTGAGTGAGACAATTATCATTGAAACCATACACTTTTCTCGTAAGAATTGCTCATCTAACTTTATGATCGAATCGGTGAACATCGTAGCCACCATCCATGCCTTTTTTGTTTGCTATATATTTGACCGGTAGTGTTCTTGCATTCTTAACCCCTTAACTGCCGCCGAAAATGTACAAGATTCATTTTCCAGTGCCACTTTTTCACACAGGCGCGCGTAGTTATGCAATGTATTAGGGGGAAAATAAGTGCAAGTTTTACTTTCTAAAAACTATTTACTTTCACAAAATAAAGAATAAAAGAAAAAAATGAATGCACAAAATTTAATGTTTTGAGTAAAAGTATAATAAAAAGATGCAAGTATAATAAAAATTATGTTTTTATAATAAAAAAGATCCCTAAAATGGAGTTTCGATCAATTTATTTTTAGATCTGTAAAGTGTAATATCAGGTTTCAGTGTTATATCTTGTGAAATCAGTATGCCTAAAAAAACATATATTTCTTCTGACCTGGTTGAATACCACAATTTTGCTTTTGATTTTTTGTTTGCAAGGTGTTGGTTCATATACTTGTCTACAAAACGGTTAGTTTCAGTAACAATATGAAGAACAAGCAGTTCATCAAAAAATAATTCAAAAAAGAAAAATGGGTTTGAAACATCCGTTATATCTTTCTTTATTCCTGGAACCTACTGCAAAAAGTAAACGAAAACAGAGGACACAGAATTTAAAAAAATACGTTTTACTCAAACAACACCACAGCGCAGTCATTACTTTCACCACTTTAGACACACCCCTCTCTCCAATTTCTCCCCACACTTTTCTGAAATAGTATCCTTTTTCGCATACTTTGTCAAGGTCATTGTGGTGTTGCATTCCAAATCTTTGTGAATAATTTTATCGGTAGCAGTGCAAAGCAAATTATAGTAGTTTGGAAGGGCATATATATACGCACGTGGCAGTTAAGGGGTTAAAACACCACAGTTTCAAACTTTTGCTAATAACAAAAGTAGTTATTCAGAACCATCCAAATTGCATCTTACAAATAGCATAATCTGTCTTTAGATAGTGAACCCCTGAACACGTTTGTCCCTTAAATGATAAAGTTTTATTGGGTAAGCAGTGGTAAAATAATCCAGTTTCATCTGTGTTGAAGACATCTTTTGTTTCATATTCTTTAAGTATTGAATGCAACATGGACTGAAACCAATTTACTGTCATGGTCAGTAAAACTTGACTAGCTTCAACCGCAAATATTATTTTTTAGTACTGTGCCATTTCTTTTCTTGAAATGTTCCAACCATCCTGGATTTGCAGAATATGTAATAATACCAATTTGTTTAGCAAGTTCATTGTTAAAGTTCCTAATATGGGAGCATTCTGAGATCTTGCTTATTTGAACCAAACAAGTGAAGTCGTCTCTAAATCCTGGTGCTTAGCCATTTTCCTCCGCTTTCGCTCTGGCTCAAACTTACTCCATTCAAACATGTCTGTAATTTACTCTTTTTTTTTTTTTTTTAATTATTGTTGATAATGTAGAGTTAGAAATATGAAAATTTTTACAGATTTCCAATTCTGTATTCTGTTTGTGATCAACAGCCTTAAAAAGCTCCATCTTCATTTTAAGTGAAATTCAAGTTTGCTTTCCATCTGAGTTCTTTGCCATTGTGCTTTTAAAAAAAATTCTAAAACAGAAAAAAAAAGGACGAACCGAAATCACTGATTTTTACACTGCAATGTACTCGTCAACAAATTCCATAGCCAATTGATGAGATGTTGTTTTTGTGTGGCGTTTTGTAGGGGTGGAGGGTGAAAGTAGCTTGGACAAAAAAAAAAAAAAAAAAAAAAAAACTGCCTCCTGTCACAGGCTATTCCGATGGCAGTTCAAAGCCAAATTAGCCTCCTTTCTACGAAACATGTACACCCTTCTTTTATCTCACCTGTGCAGCTGGTATTTTCCGTATTTTGTTCATTCCCAAAAGGGAAGTTTTTTCATGTTAAGAGAAACACAAAATGCATGAAAATACATAGCAATTTGTCAGAACTGTTGTATTATTTCATGTTAACCAATATTCGTCTTAAGCATTTTCTCGCAAATGTGTTTCACTGTACATATATTTTACTATAGAAAAGCATGCAAAAATACTTAACTATGACTAAAATAAAGCCATCACTTTAGAAACAAAACATTACCTGCTGATGAATTTCTGGCTGAGCCACTATATCTTGTAAGGAATCTTCTTTTTCTATCGAAATAGCCTCTTCAGCAGCAACTGTTTCCAAGAACCAAAATTTTTCATCTTTCAAAGATTTAACTGTCCATAAATCACTATAATATTTTTCTTCTACAGTAGCTTTATCTTCAACTTTAACCTAGTAAGTCAATAGAAACACGTTTTTAAATTTATTATACCTTTTCAAGTTAGCATATTGCATGAAATTTGAGAATCTTATAATACCATTAAAGATTAGCTTTTGCAATACACTAAAATAGGTAAAAAAGACATTTCAAATTCAAATGTTAATAAACTATATGGTTGTCTTATCTTCAGCTGTGCATAATTACTCTCACTTACTAAATGATTAAGAAAAGATATAAAATCTTAAATACCGTAATTTCCGGAAGAAACGCTGCGGCATTTACGTGTTTAAAACTTAAATTTTTAGCGGGTGCAGCATTTAGATGCACTAAAAATTAAATATATTTCCTATGATGGTCATTGTACATAGTTTGGATGGTTTTGTCATTGTATATAGACTGGTGCTGTTCCCACACAAAAGACTACTCAGTTGCTTTTTGCGAACATTATTATGTTTACATTCTTTCCCTCAAACAGACCTACATGACTTATTCACCCTAAACGGGATCTCAGAACAATAACATTCTTCCCCCTTTCAAATCAACATTCTCATCAGTTTGAATAGTCTCTCTCATCTGCCATTCGATGAATCTTCCAGGACCCCCATCCTCTCCCCACCTGCCTCACAATAACGAACTCTGACGTATTTTCCTTTCTGCATAAATCAATTTTTCTTGGCATTCTGCCAGATACAGATCCCATCAGTTTGGGTACAAGTACTTGTTGAATAGTTTTTAAGTAAGAAGGGAGCGGAAAATTTTTGAAAATGGCACCTAAACGGCACAGAAGTTATACTGCTGGTTTTAAGCTTAATGTAATTTCATGTGCTGAGCAAATTGGAAATAGAGCAGCAGCTCGCGAGTTTGAAGTGGACAAGAGATGTATTCGACATTGGAGAACTGAAAAAGAACTTCTTAAAAATATGCCACAACAGAAACAAGCCAAAAAAAGTGGTACTGTAAGGTGGCCAAATCTAGAGGATGACCTAGCAAACTGGACAAAAGAGCAACGAGGAAAGGGAATGGCAATTTCGACTGTAAAAATTCGCTTACAAGCAAAATTTATAGCAAAAAAATTGAACATAAATGATTTTAAAGGAGGGCCTCGCTGGTGTAGTAGATTTATGAAAAGAAAAAATATTTCTGTACATACTAGAACAACAGTCAGGGAATAATTACCAATGGACTGGCAGGATTTTTCTAAAATATGTGACAGATATTATTGACAAAAAAAAAAAAACTTCTTCGGTCACAGATAATAAATAGGGATGAAATGGCATTAGCTTTCGACTCTCCTGCAAACAGAACTGTTGATGAAACTGGTGCAAAAACTGTATCTGTGCTTACGACGGGGCATGAAAGAACATCATTTACATGTGTGTTAGCTTGTGCCACAAACAACGACAGGCTAAAGACAATGATCATTTTTAAACGAAAGACTATTCCGAAGGGAAATTTTCCTAATGACGTAATTATTTGTGCAAACGAGAACGGCTGGATGTGCAAAACAATCATGTATGAGTGACTACAAAAAGTTTGGCAGTGTCATAAGGGATCTTTTCTCCAACCGAAGGGGTTATTCATAACGGATTCTATGCGTGCTCATTTACTTGAGTCAGTGAAAACCAGATGTCAAAAATTGTCTACGACCGTAGCTGCAGCGTTTCTGTGTAATTTTAATTTTTTTCCCGCCATTTTTCTTGAGTGCGGCCTTTCTTCCGGAAATTACGGTAATCATAATTTAGAATTTAAGTTATTTAAAAACATACAGTTTAAAGTAATGAAAATAATATGGTTACCGATCTAATAATATATAATTAGAAGTAACATTGAATTAAAATTCTGAAATAAATATTGTTACATGCTATATGTTTCCTATTTTGTCGCTTTGTGATAGATTTGGCTAATAATAGCTTATTTAATGATATTTTGTTAGGAATCTTCTAGCTAACTTAGTATTGCATATCAATCAGCGGGGAAAAGATAATGCTTCCCTTAACCATTAATTTTTTTTAGCTATTAACCAGGCAAATGAACGAAATCCTGAATTATCAATATTTCATCTCCAATTTAAATCTCAGTGTTTCTTGTTATGGCTGCATATATTTTTTCATGTTTTATCTCCGTGTAATATTCCCTTAGAAAGTTTTCTAGTAAAACAGCTCTCGCTAAGCTGAGATTTCTGGATAATAAATTATGTATTTTGCTTCATACTGTAGTACAAAAAAGCAATATATTCATTTAATGTTCTTATAGAAAACGTGTTGCGCAGCCATTGATAATTTTACAGCAGCTTTGACAGAATTCTGTATTTTTATATTTTCTTTATAATTAAACGATGATAACTGTTTTGTAACTTTACTTTTATTGCAGAAATAAATTTGAAGTTGAAAAGATAAAATCATTTTTAAAATCTGTCCTATCAAGACTAAAATTCCAGAAATCTCTTTGTGGAAATGAATGATAACTCTGTGGAGAAATTATTAATTTGTTTGTTAAGATTATGCATCTTTGCTTAACAGCAGTAGAGGAAAGAAATATATTCAATTAACATTTTTTGAGAAAACTAGTCTTGCAGTCATTTGACAGTTTTGTAAGAATTTTTATATTTAATAGATTTAACAGATTTCTGTATTTATACATTTCCTTTTTAGTTGAATAATGTTCATTGTTTTCATATTCATTTATGCAATAAACTTTACTTTTATTACATAAATGAATTTGAAGTTGAAAAGATATAATTATTTTTAAATTTTGTTCTATCAAGACTAAAATTCCAGAAATATGTTTATGAAATGAATGATAACTCTGCGGAGAGATCATTAATTTATTTGTTAAGATTATGTATTTTTTTTCTTTAACAGCAGTAAAGAAAAACAATATTTTCTCAAGAAACATCAAATGAATTTTATTGTTTCATTTAATGTTTTATGAATTTATTACATTCATTTAATGTTTTTTGAGAAAACTTTTCTTGCATTCATTCATAGTTTTGTAAGAATTCTGATATTTAATTGCTTTAAAAGATTTCTTTCTGTATTTATATATATCCTTTATATTTAATAATATTAATTATTTTGCAACTTTACTTTTATTTTTACTGCATAAGTAAAAGTTTAAAAAATAAAATCATTTTTAAAATATAAAAGAAGACCACAATGGTAGAAATTTGCTTATGAAACTGGATGATAAATCTATGGAAAAACTAAATATGTATTTGTTTATTTAGATTGTGTACTTTGCTTGAAACTGCAGTACAGTAAAACAATACTTCCATTTAGAGTTTTTTGAAAAAAAATTAACCTTGCAAACATTAATAATTTTGTAAGAATTCTAATATTTATTTGTTTTGATAGAAATCTATACTTATATATTACCCTTGCAATTAAATGATGCTAATTGTTTTGTGACATAAATTTGATTTTTATTGCATAAGTAAATCTGAAGTCGAAAAGATAAAATAATTTTTAAAATATGCCTCATAAAGACTAAAGTACCAGAAATCGATTTCATGAAACTGAATGATAAATATTTGTTTCTTAAGATTATGCACTTTGTTTCAAACTGCAGTACACGAAAACAATAAATTCTTTGACATTTCTCGAGAAAACTTGGTTTGCTGCCGTTGATAATTTTGTAAGAATTTCTATATTTAATGCCTTTGATAGAATTCTGTATTTATATGTTTTCTTTAGTTAAATAATGTAATTGTTTTATTATTTAATTGTATTTATTTTTAACATTACTTTTATTCTTATCACATAATAAACTGCAGAAAACTAATATATCTTGTTACTGGTGTTTTACTTTAATGTAGTATATTTGGTAAAAAGCAAATCGTATTAAATCTATTATCGCAGTTTTTCTTAAGGATACAATGAATGCTTGCAATGTAGTACAGTCAAAAGTAGTTAATTCGGACACCCACAATCCGGAATGATCTATAATCCGGACCTCAAAGCTACAAACTTTCTGCGCATGCGTCGCGTTGACGCATAGGCGTTTATGCATGCGCATTTAATGTATAACGGATAAGCTAAAATTATCTAATTATTTATTTCATTTAATGTTGCAGATTGCGTTCTTCCTTAATCTTCAAATTGGTCCGGCATTTTTTGCAGACTGTTAGAGCAATTTTATAAAAGTAAGCTTTAACTTTCGATTATGTCAAATAGAATTTCCGATGCTGGAGCTCCCAAAGGATCTACAAAGCGAAAGTATGTTTCGATGTCTATCAAACATAAAGTGGAATTGCTGAAAAAAATGGATAAAGGCATATCCCTTATTTCTCTAACCATTCCGAAATCTGTTTATCAATTTCACGCTGCTCGGCGGCGGGGAAAGGGGGGCGCCGCGGCGCGCAATTAATTGGAAGTGATCTGTCAGCACTATCCTTATCTTCAGGGCAGATGTTTTTATTTTATTTGGCTTATAATTCCTTACTAAATGTAGTACTTCATCTTGATGTACTCCATCTTTGATATGATTTAAATCAAATTCCTCGTTATCATAATTCGCTTCTGATAGTGAAGAAAGTGACACAGAGGCTATTGGAAACGAAAAAATTTCGATTGACAAATTAGTCGGTATTCTCAACACAGCAATTATAGGACTTGAACAGCAGAACTTTGTAACTGAACAAAAAATTATGTCTGTTTATAGAATTAAAGAGAAAGTATTATCACACAAAACGAAGCAACTTAAACAACTTACATCGAAAGAAATGTTTAATAAAGTAAACAAATAAATATTAAACTACATATTTTTTTTTGTAAATTTTGATACCCTTTAGATCATAATTGTTCTTTATTTCATAAATTACGGTTTCATATTTTTAATTTTAGAATTTCTGCATGCCATCTTACGAGATTTAAACTGATGATCTATAATCCGGAAAAATCGATAATCCGGAATCGCCGAAGTCCCGACGAGTCCGGATTAATGACTTTTGACTGTATTAGGTTCATTAGTTCTAATTTCTATCGAATATTTGTCTCTTTAAAATTATGCACATTTGTTCAACAGAGAAGAAAACTGCATTATGTTCTTGTTATCAGGAAATGATAAAATATTTAAACTTTAGAAAAATACAAGGAATACAAAATTTAACAAAAAAAAAAAAAAAAAACATATTAATTATTAAGCTTATTTTTCTGCATAAATCAATATGTAACACAAGGACATAATAATGTTTTCACAACTGTTGCAAAAAGGGGTAAATTTGCGAACATTTGGCCGTCATTAAGACATCATGATATGACGTTTTAGATTGATGATTTCGCAACCGAAATATAACCTGAAAAAGACACAATGATATTTATGCCATGAAAACCTAATCAGCAAAGACGTAATAAAGACATCTTTGTAACGGCAGCAAAACAGTGGATTTTCGCGGACATCTGGGTATCTTAAAGACAATATATTGCAACATTTTTGCAACATCATCAGCGACGAGTTTGCAACATCTTTGGGACATTGCCATGATACTTAGGATCATAGATACTTATTAATTAAATTATTAAATTTTCAACATATTGAAGATTATAATAATCTGCTAAATATAATATTAATATACATGCAGTTCTGAAGTTATTAATATACTTACATTTACTCAATACTTTTTCGAGCTCAAAAGGACAACTCCAGAATTACTAAAAATGTTTAGTTTCCAAAATATAATAAGATTTTTTAATTAAGTAACTGGTAACGAAAAATGTTAGGAACTATTTAAATTGCTAATGGGAGAATAAGACAGCATGACATGTTTTAATTATTCATGTAACACATAAATTAGCTTAATCCCAAAACATATATCATATTCATAAAACAAATCGTGTGATTTCATTCTAATATTATGGATTACAATTTTATTTTTAGTTTTTGATTTATATAAAGCAAACATGAGTATAAAGTGGCAGACAGCTACATATTTTAACATAAAGAGATCTTATGAATGTTAAAAAAGTAAATTAATTTGCAAGTAACTTATTAAAAGCTTCATTACTGTACTTCAAATACTACAGTTTTTCAAACAATCACTATATAATACAAAGTGCAAAATCCAGACATGAAATAAATGGAATGATGTATTATATGGATCTCTCATACAACTTTATTTCATTTTATTTTGAGAAGTTTCCTTTTTTCACATATACAGTCAAAAGGCTTTAATCCGGACGTCCATAATGCGGACCTTACAAACTTTCTGCGCATGTGTAAACGCATAATGCATTTACGCATGCGCAGAATGCATGTGGGGAACGTCGCGGCGCACAATGAACTGGAAGTTGATCTGTCAGCACTATCCTTATCTTCAGGGCAGATGTTTTTATTTTATTCGGCTTATAATTCCGCGGCGAGCAATCAACTGGAAGTTGATCTGTCAGCACTATACTTATCTTCAGGGCAGATGTTTTTATTTTATTCAGCTTATAATTCCTTACTAAATGTAGTATTTCATTTCGATGTACTCCGTCTTTGATATGATTTAAATCAAATTCTTCGTCATTATAAATATCACGAATACACATCAAATAGTTTTCTGGTTGCAATTTTCTAATTTCGACTATGCATAATGTATGCTTTACGCATGCGCGCGTTGAAAGAAATGTTTAATAAAGTAAACAAATAAATATTCTTTTTTTTTGTAAAAACATATATCATATTTTTATATCAATTTATATATATATATCAATATATCAATTCTGATACCCTTTAGATCATAATTGCTCTTTATTTCATAAATTATGGTTTCATATTTTTAATTTTATAATTTCTGCATGCCATCTTACCAGATTTAAACTGATGATCTATAATACGGAATCGCCGAAGTACCGACGGGTCCGGATTAAAGACTTTTGACTGTAGTAGGAATGGAAGACATGATACTTAACAACTTTGTAGCTGTGGTGTGCCGAACCAATCTACCAATATGATTAAGGATGCTGCGCAGTAAGAAATAAAAGAAAAAGCACTAGCACAATGATAATGAATTTTTCTCTCTGGTATCTATCTCTGTTATCCACAATAATATTGAATCATCTTACTAACTGTTTCGCCTTTAAACAACAGCTGGCTAGTTAACCTTATTTTTATGTTTGCCATTGAGTGGCTGCAAGAACAGGCAAAATTTGTCTTTTCAAACCCTGTACAAAGCCAGTCAAGCCTCAAAGATCCATATTTGTTTGCAGTGAAATGCTGCATATTTTGGGTTTCCCCTCCTTTTTTTTTTTTTTTTTTTTTGTATGTGTGTGTGTGTGTGTTTGTGACTGTAGGAGAGCAGAAGAAAGACAGAACTAAATTCTCTTGAACTTACGCTCAGCTAACATTGTGAATTACACTCTTTTCACTTGATTGATGCAGATTATTATTTTGTTTAGTCTTAAAACTAGATCATTCAGAAATTTCGAAGTTTACCAAACTGAAGCAAATTTTCTTTTTTTTTTTTTAATGCTAATAAGAAATGACCTTGATTGAAGATGATGTGCAAGTATGTCTTTTCTGTTCATGTTGCATAATTGTTGTATGCATGTGCTGTGGTATAATTTTTGCTTCAGTGTAGTGGTAAGAAAACAGAATCCAAAGGTTCATTTTCATCATATTATGCTCCTTTATTTGAAATAAGGAGAAAAGACAGTTCGCAGAATTTTTGCCATATGTGGGAAAAAATGCTGTTTCTCATGATACAATTCGAAGGTGGATAAAAAGTTTAAGAACAAAAATTTCAGCTTCAAAAATCATACCTACTTTGGACAACCATCCTCTGTAAACAAAGACATGTTAAAGCAAGTTATATCTGAAAATCCCTGTTATGCAGTTCAGGAACTTTCAGATAGATTAATTATTTTGAGAGGTCATTACATAGTCATTTAAATATTAGGTACCTAAATCGCCATGATGTACGGGTGCTTCTTTTTTAGCAAAGCAGAATATTCTAACTCAAAATAGTGATTCTTTTCTGGGATGAAATAAGGAAGCTCCATTTTCAAAACAGCTCATTAATGGAGATGAGAAATGGCTACTATACAATAGCATTACAACAGAAAGATCATGAAGCCAAAAGAACCTCTTATAGTAACATTAAGAGGAATTTGCACTTAAAAGTAATACTTTGGGTATGGTGGGATTATAAAGGAATTATACACTATGAACAATTGCCATCAAATCAGGGATTAAATTCAGAAAATAGTGTTCTCAAATGCAAGCAGAAACTGAAGCAAAGCACCCAGAACTGACCAATCATCCAAATGCTTGCCCCAGATTTTGATGAATGTCATACAGAGGCTATTTGAGTATGGGAGGATGTTTTATGTCTGCACTTCCATATTCATCAGACCTTGCCCTCCCCTCAGATTTTCATGTCTTCAGGTCACTTTAAAATTCTCTGAATGGTTGGAATTCACTTCTTTAGAGACTATGAAGAAGTGTCTCGATAACTTCTTTACAAATAAACCTAATGACTTCTTTAAAAATGGAATTTTCCAGCTGGCAATGCAGAGAGATGGCAAAATGTCATACAATAAAATGGTGCTTATACAATTTTCAGTAATTTTTTTTTTTTTTTATTTATTTATTTATCCTCAAAAAAACCACAGAACTTTCCAGTTGATATTAATCTTATCAAATTTAAAAGTTTTAGTTTACGACAAAATATGTCTTACTCTTTCCTCAAAACTGTAGATCCATCATTCAGTCAATAAATATAAGAATTTTGTATACACAGAAATGCAGACATAAAATAGATATGTTAAACTAATGCAGCAAAATGATAATCTAAGAGTCTTGAAACTTTTTAGTATATCATCTGCTGTGTGGAGCACTACAAGGTCAAGAGAGGATGCACCTGTAAAAAAAAAAATTTAAATACTTGGCATAATTTACAGCCAGTTATTAAATTTTCTGATGATGGTAGCCACTAATTCAGAAGTTTTTGGATATCACAAATACAAAATTTGATGTGGACACCAACCACATGACTTCCTTGTATGGTACACATTTTTTTTTTTACACATTTTTTTTTGCTGCATTTCATTTTAACTTATTTCTCCAAATTTTATTTGAGATATATTTCTCATTCCATTAATTTAATTCTCACTTCGTGGGGGAAAAAATACATAAAAACTCAAAACATCTTCATTAATATTTGAAATATACAGAAAAACATAAAACACCAAATACAGTTAATTTTTTTGTAATTAAAATTAAGAGTTTATACCCAAAAACAAGCAATTTAGCCAGCAGTCAAAAAGGCATATTTTTTGGTGCACAAAATTGAAAATTTACTATTGGTCCCACTCAGCAAAAAGACACTGAAGGTGCAGAAACTGACTTCCACTAACTATTCTACTGAATTTCAAATGCAAGCAAATGGCGGTTTGTTAGACTTAATTCACCACTTAAACTTTCAAATTGTTGATAATTTTACAACTTTTGCATGCAAATTAACTAAAGGTATAAAAGCCTTACCCAGAACATAAAAACTACATAATTCAATCACTTTTAAAGCAAAAATTGCAAGACTTGTATAACAAAGCTTTGAAACTGTACAAGAAATCATGTCCTTGTATAAAACTGAAGAGAAAATACTAATGAAACAAAAATGGAGTGTTTAAACAGCGAGTTTGGTTCTTTTACAGTTATTAAAAATGTTTTTTTATTTCACAAACTATTTAATATTTTTGCTTTAAAATTCCTACATGTCATCTTTCTAGATTTAAATTAATTATCTAAAATCAAGAAACTTCAAAAATTGCTAAAGTACCCATGGTCTGGATCTTGGAATTTGTATCATATCAAAAATAACCAGTATAAGATAATTATGACTGATAGATAATTCTATTGGAAATACAGATATTAAAAGCAGAAACACATTTCTGACAAATGATTTGGATGAGAAGTATTTTACATAACTTTGACACCTAATTTACTTAACATACCAAATATACGTACCGGCTCTGAAACAATTGATGATAATATACTTGTTATCAGTGTTACTGTTCCTGGCGAAATGTGGAAAATAAGATCCCTAAATATAACATCCAAGTGCTGTGAATGTTCACGGAAGTTGCACTGAACATCAATATGGCAAGGACTTAAAATCTGAAACAATATTAATGTAAAAAACTGCACACCAACATTTTTTTTTTTTTTTTTTCAAAAATAAATAAACCTTTGTTTCAAAAAGAAATTTTTTTTCAAGTATTAGGTACACTTTTCTCAAACAACTTTTTAATTTCAGCTTTAAGTAATGAATAATACCCATAGAACAACACTAATTACCAGTTCTAATACTATTTACAAAGTATATTTTAAGTATCACTTTCTCTTTGATATCATAATTATCCATAAATTAGTTGCACACTTTGGTAACATTTTTTAAAGTGTAGAAAACTATCGAAACATAAAATAATGATGAGTTTTTCATAGTGTAAAATGTAATAACTGTTCTATAATAAAGATATGTAATGTAACCTCATTCTTATTAAAAACTTTATCACTAGTTAATACAATAGCTGATCTAAAAAAAACTGTTAAAAAAAGGAGACACACAAAGTTCTGATAATTTCCTTGGTTCAATTTACATTTTAAATTTCATCAAAAATAAATGGTCACTTGATTAATAGGTACTTAAATACATTACAAAAATGTTTTTAATACATCCACAAGTACTGAATTGTTACAAATGAGAAAGTTGACTTTAAGGACAATTAAAAGGAATAGAATAAAAAGAATACCTGTTTAATAAAAAAAAAATTCCCAGCAGCATGAACGCACTGTTGTCAATTGTCAACATGTGCATCATTTTCTGCCCAATAAAATCATCTTTCACAACACATTTCTTGGACCCCCCAAAAAATGTATCTAGGATGCTGGGAACAAAGTGATAATCTGCATTAGGAAGGGGAATCTAAGGGAAAATGTTAGAAGAGTATGGATGATAAGGCAAAATTTCATATCCCAAACTGTTAATTTGTTATATGGTTGACAACGTCATATATGGTTAGGCATTATCCTAGGCTGAACTCCTTATCTGTTCACATGTGCTTGAGCATCATTTGTAAATTCACCTCATGGAAGGAATCAGAAGTGAATAACACCAAGAGAGGACCGTCATATAGTACACATCTTCTTGGGAGATGCAAAGGTGCCTCTAGAGTGTTTCCTGGGCTTCCAATCATGTGACCAATATGTGTAATTATCATACAATATCCACTTATTATTATTAATCATAATTTGTGGCTGGAACTTTACTTTTCCTTGAGGGAAAACACACTTTCAAACACCATTCTTTGGTTTCATTAGAGAGCTCATAAGGCAACAACTTATCAGGCGTTTTTACTTTTGCTGTTAATGACAAGTGCTGTGAAAAAGTTAAGAAGTATATGTTGACATTTAGTGCCTGGGCATTCTTCTCATGCAGTTTGATGTGAATCCCATTTGATTCAATCTTTATTTTCATTTGAACACAGAAATTATGATGGTTATTAGGCTTTACTTTGTAGCCTCAAGCCTTTAGAGCAAAATTTTACAAATAGCTAAGGGAATTTCTTGCTATTTATTTTTCTAATGAATGCTTTATTGATACTTTTCAATACAGTTATTGCAAATTTCTCAATCTAAACTTGAAAAGATATAGCAGCTTTAATTGGCTTCCATCAATGACCCCCATGAATCAGCAGTAGTCAATGACGAATACTCGTGAAACAAAACAAATACTACAGTTGCATCACCCATGCATGTCACATGAAATAAAAAATTTGCATAAACCTTAATGCTTGTTTTCTTTTGCAACTAGTAGAAAACTTACATCATTCACTGACCATTTCATTTGCAACAGCCCAAAATCAATAAAAAAATTTAGAACATTAACAATGGAAACAAATTATCATAAGCAATTAATTCATTTTTTTTTTCTGACTTTTGCTTAGAAGACTGTAAAGGTTTTAATATAATTACATGAAACACATTTAAAATACTTTTTTATAATATATATACAATATACAGAACACTACAATATGAGCTTATTAAGTGATAAACTATTATGTTTTTGATAAGTATGAAAATTATGAGTGAAATCTTAATGAATGCCAGAAATTTGCCAATTAAAAATATATACATTAAATAATTCTATGTCTATGGTATGTGGTGTATACCCTCACAGAGATAAATGATCTCTTTTATATTTATTTAGATTTGAATTTTACAAACACCGCACTCAGGAAATATATTTTACAATACTATACTATCGGTACTTGAAATATAAAAATACAGCAAACAACAAACAATTTTTGATCTGTAACTTTTAGATAATTGTGTAGAGTAATGAAAAAATATAAAACATCATAAACTCACTCAGCACAACTTGAAGTTACAAAAATTATACCACTAGAATAAAATTTCAATAGAAAAATTTTAAGATAATTAAGAAAATTAACATTTTTATAGTGCAAAATTACACTCTAACCTTTGCAGATGTTTCACTCCTTTTTTCTGCATTAAAGCAAGCAGTGTAGAAGGTAAGGTTATTTATAGATCCAGATATAGCTTGAGAGCTTCCAGCAATGGTCATCTTTAAATCAATTTCATTCTTAAGAGAAAAAATACAACATGTTTATTAAAGACATAAATTGTCATGAATAATTCAAAATTTGTTTCTGACTTACAAAACTGTAAACATTTTAATATAATTACACAAAACGCATTTAAATATTTTTCTATAATAGGAATACAATAAACAGAATACTACAACATGAGCTTATTAGATGATCAAGTCCTATGTTTTTGATAAGTAAATAAATATGAAATTTACGAGTGGAATCATACTGAATACCGACAATTTATCAATTCAAAAAAAGATAAAATTACTGCTCACATATTTAATAGTCCTGTAATAAATTTTAACAAGATTTAAAAAATAAGTTTCAGAAATAATACCTTTGATTCAATTAAATTTGGCAGCCTACAAAAAAAATATTACATACATACACTTTAATAAAAATTTTGTGATTCAAGAAATGTAACATATCTCTATTTTTTTCACAAAATGATGAAATAGCTTAAAAATCCATACTTACATTAAGAAAAATAGCACTGGAATTTACATCTTCAATGTTTTCTATAAGAACTATATCAGGCTGCTCAACTTTCAAATATATCACAGTCACACCACTAGCATCACTTAGACTGGTCTCGGACAAGGACTGAGGTGCTGTAGAGACTACAGACTGTTTTGGTTTCAAAGCTAAAATAAAGTCTTTTTTTATGAAAAAAGTAGGATACACATTAACAGAGCAAATTACAGAAATTAAACTAAATTTTTTAGTGTTCAGCAATTGGAGCTTGAATTTGTAGAAACAAATTAATTTTAGCTAATTATTTCTAATGTGTAACTATTTCATTTACTTCTTGGAACTTTTTATCATGTTGAAAGAAATAAAAAGCATACCTTTCATAGCCCTTGTGGTACAATGGTTTGCATATCCAATTGCCAACTGGAAGATTTATGATTCAATTACAAACAAGGAGATATTAGATTTTTCTTGCTTTCCATTATAAAACACGTAACAGTCTCTACATTGACACCCAGATTTAAATGTGGTGGACAACAACTAGTCATCATCTGCCACTGGCTTTGAATTAGGGAAGGTAAGTAGAGGCATCCTTTCTATGTATTTCTGAGTTATAGTAATTAGCAAATCAGACTGAAAACTGGAAGATCCATTATTTGAGCTGAAATTTTATATTTTCCACTCTGAAAATGTCTAAGGTACTCTTCTGTTACTGGGACCAGATTCAGAAATGTATGCATGTAAAAGTGTACAAGTGGGTGTACACATATAAATACTTAAGAAAAAATACCACGCCAAACAAGTATTAATAAGATCCTATCTTATCTCATTCATTTGTGCTTTGTGGCAGCTGAGGATGATGGTTTGGCAAAACTATCGAAACTAGTCCTGTGAAAATTTGCAAATATAACGCCGATTTTTGTTGTTTGACTTCACATAATCATATATACACATACATGAACATCATATATACACATACATGAACACATACATGCATACATATATTCATTTCTGAATCCGGTCCCAATAACAGAACAGTACCAAGTCTAATAGTCACTGCAATGTTTAATGTATTTTTAGAACACAAATATCTTTGGAATATTTTATTATGTTTAATATTTTACAGGGCAGAACAGACCTTTCATTTAGCAAACACAGCAAGATTTTATTTAGACTAAAAGTTTAATTGTTAAAATTCAGTGAAGGCATTCTTCCTTTCTGTGCTATGCCATGCTATCCAAAAGATGCAAACTAACTCGACTAAAATAAAATAATGTAATTAGTTACTATTACTGTTATGAACTGCAAATACTTACTCTAACATTGCTGAAAGAACTTTCCAATTGACAGTTAAAAGTTTAATAATGAAATAAATTTAACAGCTGATTTCTTATCAAATAAAGCAAATATTGATTAATTAATTACTGATTATTCAATACTAAATTACATACAAATCATACTAGAATTCCAGTCTTAACAATACAATTAAAAAGCAATTGATCACTGTTGAAACTGTAAATTATTACGCTAAATTGCATGTTTTCTTCCAAAATCTGCAGAAGTCTTAATTTGGAATTGTGTACATTTGTTATTATTAAATCTTAGATTTTTATGCCTTTGTTTATCTGTTATTATGTTCAATTAGCAGTGAATGAGAATCTACTAAAAACTGGAAAAAAGCAGAAAAGTTTAGCTTATAGTGTGAAGTTAGGGCAACACTAGGCAGCATTAAAAAAAAAAAAAAAGAAAAGAAAAGAAAAAGAAAAAAAAGAAAGAAAGAAAGAAAATCAGTTATACGCATGTACTAAAAACACTGGTTCTTAAACAATAAAAACAGATGTTAAATAAAATGAAAATTCCATTAAATGGTGAATTTCAATGTTAAAGTGGCAGTAATTTCAACATAATACAGAATAAAGGTTTTCTCCTGCATTAACACCAATATAAAGTTGAATATAACTATTCGGCAAAGTTGTTATGCATGATTACATTTATCATAAAGTTTGTATACTTACCATTTGATTCTGATAAAACCTGGGCAGTCTGAGGTTGATCTGATGATGATGATGAGCCAGAGAAAAACTCTCTTAGCATCATGATATAATCAAGACAAAAAATTAAAGAAAAACTAGAGACAGTTGTTTGCACTGCAAATTAAGAGAGAATTCATTAGTGTAGCATAGGCTACAGTTGCTAGAATTAAAATTTTGCATACAATTAATAAACAATCATAGACGATTTAAAATTTCACTTACAAGTTTTTTCTCCTGTTTTGCTCTGCTTAAATTCTACACTGATCATATTTCCTACGTCCTCTGTTGCAGACCTTTCCATCAATCTGAAATACATTAAAAAATTAGTTGAAAATTGATTATGGAATGAACAGATCCCCACTTAAATAGATAACACATTCTTTAGTCTAAGCTTTCAGGTAAAATTTAGCTTGTTATTAATTTAGTTACATTTTTTCTTTCTTTTTGTTGATTAGAATACATAAAATGATAATAAATTGTTGCATATATCTTCCAAAAGCTGTTAAATGTATTTAGATATTTGTATTCTTAATATTATAAAAATAACAACATGATTGCTGATGTTACAATATTTCATTGTTTAAATTTGTTGGGAAAAAATACTTTGTATATAAAAACAAAACCATTTTGCATTTTTAACTACGTAATATTTAATAAAATAAAAAAAAAGCCCCATGACTTGCATTTCTGCAAATGCATATTTAAACTTCACCAAAATATTAAACATAATATCCACATTACCTGTTCTCCTAGTTAAACAGATATCTGAAGTTCTAGCTTATGAAAATATATAGTATTGATATATAACACAAATGCGCAAGTGAGCACAAAGAGTTTACATATGTTTTTGTGCTCTTTCATTTCTTTACATTAAATAAATAAATAAATAAATATATATATATATTGTATAAATAGTTTATAAAAATATAAAAAAATATATACATATATATTGTATAAATATTTTATAAAAAATATAAAATATATATCCATTACAGACAGATATATATCTGTTTATACTGGATCATAGTTAAGGAAGATTAAGATTGGGGGGTAGAGGACTTTTTGAATTATTTATTCCAAACTTGGCTTATGTTTATTATTCTCAAAATTACTTTCTGAGGCTATCTTTTTTAAAGCAGAAGCTATACATACAACTGACCTGAGACATATTGCTGCAACTTATACATAAATTTAAGTTTATTTGCTTGCATTTTGTTGTGCAATATATTTTATGCAATTTTTAATACTCTATATTTGCTTTTACCCTTTTTTTTTCATTAAGTATATTTTTTAAGTAATTTTTTATTTCTTTCATTTGGCCTTGCTATTTAAGATCTTAAAAATCCATAAAACTTTATCTAAGCACTTATCTTCAACTAAACCACTAGATATTGTTGCAAAAATTAATGCAAAAATTAATACTAACACTGCCAATTTTTTTATGTATATCTATCAACCAAAATCATACGACAAGATGATTAAAATGTTGACAAACCTCCTCTGACATAAAATAAGACTGAACTAAGCTTTAATAATACATATAAAAGCTCATTCATTCTTTTTTAATATAGGAATAAAAATGATTCTTTTCTCATACAGGAAAACAATGATAAAAATAATATAAACTGAAATTTAAGCAGTAAATGAGCAAACCTAGTGACACCACTTTTTCTTGTTTTTCTTGTATCTTCCAGAATAACATCTTTTAAAAATACTTCAGCCAACATAGAAGAATCAGACATCATCACTGCATGAGCTTCTAGAGCTTTGATTTGTACTTCAGCTATTGAACACGATTTCTCCCTCTCACTTAAACCTTCTGTCTAAAGATAAAATGCTTTTGTCACATATTTATCATTACATAAAATTTATAAAGAGACAAGCAGAAATGTTACTGCTGCAAATTCTAAATATATTTTCAAGAAGAAATATTACTAATTTCATGAAACAGACTTAATAGAAGAGGATAGTGAAGGCTACTGATTATTATAGAAATTTCAGTTAAGTCTGAAATAATGTGTATTTAGAGTTATTGTAATTAATCCATTATTGAAGTAATTCTAAGCAGAATTTAAATTTTAATCTAAAAAATACATATTATAATTACAGCAAGTCAACTTAAAGTAATTATCCTGTTACATTAGATTAAGAGAAAAACACAATAACTATCTTCTTGTAACAGTATAAAATTAATTATAATAAATTTATTTCATGTTTTCTACTATGGTTCAGCTATGAAAAGCAGAATTTCCTTTAAAAACCATAAACTTTAGTTTTTAAAAAATTACATTCCTGTTTCAGATTATGATGAATCTGTATGGTATGCCTAATAATATACTGCAGCATTTGTGTTTCAGTTGCGATAGATTTAAAATACATCAACTTCCAAATATTAAGTATTGATGCAAATTAGTATTTTTTGAAAGTGTAGTTAATTTGAATGGCTGAAAATCGCTGTGGATGCAGATGGTATATACAAATATTACATGTTACAAAAGGGTTTGAGGAGGTTTCGTTTAAATGCTGATATGAAGTGTTTATAACTTTCGTAAATTTTTTTATTGTATTCATGTTTTTATGGCTGAAATAAGATGAATGGCAGGTAATGAGCATTGGCATGCTGTTAGATGTATCGAAACAATAAAAAATGTCACTATTTTCTGTGGTGCTGATTATCTTCTGATTTCTCAAATGTGAAAACAGTTCCAATTAAGTCAAACAGTTGTATGGAGAACTGTACCCAGTCAAACAAGGGTTACCACCTCTTCTAAAGATTAGTCCTGTTTGGCTTAAAAGCAACATCCACAACCGTTATACCCATGGCTGCAGTGTCACTTGATTAGATAATATGCCATGTGCATCAAAAACTTCACATGATGAGACTATATGTCCAAGTACCAAGAGTTTGTGTTCCCCTAACCACCCAGTCTAAAGGAGAAAGATTAAGATGGTTTCATCAACATTTCAACCGGACTTTCTCTAATTGGTGCAACATCCTATTCACAAATGAATCTTAATAAAGAGATTGTAAGCATGTAAGGGTCTGGAGTGAATGAGGCATGTGGAATCAGGCCATCATGAATTCAATCACGTGGGCTGGAATTTCAATGAGATATTACAGCCAGCTATACACCTTTTTAGACAGTTCTGTGATGGCTGTATGGTACTGGGATGAAGTCCTACACTCTGTTATAAGACTCCATGCTGCAGCAATTGATTTCCACACTATGGATTATAATGCCCATTCCCATTATGCCAACTTCGTTCATAAGTACTTGTAAAAGTGATGGAATTTCTCATATACAATGGCTGCCGTATTCCCCCAACATAAATTTCGCTGGAAATCTTCCTGATTTTTTTTTTTTTTTTTTTTTTTTTTTTTTTTTTTGGCGGTGTGCTGTCTTTGCACTTCAGCCTCTTCCAGCCATCTCAGAAATTTGGAAACTGCTCTAATGGAGGAATGGCCACTGCTAGCATCTATGATGGTCACCTTATTGCAAGTATAGGCAATTACTGTAAAGTTTCTGTGAAGATCTGGGATGGTCACACACCTTATAAGTTTTGTTTGTTTTTAGCTTTAAATATCAATTTGTTAATGAACCAAAGTGACAAATCACACAATTTATGAAAATTAAAAATTGTTTTCATCTTTGTATATAATACTATTTGTGTTTTTTCATGCATAAGTACATTTGTTACCTTCATATGCAATTTGCTTTTAATGAATGATTTATTTTTTACATTTATGTTGATTTTAAAGCCAAATGCTTAATTTCTGGAAGCAATGCATAAATGTTTAGTATTTCAGCACAAATTTCATACTGAACGACTACTTAATTATTTGATTTTCCATAATCTCAAATACAAAGTAAAATTTATTTTTGTGGCGATAGCATATGACTGCAAAAGTAGATTGTACTAATGTCAAAAGAAATATTTACATATTTTAATACAAATTTCTTTATTAAAAATGCAACTCTGTTTATTCTAGAAAAGCAGAAATAAGAGGTCTCAAAACACTGTTGCTTATAACAGAAATTTAATACATAAATTGAACAGGGTTGATATCAACCCCTTATCAAAAATTCTGAAAAAGATTTTGCAGTAAAAATCCAAATAATTTCAAATAATTCTTAATATTGTTGCGGAAGATTTACATACGTGCATACACATATATTTTAAAACTATTCATTTTGCTTAATTTATTAAAACTCAATTTATGTTTAATTACATAAATTTTAACAAAGCTACCATGGAGTAAAATCCAATATAATTTCAAACCATTCGGAACCCTAATGTGAAACACATACATACATATTCTCAAACAACTTCAAAAACAAAGCAAAAAGTATATGTATCTTTTTATTTATTAAAAATTAATTAACTGAATATTCTGGCATATAATGCACAACTATAATATCAAACAACATTTTTTCAATTTTTAGGTATATTCTCCATATAATATGCATCCTTTCCTTTAAAAAAAAAAAAAAAAAAAATGCTGAATTGAAAAGTGATAAGGGGAATAATCTGATGGGTGGGAATGCTTGAGGGAGTAAATAATTCTGCAAAGAGGGTGGACTGTTTTCAACACAGGTTTTCATAAATGTGTTCTAGATTTTTGAGAAAAGCAGGGCACAGTTAAAGGATGCCCTTCTGACTTGATTTGTGCAGTTAGGAGCCAGAAATAGGAGCCATATATTTTCTGGCTCCTAACTGCACAAATCATTTAAAAGAAAATGCATTTAAAAATTGCATTTGCTTGACTTGAAATACAGTTCATTTGGTGTTTTTTTAGTAGTAAATATGACTCTTGCCAAACAAAAACAAAAAAACAGCAACGCTAGTTTCAGATACACAGTCATTCAATTTGCAAAAGAAAATGGAAAGTGTGATGCAGCAAGGGTGTTTGGTATTAGTGAAAGCTTCATACATAAGTGGAAGAAAAATGAAAATACATTAATTAGTATGCAAGAATAAATGTGCTTTGCATAGAGAAGTAATTAAATGGCCTGTCCTAGAAGAAGCCCACTGTAGAAGAGAATGTTGTGAACTGGGTCCTAGAAAATGGCAGAATGGATTAACTGTAAAAGAAACAGTGTATGTTTATTTCCCTTAAAGTGAGCTAAATGAATTCATATGGAAGTGAAAACTTTTAAACATCTTTCAGTTGGTGTAGTTGATTTATAGCATGGAGTAATTTAACTGTAGGAGAAGAAACAAGAGTTCCACAAAGATGAAAAAAAAAAAAACAGTGTAAAATTGTGAGTAAGAAATGTTTGGCAAAAGCTTCTTATTGTTTTAAAGAATACAAATAGTCTTTTAGTATGTGACATGTTCAGATCCCATCCAACAGATAATACAAAGAAATTGATGAAAGAGTCCAACACAGACATGGTAATTATTCAAGGTGGATTAACCTTCAGCCTTTAGATGTGTGCATCAATGAACCGTTCACAGAAAATTTAAAATGACAGTGGAAGGTATGGATGTTAGAAGGTGAAAAAACATTTAGAAAAGAGGGCCAAATAAGTCATGTCACTTTTAAATAATGTGTGAGTAGATAATAAAAGCATTGAGTGAAATTAAACCCAATATAATTCAAAAGTCATTTTAAAAATGTAGTATGTAACAATCTAGATGGATTTCAAGATGATTATTTATTTACGGATAAGCGAAAATGAAACAGAAATCGATGATGTGGCTGAAGAAAAATATGACGAGGAATAGACTAGAAGAGAAACACGTTAATTTGACAATCAAAATCGTAAAAACAACCTTGTATTTAGCGTAAGTATATTGAAACACTCAATCGATTTTGAGGGCAGCTAAAGGTCCCTTCTCATCAGGAGAAAGAAATACCTAGAAAGAAGAAAAATAAAATAAAGGGGAATCTCAGAAACACGTGGTCCTTATCAGCACTGCACGTGGTTATAACCGGAATTTTAATCAGAGTTACACTGGCCGCCTACTTTTACTGAGCCAGGCTATCTGATCAAACATGTAACCCAAAGGACAAGAAAAATTAGCGAAGTTAAAAATAGGGAGCAAGGGGCAACTGCACTTTCACACTCAAAATCTGAACTACGAATAATGGAAAGCAACCACTGAACGGATTTTTATACCCTCTGGTAGTACCAAACACGAGGAGGTAACGCCATCTATCGGCAAAAATAACTGAATTAAGATAGTAGAATTTTAAAGGCATTAGGAAGGACTGGATTGGACTTCAAATCATTAACTAAACCTGCTAAATCTTAGTGAATATGAAAAGGCTCAAGAAAATCCAATTCACCTATGGAAGAAGCCTTTTGGATAATTTTTGCAGACCCAAAGTCAAAATTATGGTTAAATGCCCCACTATGATATGCTATTGAAGACTTGTTAATTTCGCCTTTTCTGACATAAGATTCATGTTCCTTGATACGAAACTTCAACACTCTTTTTGTTTGGCCAATATATCTTAAACCACACTGACACGATATACTATAAATTTGACCAAGAATTCAAGACAGAAACGCAATCTTTTAGAATCGAAGGGTGAATTTTATTAATAGGGGAGAAACCGACTTGAAAATTGAATTTCTGGAGAATCCGTGCGATTTTATAGCTAACAGAAGGATAAAATGGAAGCATGACAAGGTTATTAATATTATTTCTAACAGTGGAATGTCTTCTTTGATGGGAATATGAAAATTTTTTAACAGCTTAATCAATGAACTTAATTATTTAAGAGCAGTTGAGATTGACGGTGGATTTTCTCCCGTGATTATTGGTACGTCATTTCTTTCAAATAAACAGCATTTAAGTATGTATAGAAATCTAATTTTCTGAAGTTCCTCTTTTCCTTATTTATAAATCTATCATTTTTATATCTGACATATAATGTACACCCATAAATTTTGATTTTATTTTTGTATTAAATGTGCACATTATATGTTGGAATATATGGTATGTGCACTGCATCATTTCATACATATGCTACAGTTTTGGTCTCTCACATTTTACATAATAATTGCTAACTTTAGTTTGCTTTTCAGGAAAAAGAGGGTTACTTCAGAAAAATGCTGCTTTTAGATACGTAATAAGACTGTGCCATTATTTTAATAAGATGAGTTGGTGAAAGTAAGTTGCAACGAATTGGGGGTGGTTCTCTGCATTATAACTTGAAGAATCTTTACTGTGTAGTTAGAATGAAAAACACATATAATGGTAAAGTCCACAAATAATTTTTTTTCTTGATGCAGATCATCACTATGAGTGCGCTATGCACCCCCAATTTTGTACAACTTACATCTTAAACTATGGATGAAATTACAAAAGAAAAACTAACAGCAAGGCGACCCAGAGAAAAGGAGAGGTGAAGAGCAAAGAGACACAGTTTTGACCTTTTACACCGGATTACATCTCAGATCACACGGTAGTTCAATGTCCAGGTGTTGGGTTCAGATTTCATCGATAAGTGCACATCAGAATTGCAGGGAGTTTAGTTATAAAAATTATTGCTCTGTTAACTCTTTCGCATGAAGTCGCCCGTAAGGCCCATTCATTCAGGCAACGGCAAACCGCCCCAACGCCTCGTTTATTTTCTACCTAGTGCTTTCCCCCTCCACGTTAGTGTATGGTTTCTTGTTAAGAGACATGTCAATAATTCTTTTGAAGCAACTAAAGGAGAAATACGGAAAGCTGTTGATGTTCGCAAGTGCAATCCGGCCATAAGGTGAAACTGCACACAATGGATGAAACCGCTGAAAAAACCCCAAGAGAGAAGCAGTCATTTCACTTAAGTAGGTTATTGTTAATGCTGTAGCTATCTACTAGGCAGGGGGAAAGGAAAACCATTCCAAGACAAATTCGTAAACACGAGCGTTTTCGATGTTTGATGAAAACAGATCTGGTCGTGTCTCGATGCGAAAGAGTTAATTAGAATGAAAACAAGATTTAAAGGGCTCTTATTAATTTATTATTTGAAAGATAGATATTTTATATTTTACATATTTATGTTTACTAATATTTCAAAATTCAGTATGATCAGCAAGGCATTCTTTGCAAAGCTTTTGCATGCTTTGTCATATACAAATAACCTAACCAATATAATCAGCAAGACATTATGCCATAGATAAAGACTGTTTAGAATCCTTTGAACTAGAACTTGAAGTATGCATATTATTAATAGGTGTTGGAGCTTCTAAGGAAACTTCTACAGAGAATAAAATGGTTCATAGAAATGAAGAATTTTAGAAAAATCCCCAGTTAAGCAATAAATTATTTCTAAAACTTTTACCAGTAGTCATCAGAGGGATTTTCTGATCCAAAAGATATGTAGTTTAAGTAATGAGAATAGGCTGCGCAGCATCTATTCATCTGACTTAATTCACTATTAATGAATAATAAATGAAATTTCAACAATGAAGTTGAAAAGAAGTAAGTTAAAATAGATTTAAATAAGTCCTGTCAGTATCGGATAAAATTTTAGTCTGTACACTTCAGCCAAAAAATTTAACAATATCAGTTTTCTCTGTTTTTGCACAAGACAAACGAGCAAACACACTTTTGCATAGAAAAAACATTTTGCTCAGACAAGAAATTTGATCATTCACTGAAGTTTATATAGTCTAAAAGCTTTAAATTTATGTAATCATTTAGTGATGTATTTATTCCAAGACAAAATTTGAAAAATATTTTCATTTCACAGATTTACTGATTACAAAGTCTACATTTCGAAATCTGAAAATTTCAGATTTAAGAAAGTAAAAAACCCAGAATTCCAGCTTTATCTGGACCACAATCAGCAGATAGAATAACAGATAGATGGTCAAACACATAAACCAAAATACTTACATTCTTAAAACTTCAGATCAGCGGCTGGCAACCGGTGGTACACAAAAACTTTTTGATGGTTCGCAGAAAAATTGAGATATTATTCATATTTTTATGAAAATTCATTTTAAAAAATGACAAGTAACAAAACCTCTTATGGAATATGGATTATACTTTTTTTTTTAAATTTTAGCTAGTACTTTTAGAGAAATTCCTTCTGAATTTAGCAACTTTTTAGATACTTTTGCAAGTGTATCTAGCAACATTTGAAAGTAACAGTTGGCATCCATGGATATGCTGCTGTTATCAATAATAGCACGAACTGGAATTATCTTTCCTTTTGAATGATAAACATATGCTACTGTAGTCGTTAATAAAACTGTTTTTCTGCGTGTCAATAGGCGACTTGATGAATTTTTATGAGAACCTCTTTTGTTTATAATTGCACCACTGGAAGTTTCCGTTTTTGTTCTGTCTAACTGTTGATCGATCATGCCATTGCTGAGTAATTGATGATTATTATGTTTACAATAATTAAAAATTGGTGGCATAACACTTTCAGTTTATTGATACTGCTTTGCGTGTATACCACCTAATATTATCATGGCTAATGCGATGATTTGGATATTGTTATCAAATAGCCAAAGTTCCCATTTGTATACAGAAACATGGAAAGTACTTTGCTTATTGTGCTTAACAAGTCAGATAATATCAAAATATTGAAGAATAAATTTTTTTAAAGCCAAAATAAAACTGCAAAATAAGATCCAAATAGGCTATAAAAAATTACAAGTGACAAAGAAATGTCACCAAGTAAGGTATTTAGTCATTAGACAGCTTGGTTTTGATTTTAATCTATCATTTAAAATTAAGCAAAAAAAGCAATCTTAGTTTGGTGTAGATTTTGAATAACTATCAATTCTGAGAGGTGCTCAAACATATGGTTGCTTTTTATAAGAGAAAAAAAAATTCTACAAAATTTTTCCTTCTTTTTTTTTTTACTATCCTCAAAACAATCCATGAAAAGCATCTGCTAAGGTTTCCTCCCTTCACGCCTAATTTTTAACTTTACATTGGTATGTTCTCTTTTAGTAAGGGATGCCCTCCAAGTATTAAGATTAGGATTTCAGCATCGGTCAAGTATGGTTTGTTCTTGCTTTTCATGAGTTTCCTTTTCAGTGATATGGAAATGTGAAGCTTTCTGTACAAGACGGTAAGATTTTTGTACTTTTCATATAATTTTTTAATGTGAACGAAATATGTGTATTAGTAGGACGTTAATAGTGTTTTAATTGTTACTCATAATCAAGGGCATAGCCTGAATTTCCATAAAGGGATGCTACTGAACACCAAATGTTTTGAAAATTATATTAACAAATGAAAATTAGAATTACATGTATTGGAAAGTTGAATATATTGTTTTAAAGTTCTGATTTCAGGGTTTTTTTTTTAAATTCATATTAGTGGTCCACCAAATATAAAATATATATAAATATAAAATTATATATGTAGTGGTATGTGAAGTTCTAAAGGTTGACGACCGCAGGTCTATACCTCAGATAATTTTAAAAAATACTATAATTAAAAAGAACTTACAATCTGAATGTCAGTTTAACACATAAAGCAACTATAAATTAAGCAGTTAGAATAAACTTACTAGTTTAATATTTGGTTTGGTTTTATTTTCTGGCAAAGCACCTGAGGGCTATACACCTAAGGGGTTTAAACCGCAGAGCTGGCTTTCACCCCGGATATACCTGGGTATACCCATATGGAATTGAGTGCCAACCCAGCAGGGAGATGCCACAGAGGACCATCTCACAGTAACACACCTCCGTGGACACGGCAAATTTAATGTTCTATTACTAAAAAAAAAAGAGGGTTCACAACATGGGCACGGTTACGGGGCCCTTAAAGAGTTGCTAAAATTCTATTATCATACTGCATAAATCAAGTAATAGGGGATTACAACTGAATATGAAAATACATACACTGTTGTTGCATTACATATGAGTAAGAGGTACAAGTATAACATACATAGAGTTACAAAGTTAATAATAGCCTGAATAAATTCATATGATACGATATTGGTGGAATGCCTTCATAGAAAACTCTAAGGGAAACTACAGCTTGTATCCAGATTATGCATGGGGCAAACTATGAAAACATCTAGCCTGGGCATTGAGCTTAGGTCAAATTACCAAATTGACCGCTGACCACTGGTTGCTACCACTTCTGCTTCAGAGCTGGTTGATATTGTTGGTATGCATATAGTGATGGACTGTCGCCAATAGCGCGATAAACTGTATGAACTGGAAACCCTGCAAAAGAGTTAATTGTGTAACACACTTATTCTTCACACTTACTTTTTTCACTCCTTCAGAAAAGGACTGTGATATAACACTCTCTATAATATAACTGCTTTTTTTCAATGTATATATTTGGAATACTAATGAACTTTTATCTTTTTTTCATGTATTAATAAAGAATGTGTTTTGTGATCTTACAATTTCCATCTACACCTATTTTGGATTTCAAGTTAATTAGGTATGATCTCGCTTGAAACTGCGCTGGATACAAGATAAGAATCCTTTTGCTCTCTATTTTTATTAATTTGTTGTGAAATTTCGAGGCTAAAAATGTTTACAACAAAATACTATGAGACCGATGAAAAGATCATAGCTAATTAAATAATAATAAAAGAAAAAAAAAAAACTGTAAAAGCTAAACTGTAGTTTCATATGAAAACTGAAAATTAATTTTTTCAACGATACAAAAATGTTGAATTCAAGTCAAATGCAAATTGCAAAACTGAATTCCAGCAATTACTCAACATGGAAATTCAAAATGCAAATACTACTAATAAAGGAGGATCATTACGATGTAATTGAAGGTGTTCCTCCAAGCCCCATTACAGAACAATGGAGTAAACGGGATCGGCAATGTCGTGCGATGGTAAATTTATTTATCGAAAACAGCCACATAATTCATATTAAATTTGAAGCTACTGCTAAAGCCACCTGGGAAAACTCAGGCAGGTACATGAAAGGTCTAATCTTTCAAGTAAACTATTTCTTTTGTGAAAGCTTTACAGTTTGAAGCTTGAAGAAGACGGAAATATGCAAACACATATAAATACATTACTGGAGTTAGTCGATAAACTCAAATCAATAGGTGAGAACATAAAAGACTACCACATTTCGGCACTTTGCTTTGTTCAATGCCTAGTTCTTACGATACGCTCATTACGGCTCTTGAAGAGAGAGCAGAATCGGAATTGAATCCAGAATTCTTAAAAGGAAAATTGATTGACGAATTTAACAAGAGAGTTGAAAATAATTCATCAGATTCAAAGGCATTTAAAGCCTCATTTCAAAGCAAGACTGTAGCATCTGATTTCGAGAGTATCAGTATTCTTATACCCGAGAACCTCTGTGAACGAGAGTAGAGTAGAATGTAATGTAACTGCGTAAATAGCGCATCGCTGCTGTCTTATTAGTTAGTTAGAAATAAATGTTTGTGCCGTGAACTAGTCTGTTTTGGCTGCATCATGCATTTCACTGAACCCACACCGCTAGACACAACAAAGACAAAGAGAGGAAAGTTTTGCTCATATTGTCATAAAAATAACCATTTTGGATCAGAGTGTTATCATCTAAAATCGAAACAAAAAAATGAAACATGCCAAAACTCAAAGAAAACATACACGGATTCTAAAACATGCCAAGCAAAGAATGTGGGCAACCTCGCGATGAATCAACAACAAACAAAAATTAAAACACCGGAAATCGAATCCAGATGTGACAGCGTCGCTCTGTCTACTAACTACACTGTACATCAATCAACCAAGAGTTTTATTTTCGACAGTGGAGCAAGTAGTCACCTGGTAAATAATAAGAAATATTTCACAGAATGTAAACCCATAAATGAGTCAGATATTATAACTGCGAATGGGAAATGTATTAAATCAACAGCAATAGGAACTGCCTGTTTTAAAACATTAATGCTAAACAAAAAATAACTGAAGTTCTCTTATCGGAAGTTTTATATGCTCCTGAATTAGAAACGAATTTAATCTCAATTAATAAAATAATGGAAAAAGGACTTTGGTTCTGTTTAAAGGGAATAAATGTATGATCATGAAGGGAGATCAGATTATTCTAGAATGTCATGCAATTAACAATCTTTACCAAATTAAACCAATAGACAGGAATAATTAACTATCAGCTCATGTAGCATTTCAGTGCAAAAATGCGAACTGTACTCAACTTTCGCATAGACGCCTCGGTCACAGAAACGATGACGCAATCAAGCAACTTGTAAACAAAGAACTCGCTGAAGGAATTAAACTAGATAATTGTAAACATGATACCAAATGTATTCAGTGCATAAAATGTAAACTAACTGATTTCGCGTATCCCAAAGAATCGAAATTCAGAGCATCTAAACTGCTAGAACTAGTTCATACTGATATCTTAGGATCAGTACAAACACAGTCTGTCAGTGGATACCTATACTTCGTAACTTTTATTGAGGATTACAGCAGGTTTCATAATGATTTACCTAATGAAAAAGAAAAATGAATTAATTTCTAAACTAAAGCAATTTATTGCTCTTACAAACAATAAATTCAGGAGAAAGGTAAAAATGCTAAGAAGTGATAACGGTGGTGAGTACACAAGTAAGGAACTTCAAGAATACCTTATAAAATATGGTATAAATCACCAGCTTACTGTACCATATTGTCCAGCACAAAATGGAGTCAGTGAATGCAAAAATAGCTCTTTGATGGAGATGACAAGATGTCTTTTAGCTGACTCAGGTCAACCTCACAGATACTGGGCAGAAGCAGTGCTGACTGCAAATTATTTACAGAATCGTATGCCTACAAAACCAAATGCAAAAACTCCATACAAATTATCGAATAACAAGAAACCCAACCTCTCTCATCTGAGGACTTTTGGGTGCAAGGCTTTCGCTTACATCCATAAAACTAAAAGAGGTAAACTGGATGATATTGCTGTAGAAGGAATACTCGTCGGCCGACAGCAGAAGTAAAGGCTACAGAATTTTAATTCCTGGAGACAAAATTATAATAAGTCGATCAGTATGACACTGGAATTGAACTTTATTGAATACACTGGAACTGATGAGCCTGTAAGCATCTATTTAAACCAGAATGAAGAAAATTCTAAGTAAGAAAGCTCAGAACGGGAAGAAATAAAAATAGAAGAACCAGAAGAGGACGAAATATCAGAACACAAAGAAGAACCTTTGGAACTCAGAAGATCGAACAGACTCACAAAAGGTAAACCTCCTGATCGCTACGGATTCCATGCCAAATATCCAATCTCCTCAGAACCCAAAACTTGGAAGAAAATGAAAAATGAAAATGGCTAACAGCTGTTTGAGAAGAAATTAATTCACTAGAAGAAAACAACACTTAAGAATTAGTTGATTTACCAAAAGGAAAAAAACCAATAGGATGCAAATGGTCTTTCAAGACAAAGCTCAATGCAGAAGGAAAAATTGAAAGATACAAAGCCAGATCAGTCGCAAAAGGATTTAGCCAGATGTTTGGATATGACTATGATGAAACCTTTGCTCCTGTAGTAAAATACACAACACTACGAGCCTTCCTATGTGCAGCTTCGTATAAAAACATGTCTGTCAGACATATTGATGTCAAAACAGCTTTCCTTCATGGAGAACTAGAAGAAGAAATTTACATGACTCAACCCGAAGGATACTCATAAGCTGGAAATGAAAATAAAGTTTGCAAGCTGAAGAAATCTATACCCGTTTGTTCAATAAGTTCGCAGAACGAAAATGAAGAAACCAATTTTTATTTGTAAAAATGACTTTATTTTCAACATAGTTTCCCTCAACTTCAATATACTTATTCCAACGATCTTCTAATTTATAGATCCCTTGACTGTAGTGTTTTTTTGGCAGCTCTGCAAAATATTCCTCCACAGCAGCTATTACCTCTTCGTTTGAAAAAAATCGTTTTCCACGAAGATATTGTTTGAGGTATGGGAAGAGCCAGAAGTCGGAGGGAGATAAATCTGGCGAATAGGCTGGATCTTGCAACAATTCGTACTTCAATTCAGTTATTTTAGCAATGGTTTTTTTGAGCTGTGTGCGCAGGTGCGTTATCTTGGTGGAAAATGATTTTCTTCTTCTGTAATCCGGGTCTTCTTTCACGAATTTTTTCGTCTAATTGATTCAAAAGTTACAATAATAATCTGAATTAATTGTTTTGCCAGTTTGAAGGTAATCTATAAACAAAATTCCTTTTGCATCCTAAAAAAACCGATGCTAACACCTTCTTGGCTGATTTTTGCACACGAACTTGCTTCGGCGTCGAAGAGCCGGGTTCACACCACTCCTTAGCCTCCTGTTTTGATTCAGGATAATGATGGTAAACCCAAGTCTCATCCATTGTGATAAATCGACAAATAAAGTCGCTTTTATTCTTAAAACGCTCCAAATGTTGCTGGCAAAGTCGCATCCGAATGTGTTTTTGGTTAAAGAATGCGGCACCCATTTTGCACAGAGTTTTTTAAACCCAAATTAACACTCAAAATATTGCTCACTGTGCCCAATGAAATGCCTAAAGCCTCTGTTAAATCTCTTTCAGTCAACAAACGGTCTTCCAATACCATATTTTGTATTTTTCCGATGATTCCCGGTGTTGATGCAGTTTTTGGACGTCCCTCTCATGGATCGTCTTCAAAGCTGGTACGACCACTTTTTAATAAACTAGCCCATTTGCAAACCATTGTTTTTGAAGGAGCAGATTTACCTAACACATTTACCATTTCGGTATGAATTTCCATTGCCTTTAAACCTTTTTTACAAAGAATTTGATAACTGCACATTGCTCAATTTGATCCATACCTGAAAAAAGGCACCACAAGTTAGATATAAAGGGCGGTCAAACAATGAATAAATTAACAGATCAAAATGAAACTTTTGATGTGTTCCTAAGAAAGAACAAATATGAAAATGGCGTTGAAATTTTAGGTCCAATATTGACGAATAGATGGCGCTCCGCGAACTTATTGAACAACCTTGTATATGGTTTAAAACAAGCTGCTAGAGCTTGGAATCTAAAAATTGGAAAAATACTTCTAAACATGTCATTTAAACAAAATAAAGCAGACCCACGCTTGTTTTTCAAAAACATTAATGAAAAATTCACATATATAATATTATATGTAGATGATATGCTTATAGGAAGTGAAAGAGAAGAAGATGTAATGGAAACAATCCAACAACTGAATGCTAAATTTGAAATCAAAAACCTAAGAGAAGTCACCTACTACCTCAGCATAAAGATTGAAAAATTTAAGGATGGAACTTTTGCCATAAACCAAAAGAATAAAATCGAAGAACTAGTACAAAAGTTTGGACTTCAGAACGAAAAACCAACATATACACCTATGGAAACAAATTACTGCAAACTAGAAGCTGAAGATGATCTTCTAAAGGATAATACAGAATGTAGACAAGCAGTAGGGGCATTATTATATATTGCAACAATGAGCAGACCAGATATAGCATGTGCAGTCAATCTACTGAGTAGAAGAAACAAAAAACCTCGGAACACAGATTGGAATGCTGTCAAGAAAGTCATTCGATACTTGCACACAACTAAACACTAAGTTGGTCTTCAACAGAATTCAAGAACCTATACTAACTGCATATTCGGATGCAGACTGGGCAAATGACAGAACCACAAGAAAATCCATTAGATAGATATTCAAGGATGCATATTCAAACTAGGAAATAACTGCATTTCATGGAGCAGCAAGCATCAAAGCTGCATTGCACTATCTTCAACTGAAGCAGAATATATTGCAGCAGCTAATACAGCACAAGAAGCACAATGGATGTTAAATTTGCTTAAAGATATAGGACTAAAACAAAATCTGCCAATTACTCTCTATGAAGATAACAAATTATGCATCAAACTATCACAAACAGAGAAAAATAGCTCCAGAACAAAGCATATAGACGTGAAATACCACTACTTGCGTGAACTTTAACAAGACAGGATCCTGAGCCTAGACTACTGCAGAAGCTCCGACATAATTGCGGATCTACTCACCAAACCACTAGGCAAACCTGTGTTCGAGAATCGCTGCAAATGGCAATCCTGCCCATCAAGTAGAGGTGTTGGTATGCATATAATGATGGACTGACGCCAATAGTGCGATAAACTGTATGAACTGGAAACCCTGCAAAAGAGTTAATTGTGTAACACACTTATTCTTCACACTTACTTTTCTCACTCCTTCAGGAAAGGACAGTGATATGACACTCTTTATAATATAACTCCTTTTTTTCAATGTATATATTTGGAATACTAACAAACTTTTATCTATTTTTCATGCATTAATAAAGAATGTGTTTTGTGATCTTACAATTTCTGTCCAAAATTGAAAATATATAACACAAAATCTTATATTTAACCGCTTCCCTTACAAATTTTTTTGAAAAAAATTGTAAAAAATCATCACATTTTTTTATTTTATTATTAAATACAACAAAATGAAACAAATTAAAATATGTAGGTTTTAAGTTGAATTTTTAATTTTTTGAAGGTGTAAAAGCATTTATTTTTAATATTAGTTTACTATCCCGAGTTATCTCGGGCAAACGAAAAAAAGTTAAATATTAATCTTTGTATGATAGTTTTTGAAACACGGGACAACACAGAGTGATACCTGATGTTCTACACTGGTATCTGGTCTCTTTTCTTTCTGGCTTATGGCTGGAATCTCTTTCACGGGAGCACAGAGTATACTGTCTCGTTGGATTTGATATTTCCCCCCCCCCAACCTTTTCATAATCACTACCTGAAAAATCATCGCTTCTGCTATCTTCCATCATCCCCATTATTTTATTTTTTTCCAACGCATGCATCCTTCTTTACACATTACTAATCCACAAGCCAACGTATACTTTACAATAGGGAAACACGCAACCAGTCCCTTCAAAAGAACCGCGCAACAACAAAATTTGGCAAACTGCCAATCAAAGCTAAATATTTCCTTTCATTTCCTCCAGACCGAGTAAACCGTGATAAAAGAAATAGTACTAACAAATTCTGCTTTGCTCGAGTTTTCTCGGGATAATAATTAACTGCAATATATACGAACCCGAGATAATTCGGGATAATCAGGGAAGCGGTTAAAATGATCTGCTTAAATGGCAAAAATAAACAATAAGGGGGGATGCTACAATATTTCATCGTCAATTAACGGCGGCCTACCAGCGGCCGAGCGGTTAAGTTGCTGAACACTGTAGTTCGGTCCGAGGTTCGAATCCCACGAACGGGCTGGCTGCATGGGCGCTTTCGTGGTTTTCACCATGTGTAACATGTATACGAGCCAGTTTCCCTTAGAAAGTCCTCCACGAAGGCATCCCTCCTCTTAGGCAGATAGGGGAATTTATATATTTATTTAAAAAGAATTATTCAAGACTTGGCTATGAATTTATTTCACCAGACTGTTCATGTTATGTAGCATAAACAAATATTTTCTCAACAATATATTCAATATTTTTTAATTTGCCAAGAACTGCAATCTATGAAATGAAAATTATAAATACCTTGAAAAGGGTTCCTTTGAGATGTTAAGAAAAAATTATAACAGAAAATGGATAATCATTGCACACATTTAGCTAAGAATGTACATGATGAATAAATGTTTTAACAAGAACATTATAAAATTTAATAGTTCTATCATACTAATTCTACAAAAAATCTAAGCAAAATTTCTATCAACTGTATCACGAAAATCACAATATGATAACAAAAACCTAAATTTTAGATTTAAAAATACGCAATTAAATACATTTTGATAACAGCAGTGCTGCACAACTATGTTAAAACTAATAAGAAATCATACTTATGCATTTCATACTTACTAATTGTATTTCTCCATGGCAAAGAGTCAATACAACACTATCCAAAATGAACAGAAAGTTAAATCTATTATGCACTTTACAAGGAACAACATCACAGACAGAGATACGTTTTTCAGGAACTGCAGAAACTAAAATATAAATTATGTTATTTTCCCTTTATTAAATATTTCCAAATTATAACTCACAGTAAAAATTTAAATGTCAAATATATACAAAAATAATATGCAGTCCTCAATTCAAGATTTGCTCATATTATTTACTAGAATCCTACAATATTAATTTTATGCCCTTGATATTAAAATAATAATAATAATAATAATATGGCTCCTATTAATCAAATTCCATTTGCATATAATACACACCCTATTTAACCATAGATTATGAGTATGTTTTTGATCATGTTGGTTTAAAGCCTTCCCAGTGGGTTTGAGGTTTGATGCTAGACAATGGAAATGTGGCACTTTAGTTTAATGCCAACACACAACAGCACCACTGTACCAACATTAAAACCAATATACAAGTTACTTAACACACAATAAATAATCAACCAAACCCTTCATGCAAATACAACTCAGAAATATATTCTATTCCTCCTCCCTTGAAAATATTATAATCTGATCTTTAAATTCAGATTCCAATTTAACCCCTGAATTAGTTTTAAGTGCCAAACATATATGACAGGCTTACCACTTTAAGAATTTATCCCTACACAGAATATATTTATTTTTAAAAGGAGTTATTAAAAATTGCTATGCCAGACATCTAGGGAAAGTTACTATGATTTTATTCAATCATAAATTAAAGTCACATGCAGATTTTTGCACTTATATAATTAATAAAAAATTATTTAAATTATTCATTCAAATTTCAGCTATACAGTCTTTTGACTGGGTCGCTCGTGCATGAAATATTAAACAAATACTTTCCTCAAATGAAGTGGCAGTAATTTTTACTTTGTTAGGACAAAAAACTCATGTAATAGAAACAATAACATATGAGTGCAAATGCTTAAAAACAGGTGAGGAACAAGAAAATAAGAAAGAAAAACGCTACCAGTCTGTGAGGTTGTCTTAGTTTCCACTGAATTAGGAGTTGCAGAAACTGAAATTTTGGGCTGGGAACATTCAGGAGTTTCAGCTAAATTTTCACTCAAAACTTTCATGACTGTATTATAATCATCTTGACTCAGAGTTACCTAAATTAAATCAAATTGTAAAGAACTAGATAAAGTATTAAGAATACGTGAAATATCACACACATGAAAACTCTGATAAAAAAATCAGAACTACCTTCACAGCAGCAAGTTTCCCAGAAATCTTCATTTCTGGTTGCTCAGTATGCCAACTGAAAGAATGATTCCTAGTGACTTCCAAAGTAAAGCTAATTGGTTCTAATATTAAGCATTGAGCAATTATGTCTCCAGTATCTGGTTTCACCAAGGCTCTGAAAAACACAAAATTGCATGCAACATTAGAAAAAGCAATCAGAAAGTGCTGATGTAACGTATTTAGATATTTCTCTGCTCATAATTTTGATCTGCACTTCATATTTACTGTGAATTTTTCAACACATGTACACATCATAGTCATCAAAATACAAATCTGGAAATCATAATAGATAAGTTTTAAGTTAAAGAAATATTCAATTTTTGGGTTCATTTCTTCCTTTTACAAGGAAAAAAGATTCAGTGCCAGCTTGCCTTTCTCTTAAAATGCATATAAAAACTGAACTATCTGGAAAGCTCAGGAAATGTCGATTTCCAGATGTATAAAAATTCCAGATAGTTGAGCATATAAAAAACAGAATTCATGTTAGAAAAGCCAAGTCAATTAGAAAATTTCTGTTATTTAAAAATTTTTAAAAAAATCTGAAAGGATTCAGATTTTAAAATACATCCAAAGGGACTTTTTTTAATGCTTTGTGTGTTACCTTTATCAAATATCATGTTCTTTGCACTTAAACCATGAAATTCAGTTCAATAGCAATGTTGCAAAATAATTTTAAAATGAGCATATCTTTAGAATTTCAGATACACAGTTCCACCCGCTGGAGATAAAAAGTTTTTTCCCTCCATAGAGTGTTGCCATTGCTCACTTTTAAATCATCGAGTTTGTTACTCAAAAATTTGTTAAAGTTTTACAAATATGAAATCGATAATAAAACAAATGCCAAATTTCAAATTTGGTCTTCCACATGCCCATATTCGTAGGAGGATTACGTCATTCAAAATTTGATGGCTCTAGGTACCATTGTTTTTATCACAATGCAAGAATTATACCTACATTTATGAAGATTTTTCATTATTTAATTTCTTCAAATATAATGCAGGACTCATTTGGTGGCAACAGTTTGAACAGTGAAATGGATATTTATAGTAACTCAATGCAAAATTGCAAGACGAAAACAATATTCCTTCAGGGACAAAGCCCCTTTGAACTAATCACATTAGTAACAAATAATGTTACTAACTTGAATATCAAAAGCCTATATTTAAAATTACATAAGATTTTAGGGAGGGGAAAGCATTTCAGTTGTAAAAGCCAACATGTTTCATAGGTCTTAAAATATCTGTTTTGATTATGAAATCCTGCCGAATATGAAAATTGGCAAAAATGTCACCAATTATTCCAGCAAGCTTAAGTAAACAGTTAGTTAGAGAATAAAGATATACAAATTACAGATTATAGAATATAAATAACATAAATCGCTTATCATAATCTTTCATGTTACATCGCCATTGTTTACCCATTTTCAAAGTCATGTACTGTGGGTTTTTTTCTTATGCCCAGATCCTATAACTTGTAAGACTTCAGCCTGTACATTTATTCATATTTGTTTTTTGTTAGACAATGGTAAAATCTATATTTATAGTTCAACATTAAGTGATTGTAATTACTGTCAGGCAAAATGATGTAAGACTTGAAGCATTATCATTGCCATTAAAATCGCTTACTCTGTGATGTTACTTAATATTTTTATGATCGCCACAGAACAGGTTTTACTTTTCTATTTTTTTCTGTCATCTGACATATATGGTATGATTTCTCCTAAATACGTAGCGTATTCGGAAACTAAGTACCGTTTCATTCTAGCGCCGTTGCAGCGCTGTGGTAGGCGTCCCGCGCATGCGCACTAGTCTTTCTTGTTCACTGACTTTCAATTGTTGTCATTTTGGTTGCTCTATGTTGTGTTTTCAGTTTACTGTGCACATTCAAAATGTTTAAGACAATTAGCTCTCCCGCTGACTGTGAGATTCGTGCCGTGATTATATTTTTGAATGCGAGGAATGTTAAACCGGCCGAAATTTATCGTCAAGTGACAGAAGTTTACGGTGAATACGCGATAAGTGATGGAATGGTGAGAAAGTGGGTAAGAATGTTTAATGCAGGTCGAACAAATGTCCACGCCCAGGATCGGAGTGGTCGGCCTTCTGTTGTCACCGATGATTTGGTAAGGAAAGTTGATAAAGCAATTCATGAGAACAGACGCTTCACAATGACAACTCTTTCAGAGGCATTTCCACAAATTTCAAGTACTGTTTTGTTCAAAATTGTGTCTGGCCGCTTGAATTATCGCAAACTGTGTTCCCGATGGATTCCTAAAATGCTCACTGATGCTCACAAAACAAAGCAACTTGGTAGTGCCCTGACATTTCTCATGCAGTACAGTGATGAGGGAGAAAACTTTTTAAACCAAATTGTGACAGGTGATGAAACTTGGGTGTGTCATTTCACACCAGAATCAAAACAACAATCGATGGAGTGGAGATACACTCATTCTCCGAAAAAACAAAAGTTCAAAGTGACAATGTCATCACAAAAAATCATGTGCACTGTCTTCTGGGATAGGAAAGGCGTTTTGCTTACTGAATTTCTTCCCAGAGGTGAAGCCATTAATGTGGCACGATATTGTGAGACTTTAACAAAACTAAGGCGTGCCATTCAAAACAAATGAAGAGGAATGCTCAGTAAAGGAATTATTGCTCCATGACAATGCTCGGCCGCATACTACTGTTGTCACTCAATCGCTAATTCGACAGTTTCATTGGGAGCAGTTCGATCACCCGCCATTCAGCCCGGACTTGGCGCCGTCCGATTATCACTTGTTCCTTCCTGCACATGAAGCGCGAGCTTGGTGGCAAGCGCTTTGGATCTGACGACGACACGAAAAATGCTGTGGAGTTGCGGTTATCGAAACTGGCGGGAAGTTCCTTTGATGATGGTATACAAAAACTGGTCACCCGCTATGACAAGTGTTTGATCATTGGCGGAAACTATGTTGAAAAATAGTTTAAGACACGTATTTTCATGTAAAAATAAAATTGGATTTGAAAAAATTGTTTTACGATTTTTTTTTTTTTTCTTTCAAAACGGTACTTAGTTTCCGAATATGCCTCATAGATTTTTAATCATATTAAAAATTTTAAATACAGATTATTTTATTCAATTCTGTATTTGTAGTTATAATTCCATACTTTGGTTTTAGATATTGAAATTCTTAAAAATCACTGTACATTAGGTATTTATTCTTTTTGTTATATATTAAACTTTTATTCTAAAGCTATCCCTTGCTGTTGATTATTAAAAAATAATATTTAATTAACATTAAAAAATTCTTAATTATTTACAATACAGAATTTTATCAAAATATAAATATATAATTTAAAGAAAATATTTTTGTTATTATATGAAGGAAAGGAACTTTAAAAAGCTAAAATTAAATCCTAAAATGGTATTGGTTTAAAAAAGATTTAAAAAAGAAAATACAGTAAAAGCTTAATTATTCAGCATTCAGTTATCTGGAAAGCTCAAGTAACCAGAATATTTTTGAATTTCAGAGAAATGTCCTCCCCTCCCCCCAAAAAAAGTACTAAATGAAAGATTTATAATGCCATTACAGAGCTGGTAGTACTATTAACATTTAACCCTCTCACTGCGCATCCCGCGATTTCCACGGACAACGTAGAAGTAGCAAAATTTGCGCAACCCGCGATTTCTGTAGGGATGAATTTTGCCGTCTAGTTAACTGTGCAACACGCTTTTTTCCCGTTGAAGGTTTCCTTTCGGCCTTTCTGTGATGTTTAATTTTTTATTTAGATGTGGGCTAACAGATGCCGTTAGTTGTCCCCATTTCTGCCAAATATACAAGAATACATAAATTATCATTTTGCATGCACTTTTCAGAGCTCAATGATGTCTGGCAGGAAGCATTTCGTGAGTGCTATAACCTATATTCCTGATGATATTTCCGACACTGATAGTAGTTCTGACTCTGATTTCAAGTATATTGAAGATAGTTATAGCGAAACTGATGAGAATTTCTCGGATTCCTCTGCAGATAGTGATGAATCTGAAAATTCAGCTTCTATTGAAAACATTCGACTGTGGTGCAAAATTGATATGCAAAATATTACATTTTGCAAATATTTTCATTAGTAAATATGTTTTACCTTTGTATTTTATAAAATAAATCATAATTTAAGCAATATTAATTTTCAAAATTTTCCTTTTATCAATATTCTTCAATTTCAGTATTCTGACAAACTTTTTCTATGATCAAATTCTATATTGAAAAAAAAACTCTTTTACAAAAATTTTTTGTATATTTTAACTCTAAAATATATGTATATTTGAAATATGTAGTAAAAAATATGCAATTTTTGAGCCTATTTTGATAAAAAAATTATGCAGTGAGAGGATTAATCAATGTCACCAAACAGTGTGATTCAGTGCCAGTAATGGATAAACATGAAACTAATGTAAGAAGTTCATTTTGATTTAATGTAAATTCATTTAATTCTTGATAAGCCAGAAATTTTCCAAAAAAGAGTATAGTTTCTATTGATTCCTTACATTTAAAAAAAAAAAAAATTAATATTTGGGTCTGCATGAAGAGAATATTTTCATAGTGATCATAAAAATATTAAATAACATCACAGAGTAAGCGACTTTAATTGTAATGGCAATGATAATGCTTCAAGTCTTACAGGATTTTGCCTGCCAGTAATTATAATCACTTAATGTTGAACTATAAATATAGATTTTACCATTGTCTAACAAAAAACAAATATGAATAAATGTACAGGCTGAATTTAAGTTTACCCTATAACTGAATTAAATTAAATTTTTTAAATTTTATTTCATTTAAATTCATCCTGCCCTCTAAGTCTAAATTTTAAAATATGATGGAACCTTTTCTTAATAAAATATACATGGGCATAAATTGAGCAATACCAGAAATTTTTATGATTGAATATTTTTATGAATGAATAACTTTTAAGGCTGGTTTTTGCAGTACTTTTTTTTTTTTTTTTTTTTTTTTGTGGTAAAAAGGTTTGTGGTGTTTAAGGTAAAAATGTATGATTTCATGAATCAGAAGGTGGGTATGCACGTCATTCATGGAACTACAGATGGGAATATGATATAAACCCAAACACTAATTAGGACCATTTACCTACAGTACAAATACCAGATTGTAAAAACTTCGAGTTTCAATGTAAAACAGACTCTATCAGCAGCTACCAGGATACTGGATGTCCAAGAAGTGTGAGGTGCTACACATTACAGAGGAAATTCTGTACAAACTAAGAGGTTAGGTTACTTGAATATGGCAAAGCATACAAGGGAGAGATGTCTTCATGGAGAACTTTCTAAACAGGATTTCTACACCTTTCTGAACATGGAAATTAAATACATTTAAGGATCATCAATGAAAAAAATTAAGAACCTATCAGCAAATTGGAATTGAATAAATTAAAGCAATTATCTATGCCTGAATTCAATTTTGTAATAGCATTCTAAGAAAATATAGGTCTCTAAGTAGGATCTATTATTATTAAACATAATCTAATATTTAACATAATTATAAAACAAATGCAAGAATAAAACCAGCTTTGTGAAATTTATCAAGCAGCTAGTATTAAATTGAAAAAAATACTGAAACATTTATATTGTACACTTAAAATAGTCCCACATATTTTTAAAGATGATTGGTAACATTTTATTTAAATTTTACAAAAAGCTTTATGCAAATTCTTTCTTTTATGCCTTGTTTCACTACGTGCTCACTCAACTCCAGAGGTTTCTGCAGATTTTATGCCCAGTGGCATGGGTTAAAATGAGAAGTAAAATCATAATCAGCATGATTCATAATAGAAGCTTGGCTATTTCTATTTGACTAGAGAGAGAGAGAGTAAAGAACTTTTTATCAGGGAAAGAATGTTTTTCTAAAAAATACTTATTTCTAAATTAACATTATAGCAAGAAATATGTGTACTGAAAAAGACAGCAATCAACTGAATTTAGTTAACTCTTTCGCATCGAGAGACGACCGAATCTGTTTTCAACAAACATCGAAAACGCCCGTGTTTACGAATTTGTCTTCGAATAGTTTTCCTTTCCCCCTTTTGCGGTTTCATCCATTCATCCATTGTGTGCAGTTTCACCTTAGGGCCGGATTGCACCTGCGAACGTCAATAGCTTTCCGTATTTCTCCTTTATTTGCTTCAAAAGAATGATTGACATGTCTTTTAACAACTCGCGAAACCAATGAGCCATACACTAACGTGGAGGGGAAAGAACTAGGTAGAAAATAAACGAGGCGTTGAGGCGGTTTGCCGTTGCCTGAATGAACGGGCGCTACGGGCGATTTCGATGCCAAAGAGTTAAAAAAAGAAAAAAAATAACATAACTGTAACTACAGTACTAGTTCGCAGAGAGCAGTGAATCCTGTCAAGAAAATCAGGTACAAAAAATATAAATCTAAGTCCATGAAATAGCAAAATTTGCCCTGCCAATTATTTCCTAGATCTGCATACACATTTACTTTTAATGAAAATAAACGTCTGACTATATCAAACTGCAATAACAAATCACATAAGGATTTTTTTTCTCTTTTGAAACAGGTAGAAATTAATAACATTATTTACAAATTAAATTTGATAGCCTTTTAAATATTCTAATGCATTAAAAAGTATGTTGAATTTGTATTTCTCTATTCATAAATATACTTTTTTGGCTAACATATATTTTTAAGCACATCTTTCACTTGGACTATATTTTTAGCAAGCCGTCTAACTTAAATCGGAATGGCACTTTATGTTTTTGTAAGAAATGCCCTAGAAGCTGAAAAACAAACCCCAGTCAATTTTTTAGATGATAACACACTGAAATATGACCAAAAAATTTAGTTTTAAGAATTCATTTACTCAATGTATGTGTAAACTCTAAACTGCTAATCATGTATGTGTAATGATAGCATAGTGGTAAAACTGACAGTAGAATGATTTGTCTTAAGGAGTAATGAGTTTGAATCCCATACTCTTTTAGCAGTATGTTTGCAACTGCTCAGTGTTCCAATATGATTTATATTTGTGTTTTATAATTTATTTCTATTATTATGTGCATTCAATATAATGTTTCATTTATGCTCATATTTATTTAATTTTTCCCCACAAGAATTTATTTTGAAAGTTATAATATTATACAAATTTAAAATGTACTCCCTGAATATATATATACAATACAGTCCGTAATCCGGATGTCCATCATCAGGAATGATCTAAAATCCAGACCTCAAAGCCACAAACTTTTTTTTTGTATGCTTTACACATGCACATTTAATGTATAACGGACGGCATAAGCTAGGCTAAAATTATCTTTACTGATTCTAAGGCATTTCAGTTAATGTTGCAGATTGTGCTGTTCCTTAATCTTCTAATTGGATCTGGCTTATTATTTTTTGCAGACTGTTAGAGTAATTTTATAAAAATTAAGCTTGAACTTTTGATTATGTCAAAAAGAGTTTCCAATTCTGGATCTGCCAAAGATTTATTTTATTTTATTTTTTTGCACAGTGCACTTTGGGGTTTCCAACTTTAAACTTTCATTACCAGTTAACATGAGACAGTATTAATGACCTACACATTTTTAATAAAACATTTTTTTAAACTTATTATAATAATTGCTTTAAAATTCAGTCCTCTCCAGCTGAAGTGCAGAAATTATTTATATATTTCCATTTTCTTTACATTATATATAAATATATAAAAAGAAAAAGCTTATCTTTATAACTTTTCCTATAAAAAGAGATATGAATTTGAAATTTTTTAATTATAAGTAATATTTTGTGACTTATGCATACAATATAAATGCGCATAGGGCATTTTAAAACAATGAGATTTCTAATAAATTATCCAGCTATGACACTGAGGAAATTCCTGCTAAAATTTTATATATTATCTGTTTTCCCCCAAATTTGGCATATTTAAAAAATACACCGTCTCTTGTGGCAGTTAGTGATATACAAGTATAGCAAATTTTGTGTAAATATTGTGAACCTTTCTTTACAGTTGCTCTGTATTTTTAAAGTATGTGCTATCTTGAAATGTGCTTAAATTTTTATTTACTTTGTAGTAACAGTACATTTTAGTTTTAATTATATAGTATTTCATTAATATTTTAGGCTTCTAGAAATGCAGATACCTTTTTAAAAATTACTTCAGTTTCTATGCAATTAGAGATGCTAATAATATGTATAGTAACCTTACTTATCTAAAAATTGCTAATGTGCTTTACTTTCACAGTTCATAACCAGAAATAAAAATTTCCAATAACATCGAATCCATCATAAGAACATCTTCAGAGTCAGAATCCCTTTAGTTAAATAAAGAGACATCTAGTGGCAGTGAGTGCAACTGACCACTAAACTTCCGTAAATGCAAATCTAATGCAGTAGTGTGCATTTAATTGCCATAATTTTCATATGTAAGCAATTACTAATCTGACCACATGTCTATATTCATAACAGCAGTATTTCTAAATAAATATTTGTGCTAAAATCATCAAAGACCATCTAATAGGCCAATACTCTCTGCCAGATCATGCCTAGTATTTTAAAAGAAGTCTTGCCAGAATTACTGAACCCTCTTCTGGCAATCATCAAAACTCATATATGGTTCCAACATGACTCGGTGCAACTTCATTTCAGTATGAATGTGCTGAATGACTTAGATACAATATTCCAATGAAAATGAATTGGTCAGTGTGATCTCATTATTTTGTCATCACAGTCAATCAGTTTCTCATATTTGGAAATTTTATTATAGGATTACATGCATCATCTAAAATACATATTTTTGTCAACGTATGCGAAGGAAAGATATGACACCTGCATTCATATTGGTACCACTGCTTTGAGTAGTTTCCATAATTTGCTCAACTTTTGCTCTCTTCCTCTGCTATTCTTGTGCCCACTAACACTCATAAGCTCCATGCTTGAGTTATGCCTGCAGATTCTATGACAAAAAGTGTTTCTTTAAAGGTCATCTATCATCACTTATAGATATTTCTAAATTGGAATTTAAGGAAATTAATGGACTAAATATATGAGAGGTTTTAAATGATGTTCATAACATGAATTGTGCATCAAAAGGAAAGTCTTCAGTTAATTGGTGAAACAATAAACTTAAGTGTAGGTCATTAAATTCTTTACTCTGGAAAACAATTTCATATAGAGTGAGTACACACACACACACATATATATATATAACAAAAAGTAAATAAATACTAAAAAATATCTAATACCTAAACAGCTGAAGATTCTGTAAATCCAGGACCATTTCTTCAAATATTGCTGGTATTCCTAATTCATTCTTTTTTTCGCCAAGCATAAAATGATTCATAATTTTTAAGATTCCAAGATCTACAACAATTGTATTAGTAGACAAGGAGTTCTGTGGTGTAATTATCACAGGTGCCTGTATTACAATATCCAATGATATCCTCGTAGATTTTTCATACACTTCTTCCATGCTTTGTTTTGCAACTTCAGCAGCAACAGCACTTGCTTCTGCAACTCTGTCTTTAGCAGCTTGAAAATGGTCTAGAAACATCTGAAAAATGTAAATATTATATAGGTAAATGAAATAACAATCACTTAACAATAGGACTTAAATTACACTCTTAAGTATTTCACAGAGAGAGAAAAAAGATAATTCTTAGAAACACAGCTTTTTTTAGTATTGTGTAATTTATTAACTGTATTTTCACTATAACTTCTTTCTTTCTACTATAATTACACACATTCAGTAGAATAGTTATGGAAAGGCTAATTTCAAAGGATGGATGCCTTTATAGGGGATATTCAAAGAGAAACTGATTTACATTCATATATGAGGAAAACCTTGAAAACTTATGCCATAAAAACCAAACCTGGGATGAATCACTGGTTTCCAGTAGTCTTGCACCACTTTACACCACACCAATAAAAAAAATTTTTTTTTTTTTTTTAAAATTATGTTTCCTGCCTGGGTGCAGATGTCATTATTTCATATGACCAGTTTCAACTTGTTCTCTCAAGCAGTTTGTATACACGAATTTTCATAGTAAATGCCTTGTGTGTTCTTCATTAAAATGGATAAACTTGAATATCGTGCAGTCATAAAATTCTTCATTCTGGATAGATCAACCCCTAAGGAAATTCCTCCAAAGTTGACATGAGTTTATGGAGACTCTGCTCCTTCCATGTTGACTGTTAAAAAATGGCAGATGAATTTAAATGTTGTCGCACATCCCTAAAAAATTATGCACATGAAGGACAGTCAAAAACTGCAACTACACCAGAAAACATAAAAAAGTAGATGATAGGTGAGTGAAATAGCTGAAGCTGTGGGCATACTGGAAGAAAGGGTGCGAAACATCTTGCTTAAAGAATTAGAGATGCAGAAGCTCTGCACAAGATTGGTGCTACGTTTGCTGAATGTCGATCAAAAGCAATTGTGGAAATAATTTTTGCAACAATCTTTGGAGCGATTCAACAGAGATCTAAATGATTTTGTGCAGCCATTTGTCATCATGGATGAGACATGGGTCCACCACTACACGCAAGAAATGAACAGTGGTCCAAGCAATGGAGGGAAGCTGGTTGTTTAGTGCCAAAGAAAGCATTAAGTCAATTGCATTTGCTGGAAAGGTTATAGCCAGTGTGTTTTGGGATGTGAAAGGAATCTTGTTAATTGATTACCTTGAAAAAGGGAGAACAATTGCAGGCAAATATTACTACAACCTTCTTGACTAGCCGGATGCCGAAATTCGTAAGAGGTCTGACTCAAAGAAAAAAGAAAAAAGAAAATCATCTTTCACCAGAACAACACACCTGTGCATAAGGGTGTGTTGGCAATGGGAAAACTGCGGGATTTGGGTATGATTTGCTCAGTCATCCTCACTAGTCTCCTGATTTTGCACCCTCAGACTTCAATCTGTTCCCAAACTTGAAGAAATTTGTTTCTGGGAAGCGCTTTGCATCTAATGAAGAAATTGAGAGGGTCTTAAATGAATATTTTCACAATGTTCCAGACTCTCACATTGGAAAGGAATATTGATGTTGGAGAAACACTGGACCAAGTGTATTGAAGTCAAGGGAGATTATGTAGAAAAATAAAATCAGTTTTCAACTGAAAGTCGCAGTCTTTCATTGTGAGGTCAAGAACTTTTCACCTTAACCTTGTATCTACTTTTTTGTTTATTCAAAGGAAGTTAACAAAGTTTCTAAATTAAGGTCAGATCTAAAATTAAGCAAAAATTTAATCTTATAATCAGCATTGATTTTAGCTAAAAACTTAAAGTAATTCAAGAAAATCTGATTAGCTTGCCACTTGAATAAAAAACACTTAGTCTCTTCCATCAGCAAAAATATTCAGTGGATTTTTTTTCCTAAATTCCATCAACAAGGACACAAAGCTAAAGAGAAATTAAAGCACCACCGGTTTAGTACAAACAAATGGGGAATGATAAAAAAAGTAAAACGATTTATATATTTTTTGAATGAGTGGATAAGGATTAAAATGATTAAAGTTTTTTGGATCATCCTGATGAAGAAGATATTAATTATCATGACAAAATAAATGATTAGCCAATAATAACTCAAGCTATCATCTCAGCAAAACAGTTTCTTCATTTGTTATACAAAATGATACCAAACAGAAATTGCAATCCTTAAGGGTTTAATTCCTTTTCTGACAGAAAATATTCTTTTAAGCTTGTGCCTTAAAAATTTAGTTATATTTATTTCAAAAACTTAACTTCTAAAAATAATAATTTAAAGACTGTGTCTGTTTTATATCATAATATGCTTACTATTTGCTTAATAAGATATAACAAAACATGTTAAGGCTGCTTAAGAAAAGGAAAGCCTTCATGGAAGATTTTTCTCAGAGAATCTAGCTCATACAGATATCACAAAAAAACCAATGGTAAATCACAAAAGAACCAATGTGTGTGGGGTAAATCACAAAAGAACCAATGCAATGTTAACAGGATTCAAACATTAATCAAATTACTAGTGCTAAGCCCTCTTATTAAAACAAGCACAACTGAGCCAACATACACTGTTTTCAGTGATCAAATGTAAAATTCTGTCTGCTTGAAATATGATTCAACCTACACAGAGTTTACTGCAAAAGTTTACTGGATTCAGTCTGTTGCAAAGTAAAAACAGAATTCAATAATTGCAAATGAATAAAAAATCTTGTACACTAAATGGATATCACATCCTCTAATGTTTATAAAACCACAAAATCCCATGCAGAAGGCTCATTTATCAAAAATCAAATTGGGAGGAATTATTGATCTTAGGTAGTCCTACTCAACTAGCCACTGTCAGCCTCACTCAGTTGTGATTTATCTCTAATTATATATTATGGAAAGAAACATGCCATTATGAAAATTAAAATTAGGTATTTATGTAAGCAAACAGATTTTTTTCATATAACAGCTTATATTCTTTGCTCATTTAAAATTTTATACATTAGCAAGGATACTTACAAGAAGCGAGGATACAAATTTATTCAAAAATATGATTTTCATTCTCCCAAAACTAACACAAATGCTCATGTCTATCGCAGACATGTTAATGTAATTTTCATCATCAGTAGCATCATTGAAAATAATTAATTTTACATCAAGAACTTCACCAGCAACAGAACTTATAATCTGAAAATAAACAGACAAAATATTTCAACAATAAAAATTGACAAACAATAAATTTATTTACTTTGTCAACTGTTTAGAAATAAATTTTAAATGTTAAATACATTTCTCTTATGTTGAATAATATGCAATACAAAACATGTAACTTTTGTAGATTTGAACTTCATAAAATACATAGACATGCAGTTCAATTATTGTTCATGGCAAAGTCAATCATTGCCATAGATGAATATAAGAATCATTATTTAAGGAAGAGTACCAAACATTATAACCATGTAACTTAGTACAACTTACAGAATCCATATTTCATTATATTAGCATACTAATCAAATTAAAAAGACCTATACATTACTGGCAAGTATGGAATATCAATGCATTCTGAAATTATTCGTCTTTCCTTAACATGTTCTTCATATGTCTCAAACTTCACTTTACTGCAGAAGATAACCATTTGTGAAAATTTCTATAATAGTTTAACAGCAGTGTTCTGATTCTAGCTAATTTATTTATTTTTCAGAAAATATGATAAGTTTTCTGCAAAATGCTGTTTTAAACCCCTATTAGGGAATATCAATTACTAAACAGGGAACTATGAAATATGTTAACATTTTAAATATATGCTTTAACTATATGCAAAGTGAATGCTAGTTTTTCATATATATTAGAAACAACAAGAAATCATGCTAATAAAATATACACATATGCATAAATACAATAACTCAGTCAACTACTTCTCATCACTTTCTTCCATATTTCTTTTTAGCATTTAAAATAACAGAAAGTTAAGATGCAACATAAATACATATATATATAGGGTAAGTCAAAATGAATATAGCGGTTACAATCGGCTATAACTATTTAATGGAAAAGAATTTATCAATAAGAGTAACACAGAATGTAGATGGAATTACAAAATTTCTTTAGGTAAGGTGCAGGTGCAGTGAAGCGGAAGCCTACACATGCGAGTTGAAACTTTGCAACGACAAGAAACCTGTTCATTGCGGGCGTCTCATTAGTAAAAATGACGAGTCCCGTGCAAAAAGCATTCTGAGTGTTAGAATTTGAAAAATGTCATTCTATTATAACAGTGCAGAGAAGATTTCATCAGCGTTACAAACAAGAACCTCCAAATTCAAACAACATACGCAGATGGCATCAGATGTTCAGATGTTTAAAGAAACAGGATGTCTGTGCAAAGGGAAAAGTAGCGGAAGGCCACGTGTTTCAGCAAGTAGAAAGAATTTGCCGCATGCATGAAAGAAACCCACAGAAATCGACAAATGAAGGCAGTAGGGAGTTACAAATGCCACAAGAAACAGTATGGCATGTTCTCAGAAAGAGGCTGCAAGCAAAACCACCCATCATTCAACTTGTGCAGCAATTAAAACAGGAAGACTATGGCAAACATATGAATTACTCTACGTTTATGCTGGAAAGCATGGAGAATGAAACAATGGGCTGATCATCTCATTTTTAGCGATGAATCAACCTTCGACATAAGTGAGGTTAACCAGTACAACAATCAAATATCGGGTTGGGAGAAGCTTTCCACTGTAATTGAACATGAACATGATTCAGCGAAAGTTAATGTGTTCCGCGCAATCTCATCACATAAACTGTACGGTCCTTTTTTCTTCAGTGAGAAAAGTGTGACATCAAATGCTTACCTATACATGCTTGAGGTATGGTTAATGCCACAGCTAGACTCTGATTCCACGGATTACATCTTTCAGCAAGATGGAGCACTCCCACACTAGAGTACGGAGGTTCACACATTTTTAAATCAACATCTTTCGGTCAAAGTGGAGCTGCTGCCGATGCCTTCTACTCTTGGCCACCAAGATCTACTGACTTGACACTCTGTGATTTTTTTCCTATGGGGTTATGTGAAAGACAGGGTGTTTGTGCCTCCCATACCCAAAACAACTGAAGAACTTAAAGTACCCATTTGTAATGCACTTGCATCGGTGACTGAACAAATGCTTCAGAATGTATGGCGAGAAATGGACTACTGCCTAGATGCTGTCCGTGTGACCAAGGGAAATCACATAGAACTTCTATGACATACATATACAAAATTTTGACCTTTACCTCTACATTATGTGTTAATCTTAAAGATAAATTCCTTTTCAATAAATAGTTATAGCTATTTGTAATCACTGTATTCATTTTAACTTACCTGAATAGAGAGAGAGAGAGATATCATAAATAGCTGAAATCTTTTTTTATACATAATTAATAATTAAAATGGAAAACTTTTACGACATCCGTAACTCTGCATTCTTACTAGTGACAAGTGATTATCATTACGGAGGTCGAGAAGGATACAAATTAAAATTTCAATTCATCAATTTAATGCAGGCTTCAGTTAAAGCCCAATCTTTACTGTACATATAACAGTACATAATCAAATTACATAAAATTGTTTTCTAGGCATAAAAAAAGTACGACTGGTTTCCAGATTATTTACTGCATTGCAAAATAAATAGACTTATAAATACATTGGCCAACATTGTGACATTTTGAACCCTTTTGCAAAATGCATTATTTTTTTACACTTAACACAAATTAGTGAAACAGCCTCCCCCCCCTTTTTTTTTTTTGTGCGTGCATTTGCATATGGAAAATCCTTGGCTAGACCCTGATATACGAGGGCCATCCAGGAAGTAGATTACGTTTCTGTCTGTGTCCGCTAGGGGCGGGGCTAGCGCGGCCATCTTGGGGTCAGAGCGTTGCGCAGCTCAGTCTGCATCTAGCCGTGCTAGTGAGAGGTTCGTGCTGTGCTCCGTTCAGATACTGTGACAGTTTGAAATGTCTGCGTTAATTGAAAATCCCGCGAGCTGCGAGGTGCGCTCAGTAATAAGGTTTCTGACTGCAAAAAACTGTAAACCGATAGAAATCTATCGGCAGCTTCGTGAAGTGTATGGGGACAACATTATCACTGAAGGTGGAGTGCGTCAGTGGGTCATAAGATTTCAAAATGGCCGAACCAATGTTCACGACGAAGATCGAAGTGGGAGACCCAGCATAGTGACCGCCGAACTTCTCGAAAAAGTCGATGCTAAAGTCCATGAAAATCGAAATTTCACAATAACGGAACTTTCTTTGAGTTTTCCACAAATTTCACGAAGTTTGTTGCACGAAATCATCAGCGAAAAGCTTGGTTACCACAAGTTTTGTGCAAGATGGATTCCAAAAATCTTGACAGAGGACCACAAAAATCAGCGAATGGCTGCAGCGTTGAACTTTTTGGACGCTTACCATAAGGATGGTGACTCTTTACTCGATCGCATCGTTGTGACGAAACATGGGTGAAACATGTGAACTGTGAAACGAAATTGCAATCAATGCAGTGGGGGCACACAAGTTCTCCCCAAAAACCCAAGAAATGCATGCAAACAATGTCGGCAAGGAAGATGATGGCGACTGTTTTTTGGGACAGAAAAGGTGTAATTTTGGTGGACTTCCTGGAAAGAGGCACTACAATAAACTCTCAAAGGTATTGCCAAACTCTCCAAAAACTCAGAAGAGCAATTCAAAACAAGCGCAGAGGAATGTTGAGCTCTAAGATCTTGTTGATTCACGACAACGCCCGGCCCCACACGGCAAATGTCACTCGTAAAGTTCTTGAATCTTTTAAGTGGGAGTTGTTTCCTCATCCGCCGTACAGTCCCGACCTGGCACCGAGCGACTTCCACCTATTCCCAGCAATGAAGAAGTGGCTGGCTATGCAGCGTTTTGATGACGACGTACAGCTGCAGGAAGAGGTAACGAAGTGGTTGAAGGCGCAGGCGGCCGAAGTTTTCGACGAAGGAATTTCCAAGCTCGTACATCGCTACGATAAATGCCTTAATTTGTATGGTGACTATGTAGAAAAGTAGTATTTGAGTGTGGCTTTCATCTGTATATAATAAAATTTGTTTCCTATACTTTGTTTATTTTTTTATTCCAAAACGTAATCTACTTTCTGGATAGCCCTCGTAGATGAAGCTGCATGACATAAAGATATTTACTTATCTTTCTTTACTACAGCGATTTCGATAAATTTTTGCTTACAAATATCAAATTCAGATCTAGTGTATAGCTCATTCATAACACTATCATTTATAGATCATTCATAATACTATTATTTGTACATAACTGGAATATTGTGACTGGTCTTTAATAAAATAACAGTTATTATATTTCCGAATTCACCTTGAGCTTTGTTTACATTTGGAAAAGGTATTGTAGCTTTATTGCCAACATTACCATAATAGTGCATTTTATCAAAGACATATTTAATATTTTTAGCCTCTTGAATTAGGGATTGGCTTGCTTCAAACCATGCTGTTGTAATGTTATCCTCAGTTGCACAATTGAAGCAAGTCTCAATTAAAGTTAGTGCGGTGCATCGAGATTACAGGACTTAATCGAATGCAGAAATGGCATGCGGAAAGCAAATATGGAACCAGGAGTGAAATTATGGAAATCGGTTGTGGAGTTATACACATTTATATGCACAGAGGATGTTTTTTGTATAGACAAAAAGTCTTGTAAAGTGAATAAAGTGTCTTGTGAAATGAATACACGATGACGACACAACAGTTAGCATATAAGATAACAATACATTCAGAGCACTCTATATCTGAATCTTCTTCATGAGTTTCCACCATGTTAAGTTTAATGTCACCAGCATAAAAAAAAATTTTAGCATAAAATCTGCTGTGTGGAGCATCACAAGATCGTGGGAGGATGTGCCCCCAGATACGTTAAAAAATGCTTAACATAATTTATGGTCAGCTACCATATTTCATGGTGATGGCGATGAAGATGATAGCGGCAAATTTGAAGGTTTTCTGACATCGCAAACTAAAGGTGAAATTTTCCAGTTATTGGATTTTGTAAAGAAATATGGAGAGTGGTAATAAAGGAAGATATAACAGATGTTTTTCATTGTGATGACAATGTCCCAATCATCAATCAATGGATGGCGAAATCTGTAGTATGGTTCTAGATCCAAAAAATACCACTTCCGATCGATAGTGAAGAAAGTGACAGAGGGGTCACTTTCGAACGAAACGAAACGAAAAAATTTCGATTGACAAGTTAGTCGGTATTCTCACTACAGCAATTACAGGACTTGAACATTCGAACTTTGTAACTGAACAAGAAATTACATCTGTTTATATAATTAAAGAGAAAGTATTAGCACAAGAAATGAAGCAACTTAAACAACTTACATTGAAAGAAATGTTGGTACTTTTCTGTTTTGCCAACGCAAACGATAAAGTCGCTAAGAATGGTACAACTGATGTCTAACGGAATATCTTCGCTGTTAACTTTTTATGCCTCATTTTCAAAACAAGTCACAGCCATTTCTTATCAGACTGATTGTTTCTTTCAATACTGGCATACAATTACATAGAATTTTTACAAGATAATTAAATTTTATGCTCTAAGACAATTTGTGGTAATTAAGTCAATTAGAATTCAATCACACACCGCTAACCCGATGGCGAAATTATAGAAAAGGCAAAATCAAGTGTTAAATTCATCAATTCTAATAAGAATGCACTAGCAAAGTAAAGCACTGTGGTTTTACGTAATTTCTGAGTAAGCTATTCATACGAATTGAAATAATTCTTGCATTTAAACTTGTATTCCAAATTAAGATTTAACTTGAAATTAATGTAGACAATTACTGAGAGAATTAGATTTTTGCAACGTAGTTTATGTGAGATGAGATCACTTGGGGTCACATGATACCAACCGACGAATCAGGATGTTGAACCATTAAAGCATAGTAAATTCCTAAATTAATGTTTTTTTACAAATTTATTGTCTTTATTTACTGGCTTTTTACAAAATTTTAAACCATATTAAAATGTTTATACCTACAAACGGAAAAGTACTGAAATGTTTAATAAAGTAAACAAATAAATATTAAGCTTTTTTTTTTTTTTTTTTTTTTTTTTTGTAAATTTTGATACTCTTTAGATCATAATTGCTCTTTATTTCATAAATTACAATTTCATATTTTTAGTTGTATAATTTATGCATGCCATCTTACCAGATTTAAATTCATGATCAGTAATCCAGAAAAAACCCTAATCTGGAATCCCCGAAGTCCCGATGAGTCCAGATTATGGACTTTGTACTGTATTGCTATCTGCTTGATTTTGCGCTGTTTAACTCATTGTGTAAAATTGCTTTAGAAACAATTCCTTCTTCTTAGATTTTTTACCATTGCAGACTTCACACATTGACAGAGACAAACTGATTATTTAGATAGCGATTGATGGCATATTTTTTACCTGCTTCTATTTGAAGTTGATTGCAGCCTCCATGTCCAATTGCTGTGAGCTTCATTTGCTTCAAAACTCTCAGATAATGATATCTCATCACTATTGAATTTTGAAATTATTCACTGAACGACACCCATTTCTATGAAGTCAAAATGGTTCATGTGAAGGAGGTTGTCATTTAAGATGATATGGTTGTTCTGACTCCATGTATTGAATGAAACACTATTTGATATAAAAATATATTTTATTATACACACAGGAATGAGAGTCGTACCAGAAGCATTGCGTAGCAGTCTTTTCACTCCAACGGCACCAGCCAAAAGAGGTTGTGAGAAGATGTGACATAAACAGAACAGGTGATGTGCATCTCTTGCTGATTGGCTGATGCCGTGCCTCTCGCACGCGTGATGAAATGCTGCACATGCATCAATACTACATTGGACTTTTCTTTGAAGCCAGTTTATCTTATTTAATTTCTTGAAATAATTTTTCATATGCCTCTCTGTTCATAACAGTGTATTTAGATATTTACTATTTACTAAGTTGTTAGCAAACTTTTCTTTCCACACAGTTAACGAAGTATTCATTTTTAGGGCAGAAAACTTTTAAAAAAAATATATTATTGAGAATTCTTTTTAAAAATGAGTTACATTAAAGTATAATAATTTCTGAATAAACAATATGGACATGCTCCTCTTGGCATGGTTGCCAGATCACTTAGATCAATTTCTCATATTAAACAGTCACTGTGTGAAGAGTAACGAATCAGCACATAGATCATTCACTGACAGAATCATACTGAGTACTTACTTTTATATATGTGGGGGTAACTGGGCTGTAACTGAAAGTTGCCAATAAATAACCAAATTAAAATTTTAATTGAATTCTTTCCCAAACTCTATAGTACTAACTAGTTGTCACTAGTAAGAATGTGAAATTACAGATGCTCAGAGATACTTTACTAGTACTTATATGTCAAAACAGATTTCAGCTATTTAACATTACATATGTATAATTCTTCTTATAGACACAAATTTACTAGATGCTTTTTTAACATCAAATTATCTAAAAAGTTAGATCATTCTTTTTTCTTTCCTATTTCCACTTCTCTTTATATAGCTCTGCGTACTGTTACTATATAGAGAGCATTTCACTTCAGTTTCAAATTTTCAATTTATAAGTTCAAAATTTGTGTTTATAACATTTCAATAGCAACAAAAAAATTCTACAACTGCTTTAAAATTATTTCACTTCCTGAGAGGTTTTCTTTATAAATAACTTCATCATCATCAAAGTCATATGCTGGTCGATGATCAGTGTTAATGAGATTGCTATCAGTTAATACTTGACAAATAAAATTCAACAATTTCAGCACAGCTGCGAAGTCCACTTCCCAGAAACCCAAGTCTGATGGTTGTAGTTTCATCAATATCTAAGACCACTGCTTGCTATACCTAATATAATTAGTTGCATAATGAAAGAAAAGTTCTTTTGATACATCATTCATTATACATTCCTCCTCTCCTCCATGTCCATGAGAGTACTTTTGAGTGCCTTTGGGACAGTAAATCTTTCCTTATATGTCAGTTATTTAAACCTCTAAGAGGCATGACTGCCTTTATCTAGTCATGAGATTCTTTGTCACTTGGTGCGTACTAGCTTATAATTTAAAACATTTCGACTTCTTATTTTCTTTAATGATGAAAATATCATCTTAATGAATGGAAGTTTATGAAAACAGAAATTAAAGTAAGTAATTATACAAATCTAGTTTGTGAACACTGTTTAAATACAGATATTCAATGAGCAGTTTCAAAAAGATGTGTCACTCAAAGGTTTAATCATGTTGCATAAGAAGACTTTTGAAACCAAACACAAAAAAACGTAAAATATATGTTTTTGAATTGCAATTATAACTTTCATTGAAATACTTCCTGAATCATACCAACTAAGAATAGGTGGCATTTAATAAACCATGTTAAATCAGATTCCCATATGCAGACATGACATTAGTTATCAATGAAAATCAACAACACTCTAATCTGTCCTTGATATCATTCATTTTCAGACTTAGTTAATACTTGAAACAGCACATTCTGATTAATATGCATTGAACTGATTCTTCAAGCAAATCAGTAACCAGGGTATGCACAGATAATCTGAAAATGGCAATGTAAAATGATAATTTACATAAAAGTAGTAAAAATCATAGTCTTTTTTGATCTCATAAATACCTGAGGATAAAGTGCTTTGGGTGATGGATCATAGACAATCATATCTTTCAGGGATGCAGACAAGGAAGTTTTCAATTTCTGCACTGTAACTGATGCATTCATACCTAAAAAAAATTTTTTTTTTTTTTTTAATTTAAATTCTCGAGTGAAAAACTGATGAGAAGTTAAGTTTAAGCCAGTTTCAATTTATAAACATAAATACAATTAAAATTAAATTTTAAAAGTACTCTCTAAAATAATCTACTATCAGGTTACAAAGTTAAATTCTTAAACAATTTATATTCTGAAAAGGAATTTTATACATTTTTAGCAACTTGCATAATTCTTTTAGCTACCCACCACCCAAATTTAAGTTAACTAGAATTAAAACATTCCTTCAATGAATAGAAAAATATGCAACAATTGATAAATTTTAATTTCAGCATTAAAAGACTATATATATGTTTTCCACCTTAAACCAATTGGTTTAAAAATAGAGAGAAAGTAGAGGAATAAGCACAATATGAAATAGATATATATAACTGACAATTTTTGAAAATTTTCAAAAGCAATAATATATATCTTGTTCTCTAAGTTCTAAAGACTTTGCTTGAAATCATCAGATTTTATTCTAAGACAAATAATGCAATAGTTAGTTATTTAACAAATGGCAGTTAATTCTTAAGTTCTTTCTTCATTATCCCAATGCTCTTATAAAAGCCTTAGCATATTTAGAGGATAGTGTACATTTAATGACCAACAGCAATTTCTAGTTTTAGAGCATAACTTTGTTATAAATATTATGAACAGAATATGGAGTAAAGTTATAAATAGGTCACTAAAAATTCTTTTGAAATCTAAATTATATTTTATATTGATGAAGTGATGAACAGTAAATAAATGTACAAATGCATTTACAATTTACCTTGCAATACAAATTTAGCTAACTACAGGTAATACAATTACCTAATAATCTCTAAACAAATTATTAAAGGGTATTCAGTATGATGAAATACTTTAAACATCCTTATCTAATTCAAATGACTAGGGAAGCAGAAAACCATGAACATAACAATTACATTATAACTTGATAAAAAAGCTTAGCCCGGGTTTCCTAAATAGTTGTTTTCCAAATTTTTATTCTTAAACTATTAAAATTCTATATTATAAATTAGTATCTATTTGACTAAACATTTTGGCATTTATGCATATTATAATAGAGCTTACATCAGCTTTTTTATGCATTAAATAAACTCAGTATGGAGAATATATATATTGCATTGACATATTTTCCACAAAATGACTTTTTAAATTAGAAAATAACAGAAGATATTTAATACACTGAAACTTTAAGGATAGGGATAGTTCAATGTTGCACACTTTAATGTGAGATTCCCTTCCAAAATAAGTAAACACAGAAGAATTTTAAATTAAAAAGGAAACTTACCTTTGATAGATATGTCTGTAATCTCATATTTCTTGTTGCAAATAATCAGCCTTATTGATTCTAAAGAAGCATTAAGTTGGATATTGATGAGCTGTGAATCAACCTTTCTTTTACTTACTATAAACAAAGAAAGAAAATTTTGTTAGCATGGTATGAATAATAAAAGAATAAACTAAAACTTAATTGAGAACACATATTGTGCATGAAATTTTTATTTACCAAGTTTTGGCTTAACTTTCTCCTCACTGTGTGACTTCTTTTTTACAGGCTCTTTACCAAAACAAGGAGCTGGTGTTACAGTAGCAGGTTTCTCAGATAATGACTGCATACTTGAAAGAAGATTGTTAGAAAAATCCATGATGCTTAATATTGCTTCTTGATGTAGAATTATATCTATCTCTCGAAAATCAACTTTAATATTTTGCAAAATAGAATCATACATAGCTGCAAAATCAGGGGCTTTTTTATTCGCCTGCAAAAAAGCCATAATATAATTAAAAAACTCAAAACAATTCTTGATTCACTTAATTTTAAAAACATAATAATGGCAATAAATATCACATTAAAAATTAAGCATCTAAAAAAAAAGAGAACATTAAATGAAAAAACAAAATTCTTCCTACCAAATCTGATTCTTCTCTATCTTACTAATTTTGAAATTTCTCTGCAATTTTAATGAATAATACCTAGTAATGATACTGATGCATTTTCATAATGTTAGCTCATAATAATACTTCTGAATATTAAGACCTCAAACATCTTCAAAGAAAAATTGTCAAGTAATCAAATACATTCAGACATTAGTTATAGAGGCAGTAGGTTATATCGATGCACGAACGTGAAAAATGTACAGAGCAGGATTTCAATTTTGGTCCTCCCAAATACACATAAAGCATGCTTCCAGTTACACCACAAATCCATACAGAAAGGAGGGAGAAAATACCTTACGTACTTCCCCTTTTATAGGGCAACTGGGAATTAGGGGACCCAATTATCAAAACCTAGTGGTGACGAATTATCATCTACCACCTTTTAGTTCACGCATCACTCTAGAGTCATTTAGAGTTTTTCTATAGCAAGAAACTGAAGAAATCAACAATGCCCTTGCTGAGATTTGAACTTCAGACCTCCCAATTGCACATAGAGCATGCTCCAATTACATCACAAAGGTATGTGGAAAGGAGAGGAGAGAATACCTCAGTTAATAATATTAAAAAAACGTAAAAAAAAGATTAACATAAAATCAACTAGAAAACATAATACGTTTTTACACAAAACAAGCATGTTTCTTTCACAATAAAATTTTAAAAGAAAAGTATTCCGAAAAGAACTTCACGTACTGATAAGTATTTGAGTGAAAATAGGTTTTCATCAGATTCATTCAAAGTAGTTGAAATCATTTTCAAAGGTTCTCCTTTAGGACCTGAAATATCAAAATATTACAAAATAAGCAAGAAGCACAAAAGTAAGTAAAAAAGAAATAATTTTAAAAAGTGCTAGCCAATAATGACAGTAATTACCAGAAGTAAGAAAGAGATTTTACAAAGAAACTTACTTTGAAATTCTGAGTGTTCCAAAATTATACCACCCAAATAAATATCAGCTGTCATATCAAATGTCCGCATGCATACATTAGTTCCTAAATTATGAACTGCAAATTTTAACATCTTCACATCCTCCTTTTTGATTCTGCGAGACACAGCAAAGGAAAACTAAACAAATAAAACATATATCTCAATTATTTGAAACAGAATTTTAAAGCCAAAATCCCACTGCATCATATAAATTTAATTAGTCATTAAATTTATACGACATAATATGCATAAAATAAATTTACAAAGAAATATTTATGTAGTAGTATTTATTCACAGGTTAGTACATGAGTGCAAGTCAATCTAGTAGAACAATAACAATAAAATAAACAAACTTTATTTTTTAAGTCATGGATTTGGTTTGATTTATTTAATTACATCAAAGCACACTAGTACTATCTGCCTAAGGGGAAGGGATGCCTTCATGAAAAACTTTCTAAGGCAAACTGGCTCGTATACACATTACACATGGGGAAAACCACGAAAATGCTCATGCAACCAGCCCATTCGCGCATTTGAACCTCGGACCGAACTACTGGTGTTCAGCGACTTTACCGTTCGACCGCTGATCATGGAAAAGATTCTAAGCATATTCATTATTTTGTTTGTTTGTTGTCGTGTCCATGAAGTCAGTTAGTTGGTACCATGGGAGGCGCAGACTGCCTTAGGTATCTCGAGGCAATTTTCTTTTATTATTATTATTCTTTTTCTTAATGTCATACAATGAGAAACAAAATTATTGTTCAAGTGTTCTACAGCCTCAAAATTTTACAGACAATGAGCTCTTGTATACATACAAACTTTCTTAAAATTAAAACTTAACAATAAAAGTAATGCTGAAGAGAAATTATATTAATTTAAATTATTTTGATAACACAATACTTTCTTAAATTATAGTAATTTATTAAATTTTTCATAAAATATTATTTACAATGAACTATATTTTTATTGCTTCAGTAAAAGATAAATTTTTGCTTTTTTACTTAATATAGTATTTTAAAATGATGATGCTTACGTGTATATGTATGCTTATGCACACACATAAAGACAGCTTTCAATGACATTTATTAATTTATTTCAACTTAAATAATATACTTTAGCAACAACAAAATTAATGAAAAATTGTCAGAATCAGGCATTAATTAAACCTATACTGCTTAGTCTAACAGTAGACAATTATGAAGTTATTCAGATAATCAAAGTTGAGACTTACTTGTTCAATTTCAAATTTTAACTCCATACTTGTGCTTTGTATAGAAGTTTTTTCTTTAATAAATTCAGCTTCATCATCATCTTCATCACTCTCAGAAGAAATATTTTTGAAATTTTCTACAGCTTCTCGTTTAGCCTTTTGTACAGTTTTGTTGTTCACATAATCAGCACCTACAGCTGATGACTGGAAAAAAGTATACAACAAAACACAATATGAATGAGCAATAGGTAAATGCTTTTTATACTACAAAATACTTTTTTTTTTAAAAAAATGAAGTATCTATTGGAAAAACAATTCTTTACTCAAATTTACACAAGACAAACAGTAACTAAATGCTTGAATATGTTTTACAATTATACATTTTAAGATACATATATAATATCAATGTAAAAAATGCTATTACCGTAATTTCCGGAAGAAACGCCGCAGCGTTTACGTGTTTAAAACTTAAATTTTCAGCGGGTGCGGTGTTTAGGTGCACTAAAAATAAAATATTTCCTATGATGGTCATTGTACATAGTTTGGATGGCCTTGTCATTGTGCATAGACTGGTGCTGTTCCCACACAAAAGACCACTCAGTTGCTTTTTGCGAACATTATTTTGTTTACATTCTTTCCCTTGAATGGACCTACATGCCTTATACACCCTAAACGAGATCTCAGAACAATAACATTCTTCCCCCTTTCAAATGAACATTCTCATCAGTTTGAATAGTCTCTCTCCTCTGCCATTTGATGAATCTTCCAGGACCTATCCTCTCCCCACCCCTGCCTTTTCTGCAATTTTTTTCAAAGGCGTACACGACTCCACCTGCCTCGCAATAACAAACTCTGACGTATTTCCCCTTCAGCATGAATGGAATTTTCTTGGCATTCTGCCAAATACAGATCCCATCAGTTTGGGTACAAGTACTTGTTGGATAGTTTTTAATTAGGGAACGGAAAATTTTTGAAAATGTCTCTAAACGGCACAGAAGCTATACATTTCTTACCTTTAATTTATTTTTGAGTTATGGTTTCATTTCATGCATTTTTCTTAACTGGCATGTCATATATCAGGACTTAGGTTGAGTTTTTGCATTTATACGGCCCACGACGATGTCATGCGCAATTTAATCTATTGCAGCATTTACGCTGATGCGGCGTTTCTGTGTAATTTTAATTTTTTTCCCACCATTTTTCTCGAGTGCGGCGTTTACGCTGATGCGGCCTTTCTTCCAGAAATTACGGTAACTAAAATTCTGCATTATCCAAGATAAATCTGCAAAGGATAATGTGTTCATTCTTTAAGTCATAAAAACTTTTGGTACTTTTCTGTTTTGCCGGCGCAACCTATAAAGTCGCCAATAATGGTACAACTGTACAATATCCTCGTTAGTAACCTTTTACGTCTCATTTTCAAAACAAGTTGCAGCCATTTCTTGTCAGATTGATTGTTTCTTTCAATACTGGCATACAATTACATAGAATTTTTATCAGATAGTACAATTTTATGCCCTAAGGCCAATCGCGGTAATTAAGTCAATTAGGATGCAATCACACCGCTCACCCGAAGGCGAAAATATAGAAAATGCAAAGTCAAGGGTTAAATTCATCAATTCTAATGAGAATACACTAGCAAAGAAAAGCACTGTGGTTTTACATAATTTCTGAATAAGCTATTCGTATGAATTGAAATAATTCTTGCATTTAAACTTGTATTCCAAATTAAGATTTAACTTGAAATTAATGTAGATCATTACTGAGAGAATTAGATTCTTGTAGCATAGTTTACGTGAGATGAGATCATTTGGGGTCACATGATTTGAACTGGAGAATCAGCTTGTTGAACCACGGAAGCATAATAAATTCTTAAATTAATGTCTTTTTACAAATTTATTGTCTTTATTTATTGGCTTTTTACAAAATTTTAAATGTTATTAAAATGTTTATGCCTTCTAGAACTAACATTTGTTAAAATTTTTTATGTCTATACTGTACGTTGTCACCAATAAAATCTGCTTGGCGAGATTTGCGCCGGTGAAACGGAAAAGTACCAAACTTTTTATGAATAATTACATCAGGAACTGAATTAGTTTCAAGATGTGTATGAGGGCTGTCTGCTTGAATTCTATCTCACTTTGAGAAACATTTCTGAAAAGAAACCCCAAAGTTTTGTACTCCTTTTCCCTTAATGCTTATGTACTTTCACATCAACACACTTGAAGTGTGCCCATTCCGTAAAAACACTACAGAGTTGCCAACTCTCCCGATTTAGGCAGGAGACTCCCGATTTTCGACCGCTCTCCCGCCAACCCGATTTACAATATATTTCTCCCGACTTTTTCTTATTCTTAATATTTCTCACGATTTTTATGGAACTTGGCTTCATACTTCGTTATATGAACAAAAGAAAAAGTGATTTTGGACATCTGAAAGCAACTGAATTTTCTCTAGATTATATCTAAAATGAAACCTAAGATGAGAATTTCTGCTTTGTGATTGACAGCATGCGTATCCAGAAACGTCGTTCTCCAGTTGTCCAATGGGCATCGAGCTCCACTGCGTGTCATCTGGCATATATTAGCCAATGAGCACAAAGCAAGCTCAAGGCCGTTGGGCATTCTTTGGATGTTCTTTCGCTATTTCGTTCATCTTGTCCTGAGTTGTGTGAGTACACATGCCTTTAGGAAATAGTTTTAGAAATTATCGTCTTTTGATATGTCTGCGAGAAAGGTGAAATACTCGTGCACATTTCAAAAATTGTACACAGTTGACTTTCCTTCCATTATTTCTTCAAGGAAATGTAATAAATTTGCGATGTGTACCATCTGCCGTTGCGATTTTTCGATTTCGCATGGTGGAAGGGCAGATGTTCTCAAACATGTGCATACACAAAAACACAAGGACAACATGAGTTGTTTTGAAAAAAACGAAAAATTAAATTTTTCTTCGGAAACAAAAGACCAAAAAGTGATTAATGCAGAATGTCTGTTCTCTGCCTTTTTACTGGAGCACAACCTGCCACTGAACGCATCGGATCACGCTGCAGCTTTATTTAGAAAAATGTTTCCCGATAGTGAAATCGCTAAGAAATACTCAAGTGCAAGGACCAAAACAGGTGCAATTGTTAAAGAAATGGGTTTGAAAAATAAATCTTCAGTTATTGATTGCATTAAAACAGCTCCGTTCTGCCTCTCTACGAATGGAAGCAATAATACCAATTCAAAACTGTATCCAATTGTTGTTTCTTTTTTTAATCCAGAGTCTTCAGAAATTGAGTGCAGTTTACTTTCTCTCCCCACTTTAGAAGGACATTCGACAGGCTTTAATATAGCACAGCTAATTATTAAAACTTTAAAAGAAAATGCATTGGATAATTGCTTAGCACTTGGTGCCGATAATGCACCAGTAATGGTAGGCTTGAAGACTGGTGTTGCAGGCATCTTAAGAAAGGCAAATTCAGATTTGCAGATTATGAGGTGCACCTGTCACCTCTTAAATTTAGCAGCTGAAAAAGGGGCAGCTTCTTTACCATTAAATATGGATGAATACATTGTTGATATTTATTATTATCTTGAAAGGAGTTCTAAAAGAAAGGAAGAATTGAAACAGTTCCAACAGCTGCATAATACTGAAATAAGAAAAATTTTGAAACATGTGTGTACATGCTGGCTGTCTTTAAAGAAATGCTTATCTAGAATCCTCGATCAATGGAACCCACTTCTTGCATTTTTTAAAGAAGAAGTAAATGCTTCGAGAGTTAAGATAAAAGGCTCTATTGAAAGTTATAAAGCACCTAAAGTAAATGGAGATGTAGTTACTACTTCTATTGTTAAAAATAGGTTTGAGAAAAATAAAGTAATTTCTGCATCATTCAGCAATTCAACTGGCAGTTCTCAAAATAATACTGCAAAATATAAGCGTAAAGCTGATACAAATTTCTCTCAAAATAAAAAAATTGCTCAGCACACGAAACATTTTCCGATTATTGTAAGTTTATCTTGTGAAGAATGAATATTTATGTTTTTTTATTTCAGACCTTAACAAAGCTTTTTGCTTTTTTTTACAATTTTTTTTACAAAAATAAGTTTTATCTTCATGTTAGAAGTTACTTCTGTCGAGTATGTGATTACACACTACATAAATTTCCAGTCAACGATGAAGTGATTTTGCATGCTAAAGTTGCTGATGTTTCTGCTCTAGCAAATGCATCTTTTTCTGATATAAGGCACTTTTTGAACAGATTTCCTGTGTTACTTCGTTTAGTCATGAAAGATGACGATATTGATGTTGCTACTAATATACTGCAGTTGCAATTTTGCAGTTTACAATTAGAAAACTTGGATGAAGTTATAAATCAGCTAGGATTGACATCCAGTGGAGTTTAATTGTAAAATTGAAAGGTGCTGATGGAATTTTAAAATAGTGAACTCTCTAGAATTATGTTGGCCATCTTGACAGTTCCCCATAGTAATGCAGAGTGTGAGAGGATTTTCAGTGTTGTTGCGAAAACGAGGACTAAATTTAGATCTAATATTAGTGATGACACATTAGAAAAACTTTTATTAGCGAAAGCAGGCCTACGTGGCAATTGCTATGAACAAAATAATGAAGTTCCTTTCTTAACGAAAGCAAAATCTGCCACTGTCCATAACATTTGTATGAAAACTGATTAAAGTGTATTTTTTTTTTTTTTTAATGATGCAAGTAATAAAAATTTTTTTTATGTCTAAGGTATTTTTGTTTTGCTTGCATTTAAGACTTAGTAACTATTTAAAGTTAATTCACTATTAAAAACTATATTTTTATCATTTAAAAAGTATTTTTAACATTGTGAAAGATCTCCTGATTGCTTAAAAAAAATCTCCTGATTTTTGAGTGTCATAGGTTGGCAAGTACGACACTATAACCACAACTATATCTGCCTTAATTAAGATTTAGTATTGAGCTCAACAACAAGGATATAGCTACAAGAATTTCAAAGCATCAAACTCAATGAAAACAATGTTACTTTTGAATGAACATTACCAAAATCAGAACTGGACTGAGACAGACTAGCACACTAGTCTTTTTTGGGGGGAGGGAAGAGGCACTGTAATATACATTTCAGATAGTCAATAAGCCTCTCACTTGAACAATACATTCAGCAAGAAAACATGTTAAAACATCCTTAAATAAGAAATTTGAAACTATCAAAAGATCCTGCTGGAAAGAATTTTTTTTAACAGATTAGATTCTGGCAATGTGACAAAAAACCTCAACCGGATTAACTCCTTCTTAGTCGGAATTTGCATTTTTGACCCCCAAAAAGCAATTTTTTTTAATTGCTGAAAATTAATATATGTTTTATCCTAAATTCGAAAAAGCAAAATATTTTTATTTTTGACAGTAAGCAGTTTTTGATGGACTTAAAGGTGGTCAAATAAGTGATATCCCATCCACTGATTGCCAGTTTTCCCTGCAATGCACCCAAGTTTTAAATTTTTAAAAAATTCAATGTGATACCATGTTTATTAACTTTACTTTTTGATGTGTTTAATATAAATATCTACATAAAAATAATTATTAAAATTACATAAGAAATGTTTTAGAAAATTATTTTCCAATCTTATCGCTAAAACAGCTTTACAACCTGCCTTCTTTATCACAGCATAAAAAACACATTTATCACAAAAACAAAATCAATTACTTAATAAATTTTTTTTTGGCTTACTTTATCAAAAAAAAAAAAATACTGGCTATGAATATAAAAAATATCTTAAATGGTTTTTAGTTGAAATTCTAACATACATTCAATAACAGATATACAAGGTGGGAAATCTCACTGTGAAAATTGTGAAGAAACTAGGATTAGTGGTGCTATCACTTAGCAATATTCAGAAATACAAAACTAATAGTGGAATTTAAAGCACCATATGAGTAGCAATGAGTTCAATTTTTTCAACGACCTAGAAAGGTTTAAAGAACAAAATCCAGCAACACTATATTAAATAAAATATTTCCAGGAATGTTGATCATATAACAGTCATCTATTATATTATTAATCATTTATATATTTAAGATTTTCTAAGCTTCTGTTTTCATTCAATTAAGTCAAGCCCAAATAGAACCTGTTTATTTGAAATGGCAGAACAATGTACCTAGCAATCTTCCATCTTACTTTTGATAAGCTAAGTTATTCACAAGTGACAAGATCAGCATCATAGTAAAGCACTGCATATCAGTCTGCATTTTGCTACTAATTCTGTGAAAGGGAGGTACACGAAAAACTGCCTGTTGCTTCTAGTCTCTTTTTACTTGACAATTTTTAATGAAATACATGTACAGAAATATAGCAGAAATAAAAAATAAAAAAAAATAAAAAAAAAAAAAAAAGTTCATCATACTGACAGTCTAAATGTCATTAAAAAACAAGATTTCAAATCACTGCTCAAAAGCGACATGATTGTGCACGATCTGCATATTGTCTACTCTGTAATGACAATCAGAACAAGGCTGCACCCTGCGGGGTTTGAACCACAGTTCTCTTGATTGTAAATTACAAGCGATACCACTGTGCTGCTATATGGGCTTATGATTTCGTCCGAAAGATAACCTTTTCTCTTTCGTTCAAGTTTCATAACGTCACAGTTTCAGAAATCGTGACGAAACAAATGTGCATTTTCAGTGTTACGTCTTAGCATTCATATCCACACGGTGTCTTTTTGTACTAAATCGACTATGCTCTACAACTATGTAATTCACATTTTCTTCCTATCTCATATCGTTTTCAAGATAGGGAGGCTAACTCTGCTGTTTTTCACCAGGTGGTGCTGTAAGCTATCTCATCTAGTAGTGCATAGCCACTTTAATATACCAAGACACCAATTTTATGACTATAACTGTAGCCGTTCAGCAGTTAAGCAGGTGGTACCGGACTTTAGTGGGCACCCTGCATATATATATATATACATTCCTTTCTATGTATCACTATCTGATTTGAAATCAATTGAACTTTTAAATTTTTCCCTCATAAAAAAAACCTTCTAAACAATTTCGGCAATAATTTTCCATCCAAAACATTTTCCATCTTTTTGTAAAGGAAAGCCTCTCTTTCAAGATGAATGAAACTACTTAAAATTGCCATTGTTGACAACAGTACGGAACCTTTTAAAAAGGGGAAAGCACAACGGAAAAAAAAAAACATCCTTTTAAGGATCTTACAGGAGTGAAATCCCCCAGTTCCAAAGGTTAACTTCAGTACGAAACAAACTAAACATATTAGCATGTAATTACAATCAGAGACAGATTTAGACTTGATAAGGCCATATTTGAGATATGGAGCTCTTCATAAGTCTGTTAAATATATTTTAATACTAATTATACTAAATTTTAATTTTCTGCGGGGGGTTCCAAGAAAGTGGGAGCCCTAAGCTATAGCTTGCTTGTGCAGCTTAAATGTAAATCCGACAGTGATTACAATAATACATACTTTTATTCTTAAAATTAATACATGCAGCAGTTGCACAATGAATGATGAACCAGAAAAATAAATCAAAATATGTACTGTAGTTTATTTATATACGAGATGATTCAAAAGCATGTGGCAAAAACATAGACAGAACTGAAATAAGCAAATCTTGTAAAGGCATGTGTTTGCAGAAATAATGGGTGCATTGAAGCGATGCAGAGCACTGTTGAGTGGTAAATAAAAAAGTGCTGGCATAGATTTTTATTTACTGTACAAATTTCAAGTGATATGCATCTCTACTTGAATGCACAGCTTGCTGACATACATCTTATCTATGGGGCTGTGGACAGTAATGGAGGAGATACTCAGAAATCATTCTCTGTACCTCTTTTGAACAGTTACTCCAATTTATGCAAGTCAGTAAGCTTTGCATTTGTGTAGTCATGCCTATCACTCAAAACTGGCATGGAGAATGGTAATTGATGCCAGTAGAATGCTTTTACCTACTGATCAACTCTACCCTGTAACAACACAATGCATCATTTTCACACACACATTCCATTATAAAGTCTGCTGATTCCAGGCCACTCTACCCATATACCATCTTAACATATTTCCCAGACACTTTTTAATCACCTAGTATTTAAATTCAAATCCTAAATGGCAAAATTATACTTTTCTGTAAACACAGCTTTATATATAGATAATAAAATGTGAAATAACAAATTTTCTATTATTTAAGTCCAATATTTACAAATTTTGTTCACATATTTCAATATCTTTAAGAATGGAATATTTTCTCTTTTTTCAAAACAAACAAGTCCTTCATAATAGGATTTAAAGTAAAATGCTTCATCCAAACTTGATAGAAAGTTCAAAAACATACAATTAATGACAGAAAACATGCATAATTTTAAATAAAATGCACCATCTAAATTTACAGTAAATGTAGTAATACAAGATGCACTTTATAGTGACTGCATCTTTTTTTCCAAAATTATCCAACATGAAGCTATGCTACTTGTGCTTTGAAGTCTTCATAAAATATTAAACATGCAAAGTTATAAAATGATGTTTAGAAACGATACTGCAACATCCATACCAATAAAATACCAATTTTTATCTAAAATGGTTGCAGCCATTTATTTCTCTCTCAGAAATAGCATCCATTCTTATTACTTCAAATAATTGAGATGCTACTGTATTTCAAACTTGACTATGTTACTTTAAGCATTTAACATCACAAAAGATTTTTTTTATTATTTCCCTGCATATTTAAATAAAAACCTTACCAAAGCTTGAGGAGCTGATGATGCTTCTTGTACATTACCATTACTACTTTCTGGAAGTGGTATGCTTGTGGCAATCTTTAACAACTCTGATATCTGATAATCAGAAATGTCAAGATCTAGTAGTGGAAGAACTCCAACAAGTTTCATCCTAAAATATAAATTTATCTAGATTTCAAAATAACCAGAATATGCAACAACAAGTTAACCAGAATATGCAAAAAATCTCAATAAAAAAATAATTTTTTCCAGAAATTAATTCAAAGTATTAAGCAACAATTAAAATTAGTGCTACAGAACAAGCCTTTGCATTTCCATATGAGACCTATGAGGATATAATGTATTATTAAAATAACTTAAGTAATATGCTATGCTGGTAATTTTAAGTTCATTTGACCTTTCTTTTCATCAACTAAATCTCAATACTTCAAATGGTCTCAAATACAGAAATTCATGCACATAGAATTCAGAAAACAACAAAGTTATACAATAAAAACTTTTTAAAAAAAGTTAGCTTTTTATATATTACACATGTGCATATATAAACAGAAACACATTGAGAAAGAAACATAGTTAGTAATTTAGTTAGTTAATTATTAGCAAATTAAAATAAATAAAAATAGAAAAGATGAGGCTTACTGATTTATATAGAAATTTTTCCATTATATACAATAATTTAATTACAAAAATGAATGCTTAAAATGAATATTCTAAAAGAAAAAAGTGGAGAAGGGAATAAAAATAGCATAGCTACTTGAGATGACAAAAGTTTAGGGGGATATTTGAAATAATTTGACAAAAATATATTGAAACTGCATAAATCTTATAGTGCTTATTGATTTCAGTTGCTCACAGAAAAGATTTGGCATATTTAGTGTGCAAATTCAGAGCATGATTTTAATCCAAGTGGTCACCTAAGAACTGAACAGTACATGGTTAGATACCAGTTGAAGGTGCTACTAATTGCTTCAGGATCTACAACGAACATTAGTAACTACAAATGCACTTTTAATGCATTAAGGTTTCCTTTTAACCCACCAGGACTTATATATATGCACCTCAACATTCTAGAGCCCATATTGCTCTAAAAAATATCGAAAATCATATGAATGACTCTTTGTGCAACAGACTCACTTAAGCTACAGCTGCACCTCCAAAATATACTGCACATTAGACTGGCTTATACAATGATTTTACTTGCTTGTATAAAAGATATGGCCTATTTAAGTTAGTAAAATACTCACTAGAAACACACTAGGTCTACAATTTGATATCAGCCAATGAAAATAGCATTTCCAACTTTTATTAATAGACAGCACCACCACTCCACCAATAATTAAATATATTTAGATAATTAATAATTGTGAACTGTTGCACTGATAATAAAGATTTATCTATACTAAAATGTTTTGTTAAACTCGAAATATTCAGATCTTTGAAATTTACATTTCCCTTGACAATCATTTGAAATACTGATTAAACTAATTATGATTGCATACCAAATTAATCATGAAAATTAATTTGTTACATTACACCAAATTATGTAAAATACTTACTGTGGCATCCTAGGATCAACAGTAACTATAGATTTGTGAAAATCAATATTAATAGATAAAGGATAAAGTAAATGTCGGGGATCATGTAACTGCCCAATAGCATCTTTCCAATTCTCATCTGAAAAGAACTGTATATCAACAAAAACACAAAATAAAAGCATATAGAAAGCATCAGAAAAATTCAAGTGTGCTTTAAATAATGCAATTAAAGCACTCGAATGAATTTTTTACCTGGAGCTGCAAGTAGTATTTCAACATTCCTTACTCCTATTTCAAATTTGTCATATGCTTTATCAATCATTGTGGACAAGACTTCTTCCTAAATTAATAACACATTTAAACACTCTATTTAAATATGTGCCTTTGTTCCATGAAGAACAAAACTCACACACAAACCATAAAAATATTTGAAGATATTTCACTAAATCAAATGTAATATTTTGCCAAGTATGTCACGAATTAGACATAATGTAATAAAGGTTTTTCTAAACTATTTTAGAAAAATTCTGCAATAGAGAAAATTTATTTTAATAATCTTGTTTTAAATGAAAATTATACTAAATACATATAATATCAATTGAACAAAAATAGAAAATTACTTCAACACTCATTTACACATTTAATTGTGTTCAATTTACCTCTGTACTCCCAGCTTTAACGAGACTTTTCACAGTGGGAGAAGTAGGATCTCTTTTATGACTATCCATTTTAAAGTTGCCAAGACTGACAACAATTAGGTAAGAGTTCCTACAAAAAAATATATATCTGAATTAAAAATTTGTCTATAATTATACCGTAAGAAAAACTTCAACAAGAAAAAAGAAATTTGCAATGGATTAAGATATAAGTACTTGAATATAAAAATAAACAAACATGAGATAAAAATAAAAATTAAAAGAAAATCCATCTTTTTAAATGCAGCAAAATTTGTCAACTAAATTACAACAGTTTCAAAACTTAAGCAACAGGGTTCTTTTTGCCATAACTCCATGAGAAATCTTCCGAGAGACATGGAATTCAGAAATGAGAGACTGCATTTTGTATTTAAATGATGATGAAAGCATAGTTGCACAAAAATGATTACTATGTGTACAGTATGGAATCAAACAAAAAAAGGCTTTAATGAACTCATAGTATCATTACACATGATTATCTGTACAAGAGGAAGAACAAGCAGATATTATGGGATACGCTCTCCTTTTACTGCAATGGTTGCTTTGTACTGCCTCTCCATACTGAGCACCAGATTGTCCAACAGATCTTGAGGTAAGAGTGCTTATTCCTCAATCAGCATCTGATTCAGTTGCTGAGTGTTTCCCGGAGGACGTAATCATGCCTCAAGGCATCTCCCCAAAGCATCTCACACATATTCTATGAGATTTAAATCAGGGGAGTATGCTGGCCAATCCATTCAAGTGATATCTTTGCTTTCCAGCAGCTTATGAACAGGAGTCCAGTGTGGCTGTTCATTGTCATCCATAAAAACGAAGTCTGCTAAAATGGAATAGATGCCCATGGGGAACGATCTACTCCTGACAATAGCAATCTCCGGTTACAGAACCTCTGTCGAAAATGTGAAGCTCTGTCCGCCCGTTCAGCATAACGCCTCCCATGAGGAAAACTCCAGGATCAGACGTGACCTCCAGATTCTCTTTCCGTGACAGTACAGGGATGAAACCACGTCCCGACCTCTCTCCATATCAACTGGCATTGAGAATCGCTTGTGGCACTAAAATGACTCTCATCCGTAAAGAGGACATGACTCCATTGATGAGATGTCCAGTTTTTGTGCTCCTTGCATCACTCTAAACGGTAGCACCAATGGCCAACTTTCAAAGGGAAGCGAGGATTCAGGATGGTGGGCGAATAGGCCACCTTTGTGAAGGCATCTGGATACAGTAAACTGCAACACTTATCGCCCCATTGCTGTACACAGTTGTTAAACTATGGCACTTGCTGACTAGTGATGTCATCCAGGTAATTTGTTCTAACCACATTTCACATAAAAAAGTTCCTTGCAGCGAAAGTCTTTAATTGTGTCTCCATCCTTCCTTTTATTGTAGTCTTGAGTTGAGTGTGCTAACCACACACACTTTGCATACGATCACATCACCTGTTTCTGACGTTTGCCACACGCATGACCTTTCTACTGAATTGCATGTTCATTGCACTGGTCACAAGAATCCCTTTTTTGCAATTTCATGGCTATCTGATTAAAATTTACATTGTTGCTTAAGTTTTGCACACCAGTGTGTAAATATTAAAGCAAATATACTGATTATGAATGATAAAATAAACTTTCTGATACATACAAAATTTTCTCATTTCTCTAAAAAATTACATAAGTGCTTAATGAAACTCAAACATTATGCTAATTACATTTAAAACCAATAAATAGAAAAATCCCCTTTTTGTTTTATTTACATGATAAATGCAGAAGGAACTATATTCTTCATCACATCATTACAAAATTATGTTCTTCATCCAATCTCTTTCTAATTTTGAAATATACCTTGAGTTCATTGAATTTTATGCAGTAAAAAAAATTAATTGAATATTATATTATTAAGCATTACACTAACTCCCAAGGTTATAGTCAGAGAGAGAATTTTCTATTTTCATTCTGACTGCCTTGATTTCCTGGAGAAAAATATCAAAAAAATTCTGTCAAGAACATTTATAGTGTCTGAGAAGTTCTGTCTGTTATGTTCTGTGAAGTCATTTTATAGCATTATTATATTGTATAACAAAATATGTTTTAGAAATAAGGAAATTCTAAATACATACAAAATTTAAAAAGAGATTACAGTATTAATTTTTAAAATGTGAAATTTCTGGAGCACACTGAACATAATTTATTTCTAGCATCGTATTTCAGTTTATTTTCTCACTAATAACAACAATTTAGATTTTAAATTCTTATTACTAGCGAGGAGATTAAATTTTAAACTATAAATGTACAAGATTTAAGCCCAAAATCAAGCATAAAAAGTATAAAAACTGCAGTGAAATTTTAAACAATATATGAATCCATTATCAAAACTATATTTAACTGCATTCAACTAAATATTTACATTAAGCATCATAGCATAGTCACACAAATGGAATGCTAATTTCAGTAACTGTGGAAGGGAATTTCATGCTATTTTTCATAATTTAGAAAATGCATATTCATTAGCCAAAAAAAAAATAATAATCAATACATTTTTGGATTACTTATTAATAATATTTTACAATAAATTATTAGAATTTCCCAATGTTCTAATTACTTTACACCATAAAAAATTAAAATAAAGCAAAAATGGACATTGTGAATACCATTTTTTATGAATCAAAACTGAAAAGTTATTTTGCTATTAAGGTTTCTTTAAATCAGATTTAGAAACATCAGATTAAATTAGTTGCTGCAGAAAGATTTCTCAATGCTACTTTGAGACCAACTAGTTTTCCTACTTTGGATTTACTTTGAATTTTATTTTTTTCAATAAAAAAAGCAATTTTAATAAACAAACATTATCAACTCCACTGACACTCACATTCAATTCACTTTCGAAATGGAGTCAAATTTTTGAATTTTCTTACTTTCTTTTAGAGTTTACAGCAGATAATAAATTTCAACAGCACAATTTATAAGACACATTTTCCTACCTACCTTAAGACAAATCTCATTGACATCTTCTACACTATGTTTACAATGCCCTGAAGATTTGTTCTACATAATGTGCTAAACAGGAAATCAATTATCTAAAATCAATAATCTATAAATTATCTTAATAGTTATTGATTAATGTTTATCTCATTTTCCCTTCTTCTGGTAAAATTTAAAGAAACAAATTTTTCTTCCCATACACAGAGCATTTTAGATTAAAAAAGTAATCATAATAATCAGTGTGACATCTCATTTTTCTGCTCCAATAGCTACAAAGTTCTCTAGCTTGGAAAAAGTATTTAAATGGCTTTCTTTACACATTTAAATAATTTTCTTAGCTCATCTGGACATGGATTTCCATAAATTCTCTGTTTTCTCTAAAATATGTGTAACACTCCAGTAGAAAGAATTTTATAATTCTAAATTGCAGATTCCTTGCAAATGCTACATGGACTAATATTGGCAATAATTCACAAATTAATATAACATTCAAAACACAATTTTCTTTTCATTCAACAAACTTAAAAAGAACAAGAAAATTTCTCCCAATAAATTTCAAAAATATTTTTATTCATCAATAAGAAATATAAAATTCATTTCATGATAATTTAAAGTTATTGCACTCAGCAATTGGTACCCATGTTTATTAGAAGTAATAATAAGGCAGCTCAATTAGTGGATTACCTTTGTGACCCATTAAATTAATTTACCCGTTTTTAATTTATGTTTTCTAAAAATTTTAAGATTTTTTTTAATGTTTTTAGCTTTAAAGCTATTCATTGGATTACTATCCATGGAAGGTAATGTTATAAAATAGTAAATAGCAATTGATGGAAAAAAGTGAATATGTGTATAAAGATGGGAAAAGTTGTTTTGGGGCAATTCTTTGGTGTTTTAGACAGTTTGCATCTAAAACTAATTAAAAACATTTAAAAGAATGAAAATGCTTTTCCACTGATAACCAATGATGGATTTTGATGAATATAAAAGCTCTTAAATCTAAATAAATTTAAGTCACTAGAAACATATATTTTTTGGAGGAGGAAGGAATACATGTTTCTTTATCTGTTGCATAAATTTCTATATGAATGTAAAGTCAAGATGATGATACCCTTCCCCTCCCATTATTATTCATTTAATCTGAATAAACAACAATGCAATGTAAAATTTGGAATTATCTTTTAGATATCTACATGTTCCAAACTTAAACTGAAAAAAATCATATAAAAACTGAACAACATATTACATAAAAGCACAAAAGAATTCCCTCCTCTCTCTGTTTCTTGTTTTCTTCTAGAAAAGCATTTTACTATGCACTTTCATTTGAAGGAAATTAGTGACCATAATTACTATTATTCTATGATAAATAAAATATGACTTATTACTCAGTAAACACTCCTCCTTCAGGAATTATAATAAAAACAGGCTGCATGTCAACTTTTAAATCCAAATATTTATGTTGCTCAATAGCATACTGTAGACCAAATGCAGACATCTCTTTCAAATCCTCCAATTTTAACATAGCTGCTGCTTGAAGCCTATAAAAAATTAAAATAATCCATTTAAGAGGAGATCCAACAAAGACAATGCTTGGTTGCATATGACCTCACTAATTATGTGCTAAAATTCTCCTACAATCGATATGCAAAATAACAGCTTATTTCATTTTATATATAATTAACTACTCACTTGATAGTTACTTAACTATTGATTTTCAACATAAAAGGTTACTAATTTCTGAATTTAAAGGTAATTATTCAAATATTATAAATGAAAAATATTCCTCAAATTAATTAACTGTATTAGTTCATATTGAAATTTGCTAAGAATAAAATTTTATTAACTTCAACACTGCATTTTTTACCATTGTCAAAAGATAAAAAAAATCAGACTGTGTGCTTAATTTTAAATATGATTCATTCATATATACCCATATGGAACAGAAAGAAATATTTTGCCATTTGTTTCTTTTAACATCAGCAGTAATGAACATAAAAATTCTTATTTCATTCTTTAGATTTTATTAGAAAGTACAGTACAAAGTCCCAGATCCGGACTCATTGGGACTTCGGCAATTCCGAATTTGGGATTTTTCCGGATATTAGATCATCAGTTTTAAATCTAGTAAGATAGCATGTAGAAATAATAAAATTAAAAATATGAAACCATGATTTATGAAATAATGAAGTATTTATGATCTAAAGGGTATCAAAATTTACAAAAAAAAAGCTTAATATTTATTTTTTTACTTTGTTAAACATTTCTTTTAAGTAGTTTAAGTTGTTTTGTTTTCTTGTGCTAATACATTCTCTTTAATTCTACAGACAGACATAATTTCTTATGCAGTTGCAAAGTTCCATTGTTGAAGTCCTGTAATTGCCGTGTCTAGAATTTTGACTAACTTGTCAATCAAAATTTTTTCATCTCTCTGTCACTCAGTCTGTAGTGATCTAGAATCAAACTATGGATTTCACCATTCGGTATTTGATTGATGATTGTCATCACAGTGAAAAACTTCTTTTATATCCTCTACATTTATTACCGCTTCTCTACATTTCTTTACAAAATCCGCTAATTGGTAACTTTCACCTTTGGTTTACGATATCCGAAAGCCTTCAGATTCGCGGCTATCATCATAAAATTTAGCTATCGTTCACTATACATATTTGACTATGTATTATGAAATTGCCAACTAAAGACAAAGTTATTCCACTAAATTTTATCTTGCTTCTATCGCACACTGAGACAATTGAGCCTGAATTGTATTAGTTACTTATTATACTTACGCCTATTTCTTGTACATGCTTAATGTTTATCTGAGTCCTGAATAAATACATTCCCACATATACTTAAGGCTGATTGAGGGCAGGTGCCTGATGCAGTCTCTGCGGCTCCTAGATTCTGCTACCAAGCGCTTCCCTTTGGCTTCTCTAAATTTTGCTGCCCAGTGTGGCCTTATCAACTCTGGTGCTGGTTCTGGGTTTGTATGAATAACAAATCAATTATTCTTAATTAAATAGCACTAAAACTAAATCCTTTGGCCTATAGGTATCATTAACAAAATATACTTTTAGCATACGGAAAGAAATTTTTGTTAAATTTTTCCTGCCAACATTTCTTAGTGCATCTAACTTACATCTGTAATCATCATCAAGCGTAATGTCAACATAAAAGGTTACCATCATGTTTCTCAATTACTAATATAAAAAAAAAGGGTTTAGGTGTCGCTCCGCAAATCATTTCTCCTGTTGTCATGTGTTGATAACCATGCGGTGATGAAAGCAAAATATAATAAATAATGATTCGCGAGGTTGGCATCCGGAGTATAAAATATTAGCAGGTGTAAAATCAACGATGTATCTGTGGAAAGTTTTGGTTTGAAATGTATGACCAGGCAGCTACAGAACCAAATTATTGATCTCACAAATTTATGTGTAAATGATTGTTTCTTCAATAACAAGGTATTTTTATTTTGTGCCGAAATGAAATTAAGAATCGGGACTCTCCACATGTTTTATTATGGGCAAGGGGGATTCAAATGTGCATGCGTACAGCACACCAAAAAATAATTATAAAATTAAATTTAAAAAAAATTGGTAGTGGCTTTTGAGGTCCATATTTTAGATCATTCCGGATATTGGACATCTGGATATCAGACTTTATACTGTACTTAAATTTCTAAAGAATTTACATATCCTGCAAGCAAGTTTCATACTGTACCTATGTAAAACTTATAAGATTGATTACAACACTGTACCAATTCTATGTACCTAATCAAAGAATATTTTTTAAAAAAACGCATACATTATTCACTATTGCAACCACTATTACATATTAATGAATAATACCTTTATTATTAGCAATGAATTTATTTTAAAATACCAAGATTTTCTGTGTCTAGTTTATATGAATACAAGCACTACACTGAAAAACTTAAATTGTTTAGTAACAGTACAATTTTTTACGTTTTAGGGTTAAAATATCCAAAACTTAACAATAGTATGCACTGAATTTATAAGTACATTTAAAATAACACTAGCATTTTTCTTTTCTGAATAAATTATCATTAAAACTGGACAACTGACAGCCATAAAATCAGAGCCAGATTTAGACTTGATCAGGCCCTAAGCTATTTGAGATACGAGGCCTTCATAAGTCTTATAGTAATACTATTTATACTATATTTTAATTTTGGGGGGGTTTCCCCAAGAAATTTGGGGCCCTAAGCTATAGCTTGTGTGACTTATATGTAAATCCAGCCATGCATAAAATCTTAAAACAGAACATTAGGAATAAACATTTTATAATTAAGTACACTTTTTATATAAACTTACCACAACTAATAATCATTGTCATAATATTAATTCCTTTCTGATGCAGTTGAAGAGTACATCATAAATGGAATCAACAGTACAAATACTTGAGTGAAATTAATTATTATTAATTTTTGGCTGTTCATTATATGAGTAAAAAATATGATTACACTTTTTACACAAAATATTATTGATATTTTGAGTTCATAATTTGAATATCATGGACAGTTCAACTTTGTTTTCAGCGCAAAAATCAGCATAGAAGTTTATCACACATAATTATTTATTTAAGAAAATAAAATTATTTAAACGTACTGTTGAAGAGCAGTATTTTCAGGAGGCTTAAACACTTCTGCCAGATTATTAACTGTTACCTAAAAAAATTAAGATAAATTCATTAAAATAAATTTATTATCATAAATAAAATAGATTTTTGTACAGGAAAAAAATCTGCATTCAACACATTTTTACAAAATAACTTTTCTAAGAAATTCTTACAGCATTGTAAGTTATTTCAAGAGGCTGTGCATGAATATGCAGTCGTTGATCACAAGACTCATCCAAAGGATTTGCTTCGAAATAAATATTTAATAGTGGAAGATTACTTGATACTGATTGACGAGATGTTGCAATAGTTGGGACAATGTTTCCAGCAGGCACACCTTTTACAATAAAGCTTTCAATTTTGGCATCAAAACTGGGAGAAAAAAGTTTTTATACATTTTGTAAATATATTCAAAAATTGCTGCAGTTAAATGAACATGCAGTTATACTTCAATAAAAAATTGCAAATATATATGAATTTCAGAATTAAGTCAAAGGTTTTGGATATTACTTCAATTTGGAAATAATTACTTTAAATGGATAATACATATCACTTTAACAAAACAGATCATAAACATATACTTAAACAGTTCAAGGATGCAGACTTTTTAACATTAATTACTGTGACTAACAACTGTTTGATCATAACATTAATTAGCTACTATGGGTTTAACAACAAAGGAAAAAGTTGGAACTATGCAATATATTCAGACATAATTTCTGATTACAGCACTTGGGAAATTGAAATTATATTTTGCCATTCTTTTAAAATTCAGAAATGCAAGTCTTATGTGAAAAACTGTGAACTGCTAATCTGCAGTAAAATATTAAAGAAAAATGAGGAAAGATGAAGAAAATCTTCAATAATATTTTAATTTTGGGATAATGTTGCAAATTACTTGCCATATAAGATTCGTTTTAATACATAAAAATTAAAATAATAAAAGATTTTTATTTTACTAAAATTATTCTTCCTACAGAAATAAAATAATGAAATAAAATGCTTTTGAAATCGGCACATATAATGTTTAAAAATATAAAAACAATTGGCAAAAATGAATGAAATTATAATTTTCAAATTTTACTTCTTTTCACAAATCTTTTTGAAACAGAAATTTCATGAAAGCCTTAAATGCAAACTACTTAATTTTTTAATGCATGTAGCCAGTCAGCTGTGACATTTAAAATTTAAAAAAAAAACATAAAATCAGTAAATTTCCTTAAAAAAAGGTACCAAAAAATTAATGAAGACATTTTTTAAAGCATGTGTAATATATAGACATATAAAATAATACCTTAAGCCTTGAGCAGCTGGTCTTTGTTCAACAATTGCAGAAACTTCTTTTAAATTTGCTTTTAAGACTTGAGGTTCACTAGAAGTTTTAATCAAAGCCTCTAATTACAAGTGATACTCTAAAATTTTAATATAATGTAAAAGAAATATAAAGTGTTCTACAATCAGATTCTATATTCTGTCTACAATCATATTACATATATAGGGTGATTCAAAAGTAATATATATCAAACTTTCAAGAAATGTGAAAATTCTAGAAATTTTGGTTAGAGTTTACGCTGTTAGCTTTTGGAGCATGATGGAGATGAGTTTTCTCAAGCAGAACAATTTTTTTAGTCCAAAGGGATTTGAATCCCGAAGGACTATTAGTTTCGTTTTGGCATTTTGCGTCGGACTCATAAATGTCGGTTCACTTTTCAAACTGTTGCCACAAAATGTTAGAGTCCTGCATTATATTTGAAGAAATTAAATAATGAAAAATCTGCATAAATATATGTATATTTCTCGTATTGTGATAAAACAACGGTACATAGAGTCATCGAATTTTGAATAACGTAATCCTCCAACGAATATGAGCATGTGGAAGACCAAATTTGAAATTTGAAATTTGTTTTATGATCGATTTCCTATTTTTTAAAACTTTGACGAATTTTTGATTAACAAACTCAAGGATTTCAAAGCGAGCAATGGCAACGTTGTGCAGAAAAAACATTTTTATCTCCAGCGCGTGAGTCTCTGTATCGGAAATTCTAAAGATATGCTCGTTTTAAAACTATTTTGCGATATTGCTGTTGCACTGGATCTTATGGTTTAAGTGCGAGGAACATGATATTTAATAAAGAAAGGTAACACACAAAATGTTAAAAAACACCCCTTTGGACGTAATTTAAAATCTGAAACATTTCAGATTTTTTGTTTTATGCATGCTAATATATATATATATATATATATATATATATATATTTTTTTTTTTTGCTGTTACTTTTTAACGTGATTTTATAGAAGAGTGGTTGAAGAGTTTAAAGAAACTATCTCAAATGTTTGTGGAAGTTAGAATAAAAGGTCACAAAAAGTGTGAAAAATGGCTATGAATCAAAATTTATTTGTTGTAGAGTAATGCTCAATCATACAAATTCATTCCATTTGGAGAAAACTAATTTCCATTTTGCACTAAACAAATGGAAAATTTACAGTACAAACTATAACTGACAGTTCTAGTGACATCACTTGCAGCAATAAAGGGGCATCATCCATTGAAACAGTTTGCTATTAATAGCGTTTCGAATTTTGCACATAGATAAATAATTTTAGTGAAATTATATGTGAAATTGTTGCAATCCTTTTGTATAATGTAACAAGAAAATTTAAAGGGTGAAGCTTTCCAGAAAAGTTAGAATACAGGGGTTAGTCTATCAAACAAAAGCTATCTCACTTATTTGGTGAGAAATCACCAAAAGTCGCCAAACTTGGCGGCAATTTAACGCCATTTTGGTTTGGTCTCTGTGCCACCATAATAGGTACTGTAATTAAATAACTGCAATTTATTTCATGTGTAACTGTACTTGGCCCCATATACCTTCAAGTAATTTTGAGAAACTGAAAAGCACTAGAAATATCTCTGTAGTTTTGAAAACTATATAAGGTCGGAGAGAGCTTCTACTCTCAGTTGTTGTTGTTGCGAGTTGTTAATTCAGAGCAACTTTGGAGAATTGAAACCTTTGGATTTTAGATGCACTTTGTTTGCATTATGTTTAACGCTCTTGATAGTTTATTTACTGATTGTACACTGTGTTACTGTGAACACCTGTACGAATATTTCTGTAGAAAATTCCACAATTCTGAAATGTCTCTTTTGATATAATAAATTCTATCAACCTATCATCGGACCTGTGTGCATTCAATGTATTGTGAATCCATATGCATACAACAATATTCATTCTGGAATTTCAATACATTTTGAAATTTTGATAAGTGTGCCTTTTAGATCACCCTGAACTTTAAAAGCAAAAATTGTATTTTTTAATCATAATATAAAATGAAGCACATTAATTATCTTCCTTACCTTTTTGTATCATCTGAAAGCACTAATGTTAAATTGTGCAAAAGAAACAGTAGCTTATTTTCAACAAACTATAAAAGAGAAAAAATATTTTAATTATGCATATGAACACATTCATGCATATGAAGAACATGTTATTCATTAAACAACAAAACAGGTTTATACATCATAAAAATGTGCAGCATAAATTTTAAGTTTATAATTTTTTCTACATTTGAAATCAATTTTCATATTTTCTCTATATTTGATATTAATTTTCATTTGATTCTACCTTTTCAGGAATTTTAAAAATCCAATATTTACAAAAAAAAAAAAAAAAAAATATCTCAAAAAAATCTTTAAAAAGACTGCAACACTTATAATATGCAAGAATGAATTCAGCAGTATAAAAATCAGCAATCTCTTCCTCTTAGGAGCAAGATTACTGGTCTTATAACTTGCAGCTTTTTTAATTGAAAGCAGTATCAAACAAGGCTTACTAACAGTGACCTGTCTTTCATGTCTTTATCAAGTACAACGCAGATGCAAACTAATGTCCCTTAAATAGTCCTTCACAATGATAAGCCTTTCCTTAGGAATATCTTCATAAAATAAACTTCACTTTATACTATCAAGTTCTCAAAAGATACTACATTTTTGTCACATGTAGTTGCTTTATCTAGGATTCAAACCCAAAAGCATGAGAATCAATCAGGCTCTACTAACTACTACATTGTTGAAGTTGTATTAAAAAAAAAAGCAAAAAGTTTTTACAGAAGTTTGGGTTAATCAACCAAACAATCAAATTTACATAAAGCAATATATCATATTACAGTCATTTGCATTATAATTTTTAAAAAATCAAGAGCCTTTTACTACAATTATACATTACAAGATCGTTTATAAGGCAAATCAAAAGATTACACACTTTCACAAGAAAGAGCTACATGCATTTCTTTTAACTAAAATGCATATTATAACTGTCAAGCATAAATTTTTATAAGAAAAATATTAAAAATACTTCTTTAGGGTATTCAGTTATAGTGGGCTGTTCTTGATAACCGATAGCTTCATAGAGCTTTTGCTTCTCTTCAGGAGTCATAGCTTCCTCAAATTGCTTAACTAAAAATAACATAATTTTTATAAACAAGCTACATAAAATTTATAATAAAATAATAGATTATATTCTATATAAATAGTTTACTTCAAATATAGTATTTTTTTTAATTTAAAAAATGCAAATAAAAAGAATTTTACAGAAAACATGTCTAAAGATCTTTAGCTACAAACTTATACAACTAATTTCTTACTTAATTCTTAATTAAGTTCTTTTTGAATACAAATACACAAAAACACAATACTACTTCTTTCCTGCCTTTAATTTAAAACAGCAACACAAAAACAAACACACACACACACACACAAAAAAAAAAAAAAAAAAAAAAAAAAAAAAAAAAAAAAAAGCACATTTATTGGAGAGTTACAAAAAGCAACAAGGATCAGCATAATGTTTTTAAACTTGCAAGACTAGTTTAAGGCCCTATATTTAAACCTTTGAAACTAATTCTGCAAATTTATGAACATTATGTAGATTCTTGTTGCTTTAACTCCTCCAATAATTGTCATTTTAACAGAAAATGCAAGCTGTCATAGCAATTATATTCAATAACTAAATTTCATCATTTGTTGAATTTTACTTAGCTGGACATCCATTAAATAAAAAAAAATATATATTATCGGTTTAAATTCTGTATTCAGTATTAATCATTATGTATGAAATAAATAAAGTATGAAAAATTTTATGATTGCTTTAATGTCCACACTTTTAAAATGAAATTTCTGAGAGACATTAGGGATGCTTACCTATCTTAGTTCCCGTACTTTCTTCAGCTGCATTATTGGCTTGCTCTCTTGAGAAGAAGCTTCCAAACCACCCTCCCCAAGATTGCTTAGTTTCTTTTTTAGATGTCCTTAAAACCTAAAAGGTTTATTATGACAAATCAATAAAATATAATATTAATATAGAAAATAATATGCGATACATAAAAATCACAGTAACGTCATAAAAATTAATACATGTTCATTTGCATATAATTTTAATTATTAGCTAGGATTTAACTCACCTTAAATTTTTTCTTTTTCTTTGAAAAATTGCAAAAGAAAAAGAATTCTTAAAACATGTTTTAATATAACATGCTCATATTATATTTAATTTAAAATTCTAAAACAATTTTAATGAACATCAAACAGCAAAAAAAGATAGTACTTTAATAATCATTAATAACTAACTATATCAGTACTTCAAAGCATATGAAGAAAATGAACAAGTTTCTGCAATAAATGCAGAATAGATATGTTATCCAAATTAAAACAAAAGGCTACATGATTAATATCAATACACATGAAATAATATTTTGATCACATAACCATATAGGCATTTATAGCTATAAACAACTGCATCTTACATATACTATGTGTATGAAAGATGTATCTATGTGGATAATTGCATTTACTATGAGTAATACATAAAATACAGAAATTTTTATAATGCTTCTTCATGAACATAAAACTATACACAAATGTAGAAATACTGATTTATGTAATTAAAATATTATATACTTCTGAAACTAAAAATATCAAAAATGAAAATATCTGTCTCCCTTCTCCAAAACAAGCAAAGATATACCATAAAAAAAAGTATATTAATGAAACCCACTCAGATATATGATGCTACTTTATGCCACTAAATATAATTAGGCTTCTTTATATGCAATGCTTATAAATTCTTTACTGCTTATAATGATCACATGTGTATAACAATATACAAAGATTCAGCAACCTAAATCTTTCTTGTACCCTCAAAAGTACAAATGTAAATTTTGTGCGTGCAAATTTTACAAAAGTCTCATTATTAATATCTGAAAGTTTTTTAATAATATCACACCATGAACTGTAATGCCATCAAAAACTTAATGATCAATGACATTCATTTACATAATGGCATCAATTTTTTGTCATTATCAGACAGAAAAGACATTTGTTTCAATCATCAGAATAAAGATGCAAAGACTAAAGTCTAGCCTGCAACATAACAGTTTCTGTTCAAACATCATAGCTTAATTTTGCATTTTAATTTTTAACATATGAAATATATAGGAGGGTTTTTTTTTTCTTCCTAAAATAGAATTCTAAGGCGACAAGTTAATGAAGTACATGAAAATATAAAAGCTATGAGCAGCTTAGCTAGCACAGCTTAATATATCCATTATCAAAAAAAGCATCTCAAAGCATAAACCAAAAAATCTTCTGCAAAACTTTATTGCAGAGAAAATTTTAACTTCAATGCTTTTTGCAATCAGATGTAAAGAGGTTTTCTCCTATCATTTATATACAACAAAGCTATTAAAAGCTATAAATCTCATTTGAGGCAATCCTGCCCATAAATATCATTTATACTTTTCCATTAATATGGAAGTAATATTAAAAATTTCTTTACTCATCAAAAAGTTCAAATTTTCATTCAGCTTCCATCGAAGCAATATTTTCTAAATGGTATTACTACAGAACCTTGAAAAATCTTCAAAATAAAATCAACTGCTGTGAAAAATGATACATTAAAAATTTTAAAATACTGTAGGTGTGCACGTATCTCAAAGATGCAGCCTGTAAGCAGCATTTATAAACAGTTCTTTTTTTGGGCATGCCTTATGCAATAAACTGCTTGAAATTTTTAATAGTCTTTTTTAATTCACATTGCAAATTAACACTTGGCTCTGGAAGCCTACTGATTATCATGAGGTAAATTTCCAACTGGAATATCTGAATTGTGACAAGAATTATTGGCGTACTTTCTGAAATTTAGTGACAAACATTAAGATGGAAATCAAATCACACTTAAAAGTTTTTAAAAATATCTTTAAAAGACCATTTTTAACTTGACCCAAAACATATGCATGAAGATTCTTTATGTAATAGATCAGGTTTTAGGTGAATCACTGTTTAGAAAACTCTTGCATACATAAATAAGAAACTATGATTTTTCACATCAGTGCTCATAATTTAACATGGACATTATTTATATCTTAAGATTTCTGTGTTTAGTTTTACATTCCTAGTAATAAAAAAGAAAGAGTTACTTTTTACAAATACCAGTACATCATATCGGATAGAAAAAAAAAATAGGTGGAGGACTTAAAAAAAATTAAGGACCTATCAGCAGAGGGAAATAAAGTTAAAAGCAAATAAAAAAGCAATTATTGATACCTGAACTTAACTTTTGTAACACCATTCTACAAATAAAATAAATCTCTAAGTAGGATACTCTGTTATTAAACATAATCTAATATTTAATATAATTATGGATGTAATTTAAGATATTAATTCTAAAAACACATTAAGGTAATTATACATAAAAAGCTACAAAATATATATGTTTCGTAGCAGCAACTCACAACAAAATACTTACGTATCCTTTTTAATTAAAAAATTTTCCAGACATTTTAGCTAATTTACATAATTTTTCTCTTTAGTATCTTTTCTGTTTTTTCACTAAAAAAAAATCAATGCTCCCACTAGTTTCTGCTTTATTCCCTAATTTGTTAATGCTTTAACAATATACCTTTGAAGAATAATTTTCTTTATATAATCAAATTCTTTCTCAATAAGGTTCCTCTTCATTTCATCAGATTTAATTGAAGATTTTTGTTATTCTAAAGAAGTTAATGTATTTAGAATGCATAGAAGAAACTGCTATTTTTTAATATGAGTATTGAGAATAAATGTAAAATGATATAAGGTCAGAGCAGGTGCCACAGCCACATTGTGGCAGAATTTCGGAAGTTAGTGAAGGACTTAGAAACAAAATTTAAAGATTAGGGATGAGGAATTTGTAAAAAATTTTAGAATTTAGAACAGACACTGGGCAGGACACATATATGACCAATTCAAGACGCATAGAGATTGCACTAGGTAGCAAAATGCCTATCCCAGCATATAATGCTGTGAGACATATAAGATGAATTTTTTGAATTGTCAGTTTTCATTACTTTTTTTATTAATAGAAAAATTCCTTTCTGCATTCCATTTCTTTTTCTGTCTATGTGACAAAATTACAACTACTTTTCTTACCTTGTGTCAAGTGAAAAGGTGGGAAAATAAAGTGAAGATAAACATGTTAACTTTTTTAGGATCAAAAGTAGAAAATTCAAATCACTTTGTTTTCACTGTTCTTACAAAAGTTCTCCAAAAAATAAGAAATTCATAACAAATTTTCCATAAAGCCCATTCATTACATGTTAATGCCATGAAGACATTTTCCCTTTTTTCACTTTTTAAAAAATTTTGCTTTCAAATCCATCTAAACCTTCTGAAGTATCAAGCCTAAAAATTATCCCACTCTGTAAGAGAAAAAGTCAGAAGATTTTTGAATAAGAAATTCAGAACAGAAAAGTGAATTTTTAAGAGAAAACTGACACACATTTGAATATTCTGAAACAAGTACAAGAGAAAAAAAACTTTCGAAAAAATATAAAAGAAAATAGATAAAATTAATTTTTAAACAATTAAGTAGCTTTTTTGCTTTTGCTAAGATGTGCTTCGGAAACTGCATTTTATAGCATTTGTTATCTTATTTATTTTTCAGAATCAAAATACTTTTATGAAGTCAAAATGGAAAGTAATGTGATTTTAAATTCTGGCATGAGAAAATAAAATGTTTTATTTTAATGCTACTTTGTAATTACAATTTTAATAGATTAGTATTATTTTAATAGATTTTATTATTTTGTTAAAAAAATTGAAACATTCGCAAATTTCTGACTAAAAAATTTTGTACACAATCTAATCTTGAAATCGCCAAAATGCTGAACAGTCACTAAATTTAACATTGCATAATAAAAGAAATCATATTTTTATTACTTGTTCATTCTAAAAAAATAATAATTTCAAAATATTAATGTTTCAATAGAGGCAGGGCCTCAGGCCCAAAAATTCGAGAATCATACTGTTTATATTAAGAAATACGAAAGAATTCAAATGATCCATATTGTCAATGAATCACCAAAAAATATTTCTCAAAAATGTTAATTAACATTCAAAATGGCACTCGTAAAAAACAGACAGAAATGTCAAATAAGCAAAATTAAGAACTTTTGCTATTTTTGGCCCAAAGTAAGGACTTTTAAAAACCAAAACTCGTTTCCAAAAGACCTAAGAACTTTTAAGGACACTGTGAACCCTGAATACAGAACTAAATCCTCATGGTCCCTCAAAGTGAAAGATCCAGTTAATAAAAAATTAATGATATTTCATTAAGTTAAATACAAAAAAACTAAAAATTTTTACTAGAAAAGTCAGAGATAACAGAACTAATTTAATGATTTGAATCACCTTATTAACACACATCATTGATCAAAGATGAAAATTTTGGGGAAAACTGTATGGAAGAAACTCCTTATTTTGGTATTGATGGCTCCATGTTAGGTAATGATTATTTGTTATCAACTTGGTAGCTGGTCCTATGAAACTATTAACTATAAATACATTAGCAAATTTTTAATGCACATAAGTGGAACTTTATTACATAACTTGTGAATATATAAGGAAAGCTTTATTATTTGTACATTTTGCTTTACAAAAACTACACAAAAATTTAAACTTTTCACTTAGAAAACTATTCTACCCCAATATGGATATTATCATCAAAAACATTTTACCTGTTTTCAGAAAATTTGTAGAAGTACTTAAGATCAATATTTAAAGAAACAAAACCTGACGCCACCTTTCCCGGAAAATCTGTCAAAGGCACAATTTTTTTCCATACAGCTAACACTGGTGACATGTGAACTCATTTTTATAAAGTATTAGAACATATGAACTCATAATTTATTTTAACAAGGTTTTAGTAAGAAATAAAACATCGTGATTATAAGAATTTCACAAATAAAGCTATAACAATAGACAAATCTTGAATACTATAAAAATGAGTAACACAAAAATATTCTCAAGGTCTTTGTTTATTTGGAGTTCCATTGAATTACAACATTTCTAGAAATAACTTGAGGCTTTCCAGTTCCAAAAAGATAGAAGAGATACTGACTATTACATCAGAAATAACAGAAAACATGGAAACATGGGTTAAATGTGACTATGGTAAAACCTCAGTTCACGAATGCAATTCATTCCTGAAAACTGTTCGTAAGCTAAAACTTCGTATCCAAAACCGCCATAGGAATTAATGTAAACTGAATTAATTCCATTCTTGGACCATAGATAATTGTTTATTTAAAATTTAGTATAATACTTTGAGCTCAAGTTCACAATACAGTATAGGTCATTAAATCTAAAAGATAAACACAATATTAAATAAATAAATTAGAAGAAAATTTCATTTTAACAAGCCCATACAAAACAGAATGGACGACATACATGGAAAGTGATTCAGAAGATATTTTATTCTTTACATGAACGAACACAAGTCTTCTTACATGAAAACATCAGGTAAATATATTTTCTGCAGCATTTTCTTTCCATCTCTCTCTTTTTTTTTTTTTTTTTTTTTTTTTTTTTTTTAAAGCCTCTTAGTGTCATTCTCCTTGGACTCACTGGTTCTTCAATTCACTCAAAATTTTCCAAAGTGATTTGTTGTTAAATTGAGATGTGTCACTGCCATTGAAAATGCTGCTACTTTTCAGAATGCTTGCTACTGCTTTGTCAAGGTGATATTAGGATGATAAAATTTCCCACCTTATTCCATTTTACCCAAATTTCATGAACCTAGATTCAAATTTTCTTCTTTCCTTTTCCTCTGAAAACACTTCCTCCAAAACTGCATATTGCTGCTGCTTCCAAATTTGTTCCAGGTCTTTCTTATTGAGCTCATTTTTATGATCCTCTGATAACTCATCCACATATTCCCTATTAACTTCCAACCCATGGTTTTTCTCAGATACACAATATCATAGACAACAACAACAAAAAAAAAAAAAAAAACCTCAAAGCCATTCAAAATCTCTGTCTGCAACACAATCTGGTCATAATTTCCCCCAGGCTAAATTTATGGTCCTGCAAATCATTGCTGTCAAACTTTATTACTGAAGCAAAGGAAAATATTAAAATGTTTCTAGAAGTCCCTTGAGTACTGTCAAGCATAACTCAAGATATCATTCAGTATCTGAGGTGTCTTTTGTTAAGATATAATTTGCTCATGATCCGAGGTTCCACTGTATAACCATTTAATATACAGTTTACATACAGAAACTGATTAGGGGTTTGAAATTAGTTTGAAAAACTGCCAATTTAAAATCATTTTACTGAATTTTCTAATATTCTAAATGGGTATTTTACAGAACTTATCATTTATTCTTTAGGGAAATATATAGTAACAGTGAGTGGCAGCACCTTTTATAGATCTTCAAGAAATACTATATTTATGTCATATGCATTTCTTTGCTTATATGTTTTCTCGTTTACTTTTGCAACTTAGATCTTAAAAAGATTGAAAATTTATTCCCAAAAAATAATAATAAAAGAGAAATATTCTACAGAACAAAACAATTAAGTAGAGACATATTTCATGACTGGATAAAAGCAACCACTGCACTCGCGATAATAATATCAACTTATATAACAAATATATATTCATACTAAAATATGTACTAACATCAATACATAAATCTACCGCCATGCTAAAAGCAACATTTAATGTTTCAGCAGTGAAAGCAGCGCAACACATAATAGCGGATTACAACAAAACTCACCTTATGCTGCTTCATTTGTGCCTCAAAGGTGCAAAAAATAAAAAGTTTTGCAAAACAAATTACTTAAATTCTTCATACAGAAATAACTTTTAAAGGAATAAAATTCAGTAAATTAATATTTAATATTAAATCCGATACTTTATCATACCAAAATTACAAAATGAACTACAGTAATAACGTTTCTCTTAATTTCATAATTTCTTCAAGAAATCACCATCGTAATAATATAATCATTATATTAAAAATAAAGCTAAAATTATTTAAAAATAATAAGATCAAAAATAAAGGCTACTCATAGTAAAAGCTGAATTTAATGATAAAGACTAGGTAAAAGAAAGCTATAAAAATTATTTTTATATATATTTTAACTTTATTAAAAAGCATAGTCAAGCCAAGATGAAGCTGCAATATTTTTTATTTTATTTAAAGATTCTATAAATAACATTTATTCAACAAGTTCTCATCCTTTTCAGAAGCATATGTACAAGTATTTTATTTTATAAGATATCATCTCATCATTAATCAATTACAGTCAAAAGTCGTTGATTCAGACTCGTCGGGACTTCAGCGATTCCGGATTATCGATTTTTCCGGATTATAGATCATCAGTTTAAATCTGGTGAGATGGCATTCAGAAATTATAAAATTAAAAATATGAAACCATAATTTATGAAATAAAGAACAATTATGATCTAAAGGGTATCAAAATTTAACAAAAAAAAAAAAGCTTAATATTTATTTCTTTACTTTATTAAACATTTCTTTCAATGTAAGTTGTTTAAGTTGCTTCGTTTTTATGTGATAATACATTCTCTTTAGTTCTATAAATAGACATAATTTCTTGTTTAGTTACAAAGTTCCGCTGTTCAAGTCCTATAATTGCATTGTCAAGAATACCGACTAATTTGTCAATCGAAAAATTTTCGTTTTCAATACCTCTGTTTCTTCAATAACCTCTGTTACTTTCTTCGCTATTGGAAGCGAATTATAATGACGAGGAATTTGATTTAAATCATATCAAACACGGAGTACATCGAGATGAAATACTACATTTAGTAAGGAATTATAAGCCAAAGAAAATAAAAACATCTGCCCTGAAGATAAGGATAGTGCTGACAGATCAACTTCCAATTCATTGCGCATGGCGGCATTAAGGATAAACAAAATTTAGATAAACAAACGTTAAAGTTTAGATAAACAAAGGATATGCCTTTATCAATTTTTTGCAGCAATTCCACTTTTTGTTTAATGGACTTGGAAACATACTTTCGCTTTGTAGATCCTTTATTATTAAATATATATCAGAAATTCTAATTGACATAATCAAAAATTCAAGCTTACTTTTATAAAATTGCTCTAACAGTCTGCAAAAAATAATAAGCAGAATCCAATTCGAAGATTAAGGAACAACGCAATCTTCAACATTAACTGAATTAGATAATTTTAGCTTAGCTTATACCGTCCGTTATACATTACGCGCGCATTCGTAAACGTACTTTACACACGCTTACACGCATATTCGCAACCGTAAAGGTCTTACAAACTTCTGTGCGACCCATGCGCAGAAAGTTTGTAGCTTTGATGTCCGGATTATAGATCATTCCGGATTAACGACTTTTGACTGTATTATTATTTGAAAAGAATTACACTAAATCAATCTGACTGCAGCACACACACACAGTGCAGTGTTTGGCAACTACTTAAATCATGGATTAAGGTAGAATATCTTAATCATAGATTTTTGCATGTTATTCATTTTTTAGCATTTGTAGGTTTAAATTCAGCCACAGTATCTGTCACTCATGAAAATATAATATTAAAGAGGTTTGGTTTATTTTGACTATGAAAAAGCACTCAAGGGCTGTTTGCCTAATGGGAAGTAGTATTAAGAGAGCATGGTGATCAAGATGTACTGGTCAATATATATTTCAACATTTATTTGTATTAGCAAATTGCAAATAACAAACAAATATACAGCAAATAACAAGACAGCATGCTGAGAAAATTAATAGAATGAAACCCACAGTCTGAGAATTGAAGAAATCGTGTGTGTGTGCGCATGCTACAATAATCTTTAGATATTACTTTAAAAAGGACAAAAGAAAAAATGTTGAGTGAGTGACAGATGGCTTCACCCTCTGAGTGATACACTTTCTTTTAACCAGTCAGCAAATTTTTGCCATTTTATGTATGTTTGTTTATTTTTTTAAATATTTTGTTGTCTCACTTTCTTTAATGAAAAGTGAATGAAATGAATGATCTTTCTAATTACCCGAAGTTTGTCAAACGAACCAGCAAAGTAATAACCATATAAATTCAGATAAATACACCTTCATTTACACTCACATAAATCGTAAGTAGGTTACAAAAAGAAATTTATTTTTATCATTTTAAATGCAATGAGTATAACATACAGTACATGTAAAAAATACTTAGAGGATTAAATGAAAAGTTCAGTCATTTACAAATTTCTATAAAATACTTTCTATGACATAGAAATGAATCATTCCTTCATTGCATTGCAATCCATGGTAATAAATAAGATAACTGCACACTTGTAAAGATGATGTTTAGACAAGTCTGTAGCAATGAAACCAATACTTAAATTAAGCTCTAATATGATGTTTAATGTAAAATGGAATACAGATTCATTTTCTTCAGAAAAGGAGGAATAATATAAAGGTGTATTGTTGAAACCTCAATGGTTTTTAAATGTTATACATCAAAGAATCCAATTTTATAAACTGAAAAGGATCTGCCCTACAACCCATCAGTATAATCCAAAAACTAATTTGCATGGGGATATTTTCTTGTACATTCTGGTACAAAAACTAATTTGCATGGGGATATTTTCTTGTACATTCTGGTACATATTAAAATTTTTTAATAACCCTGTAGAGGGATTTCAAAGGTAAAAATAGGAAGAAAAGACAATTATAGATTTTTCAATCACCAATTTTCAGTGTATTACTGAACCTCTGAGATTTTCAGCAAAGCAAATGCAGACCATATGCCGTTACCCTATTGAAAATTTTCCTAACTGAATCTTAAGACACCAAGTGGTGAAATAAACACAAGTATGAAAATATTAAAATAGCACATGATATAATACTGTTCATTCAACATAAAAAGCAATGTAATAGATTAGGCATTTATTACAAACAATTTTGATAAAGGTTATATTGGATATTTCAAGCTACATTTGAATCTTTACAATTATTTTACCATATTTTTCAATCTACAAAGTAGCTCACTGCATTGCACATATTCCAGTTTAATAATTTAATTTTTTTAGAGTTTTATTATAAACTTTGTGACATCAAATATGAATTAAATACAATAGAAATTTGACAATTCAGTCATATACTTGAGCTAAGAAAGTTGTTCTCTTTCATGTGCAAGTTTAAATTAGCTTTGCCTATTAAAGTTTGAAAATATTTTGACAATATTAATACAATGTAATATTTGCAAAGCTAATAATAAAAATTAGGAAGAAAAAGTATAATACAAATTTTATGAAAAACAAGAAGAAAGATCATGACAAACAAAGAACATGACAAAAACTATAAACTCTTAAAATTAATTGGAAAAATATTATAATCTTCATAAAATTGCAAAATTTAACTCTATGAAAAATATTGCATTTCTGAGAATTTAGCTAACTAATTAGCTCGCATAAAAATTCAGTGCATTTTAAAGAAGACAGGCATGGATTTTATATAGGAACTGTATGCATTTCAAGGAAGATAGGCATGAGCTTATATAAAACTCTATGCATTTTAAAAGAAAGACATGGGTTTCCTTTTTTCAGTAAGCAAAAATGCTCCGCACCATAAATCAAAAATATATCATTTACATAGACTCCAACCTTCAGCAAACCTTGTCAGTAGTCAACGCGCGAACGACATTTTTACAACTTTGAAAATGTGCGCGTAGCGTATGTTGTAATTAACCATTCATTAATTTTAAATTAATAATTAATTGTAATCAATTTTATTACATTTAAAATCCATATACATATAAAACTGAATAATTAAATATATACCTTGTAAATTATATGCACATTTAATTAGAAATTTTCTTTTAACTCCTCAAGCATTCACTAATAAAAAGTACTTCAAATCACTACTAATCATAGAAAAAATCAGAAGCTATAAATCATATCTTTATTCTGGATATGATTTCTACAGGGAAATAAAATTTAAATAACCAAGAATGATACATATAAGTATTAAACAAAATACGCATAATTTATGAATGCAAAGATTTATATGTAGCATGCTTAGCAAGCTTAAGTTCTGATTTTGAGAATGTTTTTTTATAACACAGTTCTTCATTTGCCTGCATATTTATTTTTTCAATCAAAACTGCTTCAAGAGTTTTAAGACCTAAATTTGGTCGAAATTCCATCTGATTTTTTTTAACAATAGAAAAAATTCTTTCGCAAGCTGCATTTGAATGAGGTATTATTAAGACAGCAAGCATTACAGAAGGCAATACTTTGTATTTAATACACCCATTCATATTTTTTAATTTGGCAATTTCTCCCCATGCTATATCAATACGCAAATCTACAATTTCTTTCAAATCATCTACTTGATACATGGAAAATTCAATTTCTACTTGATTAAGACATTTTTCATCAATAATGGATGGAAAAGTATTCATCAAGTAAAGAACAGATGAAAATGAGACTTCAGTTCTCAAGTTGATGTCAGCAACTTCAGCATGTTTTAGAAATGGATCACTCAGTGGAAATTTATCAATTATATATGAACATGCAGTTACAAAAAAAGCTCGCACAGAATTGAAAAATGATTTCACTTCACTTTCATTCAACTTGGCATTTTTTAAATATAGTCTTGATTCCGCACCAATCACTAAATTTTCATTTTCTTTTTGTTTACTATACTTCTGAAATGGAATAGACATTAGAGTAACATCTTCATTTTCTTTAGAAATTACTGATGGTTTTACGAATCTAACAAATAAATTCATTAAAAGTTCAAAAAGTTCTCTTCTCAATTTATGCATATAAGGAGCTTGTTGTTGCAAATTAATATTTACTGTTATAAACAAAGGCAAAGTATTTTTCAAAAATAACAAGTACAATTTGGTGGTCGGTGACTGTAAAATTTTTTTAATGTTTTGCAATCTCTTTCCTTCATTCTCACTGTTATCTGGTTTATCTCCAAAAAAATTTATCACAGCATCCCACTGTTCCAAAATCCTTGTTATAGATTCTAAAAGAGACAACCATCTCGTACTGCAATATTTCAAAATTTTATGAGATTTTGCATTCTGTCCCAAAATTTGTTGAGCAACTTTGAAGCTATGCTTCCGTTTCGAACTTTTCTCCAAGTAAAAATATATATCTATTATCAACATTTCAATTTCTGAGCCAATTAATTTTTCAGTAGCTTTTTTTGCAGCTATATGCAAGAGGTGGCACGGACAACCTCGGGTGATTATTATTGGTTGATGCATTTTGATAAATGATGCTACACCTTTAAACTTTCCAATCATATTACTAGCATTATCTGAAGAAAATGATAAGCAATTTTTCCATTCTAAACCTTTGTTTTTAAAGTTTTCATTTATACAATTAAAAATACCTTCTCCTGTATTATTCGTGCATTCTAAAATAGAAATCAATGAAGTAATTATCACTCCCTTTTCTTTACTGTAGTATGTTATAACCAATGGGTACAGTTTGTTATCATTGTTATCATTACTTCCATCAGTACTTAGAGAAAATGATGTACTGCACACTGATTTTATAATATCAGCAACAGTATTTTCTGCAAGCGTTTTCACAATAGCAGCAGTTTTGGTATGACCGCAGCTAAATTTTTTTTGCTATGGCAGAATCCAGAAACATTGCTTTGAAGAGCTCTTTGGAATGATCCGAAACAGAAAGCGGTAGATTATGTTCAATTAAAAAACGAACAAAATAGCATTCGGCTTTTATAGGATCTGTTTCATCATCTTTTATTAAGAAATTTGTTATTTCTTTAGATTTTACGGTGCCAAGTTCTATATGCTTTTGAGAAAACACATGCCGTTTACAGTCATCTTTTCCGCCATGAGCAACTGAGAAGTCTTTGTTGCATACACTGCAGTGTGCATGATTCACAGAAATTTCGGACGTTTTAATGCATGGAAATTCTGAAGAATATGAATCTTTAAACTTCTGCTTTGATAATTTTGGCTTCTTCGTTCGAGGCAGCATTATGATTAAAAATCTTTCACCTGATTCACAGTTCACAAGACACACGCTAAGCTCTTGCCGTAAACTACACAATGCAGCCGAATGCAGCCTAAACACGCATCAGCGAGGAACCTGGGAGACAGACAATTGGGTGGAACTATTGATAAGTCGTTAACGGTTGGAGTTACTGATCTACGATTGGCTAATTCTTCAAAACTAGGAACGCACTCAACACGTGATATATGATAACACGAGTATTCAGCCAATCATCGGATGAATTAGTTGGTTCCCCGTTTTGCGTACTGGTTCTCCTGCTCTTGTTTCTGTAAAATCCATAGTTTTTTCCATACTTTTCGTAGCTCGTAGTTTTTCATGAATTTCCGTAGAAACTACGGAGAATCCGTAGTAGTTGGAGTCTATGCATTTAGGTACGCAAATAAAAAATAAATAAATGAGATTAACATTTAAATAAATGAGATTTAAATTAAACAAGCAGCAACACTCATAGCATCACCTACAAAACAAGCAGAAAACAAAAGAAAAAGAATTAAAAATTATATGCTAAAACATAAAAATAAAACTTTATGAAACACTGGATGAGACTTGAAATCATCATCTAAAATTTATAAATTTCAATGAAAGTGTAAAACTTCAAGAAAATCTAATTCATCAGCTGAAGAATTAATTATGTTCCAATGAATTTCAGTGGAATAAAATTAATTGAATGACTAATGTGATACATTATTAGGCATTGAAAATTTTATTTATTACTTCTTTTCAGACATAATATTCTTGTTCTCTTACAAAAATTAAAATTAATAATAAATATATTTTAATGGTCTATGAATTTAGCAGATGCAGATAAAAATATAGAGAAAAGTTATAAACTTTTCATGAATTAAAATATGAAATATGATCAATCAAGGGCTGAATATAGAATTTTATTTCTAAGAGAGAAAAAAATTGGAAGTGGACTTGTAGAAAATCTAAAGAATTTTGTAACAGAAAGAGGAAAATATGGTGAGAATAAAAACATTGCAATTCTTTTGAAAGGGAGAAAACTTAAAATGGTGAGTAAAAACTATATAAATTACCAAAGAAGGGGAAAAAATGTTCGGCAGGAACAAAATTCAAATCTCTTTTTGACCCTATAAACAATATCAATATCTAAGGCTATATTTTGCTTAAATTAGAAATATAAGGCTTTATTTAACCAACAGATAAAATTACAAAATTTAACTTCATATGATATAAACAGGGTAAAATATTTAATGGAAGTTACTAAAGGCAGTTTCAGAAAAAATTGCAGCAATGCATGAATTTGCACAATTTTTCAAAAAGACTTTCATATACTTCACATATAAAGGTCCTCAAAAATGAAAATATCAGCAGTTTATTTTCCTTTTTAGAAGCTTGAGAAATTGATTAGACTTTAGTAGTAGTAAAAAGAACTAATTCTGTTTTATAGTCTTCAAATTCAAGGCATTTCAATTGTAAGATTTCAAAAAGGATTTAATTACCAATGTTTTAAATGTAGTTATATACAACACATGTAAAAAACAAACAAGTGTACTACACAGAGGTAACTTACTTCAAGCTCAGCTTGTTTTCTTGCAATTGTTATATTAAACAGATCCAGCCCTCTTTCATACTCCTAAATTTTATATAAATATTTTTACAAATGCAAACATAATAAATTATAAAAACAAATTCACTTCTTCTATAAAACAAGATTAAACAAAGTGGACAAAAATGAGAGTTATGACTTCTAAAAAATATGGTACTTACATACTATCACAACTATCTTAGTAGAAGTAGCCAAATTTTCAAAAAATGCCAAACTCTGGCAACCATGTGCATAAACATTCTTCCCGCAACCATGCTCATAACAATTGTGCCAATCAAGCAACACTGTATGTGTTTGTATGTGTTCTATTTTGTTGTATTCCAAGTTCCAACAAATTGTATATACAAATCATGACATTTTTTGCCTTAAACTTAGTTTTAAAATATGAGTTTGTGGAATTTGCCAGCAATGGAAGAAACTATAGTAAAATGTCAGCAGTAATACAGAATTTTGCTAAAAATTTTCTAAAGGGAACAATGAGGAAATGTATTTTATCTTTCTAAAAAAGATGGTGCAAAAACCAACTTGTACATGCTAAGCACCTTTTTCATCCATAAAAAATTGCCAAATTGTGCCAAGATGGTTGTGATAGTGTATAAATATCAACAATTATATTTTTAGATGTTATTGTTTTTACAAAGATATTGCTAAGTTTATTGTCTCATGAACATGGAGTGGGTTAGATTCTAAGCAAAATTTTTCAAAGCTCATTTCATCCCAATTATAATCAGCTATGGTTTTCATAAAATGCATATATAAATAACAAACATTATAACACAATAGAACACTCCCATCTCTCAGTACGATGCAATAAATTTATGCGTACTAAGATTTCAGATAGACAGAGCATGAACTTTGACAATTTGTTTTAGTAACTTCCTCTAGCTGCAGCACATTTCTTCTTAAACACTGACCACTTCTTAGACAAAAGATTTAAATTCTGTTTTTGGCTTGCATTTTAGCATCTCCTTTCTCATAACTTGCCAAGAATCTCCAATAAGATTGAAATCGAACAAATTTGGGACTCAGTCCGAAACTTCAACTATGATATACGGATTAACAATACCTTGTTGGAAGAGTGAATCATCACATATATGAAAATGAGATACTAGAACAGTGGTTCTCAAACTTTTTTGCCCCATACATCCCTTTCACCATTGCTATATCATTCCCACCTCTCTGTTTCAAAACTCAAAAAATGCATTATATACATTTATTTGAATTTAAATTACTTTTTAATATGTTTCATAAATTAAACAACAGAAAGGATAGAAAATGGTGATAAATATCAAAACTTGAATAAAAGTAGTTTTTTCTATTCATAAACTAAAATTAAATATCTAACAGCTAAATAAAAAAGCTGACTGCATTTCCCTTCCCTATTTCATGAATGAAAATCTTACCAATACCATAAAACCAAAACATGCATATAATTGCACAGACACTGGAAACTTTTCTCTTTATTCACATTAAGGTGAATCCATAATTTAGTCAATGGCTTTGCATCCAATATTTCCATGTAGGACTGGGAAAATGGCTCTCCAAACCAACTCTCACTTTACATCACTGAGTTTTTACCAAAGGTAAACAATCCTTGGTCTAATGCTTTATTAAAAATGAAATCAATGTAAGACATAACTGTTAATTAACGTACATGAGTAGAACATGGGACTGTTTGGGAAAATTTAAAAGCACTAATATATGAACGACGATGTTATTTTTTTAGTCTCTGTGCAGAAAGTGTCAAGGAAAGTCCCTGTACGGACTCACAGTGTGAGGTTGTCAGAGTGAACTACCAAAAAGTAGTAAAGGATCTGGCAGAGTATTATCCAGAACTTTTAAGAAGGGATGAAGTTGGTACTCTATACAGGGTGATTCGCTACCAGACCGACAAACTTGCAGAGTGCGTAAGGGGTACAGAGATGACTCAGAATCACATAGGAATGCAGGGTCACAAATGCTTCAGTTGCGAGCTATGGTGCAAAGAAGCAGAGAAAAAGAACAGAGCAACACATTAATGGTACAGAAAATATTTTATTGAAAGGTTGTACAACAAGTATTCGAAATTACAACCAGAAGTTGTCTGGCAGGCCTGACAGCAGGGCAGCATAGAATTGCTTATGTTCTGGAAGTTTCCTAGCATGTCACGTATCCTACAGATATTCAAGCAACGAGGTCTTCAACTGAAGAAACGGGCATCTTGGACACCAAACTCCTCATATGATCCCAGAAGAAGAAGTCCATGAATGACAGGCCCAGTGATCTGGCAGGCCAATGAAATGGGCCAACAAAACCTATTCACTGCTGTACAAGAATTAGGCGGTATACAGATGTCAGTCATGCAATGTGGAGGAGCCCCATCATGCTGATACCACATGGAGCAGCACGACAGAGGAACATGTGCTGCGTCAAAAAGTTCGGGTAGGAGATGTTGCAAGAAGATCAGGTATGCCCTACCATCCAAAGGATTGGGCAGAAGGTACAGTCTAATCAGAGTAGTCTCCAAGAACACTAGTTGAAACATTGACGAGAAATGCTCGAGCTGCATGTGATTGCATACGACGAGGGTTCCTCAAAGCCCACACATGGGCATTATGCTGACTGAAGGCTCCCTCACATGTGAAGTATGCTTCATATGTGAACAATATGGATGCAGCATATGTGCCATCTGCAGCACTCAGTTGCAAGAACCATGCAGCAAACATCCTCTAGAGTGGATAATCCTCAGGCTCTAATAATTGGATGCAATGAAGATGGTATGCACTCACTTGCTTTGCTGCGAGTATTCTCCAGACAGTACGAGTACTTGGATTGTCTTCTGCATTACAAAACAAAAATGTACACAATGTCATCTGCTGTTGGCATTCAAGCAATGCACAATTTTTTCTACTTCAGCATGCCCGTTAAAATCTGTAGCTCCATACACCATCAGCATGTTGACCAGTTCGTTTGAATGCGTGTTCATCCTACTACCTCGGAAAATGGATCCCAAATGACGAATTCCAGCAGGATTGCTGTTCACACAACTTCCGTTCAGCACCATCTACTGCAAGACTGCTGGGAGGAATCTTCCAGAACGTCAATGTAAAGCCTGCCAGACGACTTCTGGACGTAATTTTGAACGCGTTTTGTAGCACAACCTTTCAATAAAATGTTTTTTTTTCCTCGATAATGTGTTGCTGTCTGTTCTTTTTCTCTGCTTCTTTGCACCATAGCTCACAACTATGGGATTTGCGAACCCGCATTAATATGCAATTCCGATTCGTCTCTGTACTCCTTACACAGCCTGCAAGTTTGTCAATCTGGCAGCGAACCACCCTGTAAGAAGATATATGACAGAATGTTCGAAATAGATTCTTGATGCTTTAATATAATTCACTCAAAGGGTAAAATAAAATTCTTTGGGAGTATAAAAGAATATGCTATAGTTTCGTAGAATGTAGCATCTCTTAAATGAATGCCATGATGACAGATATGATAACTGGGTGGCGTTAGTAGTCACTCAACATTACTTCAGCTTTCAGAAAAGTACCAGTTTTATTATCTCATGACAAAGAAAATGTAATCTTGTTTTAAAGAAGCAGTTGTTTAAGATGCAAAGATATCTACTGTGTATTATTTCTTGCAGTCAATGAGAAATATTCTGATAACAGACATGTTCAAATTCCTATGAAACTTAAAGCTAAGTTTGTGCATTTTTTTCATTTCTGAGGATGTTTATAGATTCATTTATACTTAATCTCCATAATGGCAGTATTCAAACTCTTAACAATGTAAATACGACATCTGATTTTATGACCATTTTTTGCATAACTTCATGTCGTTTTTTGCATGAAAAACATTTAAAAAAATTCACATACACAGAAAAGCAGAAATTGCCCGTGCTGGTAGTGCATCTATTTACTAACTATGAATTAGGAAAGAATAATTAATCTAAAAATACTATAACATGCTGATTATAGTAGACGTAAACTTTCATAGAAAACCATGGCTGAAAGAAATTATTTTGTTTATTACACTAATTCTCATAAATGAAGATAACATTCTGAACATCTATCCTAGCCACACAAGGTAACAGTTACAATCCTAGTAAAAGAATAAGTACTTACAAGAAAACTATTTCTTACTGGACTAGAAGAGAAACACGCTAATGTGACAATCAAAATCGTAAAAACAACCTTGTATTTAGCGTAAGTATATTGAAACACTCAATCGATTTCGAGGGCAGCTAAAGGTCCTTCCTCATCAGAAGAAAGAACTTTTTTTTTTTAATTTATAACATATTCTGTCAGTGTGGTTTAAGATATATTGGCCAAACAAAAAGAGCGTTGAAGTTTCGTATCAAGGAACACGAGTCTTACTTCAGAAAAGGCGAAATTAACAAGTCTTCAATAGCATATCATAGTTGGACATTTAACCATAATTTTGACTTTGGGTCTGCAAAAATTATCCAAAAGGCTTCTTCCATAGATGAATTGGATTTTCTTGAGGCTTTTCACATTCACAAAGATTTAGCAGGTTTAGTTAATGATTTGAAGTCCAATCCAGTCCTTCCTAATGCCTTTAAAATTCTACTATCTTAATTCAGTTATTTTTGACAATAGATGGCGTTACCTCCTCGCGTTTGGTACTACCAGAGGGTATAAAAATCTGTTCAGTGGTTGCTTTCCATTATTCGAAGTTCCGATTTTGAGCGTGAAGGTGCAGTTGCCCCTCGCTCCCTATTTTTAACTTTGCTAATTTTTCTTGTCCTTTGTTGTTACATGTTTGATCAGATAGCCTGGCTCAGTAAAAGTAGGTGGCCAGTGTAACTGATTAAAAATCCGGTTAACCACGTGCAGTGCTGATAAGGACCACGTGTTTCTGAGACTCCTTTTACTTTATTTTTCTTCTTTCTAGGTATTTCTTTCTCCTTATGTGGAGGGACCTTTAGCTGCCCTCGAAATCGATTGAGTGTTTCAATATACTTACGCTAAATACAAAGTTGTTTTTTACGATTTTGATTATTTCTTACTGCTTTTAAAAAGAAGACAACTATGCATAAATTTACAGCTTATACGTAATTTTAATCTCTTGGTTTATGGATGTCTCTTATCATTTTCACTTATGTAAATATAAATTCAGTAATACTGCTGAATTAATAACATTAAGTACAACTGAATATTTAAAAACTTACACTTATCTCAGATAACATCTCGTTTGTAAATTTTTTGCCTAATAACTTCTGAACATATAATTCTTTGTATTTTTTACATATTTCTAAATGATGTTTCATATGTTCCCAAGACCAATTTCGTCGCTTTCGTAGAACATCCTCTTCCAGAATAGCAGTAATGGCAAAGTTCCACCTGTAATAAAAATATAAAAATTGTGAATACTATACTGTAGTGCCACACATGAGCAAAAATTTTCATTTGAAACATATTACTTAAGAGCTGCACATGATTTTTAGTTAAATAAATCAAATATTCAGTGATAAGCTATGAAATGAAAGAACCATTTAAGCTAAACTTTTAAATACGGTAAAATATCCCAGCTAAAGTGGAGATCTTTGAAAGCTAGGATACTGAAGAACTATGTAGTAACTATTTGCAGAGTTCTTGTATGTAAGTAACAATTGCAGAGAAGGGTTAAAATACTTTTTTATTCTAACTGAAAAAGAGATTAACAGTCAGCCACTCTTGGACATACAGTGGGCCTCCACTTGAGTTTTAGCTTAAAACAGAAAATATAAAACAAAGACTAAATATATTTAATAAGGTGAAGATGCACAAATCAAACTTGCATAGTTGGCCCTTAACTAACAATCACCGGCATAAGCTAACAAGCGCGTAATAAATATATAGCCATATAATAACAAGCTTTAACTAATAGCAACAACGTGGCTGAGAAGCAGGCCACACTTTACTACTAAAATAACTCATATCAACTTAAATACAGTGGAACTTCAAGATATGAGTCTAATTTGTTCCAGCCTTGAGCTCATATAGCGAATTTTTCGTATCTAGAAACAAACTTCACCATTGAAAATTATGGTAATCTGTTCCACGCTCCCAAAAATATCTACATAAAAATCAATTTTCCTACTAAATAACTCCGGTAAATAATATAACAGTAGTTTACCTTTATGATGACTGGCGTTTGGGATGTGTGGATGACGAAACAGACTACTGTGGGGAAGGAGAGTCCCTTTATGATTCAGGAAGGCTCTCTCTTCTTGGAAACTTTATCCCATTGGAAGCATGTTCTGGGTCAGAATCACTAACTTTCTTTTAGTTGCAGGTTGCTTTACCAAAAACTTATCTAATAACACTTGCTTCTGTCTCCTTTTCAATATGTCTCTAAAATGAGATACTAGATTGTCATTACACAAGTTCATGGTCCACCCACACACTGCTTTATTAGGGTGATTATCTTCAAAGAAAGTCTTCACTTTTTCTTATTTTGCCAACACTTTTTTAATCTTACCAGATGAGAGTGCCTCATCTCCCATTCCCTCCTACCCTAACAAAAGCTCTTCTTCCACCTCTTGTTACTGCTCCTTGTGAAGTTCTTTAAGTTCATCCGTTGTAAGTTCTTCATTACGCTCTTCATATATCCAGATCACTACCATCCACATCTAGACCTATACTTTTCCCTAGACATACAATTTCTTCGACTAGCTGCACTGTGTTGTCCACAAGTTGAGGATCGAAACCTAAGTCAGGAATACTTTAAGGCCACAGTTTCGGTGCTGAATTCAGATTCCTGACTGAGACTTCTTCCCAAGCCTTATCAATGAGGTTTAAACAGTATAGGATGTTGAAGTGATCCTTCCAAAATTATCTGAGGGTACGTCTTGGATTTTCAAAATACTTTTGAAATAAGCCCTTTGTGTATAGCTTCTTAAAGTTGGAAATAACTTGCTGATCCATAGGCTGAAGAAGTGGAATGGTGTTGAGAGGAAAAGCTTGACTTTTATGAACTGAAATTCCTCCAGCAAATCATCTTCAAGCCCTAGAAGATGTGCAAGAGCATTATCATGGACGCGCAAAGCCTTGAGTGGAAAATTTATTTCCGTGAACGTATATCTTCACTGAGGGACCAAAAACTTCATTGCCCCACTCGATGAAAAATTGCCGTGTTACCCGGCTTTACTGTTGGCCGGTCACATGACATTCAGTTGGGTTTTGTGCACCTTCCCCCTCTTGAAACCTCATGGATTTTCTGAATGGTAGACAAGCAACAGCTTGATTTTACAATCTCCACTTCCATTGGCGCAAAACAAGAGGTGAAGCCTTGCTTTCATTGGCTTGTGGCCAGGCAAAGATTTCTCCTCTTGCATGATGTAGCTCCTCTTACGCATTTTGTTCCAAAAAAGACCTGATTCATCACAAATACTTGCTGGGGAAGAAACCCCTCACTAGTAATAAATTTTAGGAACCCTGGCCAAAATTTATCAGCAGCAGCTGTATCAGAGTTCGCAGTCTTTCCTTCTTGTATAGCGCTGTGAACATCGATTTCCTTTTTAAATTTCTCAAATCATTCACAGCTTGCCTTAAATGCCATCTCATCTTCAGTTGATGGACCTGGTGTTTTTCGGAGAAGGTCCAAATACCTTACCTTTCTTAGGCTTAGTGAAAATAATAGCTTCCAACACTGAATTGTCTTTTAACTGCTTCTCGTCAATCTACGCTAACAGCTTTTCAACATCATCCAGGAGTTCTGGATGATGCTTGGAATTAATGGTATGACGAGGGGATTCCCCAAGTCGAACAGGAATGGGAAATGTGCCACACATACCAACAGTCTGACTTGCTTCTCATTACTTGAGTCAATGTTCATATTTAGAGACAAAACTTTTGCTCATATTTTCCTCGTATCTCGAATTTCTCGTATATAGAGGTGCTCGTATCTCGAGGTTCCACTGTACTTGTTTATGCCTTATCTGCATACAGCATAATACTGAAAACTCATTCTAACAGGAAAACATAGGTAGGAAAAGGAGAGCATACAGGAAAGGCATGTCTTAAAATAAAAATACAGTAAATCCCTACAATACTTTTAATCAACTTTTAGCCATAAATATTTGTAATATATTATCTGGGTGCTTTAGTAAAATTCTCAGTTAACAATTAGCCATTACATTCAACATTCAAGTAGCCAGTACTGGTCTGTGGTGGACTTAACTTGAAAAAATTAAATGCAATTCAATAGGCTGTTTATTTCTTTCTTGAAATGCAATAATTATTTTCATCTGAAAACTATCACAAATAATGACTGAATTTTGTTATAAAAATGTACTGTAAATTTTACATTGATGATTATACACAATAACATCCTACAAATTGAAAGATTAAAAAAAGAACGGGAAAATGTTCGTTCTGTTTTAACATTAGCTTTCACAAAACAAGGCCCAACACATTTATTTTAATATGCAACAGCAAAAATCCAACTTCTCTTCCAGAATGAATCTACATATGTGCACTAGCTTTAATTTGATATATAACAAGCACTGAAGACTAGTACTGAAGGATGAAAATTCACGAGTTGAAGCTTGAAGAATTTGAAGCTTAAACATGTTTTAAAGTATAAGAACAGACTAGTTTAAAACATTTCCTAACTTACCATTCTTTTGCATGACCTAACTTTGGAACATCTGGCCTGTATTTTCTATATAATGTAGCAACAGTCATGCGATCAAGAGATTCCAATAACTTGATTAAGTCTTGATACTGAAATTAAATTAAAACATAACATTTTAAAAGTTAAATATCAGTTAAACAAAAAAGAAATTCAACCATTTCAATTCATTTAGATGTTAAATATTTAAAATTAATAATATAGAAAATATGAGTATTTGCCTCAAACACAATTGCAGTTTAGTCATAAAATTTATATTTCATTAATATCATACTTTTACATTTTGAAACAAAATCACTTATGAGCAATAACAAATAGGTAAATAATACAAAATCTACCTGTAACCTTGAAAGACCAACAGCTATTTCTTCCATTACAACATTCAACCAAACTTTAGGAATTTTGAACCCTGATCCGTCTGATTCTGGCTTAGAATTCAACTGCAACTGAGCTTTGGAATTTATAGGACCAAGCACTAAACAAATATTTAGAATTTATATTAACACATCAAAAATTTTATAATGAAAGAAAATAGCAGTATAAAAATAAATAATATGCCATAATTAAACAAAAAGTTTTTAAAAAATTTTAAAAAAAAACCACGAAAAAAAAATTTTTTTCCTTTACTTAAGAGAAGTTATGCAAAGTTCACCAAAAGTAAGGGCTAATATGTTTCTTATCGTCAAGTCAATAATATTTCTTTTTCCTTAAGCCTTCTATTGCTAAACTGTAACATTAAAAAAATGTCTGTCTGCCATGTTGAATACATACATTAATAAATTTCACATAGCATATTATTAATCAATATTTTTTGAGAATATTAATTTAGAGTACCTGAGCATAGGAGTCAGTAAAGGCACATATGAAGAACAGAATCGTGTCAATTTAGCAATGTAGCATGAATGTGTACTTAATACTGTAAAAGTTAATGAGCATGCATTAATGAATTGATTTCTTCCTTCTTATGTGAAGATGGGAATATATACAAGCATATGCATCGAGATAAAAATGTTTTTGTTGGTTTCTTAAACAGTGGGAAATTCTTATCATTCTTCATATTCAATATATAACAGCTAACACTTTTTTTTTGCTTGCTTTTGTTTCCTTGATTCCTTTATTTACAATGATCACTTAATCATAAATTGCAGAACACCAGGATTAAAAAAAATCACAGAATCTTCACTAATGTTCTAAAGCTAGAAGTACCAAAAATTTACTTATTCATTTTTTGAACTTATTCATTTTGGAAAATACTTATGTACGCTGCTCAAAAAAAAAAAAAAAAAAAAAAAAAAGGGACAGTCCTATATCTCCCAATCTACTGGGCCGATTGACAAAATTCAAACTGCGTTCTTCATGTCTCGAAAGCGCGACTTAGGATATATATTAGATTTATATATAGCACTATTCTAACATAGGTATTTTGACATAAAATCGGACTTTTTCTGAAATAACATACCAATTTTTTTACATATTTCGATTCTACAACTCAAATTACGCCTAAATATAAAATTTTGTAAAATTTGGAGCGAAATTTATGGAGAAATTCACAAATTTATGTTGGCACTTTTTTGTCAGTTTGCGCCAATATTTGGTAAGAATAGTCACTTGGCGAACTTCTTAATATATGGCAACCTAGTTTCCTTTCCCGTGAGAGGAAAAAAAGTCACCATCGTTCCTTTTTTCCAAATAATATTCTTTATATTATATTTTTAATTATAACTTATTATTTTAAGTAATTTTTTCTTTTTCGAATTTCATTTTAATTGTTTAAGTTGCATGGTTTTTTTCGAATAACTGTCTTAAAAATTTCTATTTACCTATTCGAACTGCGTAAATAAAGGTGCAGCGTTTATTTTTTTTCAAATAGTTTTCTTTATATATATTGTTTGTCATAGTTATTATTTTAGGTAATTTTTAAATTCTTATACTTTTATTTTAATTGCTTGTTTTGCATTGTCTCTTCAGATAATTGTTTTAAAATTTTCTATTTATTCCTTCGAATTGAGCATTTTAAATATATTTATTAATATAAATTTTCCAGAATTTGATTTTATTTATTTGAATTGCCTTTCTTTCGGAGGAATACTTTGTAACCCAGACTACGATGCGTTTAAAAACTGCACATATTAAAATAGAAAATACAGTAAAGCACAGTTAACACGCCTTTCAATGTTCTGTTCAGAAAAGATATATATAAATAAGAGAGACATTTAACTTAAAATTGCGACATTTTAACTTAGGATGACTTGCATACACTGCTTTAAACAGTTTTAACATCGTGCCCATTGCTTTACACAATTTTATCCTACATTTGGCTTCTTAAATGTTATTCATATTTTAGTCAAATATTTTTATTTTTGAAATCGTAAGAATCAAATATCATAAGATTAAAAAGTTTTAAATTAAAAAAAAAAAAATACAAATACAAAATTTTACCCAAAAATTTATTTTTTCTTCTCTTTTTCTTCAGGCATTCCACTTTATTCTTGCTCTTTTTCTTTAGGCATTCCGCAACCATATTAAAAAGCATCCAAATTTTCGAAATATCTTGATATTTCTGACAATCATTTTAAATAAAGTTATCGCCTTCCATTTCATAAAGGCCCACAAACGGCCTAGCGGTAAAGTCGCTGAACACTGATAGTTCACTCCGGGGTTCGAATCCCGGTAAACGGGCTGGTTGCATAGGCGTTTTCGTGGATTTTCTCATGTGTACCATTTATGCCAGCTGGTTTCTCTTAGAAAGTTTTTCACAAAGGCATCCTTCCTTTTAGGCAGATAGCCCTGCTTTGACGTAACTTAATAATCCAATTCAATCCATTTCATCAATATTTGGTAAGAGCCTTTATCAGTCTTTAGAGGCTAAACATTTTAAAGGTATGAGATGAAAGGAAAGACTGGTTTCATTAAGAGGTTTTGGTTTATTTAATTACGACAAAGCACACTAGGGCTATCTGCCTAAGGAAAGGGATGCCTTCGTGGAGGACTTTCTAAGGAAAACTGGCTCGCATACACGTTACACATGGGGAAAACCACGAAAATACCCATGCAGCCAACCCGTTCGCGGGATTCGGACCTCGGACAGAACTACCAGCATTCAGCGACTTTATCACTCGGCTGCTGTTTCATCAGGAGGACAAAAAAAGATCTTTAGGCGACATCCACATACATCACTGGATAAACTCCTGAATCTTCAAATAATTCGACTGAGAAAATCATGGGATTCTCCATTTATGATACGATATGATGTTCTATAACGTAATTTAAATTTATACAACCATATAGTCTAAAACCAGTCGCTCTTCACTTTAATCGGCAATGATATCATTTTTGTCTTTTCTGTTAACCACAAGCTCAATTGATGGTATTTGCTGGTGTACACGTCCAAGTGTTTTTTCTTTGAACATCTAAATTCTTTGAAGTATCCTGAAAGTATATTCAAAAGCGTCCAACTTTTTGAAACATCTTGGTATGTCTGACAGCCAAATTTCCCTGCAAATTTTTGCTTACTTTTCTCCCTAATTTTCTTCTTTCCTTCTACAGTTATTTTCAGTGCACACACAAGAAAATTAAGACTTTTTGATTGCTAGACTTCCATAAATTTTGCATTCTTGTCAATTTTTTAAAATATCAATTACATGAATTACGTTTCAGCTGAAGACAGCTTTTCATTTTCTAGTCATTTTAACTATAAATAAAGTTTAAAGCGAAGTCCAAAGGATAAATATTTTAATTAAAATATTTTTGATAAATGACAAAGAAATAAAACAGTCCAGCAGGGTTTATTCTGTACCACCGAGTGACACGATTCTTATATCGGCTGAAACAATCTAAATCATATTAAAGATCATGTTTTTTATAGAATCTATAACGCGAGAGAAAAATTAGCTTCTTAAAACATTCTTTCTAAGAGAATTAATATAAAAGATTATATTTATATATATATATTTTTAAAGCTGGGACTTGAACCAAACTGTCAAATTTTTAAAGTTTAATTTACATGGTGGTTATAATTAAAGTTCCAATTTGAAATGATCATAAAAGGAAAACTACCGTACCAAATGTTATCAAACTTGGGAATCGTGGAAAGGAGGTTATGGGAATTTATTTTCCGCAGAAAAAAAAAGAGTTCAAAAACTCACCACCAGGGGAAAAATGTCGCTGCATACAAGATTGTTAAATGAAATAAGACACGAAAACATCTGTTTAAAATGTGTTTAATATTTTCCGAAATGTGTTACAAAGCATGTTCAATGTAGCGTCCAGCATTTTCCGAAAGCAAGTTAAATCCTGTTACTGCATTCTCAACAGCAGCTCTTGGCATATCAGGAGGAATGTTACGGACATGTCAGTGTATCACATTTTTCATTTCTGCCAAATGGTTTAGATTATCACTATAAACAGTGCTTTTGAGAAAACCCCATAGCTAAAAGTCACAGAGGTTAAGGTCTGGTGGGAAGAGGGGAAGTGTTGGCTTATAATACGTTCATTCGTGAAATGTTGCTTAAGTAACTGTGCGACACACGTGAGGTGGGGCCCAGCCCTGCATAAAAATCAGAGTATCTAAAATGCCACATTACTGCAGTTCACGTATCATGAAACATTTTAACATTGACTCTAAGTGAGCTGCAACCACAGTGGTCCAGCTGTCGACTGCTCTTTAGAGAAAAATGGTTCAGTTATAAAACTAGCTGTCATTCAACACTAAACGGTGTGGAATGACTGCTATGCAGTCGAATGCAGTAGGAGAATGCAATGGAACTAGATAGATAACATGAGGGTTTTCTTTGGCCCAAATCGATTAAAAGCGTTTTGAATCAGTATCTTCATGTTTTAGGGCCGAATTCAAAAATTACAAATTAGCGATCTATAAGAAAACGATTTCCAGATTTACGCACTTGTGCGAGTGACTTGCAATCTCACATTTTCTAATCGCTAATTCGTGGTTTTCACGGAAGAATTTCTCACTTACACGGATGGTGCACTCCACATTTATCGAATTTAACGCCTTTAAATGGTAATTTGCTTACTTCAAAATTTCTTAAGGGTATACAACATATAAACCCGTGTAACAAAAGGTTAAGTCAGATTCCGACCCATATTTCGTTTAGAAATATTGCATATTTCCCCCCCTGGTGGTGAGGTTTGGAACTTCCTTTTTTTTGCGGAAAATAAATTCCTATGACCTCCTTTACACGATTACCAGGTTTGATAACATTTGATCCAGTAGTTTTTGTTTTATGAACATTTCAATGTGGAACTTTAATTACAACCACTCCGTTATATTATTAAATTTTCATTTGAAGCTATGCGTTATATGTATACCATACGTAAAATTTTCGCTTTTATGGAAAAATAAAGAATCGAAGCAAATATACTTCGATTATTTAATTTATTTATATATAATCGGACCAAAACTGAAAACATTTCCCCTCCCTTCGAAAATAAAATATTGAATTTCAACCTTGAATTTATTGTGTTATCGAAATATTTAATTTGACTTATCTTCTAAGTCCTAGTTCCGACAATAATTCCGTCAAAAATTCCGAATTACTTAAGCTGAAGTAAAAGATTTAGTATATATTCACTGTATGTTAATAAAGTAATCAAAGTGTAATAAAAATAGATTATAGAATTTAAGCTGATGCAACTTTATGTCTGACTGCACAACATGTAATGGAAGAGAAGGCTTATAGAGATCTGTTTTTGACATGCCTCTAAAAGTAGATGTCATACTCCTTTTGTCTCTTCAATATCAAAAAACTTTCCTTTGAGAGGAAACTGTAGTTTTTGGGAAAGAAAAAATATCACAAGAAGATAAATTTGAAAAACATGCAGGACGATTGAGTACACATACTTATTTTCGGAACACAAGCGGTTCTCTGACTGGTTATTGAATAATGAAAAGATGCATTGTCATGCAATACAAAACATTTGGAATACGTTTTCTGACTGAAAACGTAAGATTAAAAGTCATCTGCTTAATTCACAGCCATTTACAAGTCAACTATCGGGGCAATTGCAGAATCGTTTTGATCCTGAGCTTGTAAGACAAACCTTATATCATTGGATTTAAACACTTCTTTAATCTTCCGAACTTACTTCTTTAATCTTCCGAAAACGTTCCTTCTTAACTCATATTCCAAGAATATTAAGTGAATACAAGTATTGCAAAAGAAATTGAATATTCATTTGCACTATGGCTTGGTAGTTTACTAGCCGAGTTAACAAAACTTAAATTCTGCTTTTTGTGTCTAAGTATACAACAATATTTTAAATATTTACAAATAAAATATTAAATTGGAGATTTAATTGGAGCCTCTCCAGTTGCCTAGCATTTGAAGATTGTTAAATACTAATCGTTTGTTGCGAAGTCTAACCCAGGCTGCATGGTTGGTTTTCGTAGTTTCTAGGTTCTCTTTACAAAGATTCTCTATGAAAGCATCTTAACCAAATAGCTCCCATGTTCTTTCTATGTTCAAATAACCAAATAACCTAGTTTAAACTCGATTTTCAAGTGATGCTACTAGCAAAACCCGAATACTCATTAAAAATCATGGAGCTTGCCAATCGGGAGTAACATGAAAGATACGGCGCCAATAATTGAATTGCTGTTACGGTACGCTGTTTCTAAATTTAGATGGTCATTCCTTAATTAAATAGCCCACCAGCGGCCGAGCGGTAAAGACGCTGAGCACAGGTAGTTCGGTCTGAGGTTCGAATCCCGCAAACAGGCTGACTGCATGGGCGTTTTCGTGGTTTTCCCCATGTGTAACGTGTATAAGAGCCAGTTTGCCTTAGAAAGCCCTCCACAAAGGCATCCTTCCCTTTAGGCATCGTGTGCAATCTTGATGAATATAAAATTAAAAATTTTGCATAGAAAAATATTTGCATTCAGACAGAAAGTTTTTTGAAATATTTGCAATTACTTTATTAATAACTGTATCTATTAATAACCGTAATAATTACTTATTATATTACTGATGATTAGGATTCAGTTCTTGACAATTACATTCTAAATTAGAATTTTAAGGATGTAATGAAAATACGCTACGCACAAAAATACATTTTAGGATGAAAAATGAGTTGATTTTTTATGTTTTAAAACTTCTTAAATTCATTTAATAAACATCGTATCCTCGTTGTTAATTGAATCCAGAATGTTGTGTGTCGTTTAAATAATTATTCTTACTTGTCCACAGAAGCTGCTGACTTATCCAGCCATTAAATAGCTGCAGATCATTTCTACATAACCAGTGAACTTCAACTAATTCAGTCTCTAGAGGGTTGTATGTTTATATGTATCATAATTTGACTTATATAAATGATTATTCTAAATCTTATGTTTCTATAAAAATATACTGTGCTTTAAAAATATGGATGATAGTATCTGCCGCTCTTTCAGCCACTTCAAAAGTAACAGTTTGTTTAGAAATAAATTATGCAGTTAATGTCTTAAAATATTTTGATAAAATTCAAATATACATTAAACGAAAATTCTCAGTTTTAGACAATTCGATTTAAAACTAAGTAAAGTAGCAGACGATAAAACGCTGAAGGTAAAAATTTACTCTTAGAAAAATGTACTCTTATTTTCTTAAAAAGAAGGAAGAAAGAGAGAAATTAAAAAAAATTGTTAAAAATTTGAATAATATCATCTATAATTTTAAAAAATAGCTTTTCATATAGTATTAATAAATATTTATTATGCCTTATTGAGGGAAAAAATTTTATATAATTAATTCTCCGTAAAATTTTCCTTGAAATTTAAGGTTAAAAATAGCTGTGGCAATTCAGTGTAACAAAAATCCATAGACCACATTTGGCGTTATTATCGCTCAAAAAAAAGATGCCAAATTTCAAAACGTGAAAATATGTAAATTCGTGTATATCTTAAAAAATTTTGAATAAAAAATTCTAATTTTTTGCAGATATGCTTAAAAATACACCTATTTTATGATGATGGTAAAAATTTTATAGGTTATAATTCAAAATTTTTTTCGAAAAATTTATAAAAATTATTTAAAAATAGAAATTTAAAAAATAAAACACAAAAAATGGGTAAATTTTATTTGGAATGAACCTATATTTCGAAATGTGAGAGAAAAAATCAAAAAAGTTTAATAAAAAAAAGAGATATTAATAAATATTTGCCAAATTCAATTAACATTGAGGAGTTAAAATTTTGAGAGCTAATATTTTAAAAACTAGTTGTAAGATTTTTACAAAATTTGGTATTCTGGCATAATTTGAGTCGTAGAATCGAAATATGGAAAAAAATTGGTATGTTATTTCAGAAAAAGTCCGATTTTGTGTCAAAATACCTATGTTAGAATAGTGCTATATATAAATCTAATATATATCCTAAGTCGCGCTTTTGAGACATGAAAAACGCAGTTTGAATTTTGTCAATCGACCCAGTAGAACGGGAGATATAGCACTGTTCCTTTTTTTTTTTTTTTTTTTTTTGAGCAGTGTACATACGCATTGAGTTTCTCTGTTCAGTTTACAGCGATAAGTTCCCAGTTTTTCCCTGAAGGTGGGTCCTATCACTGACAAAGTGGTTAACAACAACAACAAACTCTTAAAACCGCCTCTTCTACTGAAAGCAACTGCAGCATTTTGTAACTATTGCTGCCAGTGAGCGAGTTTGAATCCACGCTTCTACGCACTCCGTTATCTCACACTGGATTAGGCAAGACGAGACAGGTGCTAACTACCAAAGTGGACAAAAGCCAATAGGCTAAAACGAGGCAGAGCACGTCAGCTGTGAAAAGGGGCCTCAAAGAAAAGCCTAACGGCTAAAAGAGGAAGTGAGGTTACAATGCTAGTGGAATAACATTAAAGTAGTTTAGTGTACTGAATACTACTACTTCAACCCAGGTTCAAATCCCAGTGAAATGACTAGTGCATTGGTTTCCATTGTTTTCTTCACGTGCAAAGTGAATACAACTGCCCCTTTGTGTAGACAGTCCTTAAGTATTTTCCCTATTCTACAACTAACCATTAGAGATGGAAGGTTGAACAGTCTCTAATTTTCTTGCATATACACTGGTTATCATAAATCAAGGAAAAATCACAAAAATCACGATTACTGAAAAAGTTACATGTAGAATTTAATGAAACTTACCCACAATATACAACACATAGTAAGGTATCAAATAACATAAAAAGAAATTATCAGACAAATATGGTAGTATAGAAATTAGCATATGTATAAAATGAACAAATCGAAGGTGTCAGTTTGCTATAGGAAAAGTACCTTCAATATGGAATATGATCGCCTCTAGAAGCAATACAGCACATACAGTGATGTGTAAAGCTTTCAATTACGCAGCCTATCAGTTTCACAGGAAGCGAGAGCCATTGCTCTTGCAAAGCAGTTGCAAACGCGACAAGGGTCTGAGGAGGCAGATTGAGAGCAGCTAGACATCTCCCTAAAGCATCCAAAATGTGCTCAATAGGATTCAAGTCCGGGGATCGAGCTGGCCACTCCATGCGCATAATTGTTTTCTGTTGAAGATAATCATCTACGAGCCCTGTGTGGTCTTTCGTTGTTGTCCTGTAACAGGAAAGCATCACCTGTTGCCCCGGCATATGAGCACACATAAACATCAAGGATGTCATCTCTATAAATCTGAGCATACACAGTTCCCCTTGGAAAGAGATGGAGGTCTGTACGTTCACCCAAAAAGATGCCACCCCCAAACACAGACACTACCCCTTCCGTATGCATCTCTTTCACGGATGATAACGGGTTTTAGGTTCTCTCCATATCAAATAACGCCTACTATAGCTTTCTAGATTAAAGCTGGACTCATCCGTAAAAAGAACCGCCCTCCATTGATCAGGCGTCCAGTGGACATGTTGTCATGCCTACTGAAAACGGTCCCTCCTATGGCGTGACGTGAGTGGCACACAAATGGGTGGTCGCCTCGCATACAGACCACCTTCGTGAAGCCTTCTATGCACAGTTGACGTTGACATAAACCTTCCGGTGGCTGCAGCAAGGGAGGATCTAAGAAGAGTCAGAGTAGCGGTTCTATTCCTGTGTGCACACAATGTCAAATATCGGTCATTGGTGCTCGTCGTAGCAGTTGGCCATCCTTGGCTGAACCTCCTAGATGCCGAATCTATGGTTTGAAATTGCCTCCAAAGTCTATGAACCACAGAATGACTCACATTTAGCCATCTGGCCACTTCTGTTTGACTTTGTCCTGCCTCTAGTCTCCCAATGGCTCTCCATCGCAGTTCTGCAGCCTGGAGGTCATTGTTACGAATTGGCTATCTCAGATTTCTGATGTCACTGTCACAGTGAAATATGTGGGCTTGCTCTCAAACATGGACCTTTATGCTCCTCGCAGATGATGTATTCCGAAAGCAGCGCCATTAATTTGCATATCGCAGTTTTACTCAGCTACTCTTACTTGGCAACATATTCAAATTTTATACAGTTTGGCTTATTTTTGAGGGAGTTACTATTATTTTTGTTATTTTTCCTTAATTTATGATAACCAGTGTATATATATATATATTTTTTTTTTTAATTTTTTTTTTTTTTTTCAAGGGTCTCATGTCGAGAAATGGTTATTTTCTCTTTTTTATTGAAAATAGCCTTAAAGCAGTGCATGGCATAGTGATTGACACTGAAAAGATCTGCCAGACTGTTGACCTCAAAGTTTGAATGGAAACCACTGTATTACTGTAGCACACTTCCCTTCCCACTTCATCAGAAGGTTGCAGCTAGTATGGACTTTTGTATTCATATCCTCTACATCAAAAGAAACTTCCCTTTAAGCCTCCCTTACATTCTTAACAATCAGAGCTTGTAATTCTTGAGTGGTAATATAATACAGTAGTAACTCAATAATCCATGAACACTTAAATTAAGAACCCAGATATGTACACCTATTTTTGGATGCAGACAAAAACACTTATTTACTTGGTAAACTGTTTACTTTAAATAAATCTCTGCAATATGATTTAATGGAAGTTCAAACATCACATGGCCTTCTGTTTTCAACTAATATGTAAAAAAGGTTGGGAAAATTTGTCCATCTGCAATTTCCAAAATTACTAATTATGTAACATGATGATGTAAGTAACACAAGGATCCATTTTAGGGAAAATATTACTAAATATATATTTAAATATTATTCAAATATTATTTGCTTTTGCTTTAAGAACATAAAATTTATTTTGGAAAAAAAATGCTGATTGGTATGCAGTTTTATTTATGCCAGGGTTCAATGCATCTTTATAAAAGAATTTTCATTCTTTAAAAAATTTCCTTATCATTTATCCCTTTCTCTCCAACACATTTTCCTCTGGTACTTGCAATACTTTCATTTTGGGTTTGAAATTTATCTTTAGTTTTTTACATTACCAAATTATTTCAGGTGTTAGTTGATAAAAATTCAGATACTAAGTGAGGAGAAAAATGCAAAATTTAGTTATGATGAGGTTTAAGCATTAGACCAAGAAGTTTAAACTTTCCAGAAAAACACAATTTTTTGGCCAGAAAATAATAACAATTTATAAACTTCTGAAAAAAAAAAATAATGAAAGACAATGCAACATGTTAATACGAGAAACAACTGAAATGATGTTCCAAAAATATAAAATTAGTCCTTCATATCACTAAGGTATAAATTTAATTACACTTAGTTCCTGAATAACTGGGGACAAGATAACTGAAATCTTGGCTATAAAAAAGGTTAAGCTTATTTATAGCACTATGATGGAAAAATTACTATCACAAATCATCAGAATAAAATGAAATTTCAATGGAAAAAGCAAAAACAAGAAGAAAATGCATAAATTAGAGTAGTGATAACAGATAAGACAGAGTATTAAGAAATTACTTTTATCTACAACACTATGCAATTTAATTGCATATAATATGAAATATATACATTTTGTTAAATCATACATTAAAAATAAGTTGTTAATTGCAAAAATAAAATAAATTCATACAGCTATTAATCATCTGCTTACCAATAACTCTTATCCAAGTACAAGAGTAATACTAAACCAAACACTGTTTTCTTGTTTTTAAAGGTATTTTTATTTTGAATATCAACTGAATTTGCATAAATAAATAAATTTATCCTTTTAAAACACTTTTAAAAACACAGGTACATTATTAATAATTTTTTCTGTTAATTATAAGACATGTTATATCTCTTTCCTACAGTCTTCCCCCTTTTAAAACTGCTGGTTTAACAATGGACATCCCTCCCAGTATAATCCTAGTTAATCGAAAAGCATAATGAAAAACATGATGAATGAAAAACATAATGGTCTTGCATTAAATAATTCTTGATATAAGAGTTTATATTATTTATATATATTAGTTGTGTACCTGCAAATAATCAATATGTAGAATAAAAATCAAATAGGAATATATGTAAGTAAGCTGTAAGTATATGACCTAAAACCTAGAAAATTCCTTAATCCCCATTACTCTTGACCTCTAGTCATGCAAATTAAAGCAATTCTGCTATATGGAGAAAAATGTTTAGTTGTTTGTTTCTTATTAATTCCCTTTGTTTATGCACAAATACATTTTCTGTGTTTAAATGCTTCCTAAACAGAAACTGAAACAAATTTAATTTTGCAATAAAAGTGTCGATAATGCATTACAAATTTTGCTTATGTAAAAATGTGGGATATTTTTCTATAAATAAATTTATCATGGTTGCTGAAATGAGATACAACTCTTCAACTTACTGTATTTTATGTCACCAGGAATAAAAGTGGATGTTGCTATACATTTTTCCATAGCTACCTGAAATATAGAAGATTTAAAATGCAAGTCCAGTTTTTTAAAGCAAATCCTGTTTTATAAATGAATAATATTCTAGAAATTAATATTAATATTTGATTAATTAATTATTCTTGAAACTAACTCTTTTTTTTAATTATAAGCACCATTCTGCATGCTTATATCAATTTACCTGTCTGTCTTCAACACTAAGCTTGTGCATCAATTCTGATTTGCTATTCCAATAAACAGCTAAACTATCCAATGTGACTAACTAAAAAATACAGTAAACTTATATGTAATAATTTCAAAACATTCATGAAGTAATTCAAGAACTGGAATACTAAAATAAAATGCAAACATTATCATTTCAATAAAGAATATCTCCAATTAAAATTAAACTAATACCTTATGTATAATCTGGACACTTTCTTGAATAACAGCGGGAATCCATTTTTCATCAGTAGTTTCAAAGGACAAATTATGCAGTGTGAAACCAGCACTAAATGGATTCTTAGGATCTGAAAAATTATCTTCATAACGTAGATGAATGTCTTTGATCTTCACTTGAAGATTTTTAATGATTTGAGTAACAAGCTTTTCTGTAAATGTGTCTTTCTTTTCCTCTTTGCCATTAGCTAAATTAATTTTATATATATATTAGTAATGCAGATAACATAAAATCATTAAACATACAAGTTAATGAATTGGTTAAGAATTAAATTTATAAGGTGTTCTTTATTAACTTGATATTATTTAATGACTAAACCTATTATTAGGACACTCGCTTTCAAAGAAAGAAAAAAAAAAGTTTCTTACATAAAAATTACCATGTTGCTAATAAGAAGAAAAAAATATTAAAGATACATAAAATGAAAATGGTTTTGAGATTTCCACATAGCAAGCTAAAAAAATTACAGACAAAAATGAATCAAAGTTTATTATTACTAAATAATTAAGAATATAATATTAAATGTACCATATAAATTAAATTTTTGAATTTTACTATTTTTAAAATAAAATGCTATTTAATTATTCTGTATTCAACATTAAATGAAAATACTGAGAGATAGTTAATATCTTACTTTTCTCTTTCAGTTTCGATTTTGCCTCTTCAATTCGCATAAGTTCAGCCTGCTTAGCAGCCTCAGCTGCTTTAGCTTCCTTTTCTGCATCATACTTAATACCTAAAAGAGTTTAATACTTTAGTCATATAATCATCATAAATAAAAATAAGTATTAGCTGATTGAACATATGTTGAATCTTCATATAAAGCTCTACAACTGTTTACAGTGGATTAAGACAATTCAGGTCAATAAATTTTTGCTGGATAACACTTTCTTAAATAAAGACTAAAAATTAAAAACTGGAAGATTTAACGATTTACTGGGAGGCTGGGAGTTCAAATAAAAACAGACAGAGTTGGCAGCTATAATATTGTTATGAATTTTGTATTTACATAGCTAATGCTAGTAGAATTATAATTAAAATTGTTTTACTTCCCCGTGCAATGCAGCACAAGACATATTTTAAGAGAAAGCTACACCAGAAAAGTAAAAATAGAGGAGCATGTGCATCACTCAATAAATAGATATCTTGTAATTTATATTTAAACTGAATAAATGCAATTGACTGTTGTATCAGCTATAACCATAATTATACTTTTTTGCTTTCAGGAATCTCGAGAAGTAAAGAAATTACTAGAACTATCTCACGACCGTTTGATAGCTTTAAAAAGCCAGAGAGAGATATCTCGGCTCAGTTGTTTAGTTAGCTGCTGTTGTTATTTTTGTGGGTTCAGATTGGATTAGCTTTTTATTTGCAATGCGTTGTATTCTAATGTTTTTAGTAGTTTAAAGGATAACTAATGATTACATTGTGTGATATTTTGAACACTTGCATGAATATCTGAGAAAAAGTCTAGCATTTTGTTATATTTCTTGTGATGAGAATAAATTTTATTAACCTTTTATTGGACTTGTGCATTCAGTCTATTACAAAACCGTATGCACTCAACGCATTTTGGTGTCAGGAGTGGGGTTGAACCCCAGTAACAATAGCAACGGAAGTACAATTAAGGCAGTTGGTGGCAGATTTTGCTGTGTTTCACGGAAAGATGGAAGCTGGTCAAGAATCCGTTCAGGAGGAGATTAATGTCATTCAAGAAGGTCAAGAAGAAATGAAAAGGGAAATTACCTGCATAATAAAAAATAAATCTGAGGCTATGGAAGGCAGAATAGATGCGGTTGTAAATAAAGTTGGACAAATTGAAGAAAATGTTTCTTCTGTCAAAAATCAAATAGAAAAGAGATTATTTTAGGCCATGGAACAACAAATCTATTACAGAGTTTCTTCTCTCAAAGAACAAACCGAACAACAAATTGATGGCAGGGTTTCTGCAGTCGCTAAAGAAGTTGATACTTTAAAGAAATTCATACCGATGGCAGGGAGCAATTCTGAGTGTTTGAAATTTTTTCCCATACCTGCTCGTCCCTCCCTCAAGTTATCCATATATGAGGGAAAGACCTCCTCGCTAATGCATAATTTTCTATCAGGGTTAGTAGCCACATTTTAGTTAAAAAAATAAGCACCTATAAGCACTTTTCAAGCACATTTTAAGAAAAAAAAATAATAATAAGCACCTGTCTAATTACATAATATACAACTGCATAACCTTAAAAGAAAAATTAAGACTTGTAATTTAAAATATGAGAAATACAGTATTTATTAAGAGAGAATGAGCATTACTCAACCATGGAAAACAATCACATTTTCTCTTAAATTTTAAATAACAGTTCAATTTACATAACTAATTTACAATGAGAGAAAAAAAAATTATGCAGTACTAAACTATATTACAAGCTTTAATGATGAAATTTCAGTTCAAAATAGAAAAAACAAATAATAATAAGCCATATTTATTATATTCACTTGGCATCTAAAAATAAATACAATTTATTTTTCCACTCATATTAAAATTTAAATATTTTAACTTTAATCAAAATTCTGAACATTTTCTTAACTTTCATTGTATAACAGTTTTCCCTTAACAATTGCAAGCAAAGTAATTTAAGTAAAAATTAGGAAAAAGAGGAACATTTCTGAAATTAGAAGCTGGGAAATTGCCACATGCAGTCATCCTTTAACAGTAAAAGCTTAACTAACTGGCATACTCAGAAATTGCTGAATATCTGAAAATTTCGGATAGTCGAGTGTAACTGGAAAAAGAGGAGGGGGCTAGATTGTAGCTGTTCTTTAGATTTTTCGGCTAAATAATGCTTTTGACATTTCTATATGTGCATCATATAAAAATAGCCCAACAGAACTGAAAAATATTCTGCTTAGCAAGCACAGTAAAACTCTTTTAAGAGCTCATAAACAAATCTCAGACTGAATATCAAAATTAATTTATCTCCACAAAATATTGCAAATGTTATTGCGCCATACGCACCTTAATTCTTCTGCACGTGATATTACGCTATCGGAATCAACAGCTGCCGGTATTCAGAGAATAAATAACTAAATAAAGGGGAAAAAAAAAAAGAGACCTACTAATCTGGGGTGTTTTTCATTCTAATTTTAAACAGACTGCATTAAATTTCCGAAACAGAATCATTCTTCACTTGGGTTGGTAGATCGCAGAAATTTTAGTCCTATTCAATCCACATTGGAAAGTGACCAAAAAAAAAAAGTCCGTTGCTTGTTTTGCTGTGAACTGTAACAAATAAATATTAAGCTTTTTTTTTTTTTGTAAATTTTGATACCCTTTAGATCATAATTGCTCTTTATTTCATAAACTACGGTTTCATATTTTTCATTTTATAATTTCTGCATGCCATTTTACCAGCTTTAAACTGCTGATCTATAATCTGGAATCGCCAAAGTCCCGACGAGTCCGGATTAAAGACTTTTGACTGTATAACGATCATAATAAACACGAATATGAACTGACTATGCAGAACAAAAATGCAAATTATTAAAATCTTGATAGAAATTCAAACATGTACAGGAAGAGAATGGGAGAAAAAGAATATGGAATATACCAGAATTTTCTACAGCTTTTGCAATTCTTTGACCTATAAAACGCTGTACACATGTCTACTTGCCTGCACCAAAGGTTACATTAATACAGAGAAAGGGGCGAAAAGGTATTTCTGGGAGTATGATTAACCATCTGACGGTCCAGATAAGGAAAAGTTTAGCTTTATGTTTTAGGTTTAAGTTAGCTTTAGGTTTTGGAACGGGGGAAAAATGTGTGTTCGTTTAAAAAAAAAAAAAAGCAGTAAAAGCCAAAAAAAAAGAGCACTAAAAACAAAACAAAAAAATAAATAAATAAATAAATAAGTGCTTTAGAGAAAAAGTAAGCATGTATAAGTGCCTTTATATTTTAATTTCAAATATAAGGACTTATAAGCACTTGTAAGAACTTCTTCGAATCTTGTCTGTAGTTGGCGGATGCGAATGGATGGGATTTCCAAGCTAAGGCCTGCCATCTCGCTGTTTCTCCGAGAGCAGACGCTACAGATATTCTTCAAAACTCTTCCAGAAAACCAAAGACACAGCAAGAGCAGACGCTACGGATATTCTTCAAAACTCTTCCAGAAAACCATAGACTAGACTTTTAAGGCTTATTCATTGCATTGGAGCTATACTTTGGTTAGAAGTGTTTAAAAGATTACAGCAGGCTTGAACTAAAATCCCAACAGAAGAAGCCTACAGAAACACTCCAGAAGCTTTCCATGGATGTTGAAAGTCTGTCTCATCTCACCTTTTTGGAATGCCTGACCGAAACAATGGAAACCTTGTCCCTACAGTACTTTATCGATGGCACCCGGGATCCTGAAATATAGAAAGCCCTATGAATGACGGATGTCAAGGACTTAAAAAATGTTCTAGTGAACACCATGAAATTCGAGGCAGCCCAGCAAGCGACTCATAGAGATTGCCACCCAGTCAGAGCTGTACAAGTCCACGAGCCGTGGATCAAGTGACGGCTAGTTTAGATGATTTATCCAGAGAAGTCAATGCTTTGATATGAAGTAGGAGTGAGAACAAACTGGCTCTAAAGTTTTGAAAATGTGTACTGAGGCCACATAAGACGACATTGCAGAACACCCCAGAGCAAGGAAAGTAAAATAGATGATTTGACCAGAAAAGTCAGTGCCTTGAGATGGAATAGGAGTAAAAAGAAACCATCCTAAAGTGCTGGAAGTGCGATGTCCAAGGCCAGGCACGGAGGAACTGCAGATCACCTCAGGGCACAGAAAATAAGGCAATTCTAAAGAAGGACGTGAGAAACAAATTAATGGTCATATCACAGAGAGGAATTTGAAGGATAATGAGAAGCCCAATTTCAAAGCGTTTCAGATATCTGTAGTGAATGGCAGCAATAATGGAATCTTCACCATAGGACACATCAATGGAGTTCTTTCCAATATGGTAATTGATGCAGGGCTGAATGTTACCTAATTATTCGGAAAGATTTAGCTCAACAGTTTAAAGATGAACTCATTTAGGATGCCATCCTGTGTTACCCTCCAGACTGCGTCAGGTGATAAATTGACACTGATGGGAAATTAAACATAAACAATCACGTTTGAAAGTGCCACCTACTATCACACAGCATATGTGGCAGATATTACAGATCCTTTTACATTCTGATTGGATTTATTAAGGAAATACAATTATTCCTAGGACTTTAAAAATAATGAACTGCATTCAGCCTCTGAGGTCATAACTATCCATCATCAGAAGGGATCCTCACCTGGAAACGCCGGTACCTTGTCTGAAAGACTGTTCAGAAAGCTACTGATATCATGCTAGAGTTGAAGAGAAAAACGAGCTGCTAAGTCTGATCGCACGACAAATTACAACATCAACATCTGCTGATCGAAACCCATGCAGTGACAAGGATGTCAGGACAGACCAGCTGGAAGACGGCAACATTAAACCCATAACTGATTTAATAGAGTCTTCAAACAGAAAGGCAGGCAGGCCATTTCGATCTATAGTCCAATGACAAAACAATACTGGGCTCTCTGGGATTCACTCCACATTTGAAATGGCATCTTATACTGGAAATTCTAATCAGATGATGAAAAGGCATTCCGATGGCAGCTGATACTTCCAAGATCTTGAACATTCGTAAAGAACTACATAGCAGCCCTACAGGAGGCCAATTCAGAATAATGAAGACTTTACAGAGAGTTCATGAATGCTTCTACTGGAGGATGCTTCTACTGCACTACTGGATAAATGCTTCTACTGCAAAAGATGACATGCAAAAGTGGTGCCGATCTTGCGATGCCTGTGTCGGTCAGAATGGACCAAAGAAACACAGACAAGGCAAGTTTCAACGTTACAATGTAAGAGCACCCTTTGAATGTATGACCTTGACATCATGGGACCTCTACCATAAACTGCTGATGGCAATAAATACAGCCTCGTTGTCAAAGATTATTTCACAAAGTGACCTAAAGTGCATCCTATTCCCAATCAAGAGGCTGTAACAGTAGCAGAGGTAACGATATAGCATTGGATTTTCAGGTTCAGAGTGCCTCTTCAGTTACATTCTGATCAAGGAAGAAATTTTGAATCGGCTGTCATTAAAGAACTCTGCAAGCTACTCGGTACTGAGAAAACTCAAATGACACATTTACAGCCCCAGTCAAACATCATGGTAGAGAGATTTAATCAAACTATCCTTAATAACCTCTTACTGGTGGTTTCCAGAAACCAACAGAACTGGGACAAGAAGTTACTTCTATTTTTATTGGCTTATCACAATGCTGTCCACGAGACTACTTGCTATTCCCCATCCCAAATGCTCTTCAGTCGTGACTTTCGTCTGCCTTGTGATCTTCTGTTTGATCACCTTACGGATGTGCCTTCATCACCTGAGGAGTGCATCCAAGATCTCCAGGCCTAGTTGGAAGTGATGCACAAGTTTGCATGACAGCGAGTTAACTTGGCGATGAAAAAGATGAAGACCCAATATGACATGAGAGCTACAGAGCATTGATTCAACAGAGACAAGGTGTGGTTGTGGAATCCGATTCAATGGAAAAGACTCTGTTCCAAACTACAGTCACCTTGGGATAGTCCTTACACAATCCTAAACAGCTTAATGATATCTTGGTTCGGATCAGTAAGTCATCGAACTCTAAGTCTAAAGTCGTTCATTACAACAGGGTAGCTCCTTACTATGGCCATAGTATGCAGTGTACATAATGTAAATAGTATATGACCATGGTCGTTGTTTCTAAATTTGTAAATTTGTGCACTCATTTATTCATTTAGTATTTGATTTGTTTTATGTTAGTTGTTGCAATTGTTGTTTCTGTTGTTTATTATTGTATTGTAATGTGTATTATTGAATTGATGCTTTAGTTTTAAGCATGGTTTCCTGTCCAAGGACTGTTCCGCAGGGACGTGCAGTCCTTGGGAAGGGAGCAGTGTTATGAATTTTGTATTTAGATAGCTAATGTTAGTAGAATTATAATAATTTTTCCCCCCATGCAATGCAGCACGAGACATATTTTAAGAGAAAGCTATGCCAGAAAAGTAAAAATAGAGAAGCACGTGCATTTAACATTTAATAAATAGTATTTTGTAATTTATATTTAAATCGAATAAATATAGTTGACTGCTGTGTCAGCTGTAACCATAATTCTACACTTTTGCTTTCAGGAATCTTGAGAAGCAAAGAAATTACTAGAACTCTCTTGCGACTAATTGAAAGCTTTAATACTAGAACTCTCTTGGGACTGATTGAAAGCTTTAAAAAGCTGGAGAGAGATAACACAGCTCAGTTGTTTAGTTAGCTGCTGTTGTTATTTTTGCGAGTTCAGATCGGATTAGCTATCTCTTTGCATTGTGTTGTATTCTAACGTTTTTAGGAGTTTAAAGGCTAACTACTGATTATATTGTGTGATATTTGAATACTTGTATGAATATCTGAGGAAAATTCCAGCATTTTGTTATATTTTTTGTGACAAGAATAAATTTCATTAACCTTCCATCGGACATGTGCATTCAATTTACAACGAACCCGTACACATGCATCAATATGTTACACTTATTAAATTAATATTAATATACATATATATGAATATAACATTGCCAAAATAAACAAACAAGATAAGTTTGTTTTCTTAAATTCTATATCTCTATTTTCATTTAATAGTTTAATTTAATGATTTAACATGTTTTCCATAAAATAAAATTCTTAATAAGCATTCCACAGAAAAAGCTTAAATAAATTAAAATAATTATTTTTGTCATTACCTCACAGATTTCAAAAGATCTCGTAACAAGTGTTGAAATGACACCTGAAACTGCTTTTGGTTATCAAGAAGGAGGAGTGTTTAGTGTTACATTGTTCTTTACCAAGCCAAATTTGTCTTACATGCTCAGCTTATTATATGAAAAGCTTATTAGGGTATACATTATTTATTTCCTAATTTTATTATTAAAAGAAAAAGCATGCTTACTTCACATTATCTCAAGGTTTGATATTTAAACAATTATTTTTTTGTAGAGCGCCTCTAATATATCAAGTTCAAATATATGAAAGACTATCTTATATAGAATATCATGTCCTATTTTTACCTCTCATTAAACATTTAAAAAAATTATTTGCCTTTTGATGGAGTTATCGCATCTGACGAAGCATGAGGCTAGGAGAACCTTTTCCAAGAAAAAAGCTTCTTTTCCTAACACTGGAGGATTCCTAGCCAAAACATACTAGTATTGTCCATGGGACTCTCAATTGTGACTTTACTACACAGGACTAAATCAACCAATCAGATATCCCATCCCCAAAAAAAGTTCTGGGAAACGTTTCTTTCAATGCACTGTTGAAAATAGCTTGTAGATATGATATATAAAGCGAATTCACATTCAAAATAAAATCATAATTTAAAAAAATTTAAAATTTGAAAAAAATAGAACTATATTTTTATTTGGAATAAAGCAATATTGAACTAGCTTTATATTTTGCACTTTTATTATATAGTCTATAGCATTTAACATATTCTTTTAAAGAAGTCTGATGTCATATACAAAATCATTCTTAATTGCATTGCTTTTAGTGATAAAGTCATGTACCACAGAAAGAAAAGAAAACCTTAACCAAGACAAGGGAAATACTTCATTAAGTTTGATTGTCTCATTAAAGAGATCATAAATACCTTTTAATTACACATATCAAAACTATATGATTGATTTCGTGCTATTATTACTTAAACTATCATTTTTTAAAGTAAATATAAACTTTAAAATTTAATTTTTTAATTTAACTATATTTTACCATTTGCTATATATCACAATTATTTGCATAATTAATGTATGCAACAGCTTTAATTAATCTGAGATTAGTTTATGGCTAGGTATCAAACTACTATCTAAAGTACATGGTGAACATAAAATATTAGACTATTCAAATAATATCAGATTTCATGCTTACCTTGATTAGGAATGACAACTACAAACAAACCTTCAATTGTAGCCACTGTTGGAGCTGTATAGATATTTTTGTATGGAATTTTGAGGACAAGTTGACCTACAGGATATACAATACCGATTCAGTTAAAAATAATTTTGTGTTTTACCTAATATATTAATATTTAAACAAAGCTGATAAATAAACAGAGAACAAATATTTTAACATCTTTTCTGAGCAATACACCTAATTTATACAGTCATACAGCTCAATTTTTATATTATTTTAACACTAATCAGATCAGATTACTGCACTGATCTGACTAGAAAAAGAGTTACTACCATATACATATATAGGCAGCAATTACTCACTGTGATTACTATAAAATATTATGATTTTAATAAAAACTGAACCATTATTTCACACAAAAAATAAAATTTTCAACAATTATCATTTACACCAGGGTTTCCTAAACTGTGGGTCGCAATACCCTTGGATCTACGACAGGGGTTCACCAAAAATTTTAGCAGTTTTGATATTTCTTTAACTTATTATAATAATTTTACAATTACCAAATATTTTTACACTGTGTATCTGAAAATAGGTAAAGATAAGACAATACAGACAAAGTAAAAAATGGAAACGTTTCGACGCATTCTTTTTATAATTTTCCTTGCTTTGCATGTGATGCTGTCATTTTTTCTGCTACTTATTTAAAATTTTCACATTGTTCTATGTCTTAAAATTAGAAATTAAAGTTAATGACCTAAAACTGCAATTGTATATTACAGTACAAGTGAAAAAATTGACAGTTTCACTCACGTGTGGGTCGGATTTGTGCAATATTATTAATTATGGACTCTCACAAAATTTTTTTAAATATTATGGGGTCCTGGGGGTCACGAAAAAATCTAAGTGATAAAAAGCGGTCACAACTGAAAAAAGTTTAAGAAACCCCAATTTATACAATAAAGCTTAGCATTGTTAAATTGTAAAAAGAAATGAATAATAAAAATATTTCAATATTTAAAATCAATTACAATATACCTTGAGGTTTCATGATAATATGCTACTTCTGCCCATTTAAAAAAGAAAGGGAAAAAAAAGAAAAGTGGGAGAAAGGCAAAAGGAAAAGAGAGGACAGAAAGTTTAAGAACATTTTATCGATCACTGCCTTTACTATTACACTAGGCTATAAAAGTTAAAAACTAAAGTTTTACCTGCAAATTTTTCTTAGTTGAACAACAAAATAATATTCATATTCTCACATACTTTGTTAACAGCAACATATATTTTGTTACTGACTTAACAGCAGCAGAACAAGGTTTGAAATCATATGTGTTTTTAGACAATCTTAGCAAATAGTAACAGAAAATTTTAAATGCACCCCCAAAGGATTATGATGTAACATTTAGTTACCTATGAGGCTAATTAGGAAAATTAAACTACCACATTACTGCAATTTATTCAAGGCGATACTTTGGAAATAAAAGATGATAAATATTTTGATGGCATTCTTAAACTCTGAGATTTCCTTTTTACTTCCTTGTGAAATTTTGGGTGTCACATTTCAGTGGAAATATCCACTTCGATTACTGCAGAATCCATTTGGACAATTTTTCGCATGACTTCTGTAGTCACAGAGAGTACAAAGGGCTATTCTTCGTAACATGGATTTAAAGTGGATTCAAAAGGGATTTTTTTATGAAGTCTGTATGTAAAATACGTATGTATCTTGCATAATTCAAAAACAATTAACTGTAGAAGTTTGAAATGTTGTATACGGTAATGCTATAACAACTAGTTCTGCACCTCGTTTTCTTATTACAATGAGTACAAACATATATATGTATAAAAGTTCTTACCCAGCATTTTTTCCCTCAATAGCTGGTCATAGTCATGTACTTCTGATTTACAGAAATGTTTTAAATAATCAAAATATTCATGTTTAGGGATTGTTATTTTATTTTATTTATTTATTTTTTTTAATTATACTACAATATCTAAATACATGTATGATAAGAATTTATACATGTAGTTAATCTAACAATAAATATTTAACAATATTGTTGTAAATATCTAACAATATTTAATATTAGTTTATTATTTTAAAAAGAATATCTAATAGGTCATAGAAGGAAGTCATTTGATGTCCATATCAAATTTTTATTTAATGTATATCAAATTAATACACAATTAATGAATTTAAAATTACTGTATTCTCTCATTTATAAGCTGTACTTTTTTCACAAGCAGCCCCGAAAAAAAAAGGGCAGATGAAAATCAGGCATGTGGCAAGAATAATTAGAAATAGGTACATACAAACATATGTAACACAGCAATGCACACTTAACAATTGAATATAAAATCCATTGTTATTAGGAGGACGTTAACATAGGATTGCGTAAGTTTAGTCGTAGCTAATTGATACTGGCAGTATAGGCAACTGTTCTACTATTGGTACTAATAGAGAAAACAAAATAAGAGATGCTAAACAGAGAAATGTTGTAGTCAGAAAATGTTCCTCATTAGAGTTTATGTTCTCTAAAATGTGTAACCTTTTTTTATTTGAACTGAAGCCTCCTGTCAAGCTTGCAATTGTCATATGTTTTTCTGATAAATTGGCATTTTAGGTTTCAGATTCTTCAGAAGTGATTTGTTATGCACCTCTATGAGTATACTGTCAGCTCTCTGCTATGTGAATACAAGAGTTTTCAATGTCATCGCCATTAACTTCCAAATCTAACTGTCTGGCAAGACTGACAATTGATATTATTCAAAATGATCTGCATGGTAGAGGAGATGAAGTGATACAGGAAAATAAAAAGCCACATAATTTAGAGTTCACATAAGTTGCAGTATTACTGTATATAAATATAATTGGTACTTACGTACTATGACGACTACCTTGGCAATATCTGCCAATAAAAATGTTCATTGGCATTTTTTGATTCATGTTTATAAATTCTTATAAATTATTTAAGATTTATTTTATATTTATGTTTATAAATTCTTATAAGTTATTTAAGATTTATTATATATTTATGTTTATAAATTCTTATAAGTTATTTAAGATTTATTACATATTTATGTTTATAAATTCTTATATATTAAAAATAAAAGCCCTAATTCTAAAGGAACGAAAACTTAAAAACCAAAAATCCCAAATATATATATACATATTATAAGTAAATGTATATATATAACCTACAAACGTGTGTGTGTGCATATATATATAAAACCTGTATAACCTACAAGGGTCGCCAGTTTTGGCGAGATATCTAAGCAGTCGTCATAGTACATAAGTACCATATAATTATTATATGCTAAAAATGAAAAATAAAAAGAAAGATGTTACCTAAATGTCCAGAAACAACTTTGACTGGCAAATCTAAATCATCCAAAGCACTTTCTTTCACGTCCAGATGTTTCAGACATACATCTCCTAAAATATACATATACTAATGCAGTAAATTTACCACTTTAAAACAACATTAAAATAAAATGAATCTTACACCTATAATACCGGAATGAATCTTACACCCATAATAGATCCAGGAAATAAAGACAACATAATATTACATAAATACATTGTAAAAATTTCTAGCAGGTAATTCAATTAATTACATATAGGTAAAATTCTGGCTGACAGTTTATTTCATTTACAAATGAGAAGACTTTCTAATAATATAACTTTCATGACAGACTGACCTTTGGACACTGGATAATATTTATATTATAGATAGGGAAAGCTACAAACCTATCAATGCATTTTGAAACTGTTTTTGTATCAGGATATGAACAAGGAACAAAATTACTAACGTTAAGTACTTGACAAATTACAAAGTGTTATCTACAGAAGCATGCCAAAAAATATTTCAATGGAGTAAAATTAGAAACCTCTTTTCTAACTTACGTTCTGAATGGAAGGATACTGAAAATCTTAAACTTGAAAGGCAAATGTTGAATAAAATATGTTCATATGTAAATATTAATATAATAAACCTAGTTTCAGAATAAACTTGTATATCCTACATATATTTTACAATTGCAAATTGCGATTACAATTGCAAATTATATAGATATTTGCAAACTGTGGATGATACTCCTCTTATTTCAACAACAAATATACTTGAAGATCTTTAACTTCAATACGACTGTATTTAACTTTTATGAACTATCTTTCACTTCTGTAAGATATTTCAATCAACTTTCAAATAACTATTAATCTGCATACAAGGTTTCTGCACTCTTTAACATCTTCTGCTTGAGGATTGCCATTCTAAAACCATTTTTATACCATTATTTTAGTCTAATAATTAATTCCATCAAATCAATACAGAAATACTGCATAATGTCAAAGAAAATAAAAGTTAATGCCTTCAGCCAAAAAATATCCTCCTTCATAAACAAAAAATACTGGTTTCACTCTTTTGAAATAATCAAAATTTCCATCATTGGAATATTTTGTTATTTTACTGTTGAATAAATAAAAAATGTTATAATTTACTTTCCTTGAATTTTTATTAGTACCGGTACCAAATACTACAAGCAGCAATCAACTAAAATTGAAAGATATTTCTTATTAACATTTTGCTTTAAATTAATAATTTTAACAAAATAAAAACTAACCTCCAAAATAGCCAATAATTATAAAATTTTATTTACATTACAGCATATTGAAAATACATATTTTTTAATTAGTTAATACTGAAATTCAACATTTCGAATAACACAGCTAACTGTCACATAGAATAACTGATCAACATTTGAGAATTCACAGATACACATACTGGCCAATGAATTAAAAACCATTGAGATTTTCATTTGAATGAATGCTAAGAATGAAGTATGCTTTTATTTATTTATTTATTTATGATGTCGGTTATACATGGTTAGAATGCTAGTAAAAGTAAGGTGTAAGAGTGCTTTTCACGATGAATGAAGTAAAATGGATAAAACGACAGATCTTTCACCATTTGAAAAAGGGCTTATGGTTGGTGCCCATTTAGCAGAGGCCTCGATTCTGAAGACAGCAAATCTCACTGAATTCTCAAAAGCAGTCATATTAAAGGTTTTCAAAAGCTAGAATCAAAACCCACAGTCCTTTTCTAGAAAACATAACTGTGGTTCGAGCATAGTTTACCAAGAGAGAGATCAGTAGTGTCTCCAACGGATTGTTCAGCAGAATAGGGATTCTACTGTGCTTCAACTGACACAGATCGTCAACCATGGCTCTTCCCAACAGATTTCAGCTTAAACCATGTGCACAGAATTGCAGAGGACAGGAATGCACAGTCAGGTGCCTTTGAGAAAACCACTCATTTCTGCCCAACATGCAAGAATTCATTTGCAATGGTGTCAGGAAAGATGACACTGGACATCTGAGGCTTGGAAATGGGTACTGTGGTCGGATAAATTATGCTACACCTTATTTTGCATCGATGGAAGACGTCAAATTTGGCAAGAACCCCATGAAGGCATGAAGCCATCTTGCCTTACTCGTACTGTGCAAGGGTCTGGTGGGAGTATCATGATATGGGGTATGTTCTGTTGGCATGGAATTTGTGCCCTGGTGTTCTTTGAGGGTAAACAAACAGACACGAGATACCTAGATATACTGGCAAATCAAGTGCACCCTCCAATGTTGCATTTTTACCCGGATGGTGACAGATACTTTTAGGACAATAATGCAACTATACATCGTGCCAGAAGTGTTCAAAATTGGTTCGCTGAACGGCCACTGCATAGCCTGGATCTTAACCCCATACAAAATAAGTGGGATATGGTGGAAAAATGCATCTGACAGCACGTAAATGAAAATCGTCCTTTCAAATCTAGATCTCAACTACATACGAGCTTTTACCTACAAATCACGTGAGACCAAATACCGCTCGTTTTTAGTTAAATAAGTCAAAGGTGCGCTTAGCACCCCGCCCGCAAGCGAGAAAGTCGTGGTCGTAAAGGCAAAAGCCTCAAAGTCAAGCAAGGCCTTTCTTCTCCTCTGTGTAGGCTCCTCCTCTCTGAGTGTTGAAAGTTGATTTGTCGAGTCCAGTCACGTGAGTGGTCACTCATCCAAGTACTAACCCTGACAGAAGCATCTTCAAACAAGAAAGTTTGAAATGTAGGAAATTGGAAGTTTTTTAATAAATAAAATAAAAGTCCAGGTATTCCATCGGTTGCATCTGACAGCACTCTCCTCTTCATCTAATTTATATGATATAAAAAGCTACATAGCCAATGCATGGTATTCTCTGGACATAATGCACTCCAGAAGCATGTAGACTCGATGCCCAAACAAATCAGAGCAGATATTCGTGCAAAAGGTGGTCCAATAAAATATTAAATTTGTATTTCTAATTCATTGGCCAGTGTGTGAATTAGGAAAAAACAGGCATTTGAAAAATGAAATTTAAGTTCAAGAAAAGAACTAGTGGTAAAAAAAGAGAGTTTTTGTATTTTTTTCTGGTAAAGCTATTTCTGGAAATTTTTGGCTTCTGTTCATTAGTTGGTGACAATATAGCACTGGTTTATCCAGTATTCTGTATAGTGCCATCACTAAAAGTAACATACTACTTTGAGTAATAAGCAAGCATGAAAAATATGAAGGTCTCAAAGTAGCATATCAAGCATATATTTTTTTGAATATAATCTAATGACAATGCTGCTACCACTATTGGTTTTTGTATTTTAATAAAAGTGAAAGGTAATTTTAAGAGAATCAAAAAGACCTCTAGTACTGCAAGATGGGGATCTATTGGAAGTCAATGAGAGCAATGAAATTACTGAAGTAAATCTGACATAGAAGTTTGAATTTCACAGGATAAGATTGGAGAAGTGAATCCATACTATTAGATGAGTGATGTATAAAAATACATCACCTTTTTCGCCTGAATTAAGTCACATGCAAGATCTGTCTATAAGCCACTTTGATAAAATTTTGGAAATCAAGCCTTGACGTATCATGATTTGATAAAGAGCTGAAATGGACATTACAGCACATTTGCTAAGCTGTCATTCTGCCATGCTACTAAATCAAAAGTGACAAACTGCTGAGTATATTCCTGTGTTGTATTATTGTCATAGATGTAGTGACTGACTAAGTAGATTCGTTAACCTAAAATTGAAGTGTATGGCAGTTTTAACTGGACTGTATAATTGCAATATCCTTCAGTGCTTTTTAATCCTGGAACAGTTTGCACAGCCAAATGTTCAGGTTCAAAAGCAGAAAAAATGCATATCTGCTGATCTTTCCAAGATTAATGCAACCAGCTCAGCACAAATTATTAATTTTTTATAGATGAAAAGGTTAAAAGTTATGAGGTGCAGGTTGGTGGATTTCATTACATTTTTTTTAAAGATACCCTAACTATCAATATTTATCGTAAGTATGTATCATAAGTAATTATTAACATAGGAAAAGAAAATATAGTTTAGCAATCTCAAATAAAAACTTTAATTAAGAATAAGTAAGAATAATAAGTAAGAATTACATGATACAGTAAAAGCTGACTATGCAGCATTTAATTAAATAGAAAGCTCAAGTAATCGGAATATTTTAGAATTTTACAAAATAATTCCCCCTCCCCAAAACATTTAATAAATGAAAGGCTTATAATGAAATTACAGTACGAATAATATTATTAAAATATACATATTGTTGCCAAACAGTGTGATTTAGTGCTAATAATGGATGAGCACGATGACACAACACAGGCATGAGATGTTCATTTTGGTTTAATGTAAATTCAATTAATTCTCGATAAGCTGATTTAATTTTTATAAAAAAGGACACAAGTTCTACTTTTCCCTTGCATTTTGTGCGTGTGCGTGTGTGTGTGTGTGAGTATGGCAAAGCCTCGAGGGCTATCTGCCTAAGAGGAGGGATGCCTTCGTGGAGGACTTTCTAAGGGAAACTGGCTCGTATACACGTTACACATGGGGAAAATCACGAAAACGCCCATGCAGCCTGCCTGTTCGCGGGATTCGAACCTCGGACCGAACTACCAGTGTTCAGCGACTTTACCACTCGGCCGCTGGTGGGCACCCCTTGCATTTTGAAAAAAATTATTAACACTTAGTACTGCATGAAGTGCAGTATTTTCAAAGTCAGGGCATCAAAACAAGCCACTCTGAAAACGATGAATAACGATGAAACGTGAAAAATTACGATAAACGAGTAAAGTTTTTCATATGTTATATCTGTAATTTGTTTATCTTTTTATTATCAAACTAAATAAATAATATGTTCATTTAAACTTCTGCCAAAAAGGCAGGCAACATCTCAAGCAACTTTCGTGTTTGGTGGGATTTCATAATTGGATGAGGCCTACAAAATGCACTGGCTGTTATAAAACTGAAATGCATTTCTTTTTCTTAGAAATCAATGTTTGGATGCTCAAATTGACAAGAAAATTTTTAATAGTTTTAGAGTGGAAGTTTTACACACTAATTTGGCTTTTCTAACAGGAATTCCAGTTTTTATACACTCTCAATTTTTATCCACAGTTTACTTGTATGAGGAATTCAGCATTTTCTGAGCTTTTACTACACAATGAAAAAATAACACATTTGTCTCCAAACTGTTCTGTAATTTTTTGAACTATTCCTCACCCAAAACTAACAGCAATATGTTTTCACTTAAAAAAGGAAAAAAAAAAAAAAAATCAGAGAACTGCAGACTTGGCATCGTGCAAACATTTCATGACAAAATTCTGCAGAAATTTAACTGCAATAACTGCTGCAAATTCTGCAAGCACAGATTTTTAAATTAAGGCAAGACATATCATGATTTATTTATAAAAAAAAAAAACATTATAACTTGGAATTCAACAAAAAGAATGCATATATAAATGGCAATATTGCTTGACTGAAGGATTTTTTAAGCATGGCAATGTGCAAGGTTGCCAGAGTTTGGTACATTCTGAAAATTTGACGGCTTCTGCTAAAAGAGTTGCAGTAACACAAAAGTACAGTGCAATTGTAAATACGATGACAATACAACATGAGTATTTATTCAATAGTATCTCACCTTTCAATGTCTAGTATGCAGCTGAAGGAGTCTTAACATATGTTTCAATTCCCTGCCAAATAAAGCTGCATGATTGGTTTGCAAGACATTTAAAAACACTTGATGCTTTTTGAATAGACTTTGTGTATAAATTTTTCAAGCATATCTTTATAAAGAGCTGCAGTGTGAAGTCCAAAATCTGGATATTCAATATTCAGAATGATCTAAAATTGAAACCCTCTGGACCACCAGCAACTATTTTTGAGAAAACTTTTCGTAGACTTAATACTTCACCCACACACTTTTGATACTTTTTATAATAAAACATGCCGAGGATCCTGATGTTGTTTTATATAACTTGGACACTAAACAAACCACTTCCAAGTTCAAGGAAAAAACAAACATCTATTAATGAAAAACTGTATGATCAATAATTTGTCTCTGTAGCCACTTTTTTGTTTGCTACACATCTCAAACCAAAACATTCTACAGTAAAGCATTACTGATTTTACACCTACTGAATAACTTTCATAAATGATGCTAATCTGGTGAATAATTTGTTATTTTTTTTTTCTTTTTTTTTTTCTTTTTATCATTGCATGACTATCAACATGACAACTTGAGAAACGATTTGCACAACAATGTATAAAACATTTTTTTAAAAAAAATTAGCAACTGAATACCTAATAGCATGGTAAGCTTTTTATGTTGACATAAGGACTGGCAATGATCACTTAATTCTGCCAATTGTGCAGTGAAGTGTTGAGCTTGGTGACGAGGAAAAATGTAACTGAAATTTCTTTCTATATGCAAAAAATATATTTTGTACAGATGCTCATAGACAAAAAGATTACATGTAATGTTGTTTGAATAAGAATAACTGATTTGTGATTAAGATAAGCCAGGGCCAGGGCTAGGGCAGCAGCACTGAGCAGCAAAATTTTTGGAATTAAGAGAAGTGCAGAGCAATAAAATTAAATGATGGAAAAATCTTTATAATTTAGGCAAGATAGTAGAATGCAAAACTGAGGAGCAGCAAAATTTTCAGAATTTAGGCAGGTGACTTTCAGCAGAATTCATAATCTGCACAGATTGCACCAGGCAGCAAATGCAGAAATTTATTTAGTTGGAACTCAGCCTTAAACATGTGGGAAATAGAAGTGAGTATAAAAAATAACTAAAATGAAAGTAAGTAAAAACTAATATAATTCAGGCTTAACTTCTTCAATGGATAATGGAAGCAAGACAAAATTTAGCACAATAATTTTGACTTTAGTCGCCAATCTCATGATACATTGGCAATAATGTATAGCAGATGCTAGCTAAGCTTTATGATGATAGCTATAAATCTGAAGATTTTCAGATATGGTAAGCAAAATACAAAATTTTCCAATTAATGGTATTTAAGAAGAAATGTGGAGAAATAGTAATAAACAAAGATGATATAAGAAAAGTTTTAGATTGCAATGACAATGCCCTAATCATCAATCAACTAGCAGACAATGAAATCTTGGTTCTAAATGCAGAAAATATTGCTACCAATCCTGAAAAAAAAACAACAGAGGCATTGTCAAGAATGAAAAAATTTCAAATGGCAAAATGATGATCTAAAATCCAAAAAATTTCCGAATCGCCAAAGTCCCAATGAGTCCCGATCTCAGTCTTTGTACTGTACCAAATTTTAAAAAAAAAAGGTTTACTCTATGATAAAAGGAAATATTAACCATGCACTTCCATCTACAAACTATTTAAAATATTAGAGCATAGACTGAAAACATTCTGTGATGGATCTCTTAACGGTGACGATATGTTGTTACAATTATCCACTATAATCCAAACATTTATTATTTTATACAAAAATACCTATGTCCCATGAAAACACTTACTCATGACCCTGACCCCCCCTTCTATAATTGATAATTCTTGTTCTTAACTTTTGTAGTCAATTATTTAAAAGATCCCAAGACGTTTTCAATCCAGGACAGGTCCAGAGCATAATGAATTTAGGACGTCTGGCTGAAGGCCATTTGGACTCACCAGACAAGCATTAAGGCCATAAGTAATCAAACAGTTAAAGTTATATAGTTAGATATTTGTCTTGAGCTCTATTCCTAATAGTTGAATAGACTAGCTGCATAAGGATTTTCTGTGTGTTACATAAATGCAGACTAATTTGCTTCCTGGAGAAAGTCCTGGTAAGTCCTGGAGAAAGGTATATCTCTTACAGCAACCTTGGTGTACTTCCAAACAAGTATGAAGACACTCAAGTAATCTAGACAACATTAAACATATACGAGGGCTATCCAGAAAGTAGATTACGTTTTGGAATAAAAAAATAAACAAAGTATAGGAAACAAATTTTATTATATACAGATGAAAGCCACACTCAAATACTACTTTTCTACATAGTCACCATACAAATTAAGGCATTTATCGTAGCGATGTACGAGCTTGGAAATTCCTTCGTCGAAAAATTCGGCCGCCTGCGCCTTCAACCACTTCGTTACCTCTTCTTGCAGCTGTGCGTCGTCATCAAAACGCTGCATAGCCAGCCACTTGTTCATTGCTGGGAATAGGTGGAAGTCGCTCGATGCCAGGTCGGGACTGTACGGCGGATGAGGAAACAACTCCCACTTAAAAGATTCAAGAACTTTACGAGTGACATTTGCCGTGTGGGGCCGGGCGTTGTCGTGAATCAACAAGATCTTAGAGCTCAACATTCCTCTGCGCTTGTTTTGAATTGCTCTTCTGAGTTTTTGGAGAGTTTGGCAATACCTTTGAGAGTTTATTGTAGTGCCTCTTTCCAGGAAGTCCACCAAAATTACACCTTTTCTGTCCCAAAAAACAGTCGCCATCATCTTCCTTGCCGACATTGTTTGCATGCATTTCTTGGGTTTTTGGGGAGAACTTGTGTGCCCCCACTGCATTGATTGCAATTTCGTTTCACAGTTCACATGTTTCACCCATGTTTCGTCACCAGTAACGATGCGATCGAGTAAAGAGTCACCATCCTTATGGTAAGCATCCAAAAAGTTCAACGCTGCAGCCATTCGCTGATTTTTGTGGTCCTCTGTCAAGATTTTTGGAATCCATCTTGCACAAAACTTGTGGTAACCAAGCTTTTCGCTGATGATTTCGTGCAACAAACTTCGCGAAATTTGTGGAAAACTCAAAGAAAGTTCCGTTATTGTGAAATTTCGATTTTCACGGACTTTAGCATCGACTTTTTCGAGAAGTTCGGCGGTCACTATGCTGGGTCTCCCACTTCGATCTTCGTCGTGAACATTGGTTCGGCCATTTTGAAATCTTATGACCCACTGACGCACTCCACCTTCAGTGATAATGTTGTCCCCATACACTTCACGAAGCTGCCGATAGATTTCTATCGGTTTACAGTTTTTTGCAGTCAGAAACCTTATTACTGAGCGCACCTCACAGCTCGCGGGATTTTCAATTAACGCAGACATTTCAAACCGTCACAGTATCTGAACGGAGCACAGCACGAACCTCTCACTAGCACGGCTAGATGCAGACTGAGCTGCGCAACGCTCTGACCCCAAGATGGCCGCGCTAGCCCCGCCCCTAGCGGACACAGACGGAAACATAATCTACTTCCTGGATGGCCCTCGTATATCAGGTATTTACAAAAGTTGGGTCCACAATTTATGATAAAGTATGTAATCGAGTTCTCCCACTGTTTCTTTTGAATTTCTTTGTGTTATTATTTTGCTGGTTTTATGCTACTTAACTTTATTTCCAGAAACACATCACAACCTGAACTTTTTTTTTTAATTATTTATTTTGTTTATCAGAAGAATCTACAGAAAGAAGAGAGAGAAAAAGAAGCCGTATAAAAAGAAGCGGAGAACTTTTTATAGCATGAGAAGATTCGACACTTTTTATAACACAAGAAGATTTGACAGATTCCAAAGTTCATGACAAGCATTTAGACAATATATTTTGGCAGTACTTTTGGTAGTATGTGTAATATCAACCATTTCCAATAAATAAAATGTATTTACAAACAATATGATTTTGTGCTAATAAAGAATAAGCAATCTCTCATAGCACAAACATAAGATCTTTGCCTTGGTTTTATGTAAACCCAATTAGTTCTCTATAAGCTAGTTTAATTTTGGTAAAGAAGGATACAATTTAATTGTTATTTATGTATTTTCCCCTCACATTTCAAAAACATTATTAAACTCTGAGACTTTCAAAGAAACAGGGTACTACTCTTATCTTACTCCATACACCCTCAGATGTATGGCATCACCATATGTGGCGATATGTGCTCTGCGCTGGTTTTTCTGGCTTGATTGTGTGTTCTGTGATGGTTTTGGCACAATGTTGTTTGTATGCAACCCTTTTGCCATTGAAGCCTTATTTTGCTGGAGTGGTTGGTTGGTTTGGTGGCCATTTTAAAATGGCTTACGTTTCAATGAAAGACATGGTAAAATTTCAGTCGCGTATTTTGGATTGTGTGCAAGGTAAATTTAGTATTAAAAGGTACGATGGAGTTGTTAACGAGTCTTTTGTTCACGGGTGTGTTTATGTGGATTTCATTTATGAATGTATGCTGGACTTTGTATGCTCCGTGTCTCAGAAGATAGGGTGGAAGGATAAAGTGGTAGAAATTGAGGAAATCGATTTTGTTGAATGTTATGTTCATTGTTTTTTTGCTAAGAAATTCTGTCATTATTGTTGTTTTTTTAATTGTTTGTAATTTATTTTAGTTTATTTTGTTGATTTGTGCGCAATGATGAGACTGTGTGCAATGCCTAGTTTGTGTAATTTGCTGATTTTTTTTAAAATTATAACAGAATGCTGTGTGCATGGTATTGTTTGAAATTTATTATTGTTATGTTAGTTTATTTTAGCGAGGTGTGCGTAATTCCTAGATTCCTATGCTGCATAGATTGTGCAATTCTCTGATGTTGTTCCAAGTTAAAACAGATCACTGTGTACATGGATTCTTGTCAAATATTTTTGGTTAGAAACTTTACATTTTTGCTACCTAAATTTTTTCCTTTTGTTTCGGATTTTTGGCATAAATTGTGCGCTAAAAACGTTTTTGCAGACATTTTAGGCTTAAAGTTCAAAATGTAGACAAAAAATTTCAATAGTAGTAATATGGCACCATGGAGTTTCTCGCCAAAAATGTTTGGTGAGAAATTTGTCACCAACCGAGGATGTGTATAAAAGTAGTTCCAGAAACAGTATACATAGAAGTATTTTCAAAATCACAAGACCCCAGCATAAGAAACCCCAGCATCAAGAAAAGCATGTTAATGGATAAAATGTGACTTTATTTGAAACGGAAACACACAGTCAATGCAATATGAAAAATTATGAGAAGCAATTTTAGTTCTTTATATGTTATATCTATAACTTGTATTTCTCAATTGTCTTAATAAAAAGGAGATCAGTTCCTTTAACCTTCAGAATGATAGGTGCAAGCTTGATAGTATCTCCACCAACGTTAACAGCTGACAAAATTTTGTAACATATTTTACTTTCATTTCCTTAACTCTTTCGATCCAACATGATTAAAATTTAACTATAAAAAGTAGTTTAATTTAATGCTGACATACTAAAAGAAGTGTAATAGGAGTTTAATATTTTTAACTTTTCCCATTTCCTGGAAATCTCCTGGGACAATCTGCCCCAACAGTATTGTTAAATAGGACTATCTGTCCTAATCATCTAGGATATCGTGATGCTAACCTTACACTGCATGGGAATAAATAATTAAGTTAAATGAAAAGTACCGAATATTTTATTCTTATAGTACAATTTAAGTATGATATGGCATAAAGCAGTCTTTACAAACTGCTACCTCATATATTTGGCAAACAGACCAGGTTTCCTTAGTCATATATTTGTTCCCTAATTCCTTAAAAATATTGCAAATGTAAAAAACCCATTTAAAAATAAGTTTTATTCACCCAATAAGGGATGAAATCTAATTTCTGGAATGTATGTGACTATTAGAACCGAAAGGGTTAAGTCTATGAAAATCTTTTGCCTTTTATGACTGAAATGAACTTGGTACTTATGTATTATCTGGTTGACCACCAGTGAACCATGAAAGCTGGCAGTGATCTTACCAAGCTTACAATATTCATTTCTGTGTAATTCTTAAGGAACTGACACCTCTTTACTTAATAAACAATCAGTATTTGACTCGCTCTATTTCCGCACTTCATACGACTTTCATCTATTTCTAACATTTTTTAGGTCGTCCAGTTTTACTAAAAGCTCTATTTAGAACATCATGAGCATAAACTTCTCAAGGGCCATTCCCACTGGCGTTTATCTGAGCTAACAGACACAACTGACGTAGCTAAACCATCTCCAATACCAGTTTTTTTCCCATAGGGCAGCAAGTTGAAAAATTTTAACTGCAGACATAATGGAGCTAATCGACACATGGAACTGCCTTCGTTAGCTCAGGTAAACCCCAGTGGGAAAGGCCCTTCACATGTAATTGTTCTGATCTGTTACTTTTTGGTTTGACACATGCAACTGACCATCTCATGTTTATTAACACACACTTTTTTTTTTACAGTAGGATACAATAATAATAGCAATAACTTAGCAATGGGAACAGATCCAATTTTTGGCTTATTTGAGATTTTCTTAAACCAAGGAGGGGTTTTCTCTCCCCTTATTGTATTCTCCACACAAAAGAACCACAAAGAACCATTATGGGGTTACCCACATGGTGCATTAAAAAAGGAACTTTTTGGCCCACTGTTAAAAGTATTTCACCAGCCCTACTCTACACTATTACCAAGACACACATATTCATTTGCAATGATAAATTCTTCTTGAAGGAGAAAGAAGAAAACATTCGGAGTGCTATTTTCCTGATGTATACTTTGACACATGTGGTGCCACAGTCCCTAAACTTTTATTAAAGAACTTCAAGCATGATATTTGTTTTATGAATATAATTTTCTTTCACATATTTCCCAGACTACATATATATATCTCACAAATGGACATCTTATGGGTTTAAGCATTCTCTTTTCCTTTATAAATCTGCATTCTTAGATATTCGATGAAACCAGCAGACTTCTAGAAGTGCTCTTCGTCTCAACCTCTCATACTATTATAGTGACAGATGGCCCATTAGTGGTTAGTTGACAAAAGAAGTGGCCTCTAGTAAATCAATCTAGAATCAAATCTGGGTGAATGGACTGATTTTCATGGATTTCCAGATGTGTAGTGTAAATTCAAATTATTTTCCCTTAAAGATTTCTCCACAGAGACAACTCTGTTTCTAAGCAGATAGTCCTTGTGCTTCGTAAAGCCCTTTTTACACTTTGTAAAGAGACTTTTAAAATTTTTCACTATTTTGTTAGGCACTTCGATTTTACCAAAAACTCTGTTTAGAACACTATGAGCATAAATTTCTTGCAAGTAATTATTCCAATCCATTATTGTTTTGTTGTTCATATCCAGCTCATGGTACAGAATCCATTAACACACATTTTTTTTTTTTTTTTATGGTAGGATCCATAACTCCAAAAATAATTCATTGCTTGTTATTTTTATATGGCAATAACAAATAATGCATACACTTGTTCTTAAAAACTAAATGTTGCTTACCTAAAAACTACTGGGTTATATCAAACAAAAACACAGATGTTATAAAAGTATAGTAATGTTACCCTTACTCATATTTGGTACTAAATCATGCTGCTTGGCAGCAGTTTCATGGTCAATGAGGTAATATATGTAATAGATATATGAATAATACAGTCAAAAGTCTTTAATCCGGACTCGTCGGGACTTCAGCGATTACGGATTATCAGTTTTTCCAGATTATAGATCATCAATTTAAATCTGGTAAGATGGCATGCAGAAATTATAAAATTAAAAATATGAAACCGTAATTTATGAAATAAAGAGCAATAGTGATCTAAAGGGTTATCAAAATTAACAAAAAAAAAAACTTAATATTTATTTGTTTAATTTATTATACAATTCTTTCAACGTGCACATGAGTAAAGCATACATTACACATAGTCGAAATTAGAAAATTGCAACCAGAAAACTATTTGATGTGCATTCGTGATATTTATAATAATGAGGAATTTGATTTAAATCATATCAAAGACGGAGTACATCGAGATGAAATACTACATTTAGTAAGGAATTATAAGTCGAATAAAATAAAAACATCTGCCCTGAAGATAAGGATAGTAGTGACAGATCAAATTCCAGCTTATTGCGCGCCGCGACGTCCCCCCCCCCCACAGAGCAGCGTGAAATCGACAAACAGATTTCGGAATGGTTAGAGAAACAAAGGATATGCCTTTATCCCCTTCTGGCAGCAATTCCAATTTATGTTTGATGGACATCGAAACATGCTTTCGCTTTGTAGATCCTTTGGCAGCTCCAGAAACGGAAATTCTTTTTGACATAATCGAAAGTTCAAGCTTACTTTTATTAAATTGCTCTTAAAGTCTGCAAAAAATAATAAGCCGGATTCAATTCAAAGATTAAGGAACAACGCAACCTGCAACATTAACTGAAATAGATAATTAGATAATAACTTATACCATCTGTTATACATTAAACGTGCATGCGTAAACGTATTATGCGCATGCATCAACACATAATGTGTTGACGCATGTGCAGAAAGTTTGTAGCTTTGAGGTCCGGATTATAGATCATTCCAGATTATGGATGTCGAGATTAAAGACTTTTGACTGTATAATAATACTTTTTCAAAATCTTACATAATGTTAAAATATATGCTTTTTATATGAGTTGATACCAAATAAAATGACTGTTTTTATAATTTCAGACTAGATATATATATATTTTTTTCCCATTCATTTCGCTTTCTGCCATAAATTGCATTTTTTATATATGCTATTCAAAATGTTTATATGGCTTAATAAGGTTCATTAGGTTCCCAGCATTTCCTGAGATTTTCAGATAATCAAGCTATCAATGAACTATGATATCAACTATGATTACTAATGTCAGTTCCAACTTTTCTTTTTTTTTTTCTATTTTTACATAAAGGGTTTTTTTTGGGGGGGGAGAGCATTGGTGGTTAGGGATAATAATTTTTTTATTGTTCTGTGACCCAAAAAATCTCAATATATTTATATATTTTTTTAACCATGCCCAATTAATCTACCTCTGAAAATCAAGAATTAACTGTAGATATATAAAATGTACTGTCGTATGGATATGTAAATACCGTATTTGACGGGATATAAGATGCACTGGCATATAAGCCGCAGCCTTATTTAGAAGGCCACACACAAGGAAAAAAAAGTTTCAATAGTTTGCACGACAGCGTGGTACCACAATAACTTAAAATGTGACTTCTTTTAGTTCTTATGTTTCGTAAAATCCTAATAAACAATCATTGAATGCAATTACCAAACATATTTTTATTAAGGAAAATTAACAAACGGAAGGAAAATAACTATTTTGAACATGACATGTAAATTTCAATAATGAATAAATGAATGAAAGGCAAGCAATCAAACATAATACAAAATAAAGCAGAAACAACAAAAAACATAGATTCAAGGAAAGCGTTGCCTATCATGAAATGAGACTTTAATCACTTTCAAAACCATAAAAATCCTTTTCACTATCATCATCATCGAAAACGAGAATATCGTCATCACTACTGTTTCCGTCATCGCTAGTATCACCTTCTTTGAATAATGCGTCGTCTTCTGTTCCGTCAAGAGCATTACTGTTTCCGCACTTCTTAAAGGACTTAACAATTATTTCAGCCTTTACGTCCTCCCAAGATCTTTTTTACCCACTCGCACACTTGTGAAATAGAGGGCCGCTTCATTCTACCTGAGGGTGTGATGTGGCTCTCCTATCCACTTGCTCCATCGTTCTTGCACTTTTTCTTTAAATGGCTTATTCACCAATACATCTAAAGGCTGTAATTGGCTAGTCAATCCACCAGGAATGAAAGCTATCTGGGTTTTTAATTCTCTTGCTTTATTCTTTATGGTTTCAGATCTATGGGTGCTAAACTGATCCAAAACCAAAAGAGAGGGTTTTCTTAAGAGTCCACCAAGTTGCCTCTCCCATACGTTCTGTAACCACAGTTTCATTCCAGCTTTGTCCATTCAGCCTTTCGGATGAACATGAACAATTACACCCACTGGAAGTTTTTCTTTTGGATGGGTTTTTCTTTTGAATATGAAAAACGGCGGTAGTTTTGTGCCATCAGCCCAACATGTATATCGGGTTTTTTTCATGACCAGTGGTTTTTATGGTTATTGATTTAGACCCTTTAATAGTCACAGTCTTGCTGGATGACATCAAATGTTAGTGGAATTTCATCCTTATTTCCTATTTGACCGAGCTCATAAGAAGTTTTCTTGCGTGCATTTATAACAAACCTATGAAATGCTAGTATTTTTCCTTCATAACCAGCTGGCATTTTTTGTGCAATACAGTCAAATGTCGTTAATTCGGACACCCATAATCCGGAATGATCTATAATCCGGACCTCAAAGCTACAAAAAAATCTCTGCGCCTGCGCACAGAGTTTGACATTTACATATCCATATGACATATCCATACATATGGTATTTACATATCCATACGACAGTACATTTTATATATCTACAGTTAATTCTCGATTTTCTTGATTTCTTGAAGATTGATTAAGTGGGCATGGTTAAAAAAATATATAAATATATTGAGATTTTTTGGGTCACAGAACAATAAAAAAAATATTATCCCTAACCACCAATGCTCTCCCCCCCAAAAAAAAACCCTTTATGTAAAAATAGAAAAAAAAAAAAAGAAAAGTTGGAACTGACACTAGTAATCATAGTTGATATCATAGTTCATCGATAGCTTGATTATCTGAAAATCTCAGGAAATGCTGGGAACCTAATGAACCTTATTAAGTCGTATAAACATTCTGGATAGCATATATAAAAAATGCAATTTATGGCAGAAAGCCAAATGAATAGGGAAAAAAATATATTTCTAGTCAGAAATTATAAAAACAGTCATCTTATTTGGTATCAACTTGAATATAAAAAGCATATATTTTAACATTATATAAGATTTTGAAAAAGTATTATTGTACAGTCAAAAGTCTTTAATCTGGACATCCATAATCTGGAACGATCTATAATCCGCACCTCAAAGCTACAAACTTTCTGCACATGCGTCAACACATTATGTGTTGATGCATGCACATAATACGTTTACACATGCGCGTTTAATGTATAACAGATGGTATAAGCTAGGCTAAAATTATCTATTTCAGTTAATGTTGCAGATTGTGTTGTTCCTTAATCTTTGAATTGGATCCAGCTTATTATTTTTTGCAGACTGTTAAGAGCAATTTAATAAAAGTAAGCTTCAACTTTCGATTATGTCAAAAAGAATTTCCGTTTCTGGAGCTGCCACAGGATCTACATAGCGAAAGCATGTTTCGATGTCCATCAAACATAAAGTGGAATTGCTGCCAAAAAGGGATAAAGGCATATTCTTTGTTTCTCTAACCATTCCGAAATCTGTTTGTCGATTTCACGCTGCTCTGTGGGAGGGGGGACGTCGCGCCGCGCAATGAACTGGAAGTTGATCTGTCACTACTATCCTTATCTTCAGGGCAGATGTTTTTATTTTATTCGACTTATAATTCCTTATTAAATGTAGTATTTCATCTTGATGTACTCTGTCTTTGATATGATTTAAATCAAATTCCTCATTATTATAAATATCACGAATACACATCAAAGTTTTCTGGTTGCAATTTTCTAATTTCGACTATGCGTAACGTATGCTTTACGCATGCACACGTTGAAAGAAATGTATAATAAATTAAACAAATAAATATTAAGCTTTTTTTTTTTTTTTGTAAATTTTGATAACCCTTTAGAGAACAATTGCTCTTTATTTCATAAATTACGGTTTCATATTTTTAATTTTATAATTTCTGCATGCCATCTTACCAGATTTAAATTGATGATCTATGATCTGGAAAAACCGATAATCCGTAATCGCCGTAGTCCCGGCAAGTCCGGATTAAAGACTTTTGACTGTATTATTCATACATCTATTACATATATTACCTTATTGACCATGAAACTGCTGCCAAGCAGCGTGATTTAGTACCAAATATGAGTAAGGATAACATTACAATACTTTTATAACATCTGTGTTTTTGTTTGATATAACCCAGTAGTTTTTAGGTAAGCAACATTTAGTTTTAAGAACAAGTGTATGCATTATAAGCGCGTAAGACCTTTACGGCTGCGAATTTGCGTGTGCGCAAAATACGTTTATGAATATGCGTTTAATGTGTAACGGACGGTATAAGCTAAGCTAAAATTATCTAATTATCTATTTCAGTTAATGTTGCAGATTGCGTTGTTCCTTAATCTTTAAATTGGATCCGGCTTATTATTTTTTTGCAGACTGTTAGAGCAATTTTATAAAATTAAGCTTGAACTTTCGATTATGTCAAACAGAATTTCCGATATACATTTACTAATATGTAAAAGATCTAAAAAGTGAAAGTATGTTTTGGAGTCTGTTAAACAAAAAGTGGAATTGCTGCAAAAAAAATGGATAAAGGCATATCCTTTGTTTATCTAAACTTTAACATTTGTTTATCTAAACTTTGTTTATCTTTAACGTCGTGGCGGCGCGCAATGAATTGCAAGTTTGATCTGTCAGCACTATCCTTATCTTCAGGACAGATGTTTTTATTTTATTTGGCTTATAATTCCTTATTAAATGTAGTATTTCATCTCGATGTACTCCGTCTTTGATATGATTTAAATCAAATTCTTCGTCATTATAATTCGCTTCCGATAGCGAAGAAAGTGACAGAGGTTATTGAGAACGAAAAAATTTCGATTGACAAATTAGTCGGTAGACACAGCAATTATAGGACTTGAACAGCGAAACTTTGTAACTGAACAAGAAATTATGTCTGTTTATAGAATTAAAGAGAATGTATTATCACATAAAATATGAAGCAACTTAAACAACTTACATTGAAAGAAATGTTTAATAAAGTAAACAAATAAATATTAAGCTCTTTTTTTTTTTTTTGTAAATTTTGATACCCTTTAGATCATAATTGTTCTTTATTTCATAAATTACGGTTTCATATTTTTAATTTTATAATTTCTGCATGCCATCTTACCAGATTTAAACTGATGATCTACTCTCCGGAAAAATCGATAATCCGGAATTGCCGAAGTCCCGACGAGTCCGGATTAACGACTTTTGACTGTAATTGCTTTCTAAATGTAGTATTTCATCTCGATGTACTTCGTCTTTGATATGATTTAAATCAAATGCCTCGTCATTATAATTCGCTTCCGATAGCGAAGAAAGTGACAGAGGTTATTGGAAATGAAAAAATTTCGATTGGCAAATTAGTCGGTATTCTTCACACGGCAATTATAGGACTTGAACAGCGGAACTTTGTAACTGAACAAGAAATTATGTCTGTTTATAGAATTAAAGAGAATGTATTATCATTTAACTTAAACTGATGTAAAGAAAGAAACTTTATGTAAAGAAACTTAAACAATTTACATTGAAAGAAATGTTTAATAAAATAAACAAATAAATATTAGCAGCTTTTTTTTTTTTTTTTTTTTTTTTTTTTTTTTGTAAATTTTGATACCCTTTAGATAATAATTGTTCTTTATTTCGTAAATTACGGTTTCATATTTTTAATTTTATAATTTCTGCATGCCATTTTACCAGATTTAAACTGATGATCTATAATCCGGAAAAATCGATAATCCGGAATCACCGAAGTCCCGACGAGTCCGGATTAACGACTTTTAACTGTAGTTGTTTTTGTGGCATTGATAGCCTTGCCTTTTTATGAACCTGTAGCACCAGCCCTCAGACCCTGAAAATTTCTGTTTTCCAAGTTTTTCTGCTAATCCGTTGACCTCAATGACTATCATTTTGGTTGAAACATTTATCCCAAATTTCCTCTTATCTATCACCCACATTTTTACGGCATTTTCAAGTTCAGGCCAAGATGGAGCTGGGCAAAGAAGGTTATGTTTTTGGTTTTTAGCAGTCTTCAGTTGATCTTCCTGCAGTCGCCAAGTACGTATCATTTTTTCGGTAGGTGGTGGACCGAAATGCCTTGCTGCTGCTCTGTTTCCATGCACTTTGGCGTTGTTTAACACTCCTAGTTTATACTGAATTGTATAACTTAATCTCGTTTCCTGTAGACATATTTTCCAAGGTATTTTTTTTAAACAAATAGTTTTAAGCACCGATACCGATACGTTTATACAGTGTAGCACCGATACCAACACGTGTGTCGGCTGAGTCAAAGAAAGTCTATGTAAAGCAGGAAAGGCTCCATAGACGTAATGTGACCGTCAAACCTGTTCAAACTTCGACATCAGCTTCGAACTTTGCCGCTTTTTGGCAACAGATATTTCACGCATGCACAAAATAATTATACAGATGTAGAAAAAGTTACGTGTGTCTAGACCTTTATCCAGGCTAAAAATAGCATTCAGTATTGAAAGTTAACCTGTGTCCTTCCCGTATAAGATGCAGGTAACTTTTTTGAGACAAAATTTAGGAAAAAAAGTGCAGTATGCAAATACAGTATGCTGGATATATTTTGGTTTAGAGTGCCAGTTGTAATTGTACACAAAATGTGGTAGCCTGTTTATTTTAGCTTGTTGAGTAGTTATGCCATGACATCATCATGAATAAATAGGAAAATGAGCAATGATTAGTTCTCTCTTTGACACTGTTAGCTGCATTTATTCAAATGCTGATCCCTCCCCTTGAAGGAATAATCAGTATGGATTATACAATTTGGCAGAATGACAACGATTTGTCATTAAATTCTTCTAAAAAGGAAAAAAGAATCATCCTTAATAAAAGACAGTTCATAAAACTACAACATATTACACTTTGCTGCTGTCATACAATTGAAAAGCTGCTACAATGAAAGGCTGTCGAAAAAAAAAGTACCCACACTCCTTTTCTGACAGCTACTCAGTTTATTTTTTCCTGGCATGAAAAACTCATATTAATAGAACTCTGTAGAGTACAGTAGTTGATTGGCATAATTACATGTATTCTTATTTATGAATTCATATATTTATCTTTATTTTTACATTTATTTTGATTTAATAAAACAGACATCCTTTCCATGAAGCTACGTGTTTTAAACAATAATAGTGAAATAATAATTGCTCTATAATGGCTTCCAAAGAAAATACAATTTATCTGACAAATCAGGTTACAGTACGAAGTCCAAAATCTGGATGTCCAATATTCACAACAGAAATGAATAAATAAAAAATATAATAAAAAATCCCCCATTAAAAAAATCTAGGAATGGAAAATTTAATAAGAAATAAAAAGTAGGTGAGACTGTAAATGTGATTTTTATCCTGACAGAGATTCTTGCATATCATTTTCAAACACTTGCTAGCTTTGGAGTCTCACTGTAACACTGAACTAATTAGCACTGAATTGATTTCAGCCATAATCACACTTCTCATAGTTAAGTATTTGTGTCGTCAGGGGCAGGCTACAGATTTGCTGACCCATCAAATGTCAGTGAATTCTTACAAGTACCTCCTTAAATTCTAATAATTTTGCCATCCCTAAATTCTGATGCTCTGTGCCTCTTAAATTCTAAAAATTTTGCCATCCCTAACTCATTTTTGCTGTTCAGCGCCCTTTTAAATTCTAAAATTATTGTGCCCTCATCAGCTCTGGCTCGATAGAAGGGTTCGAATTTTTCTATCTGATATAAATAATAATCAAAGACACGATGTTGAACTGTCTAAATAACATCGTCACCTAAATGGTATAATGGTTAGCGACACTGACTTCATACTGAAGAGCAGATTTTTTTAATCTCAGAGAAGGCATGGATATTTGTAAGCATCAAATATCTGTGCAGCAAAGGCGTACTCAAAATAGAGGGCAAGCCTAAAGTCTGCATGAAGAGGTTAATGGTAGAAGAGAGGTGAGAGACCATCGGACTACCCATCAAGGTGTCCTTCCTAAAAAAACTGGGGTACAAACTTAACAGTTAGATAGGTTCAGCAAATACGTCAATTACATGTAGTATTACAGATGTGTTGGCCTAGCTTCTGCATGTCAACTTACTAGACTTAACCCAAGATCTAAAATTTTGAAATTTTCAAAATCCGGAATCATAGAAATCCTGATAATTCCAGATCTCTGACTTTATACTGCATTACTCATTTTCCACCTTTAAAATTTCTGCATGATGATCGTCAATTAAAATAATTTAATGAGCTTTTTATTTTAATTCAAATGCCAATGAAGCTTGTTCCACAGCTTTCGCTACACTGATTTTTTTAAATTTTATAAACAGTCTACTGCAGATTCTGTAATGTTTAACCCTTTGTTAAACATTACAGAAATTGACTCTAATTTTTAACTCCATATCGCCCCAGATAGCCTTTCATGCAGACTACCAAAACCGCCCCTAACGGTCAAAAGTCCAATGTTGTTTTCTTTCCCTCCCCTAAGGTATGCAGTAGCAGGTGCAGTTTCCTATAATGCATTGTATCAGTTTATTGCAGACAGCTCACCCTAAAAGGATTTATTTGTGGTTTCTTATCCTTATTTGTTAGAAGTAGAAAGGTTGTCTGTCATTTAAAATCTTCACTCTTCTTTGTGCGTTAATGGATGGGGAGGAGAGGAAATTGTTGCGACTCTCAAAAACCATTTCGGGCAGTTCGGTACTTTAACATACAAGTTAGCGAAAGCTTTGGTTTTTAAAGAGTTTTAATAGAATATGAACTTTTTCAGCTGATGTAGATTTTATTATACGAAATGATGATTTAGCTTTTCCACCATACATAGCTATGAAAAAGAGTAACTCCAGTGGCACAATATGGTAGTTCGCATAACACCCATAATAAAAATTATATTTGTCTGTGCACCAGTTAGATGGATCTTTCCTCATTACATGACAAGCATAACTATTAAGATACCATTTAAGACTGTTACTATCCTGCCTTAGATTTTGTGTCAATATTTATATTTGGTACCAAGTGACAATAATTAGTAGCAAGGAAAGAAAATATAAGTCTCCTTTACCACAAAGGATGTAATATATTTATAAAAAAGTAACAATTATTTATTTCCTTTCAATCAAAGATACATCAGAATAGAAAAGAAATTAGATGCGGAAAAAAAAAATTATACAAAAAATCAAATCTAAAATTTAATTTATTTTATTTTATTTTGTAAGTTAATATCATTAAATGCATTTTTTAAAATTATAAAATTTCACTAAAAAATGCCATGCTTTGTAAGAAAATTGAAAAAAGCAAAATACCTTCATTATAAAAAATTTTATTTTATATGTAATATTGACATACAAGTAAACAAGCATAGAATACAGTTACAAAAATAAATAAATGTAACTTTCCAAGAAGAAAGTATACACACACACACAAAAGGACGAATTTTTTGGTACTTCCTTATTGTAGTACACAGCAAAATTTAATTGCTGATGAACCTAGATGTAACATGTAGTGAGATATAAGAACATATGGCAAGATACCTCAGTTAAGTAGCGATTCAATCTTGGGTATCTGCTATAATAAGGAACTACCTTTTCTTGTTGTTGTTGCTGTTGTGCTCTACCCATCACGGTAGCAAACTCTTACCTTTTAAAATTACACATACATTTCTGAAAGCTGCTAGAATGTCTCAATTACAGATCATAATTTCATACTTGGGCAAGCAAACTTTAATACTTATTATTTAACCGAAATCCTAGTATTTGCAAATAGAAATACCAAAATTTAACTTTTCATAGAGAAAAATTACATGAATTTGCTTTGTAATAATTAACACTCTGTAGCAGATATGGAATATTTATTATGAAGCAGAAGCAACTTGTTTTCATAGAGGAAAGTTTATAAATACGAGAACTAAGATAAACATCTAAATGGCATTTAACTACAGTTCAAACGACTTTTTATCTAAGCTCGGTGGTTTAAAGCACACATTTATCTAAATTCTTGATTAAAATCTCAATAGCAGATGAACTCCTATTCAAATTTAAGAAAACATATGCTTCTTTCATACTTTTCCCAAACTGAGAAAATAATTTCTAGAAGAAGGAAATTAAATGCAGTGTTTGCCAGTCACCATATTTAAAAATTACACAAGCCGGACGCATTTCCCGACCTGAAGATAATATAAAGGATTTTCATAAATTCGAAATTTCTTTTTATAAACTAATAAAAGGATATTAATTTAAGTCATGCAAGATTAACTTTCAGCATATGTGCAAAATTCTCCATATTTCATAAAAGCTCTGACAACAAAGAGTTTCATTCAAAACAGGGAATAAATAAACAAGACTAAAATTCTTATTTATTAATAGCCTAAATTGCAAATTAAAAATTTAATCAAAATGTGAAATATTTAGAGAATTTCAGAACAGATGCAAAGTTCACGTGAACTCAAAAAAGTGATAGCTGAAACGGGACATGCAAATTAAGAGTAAAAATTTTAATCGCATTTTATCTGTTATCTCAAATCAATGAACTTACCTCCCCATAATCCCAACTTTAGTTGTGAGCTATCAAAATTTGCAAGGTAGTCGCCTAAAAGTTTGTTCAAGAGACTTGCTACAAGTGATTCAAAAACCATGGTGCGATTACTTTTTTTTTTTTTAATAATATCGGTCCGGATACATTAGTTCTCAAAGAAAATGAATTTTCATTCTGCTAACAAAACAAAATCTTGCAGCAGAGAATTTTCGCTCTCAAACGAGTTACTCGATGCGGTACTCAGTAAGGAGACCGCAAACCCGCATGCGATAAAAATATCGGGCTTCCGGAAAAGCCCATATCACGTGCCAAAAACAATCACCGCTCAAAATAAAAATTTTACATTTTTTATTTTCTTTCTCTTTACGTATAGCAATATATGTGCTACTTTTATTTTAATATACGCGAATATGAACGCAGTATTTTCCGATTTATTTTCATAGTTGTCTAATGAAGCAGCAACTCAGAAAAGAACTTAGCATGAACTATTTCGGCTGTTAAAAAAATAAAAAATGAATAATAACTAAAAAGTCATATCAATTCATACTGCTGTTTTTTTTAATAATTCAATAAATAACTTTTGGACTTGTAACAAAACCTAAATTTAAAATACTATTTCTAAAACCCGAAATAAGCAGTTCTCATAAGAACATCTCTGGCGACTCTCAAACATTTTGCCAAAATTAGAAGCATAAGACAAGAAAATGGAGTATTTAATGGAGGTTTCCTTATCGGTTTAAAATAGTTCGATGTACCTGTGTTTATGTTATAATGAGTACTACTAAGAGCATATAGTGAATTAGAGTACCAAAAAGCAGTGCTTTTCTTTACTCTGTCTGTATCTGGTGAAGACCATCGGTAAAACAAAATGAGAGCTGTGGACAAAATACGCATGCATCAAAAACAAAGAAGAATTAGAACAAGAAGTCTCAAAATTTAGCAACTGCATCAATTCTGCCACCAATACGTTTTACGTGAACATGCCTTTCCTCCCCCTACCTGCCGATATGAGAAATAAAGAGAAAAACCGAATCCGTAAAAGATGGCAAACCACCAGGGATCCGCAACTCAAACGCGAACTAAACTCTATGCAAAAAGAAATCAACAGAAGAATCAAGAACTTCAAAAACCAAAAATGGACCAATTTCCTAAATAACCTAGCTATAGAGGACAATTCCCTATTTGACACTTCCCGCAAATTCAAGAAACCTTATAAACCTATCCCACCTATCCATCGACCTAGTGGAATTTCATATACAGAAGAAGATAAAGCTAAATCTTTTGCAGACTATATGGAAGATACATTAACTCTTAATTCCACTCCGTAAGACAAAAACTATATTCAACGGTTCAGTCTAGTGGTCAATAACTTCTTTAATACCTTTGCTCCGTACAACTTCACTTTCCTGACTACCCCAACAATCGTAGCCTTACAGCTCCTTACAGACGAAGAAAGCCCCAGGGCACGATGGCATCTCGACCAAAGCACTGAAATATCTGCCGATCAACCCTCTTACCTGCCTAACTAAGATAAACAACAACATTATCAAATTCACTGATTTTCCTAGCTCATGGAAGTCAGCTATAATAATTGTTTTTGCTAAACTGCAACAAAATCTCACCTTCTCACAGAACTATCACCCTATCAGTTTACTAAGCCATCTTTCTAAAGTTACTGAGAAAATTCTACTTTTCCACATCCAAAGAATTCACTCTTCTATGATTTTTTTCCCAGAAGAACAATTCAGTTTTTGCAATCCTCACAGCACTTGCCACCAACTTCTTAGAGTTATCAACATTATCATTGAAGGCTACAACTGCAAGCTTCCGACCGGTGCCATAGTCCTCGATATCGCGAAAGCCTTTGACAGGTTATGGCATCGCTGCCTTATTTACAAACTAATCACTCTCAATTTTTCAGATCATTTTATTAGCTTAATAGCCTTTTTTCTCCGCAACAGAACATTTAGAACAAAATCGGTACTGCTTACTCAACAACCAGAGTAATCAAAGCTGTTGTCCCACAAGGATCGGCACTTTCGCCGTACTTTTTTAATATTTATACACAAGACATCCCTAAAGACCCTTCTGTTCATCTTGCACTCTTTGCCGATGACACCGCCATACTTACTAAAGACTGCACAGCCATCGCCGTAAGAAACCAACTCCAAAACTATCTCAAAAACTGGGAAAATGGCTCACCCTTTGGAGCATTAAAATTAACACTGATAAAACCAAGGCAATAATTTTCCGTAAGGGAAACGTAAAATACTTTCCTCCATCCCCTGAAATATTTGACGAAGAAATATTAATGAAACCAAACACCTTGGAGTCACCCTAGATTAAAAACTTACCTTCAGAACACACTTCTGCTCCGTAGCACAAAATTTTAAATCACCACAGCTACTATGCGACCTCTTCTTGGTAGCAGGAGCAACTTATCTACTAAAAACAAATCAATTTTATATTGTTCCATACTTCGCCCAGCCCTCCTTTATGCAGCTCCGATCTGGGGACATGCAACTAAAACCAATATTAAACAATTACAAATTCTGCAAAATAAAATTTTACGAGAAACTATCAATTCTCCTTGGTATATTTCAAACACCCACATCAGACCTTCAAATCAAACTTATTCAAGAGTATATTAACGATTAGCATTCAACTTCTTTCATTCAGTACAAACCCACTGTAACAGACTTATTAACACTCTCCGACACTCCCCACATCCCGGTGAAAATCATCGGTATCCTCGTGACATCCTACCCACATAAGAATTATAACCTTAATTGACTCATTCACGCTAAACTGACTCTGCGGTTTGTCACTCGCTGCTACATCTTGTAACGACACTGAGCTCATCTCCCTTTCGCCGCCGCTAGAGCGGACCTGACTCTCTTCTTCCTCCTGCCACACCTCCTACTACCCTTCTCCTCTTTCTTTTCCTTCCAGATTGTTATCAAAAGTCGAGTAAAAGATGTTTCTACATCTTTGACACTCGAGAATAAAATACGATCTGTAGATGGACAAAATAAGACTAACGTATAAGTCAAGCGGCCATAATCAGTCGACGAATAAGGTGAGTTTCTGATGGAAGGTCCAAATCACTGAACTGAAGAGTCTAGTATGAGTAAAAAATGTTAAGGATGGAGAATGTCAGATGGATATATGTATGTGTTTTTCTCTGGGAAATGGAGAACATCTAAGACAGCTGATGCAGTTGTTAGGATAAGTGAGAATGGAATAGAAGAAATTTCTAGCAAGTTTTTAATATAATTTTGAACTGTGTCTACCTTCAGATCACGGTGGATATACGAATATGGAATCAACCATTGCGCGTTGATAATCTCTCTGAGTGCTTTTTTTGAAGAATGGATGTGTTAAAGGTGAATTTGGCAGCGTGCCCCCAGACAGAACTGGAATAGAATACTGCTGGTCAAAGTACAGATTTATGTAAAGGTCCGTTTGCACGTAGCGATTTCCTCGGCCGACTTAGGGTTCTAGTCTGGACACCAGTCGAGATCGGTACCAAACAGTGGAACGAATGCGGTTCACCCAATCGCCGAAAGGTGATTTCAATGAAAATAGGACCCGGTCCACACCAACCACAAACGAGGGTAGCCAGAGGCCCGACCGCGCCCCAAACAACATCCGATCAGCGTAAAACCGCTGAACATTGGTAGTTCGGTCAGAGGTTCGAATCCCACGAACGGGCTGGCTGCATGGGCGTTATAACCAATATATCTGTCATTACCAACATATCTATGGTAACTTCCAGAAGCATAAAAGTTTAAGACACAAAAAACCTGTTTTAAATAAAATAGATACCTACATATATAAATGACTGTTTTATAAATATATTAACATATATATACAGTGAAAGAAATTGCAGTACAATCGGTCACAAAAGTATTCGAACACCGGTACCCTATCAGAAAATGACAAGATGGCGTTTTTTTTCTCTTTCTCTCTGTGTGTCGTGTTATTCCATCCTAGGTTTTCTTCTCCCCCCCATCTTGGAAAAAACTGGAAAAAATTGGTTACGATCTCTTTTTGAATGGGGAGATGCCATTTTGAGAAAAAGCTGACGACCCTATCTTGGAGAATGAACATGACCGCTCTACACACCCTTTTACTCTCTCTCTCTCTCTCTCTTTGAATTGGGAAGCCATTTTGGGAAAAAGCAGACAACCCTATCTTGGAGAATGGAAATGAACGCCTCTCCCTCTCTCTTTGAAATGGGAAGCCATTTTGGGACCCTCTATTCTTGGGGAGGGAGAAAACTGAAGTCTGCATTTCGCTGTCTCTGAATGCGGAAAGCCCTTTTGGGAAAAGCGGACCCTCTTCTTCTGATCTTGGAGAACTGGAAATGAACGCTCTACACGATCTTTCTTTGAATTCAGAAGGTATTTTGGGACCTTCTAATGTTGGAAAACTGAAATGAACGCTCTACACCTTCTCTCTCTCTCTCTCTCTCTCTGTCTCTCTCTCTCTCTTTCTCTGAAATGGGTAGCCATTTGAAAACTCCCTAACTTTGGAAAAAAACAGAAATGAACGCTCTACACCATCTCTCTTTGAAAATGGGGGGTGTCATTTTGAGACCTCCCTCCCCTAAACTTGGAAAAAAAACTAAAATGAACGCTCTACACTTTCTCTCTTTGGACATGGGTAGCCCTTTGGGGACCCTCTCCTCTTGGTAGAAAAAAAAAGAACTGAAGTGAAGGCTCTACACAATCTCTCTTGGAATGGGATCCATATTTCGGGAAACGTGGATCACCCCATGCTGGAAAACTGAAGTGAACCACCAAGATTGGACTCTATATAATATTTTTTTAAAAATTGACATCATGACCCTCCTCCAATTTGTTATTAAAAAAATTGTTTTTTTTTTGTTTTGGTTTTTATCCCATTTCCGATGTGATTTCAGAAATGCAATTCCATAACAGCTCAATTTCATTCGAATTTAAATGATCTAAACAGTCTTTGACCCACCCATCCGTATGATTATTTTCTTCTCCTTCCTGTTGCACCAAATTTTGTAAGTCCATATAATCATTCCATACGGGAAGGGCTGGATCCTCACAAGGCTGTCTTGAAACACTTGGAGTTTCTTTGGGATGAGTGGAGGGATCTAGGATGTCTGAACCCGGCTGCGATTCTACCTCCATGATTTCTGGACCCGTTGGAACTTGTTTACCCGGCTGAAATTCTACCTCCATGATTTCTGGACCCGTTGGAACTTGTTTACCCGGCTGTGATTCTGCCTCTACGATGTCGGGACTTTTTGAAGCTTGTGGACCCGTCTGACATTCTACCTCTACGATGTCGGGACAGGTTGGAGGAGAAGAAGAAGAAGAAGAAGAGGATACTAGAAGAAGTTCTGTCTGTGAGGAGTCCGAAAGAGGTTGCCTGTTTGAACAAGTCGGGGAAGAAGAAGAAGAAGAAGCTTCTGAATTCTGAAGCGGATCTTGCACGCCAGGTAGGTTCCGGTAAGTCGACCGTTTTTTAAGAGGTAATTTTTTTTCTTCCTCCTCATCTTCAATTGTGATGACTTCAATTTCATTCCGTTGCCGGGTCGATTTTGTTTCGGGCCATGACGACGGTTTGGTCCAGCTCCTCTTATCATCTAACGAAGGGATGGGTAAAGGTGGCGGAGGGTTTTCTTCTTCTTTTTCTTGAAACATCATCGGCGATTGGAAAGAAATCTCCTCTTTCAATTGTTTCCAAAGCGAGTACGAGCACCGATCGACGAGAAAGAGACTCTTCTGGGTCGTGACGATGAGATATTGCGTTTTCGGGGGAACGACATAGTTTTGAAAAGGTCTTAGAATATATTTCTTATATTTCATCCTGTCGCTGACTTTAAAACTTCTTTCCTTCAGATTGGGGGACGATGATTCGTAATAGGCGAGAGGAGCGGCTGTGGTTTGAACAATATGAACTTCGTCCTCAGCCGTCGTTCTCACTCCAAACGTAAAATATCGTTTCGTGAGAAAAATATTCTTCCACCGAAAACTCGTGCGCGGATCTGTATATCGCCGGTCTGTTTGAATGGGCCGTCTCAAAGCTCGATCCATCCGATTCCAAGAGAAGGGAGATTCATCTTTCGTTTGTTGCGATTCGAATAAATTTCTGTATATATTCTGAACGAGCAGGTTGGAGGATTCGACATCTTGGTTGAAAGAAACGATCGCTTGATGAGGTGGTAAATGCGGAATAAATGTCGCACAATGACACGCCAAAAACATTTTCAAGTTGGAGATTTGCTTTAGCGTCTTCAAATCCTCCCCGTTCGAAATCCGTTGAGTTGGAAAAACGTCTAATAGCGACATGGCTCCCAATGGAAAAGAAATGATCTCGCCCAGTACTCTCGTCTTTTTATATATCTATATAGACACACACAGACACACATAGAGGCTCTATGACGTCCGTTTTATTTGTTTTTTTTTTGTTTCTCTCTCTCTTCTTTCCAAGAAATCTTATCTCCATGACCTCTTTTTCTTTTCTTAAAAAGATGAATGTGTGTGGGAATGAGGAAGTGAAAGTAATAATTTAATAAACAAAAAATTATTCAACCATGACCTTTTTTTTTTTTTTTTTTGTTTCAAAGTCACCATGTAGAAAACGAATCTGCCACAATCATCATCATCATCATCATAATAATAATAATAATAATATACCCCCTTCTCAACAACAGAATCCTACAACATTTGCAGATAAATGCATTCAAACCAATCCCTTTATAGTAACCCTTTTGATTGGAGAACCCGTGCATTAGCCTCGAAAAATAAAATGAGATTCTAGACTGTTTCTATGACCAGAATGTTAAGCCAATAGATAGGTCTAGCTCAGAATTTTTCTTTTTAAAAGAAAATAAATAAATAATCCAAAGACTATTCGTAAATATAAATGGTAAAGTCTCGAGTCGGCTGGAAAAAATTTTCAGAGCTAAGAAAAATTCACCAACTCAAAAAAAAAAAAAAAAAAAAAAAAAAAAAAACTTTTTGTTAATTTTTATCATGTCTTAGACATGATAAAAATTAACGACCCTCTTCCCTTTTCGTCTGGGAATGTTGTCTCACTCTTTTGAAAAACAAATCGTGATTCATTCATGGAATGATTGCCATTAGAGAAAGGGTGAGACATCCTTCCCAGACAAAAAGGGAGGGTCATTAATTTTTATCATGTCTAAAGACATGATAAAAATTAACCAAAAGTTTTTTTTTTTTTTTTTTTTTTTTTTTTTTTTCAGCTCTGAGAAATTTTTTTTCTCCCAGCCGATTTGAGACTTTACCATTTTATTAAGAATGATTTCTCCCTGATCTATTATTTCAAAATTCCAAGATTCGCTTCAGAACCATCTGTGCTGTTGAAGAAGTAACATGATATATGTATTTTTTTTTAATGAGTTCTGTCAAGATTGAATTGTGCAGGATCGACCTTGCGAATTTCTTCTCTGTGTCTTTAAATAATAATGATACCGAACCGCTTTTTGCAGAGCGCAATGGAAAAAAACCTTTTGTATGGTTAGGACAATTCATGTGTTCGATCCCATTGTATTTGAGAATCTCTTGCGTCGATCCCGAAATGCAATAAATGGATCTTTGCAACCATTTCTCTAAAAACCGCCGTTTCATTTCTCCTCGCACCCAAATCATGGAAAAAGGTTCCGTCAACATCGTTAACACCCATGGAAAATAACTGTTTGGAATTTCTCCTTCGTACCACGACAAGCCGTGATAATAATCACTCGCCCACACAGCGGTTCGTTTTTCTTTCTCGGTGAGCATTTGCCATGGAAACGGGGGTTTAAAAACAAATACCCCTCGAGAAGTACCGTCCAATGTGACGTAAGCCAATTCTTTCACAATAAAGGCTCCTTGAGAATCGTAGAAACCTTCAAAGTCGAGCACGAGTTCCATGTTTTTTATTTCTTTTTCTTTCCAAGGTGACCTTTATTATTATTATGATGGATGTGTATTGAGATACGCACGATATTATTCAAAAAAACAAATATATATATACGAATGTGACCTTTCCCAGAATTCATACGACCTGTCACGTGCAACCTTCTCTCTCTCTCTCTCTCTATAAAAGAGGAGACGGCGAGAGAACGCTATCCATTTTTTCCTTCAGGACACACAGCGAGAGAGAGAGAATTTTGTTTTCTTTTTTTCCTCAATTGAAGAAGATGGACATTTTGAGTACCAAACCTCTCAAAGATTCCTACATTGTTCTGGACATGGAATACTTTCACTGTTATGATCCAAAGACGGGAGATATATGTTTCATCTTGAAAGAACTGGGCTACATCACTTGCGATTTAACCTTATGCGGATCCATGATTTTTCTCCCTCCTGTCCATTACGATGACTTATCGTCCCGCAATCAAGCTGTGGTCAACCAGACTGCAAATAACCGACACGGCCTGCAATGGACCGAGGGTCGTCTTTCCTACGATCATCTTCCTACAATCCTGAAAATACTGACCGAAAATGTGGAGGTAATCTACGTCAATGGATACGATAAAGCCGAATTTTTCAGCAAGCTCTGCCAGCGATCCGTTTATGAGTTTTACATCCCAGGGAAAACCGAGTGGCGGAACAAGTCGAAATGCACGCGACACCAATATTTCCAAAAGATGATTCATTGTGCCGAGAACAAGGTGAGAAATTTTCGATACCATTTGATGGAGGGTAGTTACGTTTTCCGGAAATTACATTGTTACCCCTTCGAGAGCAAAGCTGTCGAAGACGAAGAGGAGGCGGAAGAATCTCCCCAGGAGAACTCGTGCGACGATGAGGAGGAGGAGGATGAACTTTCTAATAATAATAATAAATGTCTAAGTTGGGATGCTTTAGAGACCCAAGAATATTGGTCTCAACCCTTATCTCACCTAGACCTGAAAGAGGATCCTCAAGTGTACTCTTTGTGGTCCTCTTCTAAAATTTGGTCTTGGAGAGAACCCTTGAATGTTCATGAATGAAATGGTATGTAAATCCCTAGAGAAAAAAAAATAGAAAAAAAAAGTTCCTTTTTCTTGTAATATGTTGATTTCTTTCCAATCCCATTTCTTTTCTGTAACTCCAGCCCAATCGACGAGAAGAAGACGAATTTTCCAAGTTACACAAGACGAATCTTCCAAGTTACACAAGACGTAGAAAGATTTCACAAGGATTTATAAATCACACTCTCCCACATGATATATGTATAGAGAGAAAAAGATCCTCTGTTCTCTAGCCAATACGTCAAGACTTCCCTAAACTAAGAGAGACCATGAGTACCGAGGAAACCTTAGCAGAGCAAGTGGAAAGACTTTCAAAGAGATTAGAAGAGTTAAGACGGGATAGATTTACAGTTCCGCCGACTAAAGAGGAAACTATCATCGATTTCAACAAACCGCTGTACTTTCATCCCCTACCCCAAAGAATGAGACGAGTGGACTCGCCGTGGAACAGTTCCAATGAGAAACAAAATGTCACTTATTTGAATAGCCAATTTCAACACATGAATATTTCATAAGTATTTTTTTCCCTAAAGCGTAGGGAGATCGGATCAGTAGTTTTTCCCTTTTCATCGTCGAAAAAGATTGGGAGGAAAAATCTTTCTCAGCTCTCTCAGAAAAATTTTTCTGCCTTTAAAAAAAAAAAAAAAAAAACTTTTTGTTAATTTTTATCATGTCTTAGACATGATAAAAATTAACTCTACCCCCCTTTTGTCTGGGAATGTTGTCTCACACTTTCTAAAAATAGAACATCACTCCTCTTTTCTTAAAGAATAGAATTCCAAGAATGGGATCCGGTCTATTTTTAGAAACGGTGAGACCCTATTCCCAGACAAAAGGCGGGTAGAGTTAATTTTTATCATGTCTAAAGTTCAGGGTCCATCCATCTTCTTATGTGAAACGGTGACCCTGACAAGATCGAGATAAACAAGTCCTGTGAGTTGTTTTGTAATCTTGACGCAATCCAAGAAAGACTTTTTATTATTTTTTTTGAAATAGGCGGGGGGTGGGGAGAGAAAATGTTCTCACGACCCTCAGATATCTTTTCATAAATATATTTTTTATTAAAGTGTTTCTTTCATTCCGATCCTTTTAAGAGGTTGGAATGACCCTGACATTTAGATGGGGTCGCGATCCCGACAGATGTCGCGCGAGTATAAAAGTGTGTGTCCTCCGCGAGATTTCTTCATAGAACAGAAGAAGACGTGAACTGAGCTGGTAAGTCCCTTTGGTCCTATGAATATGGTTATCTATAAACTCGATTTGCTTCTTAGTTTTTTTTAATAATGATAATAATCATAACTTCATTTAAAAAGACCTTTGAAACTTCTTAACCCTTTGAAAAGAAAAATGTCTCTTTCAAGACGACGACTCTAAAACGTTTTATTGTTTTTCCCCCCCTTTCTAGATCTTCCCTGTTATACATATATACCTTTTCGATTCTATTTTTTGCTCCTGTTTGTGGAAGACATCACCGTATTCATCGCCATGGCGTGTTCAGAAAACTTTATCGTGCTCGATCTAGAGGGTTTCCAGTCCTACAACCACAAGCAGGGTGAATTTACCTACGTTTTAAAAGAATTGGGCTATGCGACAAAAGATTTTTTGACCGTGGGATCGTTGACGTTTACTCCTCCTCACCCCTTCCACCAACTGAGTGAAAAAAACCAAAAGACAAATGCCTGGCTGACAAGAAACCGGCACGGACTAACGAGGGTCATATTCCCTACAACCATTTAGGACGCATTCTCCAATCGCTCACTCACAGCTTCTCCACGATTTATGTGGTGGGATGCCAGAAAGCTAAATTCTTTGCTAAAGCCTTGGATTATCAAAAACCCGTGACGGAAATTTATGTGCCAGATGGAATCATTTGGAAGTATCGGGAAAAATGTGCCCGACATCATCAAAGGATGAAATATTTCCATTGTGCCGAAAACAAAGTGCGCAACTATCGATGGCATATTATGGAAGGAGATTTTCATATCAATCACGTCTATCCAGACGGAACGGAGAAAGAGGAGAGGATTCAGGAGGAAGCAGACAATCCTCTGCAAGCTTTTGATAAGGCCTACGATCAGTTAGAGAAGGATCCGTCCCCAAAAGCGTACGATAACCTCATCCAGAAATGGGATAATCTGTCCTGTTTCCAAGTGATGGAACATCCGGATGAGCATACGCCATTAAACTTGATGGGCTCTTCTACTTCTTCTTCTTTGTCGTCAACTTCCTCCAATAACTCGAGGAAGACGGAGGGTTGGGGAGACATACCTGAAAATATTCCCCATTACGATCCAGCAGCCTGTTGGGACGAACCTTCCAAAGAATCTCATGAGACCCCCAAAATATCTTCAGAGGATCCAAAGACAAAATCCACTGAGTGTTGGGACGATGAACGGACGACTCATGCTCCAAAATCCACTAAGACTATATCCACTGAGTGTTGGGACAATGAACGGACGACCCATGCTCCAAAATCCACTGAGACTATGTCCACTGAGTGTTGGGACGATGAAACCGAAAAGACGACAGAGAATTGGGATGACCGTTCTCAAAAGTATTTGAATTGATATATACATAAACTCAGGAGAAAAAAATAAAGAAAAGATTTTTAGAAATAAGTAGGGAAAGGTTCTCCGCTTTCCCTATATTTATGGAAATGGACTGAGAAGAGAGAGAGAGAGAGACGAATCAGGAGACCAAAAAAAATGGGTCTTGGAAGGAATGAGTGCAAATGCATTCGATTCCTTCCGAGACCCATTTTTTTTGGGTCCCTCTCTCATCCAATCTTGGAAAAGAACTTTGTCCTATTTTTCTAGGTCCATTCAAAAAGAAATGAATCTATCCATAAATTTTCTTAAAAGAAAAAAAACAAAAAGATCCATTACCTCTTGACGGTCCAATATCGAGAATCTCGGAAAAAGTCATCCACTCTCTCCATCCAGTCAAGCTTCTCTGTAGAAAATCTAGTAGGTGCATCTGCATTCTTGAACACCCGGCAGTTATTATTGGACGCGAAACGTCGAATGCTGAAATAGTTAACAGTGAGCCCATTCTTAAAGAAACGGGGATGTTTTATTCATCCAGTCGAGTGCCGAAAAATTTCTGAGAGCCGAAGAAAAATTTCTCAAGCTGAAAAAAAAAAAAAAAAAAAAAAAAAAACTACCCCCCTTTTAGTCTGAAAATTGAACACATCAATTTTCAAATTTTCAGAGTAAAAGGGGGGGTAATTTATTTTTCAGAAACTTTTCCCAGCCGACTCGATGTGAATAAAACTTTACTGTTTGTTAAGAATGTTATTTAATGGATCGATTTCAACCTATTGAGTTTCACTTGAGTTCCGGCCGTGCTGTGGGCCCACCTGGATACAAGTTTTGCCCTTTTGGAATAGAATAAAACTTTACTGTTTTTTAAGAATTTTATTTAATGGATCGATTTCAACCTATCGAGTTTCGCTTGAGTTCCGGCCGTGCTGTGGGCCCACTTGGATACAAGTTTTCCCCTTTTGGAATAGAATTTCCGTCAAGGTAGGCAGGCTACTTTTCCTCTTTTTGCATTTTTCATATCATTTCATTTGTATTACAATATACTGAAAACGGGCGTTCGAACTGATTTCTAGGCTATTTCTATACAAATGGAGCTCGATCCAAGAAAGAAATGATGTCTTTTTTTTTATTTTCTGGACTGCCAATTTGTATTGGAATATACTGAAAACGGGTGTTTGAGTCGATTTTCAGTATATTTCAATACAAATAGAGCTCGATCCAAGAAAGAAATGATGTCTTTTTTTATTTTGTGGACTGCCAATTTTGTATTGGAATATATTGAAAACGGGTGTTTGTGTCGGTTTTCAGTATATTTCAATACAAATAGAGCTCGATCCAAGAAAGAAATGGTGTCTTTTTTTATTTAGTGGACTGCTAATTTGTATTGGAATATACTGAAAACGGGTGTTTGAGTCGGTTTTCAGTATATTTCAATACAAATAGAGCTCGATCCAAGAAAAAAATGATGTCTTTTTTTTATTTTGTGGACTGCCAATTTTGTATTGGAATATACTGAAAACGGGCGTTCACGTCGGTTTTCAGTATATTTCAATACAAATGGAGCTCGATCCAAGAATGAAATGATGTCTTTTTTTTATGTTGTGGACAACCAATTTTGTATTGGAATATACTGAAAACGGGCATTCACGTCGGTTTTCAGTATATTTCAATACAAATGGAGCTCGATCCAAGAAAAAAATGATGTCTTTTTTTTATGTTGTGGACAGCCAATTTTGTATTGGAATATACTGAAAACGGGCGTTCACGTTGGTTTTCAGTATATTACAATACAAGTGGAGCTGGATCCAAGAAAAAAATGATGTCTTTTTTTTATTTTGTGGACAGCCAATTTTGTATTGGAATATACTGAAAACGGGCGTTCACGTTGGTTTTCAGTATATTACAATACAAGTGGAGCTGGATCCAAGAAAAAAATGATGTCTTTTTTTATTTTGTGGACAGCCAATTTTGTATTGGAATATACTGAAAACGGGCATTCACGTCGGTTTTCAGTATATTTCAATACAAATGGAGCTCGATCCAAGAAAAAAATGATGTCTTTTTTTATGTTGTGGACAACCAATTTTGTATTGGAATATACTGAAAACGGGCATTCACGTTGGTTTTCAGTATATTACAATACAAGTGGAGCTGGATCCAAGAAAAAAATGATGTCTTTTTTTATTTTGTGGACAACCAATTTTGTATTGGAATATACTGAAAACGGGCGTTCACGTCGGTTTTCAGTATATTTCAATACAAATGGAGCTCCATCCAAGAAAAAAAATGATGTCTTTTTTTATGTTGTGGACTGCCCTATTTTGTATTGGAATATACTGAAAACGGGCGTTCACGTTGGTTTTCAGTATATTTCAATACAAATGGAGCTCCATCCAAGAAAAAAATGATGTCTTTTTTTTATGTTGTGGACTGCCCTATTTTGTATTGGAATATACTGAAAACGGGTGTTCGAGTCCTTTTTCCGACTATTTCTACACATATTCCACTATATTGAAATGACGTCATGGTTGAGTCCACACAGAGTCGTCCCCGGACAGAGTCGTCTCCGGACAAAGTCGTCCCCGGACAATTTTAATCTGAATTTGTATAGAGATATACTTAAAATGGGGTTGGAAAGTATAGAAAAGTGAAGAATCGAAAGTGAAAGTCAAAAAGCAAAATGGGATCGGCTGGGAAAAATTTCTGAGAGCCGAGAAAAAATTCTGAGTCAGAAAAAAAAGAAAAAATATATAATATATATATTCTATAATATATATTATATAATATATATTATAAATACTTTTTGTTAATTTTTATCATGTCTTCTAGACATGATAAAAATTAACTAATCCCTTTTGTCTAGGAATGTTGTCTCATCGTTTCTAAAAAATAGACCATGACTCATTCTTTCTAAAGAATAGAATTCCAAGAAAAGAATGGGTTCTGGTCTATTTTTAGAAACGGTGAGACAACATTCCCAGACAAAAGGGGGTACATTGAGTCTGTGCTGTAGACCCTGAACAACCTATCGGTCACCGGTAATATATCTGGAAGGACCCCAAAAAGCTATCCACTGTCGTTGGAATTGTCTTCACTGGAGGCTATTTCTTTTTTTCGCAATCTCGCTTTTAGTTTTCTCTGAGATTCTTTAGAAATGGGTGAAGATGGGTAGCGTGAAGAGGGGGACACCTGGATCAGGATTCCCGATTAGGGTAGAGAGGGAGGCGTGTTGCCTTTTCAACAGCCCACAGTGTTCTGAACAGAAACGTGGAATGCTTTTATAGAAAAGAGAAGAGTTGAAAGTGAAATTAACTCACCCCCTTTTGTCTGGGTATGTTGTCTCACCGTTTCTAAAAATAGATCAGAACCCAGTCTTTTCTTGGAATTCTATTCTTTAAAAGGATGAGTCATGGTCTATTTTTAGAAAGTGGGAGACAACATTCCCAGACAAAAGGGGGGTGAGTTAATTTTTATCATGTCTAGAAGACATGATAAAAATTAACAAAAAGTTTTTTTTTTTTTTTTTTTTATACATCTCAGAATTTTTTTTTGAGCTCTGAGAAATTTTTCCTAGCCGATCCCATTTCGTTTTTCGACTTTTACTTTCAACTCTTCACTTTTCCTATCCACTGTCGTTGGAATTGTGTTCACTGGAGGCTATTTCTTTTTTTGCAATCTCGCTTTTAGTTTTCTCTGAGATTCTTTAGAAATGGCTATACAAATTTCACCATCTATATAGAAAAGATTTCCAAACAAAGTCGTCCCCGGACCATCTTGATAACCGAATATGTATAGAAGTAGTCTGAAAATGGGCTTGAGGGCCGGTTTCTGGACGATTCCTCTACAAATTCGGCCGCATCCAGAAAAACAAAAATACATAGTTTCTTTTTGGGTGGACAGGAGATGATAAATTTCTTTTCTCTCTCTCTATCTCTCCCAATATTGGAGGAGAGAGTGGCCCAAAAAAATGGGTCTTGGAAGGAATCGAATGCATTTTGAAATGCACTCATTCCTTCCAAGACCCATTTTTTTGGTCTCCTGATTCAACTCTCCAGTCTATGGAATAGGGAAAGCGGAGAACGTTTCCCCTTCCTTAAGCGACTGGAGACCATATCGCATCATCATCATCATCATCACCACCATCATCCTTATTCTGATACTTTTCAACGAAGGCTTGATGTCTCTGGATGATTTTGGGGAGATGATGGATCCCGAATTGAGTGATGAAAAAGAGAGGACTCTTTTTCCTTTCTTGTTCGTCTTGCACAGTCTCTCGGAGGGTGATATACGTTTCCCCGTCCTCCTCAATTTTCGTCAGAGGTCTCATGAATATTTTACACATCCAAGGGAAGAGCGACTTGTTATGCAGGGATTTCGAAGCGACGAAAGCCGCTTCATTCGAAGTGAGGACAATCTGGTTCGGTTGACCCCATTCTTTGGAGTAGTTGTCCAAATCGCCTAGTCGAAGAAAATGGTGTCGATTAGGAAAAAAGACTTGGAGAACACTCGTCGTATGCGAGACGTTCGTAGGCAAGAGAGTCAAGATATCTTTGGCATTCCAGTACAGGAATCCTAGATCCACATACGCGTGCACGTAATAGTCATCGTTATATTCCAGTTTGAGCAGCATGGCTTTTGTATTTTTTTTTCCGTTCTCAAGGCGAAACACTCGTCTGATGTGAACAAGAGCTCGCTGGCGATCCGTTTATATAGACTCCTCAGGGAGAGAGAGAGAGAGGGAGAGGGGAGGAGGAACAAGGTTGATGAATTCTAAAATAACAAAAATGATAACGAAATGAGATCGGCTGGCAAAATATTTTCAGAGCTCAGAAAAAAATTCTGAGATGAAAAAAAAAAAAAAAAAAACCTTTTGTTAATTTTTATCATGTCTTCTAGACATGATAAAAATTAACTCACCCCCCTTTTGTCTAGGTATGTTGTCTCACCGTTTCTAAAAATAGACCAAAAACCAGTCTTTTCTTGGATTCTATTCTTTAAAAGGATGAGTCATGGTCTATTTTTAGAAAATGGGAGACAACATTCCCAGACAAAAGGGGGGTGAGTTAATTTTTATCATTTCTAGAAGACATGATAAAAATTAACAAAAATTTTTTTTTTTTCTTTCATTTCAGAATTTTTTTTCTGAGCTCTGAGAAATTTTTTCTAGCCGATCTCATTTCGTTTTTCGACTTTCACTTTCAACTCTTCACTTTTCTATAAAAGCATTCCACGTTTCTGTTCAGAACAGTGTCTCTCTCTACCCAAATCTGAAACCCTAGTCACGAGAGAATATGAGACTAGAAAAATAGTTTAGCTTATTGATCTAAAAAATGTCCCATGCTAGAACTCAGAATTATAATCAGAGCGGGGCTTTCCAGTATCCACTTCCAAGATTTTAGATTTGTCATGGGTGACATGTTCCCAAATTCATAAATTCTTCAATTATAGTCCCCTTCTTTGACAAATGGCTAAGAAATTCTTAAAGAATATCATGATAAAGATTTAGCTATCTATATATAACATTATGTTTTCTTTTCAAAAAAAAAATCCAGTCTTGATCGAAATGGACTTTACGCACAATTTATTGTGTCCCCCCTTTCCAAGATTGGTTTGAAGAAGTGATAAAAAAAAATGGGTCTGGAAGGAAAAGGGTGCATTTCGAGAAAAGAAAAGAGGACCCTCTTTTTCTCGCAATGCACCCGTTTCCTTCCAGACCCATTTCTTTTGCCTCCTCAGAACTCTCTTTCTTTTCTCCTCCCTCTCTCTCTTAAGAGGGATTGAAAGAAAGAGGCTAGATGGAAAAGTTTCTTTTTTTTTCTTTCGAGAAGATAAAAAAAAATTTGGAGGAGGAGCAAATTTTTTTTGGGTGGTGGTTGTTGTTTTTTTTAGAAGGTGATGACTTTAGTGACATTTAAAGAGACCACCAGAGGATCCGTTTGAGTCTCGACGACCTTTTCTTGACGGGGGTCTGTCTGGCAATAAGCGCTGGCATATTGTTTAGGGTAAGTAGAAGAATCCGTCATGCCTGGATGAGGCGGTATGTAGCGCACTCCCAGATTAAAGAGGGTGATGAAGGGAAATTTCTCCCCCGGATAGAGCAGTCGGTAAACGGGTTGATTGGGTACAACTCGAACCAGCGGCTGAGTTAAAATGCTATACACCCAGGCCAGAAGCTGATTATTTTTAGGATTATTTTCGGCCAGATGTAACATTTCTTCGCTGGAGAGGACATATCCCTCTTGAGAACTGCCGAGACTCTCAAGATCTTTTATTTTCCTGAAGACGTGGTGTTCGTCGAAAAACACGGAGAGAATGTCCCAGGTTCTTTTACTGGAAGTATGAATCAGAAGCAAAATGTCCGTAGCGTTCCAAAACAATCTCCCGTCATCCACATAACAGCGAATGCTCACGAACTCATTATATAAGACGCGGATCATAATCTTGAGTAGAAATATGGATACGCACAGCAGTCTCTCTCTCTGGGAAATAGAGTCTGTCTTCCCCTCGCCTCTCTATATATACGAGAAGACCACGTGATGGGCGACGTGACGGTTGACTTCTAGAAAAAAAATCAACTTTGTCTATCTCTCTCTCTCTATGACCTTCTATTTTTTTCCTAAAGAACACCCCGTCACCTTTTCAAAGGTCATGGGATTGAGAGGAACGAAAGAAAAAAAAACAACCATCCTTTGTATACTACCTATGACCTTCTCCTAGAGACCCCTGTCATTTTCTTCTCGAGAGCTACGTGATGAAAGCTTTTTTTTTATTCTAAAGTTTATCAACTTTGTAGACACATGACCCCGTCACGTTCTCAAAGGCCATGTCGTATGGAATGGGACCCTTTTGGTTTTTTCTTTTGAGAAAATAAAAAATAAAACAACTCTATAATCATCTCTCTATGACCTTCACAAACACTCATTTCGTTATCATTTTTTTTTATTTTAGAATTCATCAACCTTGTTCCTCCTCCCCACTCTCTCTCTCTCTCTCTCTCTGAGGAGTCTATATAAACGAATCGCCAGCGAGCTCTTGTTCATATCAGACGAGTGTTTCGCCTTGAGAACGGAAAAAAAATACAAAAGCCATGCTGCTCAAACTGGAATATAACGATGACTATTACGTGCACGCGTATGTGGATCTAGGATTCCTGTACTGGAATGCCAAAGAGATCTTGACTCTCTTGCCTACGAACGTCTCGCATACGACGAGTGTTCTCCAAGTCTTTTTTCCTAATCGACACCATTTTCTTCGACTAGGCGATTTGGACAACTACTCCAAAGAATGGGGTCAACCGAACCAGATTGTCCTCACTTCGAATGAAGCGGCTTTCGTCGCTTCGAAATCCCTGCATAACAAGTCGCTCTTCCCTTGGATGTGTAAAATGTTCATGAGACCTCTGACGAAAATTGAGGAGGACGGGGAAACGTATATCACCCTCCGAGAGACTGTGCAAGACGAACAAGAAAGGAAAAAGAGTCCTCTCTTTTTCATCACTCAATTCGGGATCCATCATCTCCCCAAAATCATCCAGAGACATCAAGCCTTCGTTGAAAAGTATCAGAAAGAGGATGATGGTGGTGATGATGATGATGATGATGCGATATGGTCTCCAGTCGCTTAAGGAAGGGGAAACGTTCTCCGCTTTCCCTATTCCATAGACTGGAGAGTTGAATCAGGAGACCAAAAAAATGGGTCTTGGAAGGAATGAGTGCATTTCAAAATGCATTCGATTCCTTCCAAGACCCATTTTTTTGGGCCACTCTCTCCTCCAATATTGGGAGAGATAGAGAGAGAGAAAAGAAATTTATCATCTCCTGTCCACCCAAAAAGAAACTATGTATTTTTGTTTTTCTGGATGCGGCCGAATTTGTAGAGGAATCGTCCAGAAACCGGCCCTCAAGCCCATTTTCAGACTACTTTTATACATATTCGGTCATCAAGATGGTCCGGGGACGACTTTGTTTGGAAATCATTTCTATATAGATGGTGAAATTTGTATAGCCATTTCTAAAGAATCTCAGAGAAAACTAAAAGCGAGATTGCAAAAAAAGAAATAGGCTCCAGTGAACACAATTCCAACGACAGTGGATAGGAAAAGTGAAGAGTTGAAAGTGAAAGTCGAAAAACGAAATGGGATCGGCTAGGAAAAATTTCTCAGAGCTCAAAAAAAAATTCTGAGATGTATAAAAAAAAAAAAAAACTTTTTGTTAATTTTTATCATGTCTTCTAGACATGATAAAAATTAACTCACCCCCCTTTTGTCTGGGAATGTTGTCTCCCACTTTCTAAAAATAGACCATGACTCATCCTTTTAAAGAATAGAATTCCAAGAAAAGACTGGGTTCTGGTCTATTTTTAGAAACGGTGAGACAACATACCCAGACAAAAGGGGGTGAGTTAATTTCACTTTCAACTCTTCTCTTTTCTATAAAAGCATTCCACGTTTCTGTTCAGAACACTGTGGGCTGTTGAAAAGGCAACACGCCACCCTCTCTACCCTAATCGGGAATCCTGATCCAGGTGTCCCCCTCTTCACGCTACCCATCTTCACCCATTTCTAAAGAATCTCAGAGAAAACTAAAAGCGAGATTGCGAAAAAAAGAAATAACCTCCAGTGAACACAATTCCAACGACAGTGGATAGCTTTTTGGGGTCCTTCCAGATATATTACCGGTGACCGATAGGTTGTTCAGGGTCTACAGCACAGACTCAATGTACCCCCTTTTGTCTGGGAATGTTGTCTCACCGTTTCTAAAAATAGACCAGAACCCATTCTTTTCTTGGAATTCTATTCTTTAGAAAGAATGAGTCATGGTCTATTTTTTAGAAACGGTGAGACAACATTCCTAGACAAAAGGGATTAGTTAATTTTTATCATGTCTAGAAGACATGATAAAAATTAACAAAAAGTATTTATAATATATATTATATAATATATATTATAGAATATATATATTATATATTTTTTCTTTTTTTTCTGACTAAGAATTTTTTCTCGGCTCTCAGAAATTTTTCCCAGCCGATCCCATTTTGCTTTTTGACTTTCACTTTCAATTCTTCTCTTTTCTATACTTTCCAACCCCATTTTAAGTATATCTCTATACAAATTCGGTATAAAATTGTCCGGGGACGACTTTGTCCGGAGACGACTCTGTCCGGGGACGACTCTTTGTGGACTCAACCATGACGTCATTTTAATATAATGGAATGTGTGTAGAAATAGTCGGAAAAAGGACTCGAACGCCCGTTTTCAGTATATTCCAATACAAAATAGGGCAGTCCACAACATAAAAAAGATATCATTTTTTTCTTGGATAGAGCTCCATTTGTATTTGAATATACTGAAAACCAACTCGAACGCCCGTTTTCAGTATATTCCAATACAAAAAAAGGCAGTCCACAACATAAAAAAAAGACATCATTTTTTTATTGGATGGAGCTCCATTTGTATTGAAATATACTGAAAACCAACGTGAACGCCCGTTTTCAGTATATTCCAATACAAAATTGGTTGTCCAGAAAATAAAAAAAAGACATCATTTTTTTCTTGGATGGAGTTCCATTTGTATTGAAATATACTAAAAACCGACGTGAACGCCCGTTTTCAGTATATTCCAATACAAAATTGGTTGTCCAGAAAATAAAAAAAAGACATCATTTTTTTCTTGGATCCAGCTCCACTTGCATTGTAATATACTGAAAACCAACGTGAACGCCCGTTTTCAGTATATTCCAATACAAAATTGGCTGTCCACAAAATAAAAAAATGACATCATTTTTTTCTTGGATCCAGCTCCACTTGTATTGTAATATACTGAAAACCAACGTGAACGCCCGTTTTCAGTATATTCCAATACAAAATTGGCTGTCCACAAAATAAAAAAAAGACATCATTTTTTTCTTGGATCCAGCTCCACTTGTATTGTAATATACTGAAAACCAACGTGAACGCCCGTTTTCAGTATATTCCAATACAAAATTGGCTGTCCACAAAATAAAAAAATGACATTTTTTTCTTGGATCCAGCTCCACTTGTATTGTAATATACTGAAAACCAACGTGAACGCCCGTTTTCAGTATATTCCAATACAAAATTGGCTGTCCACAACATAAAAAAAAGACATCATTTTTTTCTTGGATCCAGCTCCACTTGTATTGTAATATACTGAAAACCAACGTGAACGCCCGTTTTAAGTATATTCCAATACAAAATTGGCTGTCCACAAAATAAAAAAAAGACATCATTTTTTTCTTGGATCCAGCTCCACTTGTATTGTAATATACTGAAAACCAACGTGAACGCCCGTTTTCAGTATATTCCAATACAAAGCTGGCTGTCCACAACATAAAAAAAGACATCATTTTTTTCTTGGATCGAGCTCCATTTGCATTGAAATATACTGAAAACCGACGTGAATGCCCGTTTTCAGTATATTCCAATACAAAATTGATTGTCCACAACATAAAAAAAAGACATCATTTCATTCTTGGATCGAGCTCCATTTGTATTGAAATATACTGAAAACCGACGTGAACGCCCGTTTTCAGTATATTCCAATACAAAATTGGCAGTCCACAAAATAAAAAAAAGACATCATTTTTTTCTTGGATCGAACTCCACTTGTATTGAAATGTACTGAAAACCGACTCAAACACCCGTTTTCAGTATATTCCAATACAAATTGGCAGTCCACAAAATAAAAAAAAGACATCATTTTTTTCTTGGATCGAGCTCTATTTGTATTGAAATATACTGAAAACCGACACAAACACCCGTTTTCAATATATTCCAATACAAATTGGCAGTCCACAAAATAAAAAAAGACATTATTTCTTTCTTGGATCGAGCTCTATTTGTATTGAAATATACTGAAAACCGACACAAACACCCGTTTTCAATATATTCCAATACAAATTGGCAGTCCACAAAATAAAAAAAGACATCATTTCTTTCTTGGATCGAGCTCTATTTGTATTGAAATATACTGAAAATCGACTCAAACACCCGTTTTCAGTATATTCCAATACAAATTGGCAGTCCAGAAAATAAAAAAAAAGACATCATTTCTTTCTTGGATCGAGCTCCATTTGTATAGAAATAGCCTAGAAATCAGTTCGAACGCCCGTTTTCAGTATATTGTAATACAAATGAAATGATATGAAAAATGCAAAAAGAGGAAAAGTAGCCTGCCTACCTTGACGGAAATTCTATTCCAAAAGGGGAAAACTTGTATCCAAGTGGGCCCACAGCACGGCCGGAACTCAAGCGAAACTCGATAGGTTGAAATCGATCCATTAAATAACATTCTTAAAAAACAGTAAAGTTTTATTCTATTCCAAAAGGGCAAAACTTGTATCCAGGTGGGCCCACAGCACGGCCGGAACTCAAGTGAAACTCAATAGGTTGAAATCGATCCATTAAATAACATTCTTAACAAACAGTAAAGTTTTATTCACATCGAGTCGGCTGGGAAAAGTTTCTGAAAAATAAATTACCCCCCCTTTTACTCTGAAAATTTGAAAATTGATGTGTTCAATTTTCAGACTAAAAGGGGGCTATTTTTTTTTTTTTTTTTTTATCAGCTAGAGAAATTTTTCTTCGGCTCTCAGAAATTTTTCGGCACTCACTGCACAGAATGGGCTCACTGTTAACTATTTCAGCATTCGACGTTTCGCGTCCAATAATAACTGCCGGATGTTCAAGAATGCAGATGCACCTACTAGATTTTCTACAGAGAAGCTTGACTGGATGGAGAGAGTGGATGACTTTTTCCAAGATTCTCGACTTTGGACCGTCAAGAGGTAATGGATCTTTTTGTTTTTTTTCTTTTAAGAAAATTTATGGATAGATTCATTTCTTTTTGAATGGACCTAGAAAAATAGGACAAAGTTCTTTTCCAAGATTGGATGAGAGAGGGACCCAAAAAAAATGGGTCTCGGAAGGAATTGAATGCATTTGCACTCATTCCTTCCAAGACCCATTTTTTTTGGTCTCCTGATTCGTCTCTCTCTCTCTCTCTCTTCTCAGTCCATTTCCATAAATATAGGGAAAGCGGAGAACCTTTCCCTACTTATTTCTAAAAATCTTTTCTTTATTTTTTTCTCCTGAGTTTATGTATATATCAATTCAAATACTTTGTTGGTGGAACTCAGTTGGTGGAAGGGGTGAGGAGGAGTAAACGTCAACGATCCCACGGTCAAAAAATCTTTTGTCGCATAGCCCAATTCTTTTAAAACGTAGGTAAATTCACCCTTCTTGTGGTTGTAGGACTGGAAACCCTCTAGATCGAGCACGATAAAGTTTTCTGAACACGCCATGGCGATGAATACGGTGATGTCTTCCACAAACAGGAGCAAAAAATAGAATCGAAAAGGTATATATGTATAACAGGGAAGATCTAGAAAGGGGGGGAAAAACAATAAAACGTTTTAGAGTCGTCGTCTTGAAAGAGACATTTTTCTTTTCAAAGGGTTAAGAAGTTTCAAAGGTCTTTTTAAATGAAGTTATGATTATTATCATTATTAAAAAAAAAGTAAGAAGCAAATCGAGTTTATAGATAACCATATTCATAGGACCAAAGGGACTTACCAGCTCAGTTCACGTCTTCTTCTGTTCTATGAAGAAATCTCGCGGAGGACACACACTTTTATACTCGTGCGACATCTGTCGGGATCGCGACCCCATCTAAATGTCAGGTTCATTTTAACCTCTTAAAAGGATCGGAATGAAAGAAACACTTTAATAAAAAATATATTTATGAAAAGATATCTGAGGGTCGTGAGAACATTTTCTCTCCCCACCCCCCGCCTATTTCAAAAAAAATAATAAAAAGTCTTTCTTGGATCGCGTCAAGATTACATAACAACTCACAGGACTTGTTTATCTCGATCTTGTCAGGGTCACCGTTTCACATAAGAAGATGGATGGACCCTGAACTTTAGACATGATAAAAATTAACTCTACCCGCCTTTTGTCTGGGAATAGGGTCTCACCGTTTCTAAAAATAGACCGGATCCCATTCTTGGAATTCTATTCTTTAAGAAAAGAGGAGTGATGTTCTATTTTTAGAAAGTGTGAGACAACATTCCCAGACAAAAGGGGGGTAAAGTTAATTTTTATCATGTCTAAGACATGATAAAAATTAACAAAAAGTTTTTTTTTTTTTTTTTTTTTTTTTTAAAGGCAGAAAAATTTTTCTGAGAGAGCTGAGAAAGATTTTTCCTCCCAATCTTTTTCGACGATGAAAAGGGAAAAACTACTGATCCGATCTCCCTACGCTTTAGGGAAAAAAATACTTATGAAATATTCATGTGTTGAAATTGGCTATTCAAATAAGTGACATTTTGTTTCTCATTGGAACTGTTCAACGGCGAGTCCACTCGTCTCATTCTTTGGGGTAGGGGATGAAAGTACAGCGGTTTGTTGAAATCGATGATAGTTTCCTCTTTAGTCGGCGGAACTGTAAATCTATCCCGTCTTAACTCTTCTAATCTCTTTGAAAGTCTTTCCACTTGCTCTGCTAAGGTTTCCTCGGTACTCATGGTCTCTCTTAGTTTAGGGAAGTCTTGACGTATTGGCTAGAGAACAGAGGGTCTTTTTCTCTCTATACATATATCATGTGGGAGAGTGTGATTTATAAATCCTTGTGAAATCTTTCTACGTCTTGTGTAACTTGGAAGATTCGTCTTGTGTAACTTGGAAAATTCGTCTTCTTCTCGTCGATTGGGCTGGAGTTATAGAAAAGAAATGGGATTGGAAAGAAATCAACATATTACAAAAAAAGGAACTTTTTTTTTTCTATTTTTTTTTCTCTAGGGATTTACATACCATTTCATTCATGAACATTCAAGGGTTCTCTCCAAGACCAAATTTTAGAAGAGGACCACAAAGAGTACACTTGAGGATCCTCTTTCAGGTCTAGGTGAGATAAGGGTTGAGACCAATATTCTTGGGTCTCTAAAGCATCCCAACTTAGACATTTATTATTATTATTAGAAAGTTCATCCTCCTCCTCCTCCTCCTCCTCCTCATCGTCGCACGAGTTCTCCTGGGGAGATTCTTCCGCCTCCTCTTCGTCTTCGACAGCTTTGCTCTCGAAGGGGTAACAATGTAATTTCCGGAAAACGTAACTACCCTCCATCAAATGGTATCGAAAATTTCTCACCTTGTTCTCGGCACAATGAATCATCTTTTGGAAATATTGGTGTCGCGTGCATTTCGATTTGTTCCGCCACTCGGTTTTCCCTGGGATGTAAAACTCATAAACGGATCGCTGGCAGAGCTTGCTGAAAAATTCGGCTTTATCGTATCCATTGACGTAGATCACCTCCACATTTTCGGTCAGTATTTTCAGGATTGTAGGAAGATGATCGTAGGAAAGACGACCCTCGGTCCATTGCAGGCCGTGTCGGTTATTTGTAGTCTGGTTGACCACAGCTTGATTGCGGGACGATAAGTCATCGTAATGGACAGGAGGGAGAAAAATCATGGATCCGCATAAGGTTAAATCGCAAGTGATGTAGCCCAGTTCTTTCAAGATGAAACATATATCTCCCGTCATTGGATCATAACAGTGAAAGTATTCCATGTCCAGAACAATGTAGGAATCTTTGAGAGGTTTGGTACTCAAAATGTCCATCTTCTTCAATTGAGGAAAAAAAGAAAACAAAATTCTCTCTCTCTCGCTGTGTGTCCTGAAGGAAAAAATGGATAGCGTTCTCTCGCCGTCTCCTCTTTTATAGAGAGAGAGAGAGAGAGAGAAGGTTGCACGTGACAGGTCGTATGAATTCTGGGAAAGGTCACATTCGTATATATATATTTGTTTTTTTGAATAATATCGTGCGTATCTCAATACACATCCATCATAATAATAATAAAGGTCACCTTGGAAAGAAAAAGAAATAAAAAACATGGAACTCGTGCTCGACTTTGAAGGTTTCTACGATTCTCAAGGAGCCTTTATTGTGAAAGAATTGGCTTACGTCACATTGGACGGTACTTCTCGAGGGGTATTTGTTTTTAAACCCCCGTTTCCATGGCAAATGCTCACCGAGAAAGAAAAACGAACCGCTGTGTGGGCGAGTGATTATTATCACGGCTCGTCGTGGTACGAAGGAGAAATTCCAAACAGTTATTTTCCATGGGTGTTAACGATGTTGACGGAACCTTTTTCCATGATTTGGGTGAGAGGAGAAATGAAACGGCGGTTTTTAGAGAAATGGTTGCAAAGATCCATTTATTGCATTTCGGGATCGACGCAAGAGATTCTCAGATACAATGGGATCGAACACATGAATTGTCCTAACCATACAAAAAGTTTTTTCCATTGCGCTCTACAAAAAGCGGTTCGGTATCATTATTATTTAAAGACACAGAGAAGAAATTCGCAAGGTCGATCCTGCACAATTCAATCTTGACAGAACTCATTAAAAAATACATATATCATGTTACTTCTTCAACAGCACAGATGGTTCTGAAGCGAATCTTGGAATTTTGAAATAATAGATCAGGGAGAAATCATTCTTAATAAAATGGTAAAGTCTCGAATCGGCTGGGAGAAAAAAAATTTCTCAGAGCTGAAAAAAAAAAAAAAAAAAAAAAAAAAAAAAAAAAAAAAAACGTTTGGTTAATTTTTATCATGTCTAAAGACATGATAAAAATTAATGACCCTCCCTTTTTGTCTGGGAAGGATGTCTCACCCTTTCTAAAAATAGATCCTGACTCATCCTTTCTCTAATGGCAATCATTCCATGAATGAATCACGATTTGTTTTTCAAAAGAGTGAGACAACATTCCCAGACGAAAAGGGAAGAGGGTCGTTAATTTTTATCATGTCTAAGACATGATAAAAATTAACAAAAAGGTTTTTTTTTTTTTTTTTTTTTTTTTTTTTTTTTTTTTTTTTTTTGAGTTGGAGAATTTTTCTCAGCTCTGAAAATTTTTTTCCAGCCGACTCGAGACTTTACCATTTATATTTACGAATAGTCTTTGGATTATTTATTTATTTTCTTTTAAAAAGAAAAATTCTGAGCTAGACCTATCTATTGGCTTAACATTCTGGTCATAGAAACAGTCTAGAATCTCATTTTATTTTTCGAGGCTAATGCACGGGTTCTCCAATCAAAAGGGTTACTATAAAATGATTGGTTTGAATGCATTTATCTGCAAATGTTGTAGGATTCTGTTGTTGAGAAAGGGGTATATTATTATTATTATTATTATTATTATTATGATGATGATGATTGTGGCAGATTCGTTTTCTACATGGAAGTCTAATCTCCTCCGAAGACCTTTTCTGGGGATCGTCGATAGATGGTTTTTCAATAGGAATCGTTTCCCTCGGATCCTCAAGAGATAGAGGGGGGTCCTGTCTTGAGACATGAAGCGGTCTCTCCTCCTCCTCGAGTAGTCTTGAGAAAGGGAGAGGATTTCCGGTTCCCTTATTCTCGAGGGGTCTTGACAAATTGAGAGGTCCCTCCTCTTCGAAAGAGAGAGAAGTTTTGGTTCCCTTATCCTCGAGGGGTTTTCACAAATCGAGAGGTCCCTCATTTTCGAGGGGTCTTGATAAATGGAGAGGTTTTTCATCTTCGAGGGGGTTTGATAAAGGAAGAGATCCCTCCTTCTCGAGGGGTCTTGATAAATGGAGAGGTTTTTCATCTTCGAGGAGGTTTGACAATGGGAGAGATCTCTCCTTCTCGAGGGGTCTCTCTTCCTCAAGGGGTTTTGAGGAAGGGAGAGGTTTTTCATCCTCGACGGGTTTTGACAAACGGAGAGGAATCTGAACAGGCTTCTCCTCATCCCCATCATTATCGAAGAGGATGAGGATAGGCTTTTGGAAAGGTTTTTTCTTTTTCTTCTGAACACGCTCCTCTTGATGCTCGGGGAGAGGGATGGGGTAGTTGTTCCACCATTCTATTTTTTCTTGCTCGAGGATTTTTTCAAAAGTCGTAGCTTCTCTAAGATGAGACGAACGAGGAGAGTCCTCGAGAAGAATATAATAGGTATTCTTCCCAGTCTTCTCGATCGAGAGAGGTACGTGCAAACATTTATGCAACCATTCACTGAAATGAACGAGAATCCCTTTTGTCTTCTCAAGACGATCCATAATCCTATTCATTTGCGAGACGGTTAGAAAGTGGGACGTGTAAAAATATTTGGCTCGTTTCATTAACAAAATTTGTGCATCCAAAGGTGGAATGTCACGAGCCATCAACACGTTTTCGTCGGACAAAAATTCGTCCCGCATCTTTTGATAACTCCCCACGGTATAATAACCCGCACATTTTGAAAAATCGGAGGCTTTCAGGTAAACGACTCCTTGGATGATATAAAAGGAAAGATCAACATATTTATATTTGAAAGGAATACACGCAGTGAGCCGGGGATGCCTCCTCATGATCCACTTGGACAAAAATACTACTTTGGGGCTCTCCCCTTTTATTTATAGAGAGAAAGAGAGTGTGACCTTCCCTTCCCTCCTCCTCCTCTCTCCCTGCTTCCTCTATCTCTGGACGTCCTTGGATTGGAAAGGGTGACTTTGAAACAAAAAAAAAAAAAGGTCATGGTTGGATAATTTTTTGTTTATTAAATTATTACTTTCACTTCCTCATTCCCACACACATTCATCTTTTTAAGAAAAGAAAAAGAGGTCATGGAGATAAGATTTCTTGGAAAGAAGAGAGAGAGAAACAAAAAAAACAAATAAAACGGACGTCATAGAGCCTCTATGTGTGTCTGTGTGTGTCTATATAGATATATAAAAAGACGAGAGTACTGGGCGAGATCATTTCTTTTCCATTGGGAGCCATGTCGCTATTAGACGTTTTTCCAACTCAACGGATTTCGAACGGGGAGGATTTGAAGACGCTAAAGCAAATCTCCAACTTGAAAATTTTTTTGGCGTGTCATTGTGCGACATTTATTCCGCATTTACCACCTCATCAAGCGATCGTTTCTTTCAACCAAGATGTCGAATCCTCCAACCTGCTCGTTCAGAATATATACAGAAATTTATTCGAATCGCAACAAACGAAAGAGGAATCTCCCTTCTCTTGGAATCGGATGGATCGAGCTTTGAGACGGCCCATTCAAACAGACCGGCGATATACAGATCCGCGCACGAGTTTTCGGTGGAAGAATATTTTTCTCACGAAACGATATTTTACGTTTGGAGTGAGAACGACGGCTGAGGACGAAGTTCATATTGTTCAAACCACAGCCGCTCCTCTCGCCTATTACGAATCATCGTCCCCCAATCTGAAGGAAAGAAGTTTTAAAGTCAGCGACAGGATGAAATATAAGAAATATATTCTAAGACCTTTTCAAAACTATGTCGTTCCCCCGAAAACGCAATATCTCATCGTCACGACCCAGAAGAGTCTCTTTCTCGTCGATCGGTGCTCGTACTCGCTTTGGAAACAATTGAAAGAGGAGATTTCTTTCCAATCGCCGATGATGTTTCAAGAAAAAGAAGAAGAAAACCCTCCGCCACCTTTACCCATCCCTTCGTTAGATGATAAGAGGAGCTGGACCAAACCGTCGTCATGGCCCGAAACAAAATCGACCCGGCAACGGAATGAAATTGAAGTCATCACAATTGAAGATGAGGAGGAAGAAAAAAAAATACCTCTTAAAAAACGGTCGACTTACCGGAACCTACCTGGCGTGCAAGATCCGCTTCAGAATCCAGAAGCTTCTTCTTCTTCTTCTTCTTCCCCGACTTGTTCCAACAGGCAGCCTCTTTCGGACTCCTCACAGACAGAACCTCTTCCAGTATCCTCTTGTTCTTCTTCTTCTTCTTCTCTAACCTGTCCAGACATCGTAGAGGTAGAATGTCAGACGGGTCCACAAGCTTCAAAAAGTCCCGACATCGTAGAGGCAGAATCACAGCCGGGTAAACAAGTTCCAACGGGTCCAGAAATCATGGAGGTAGAATTTCAGCCGGGTAAACAAGTTCCAACGGGTCCAGAAATCATGGAGGTAGAATCGCAGCCGGGTCCAGACATCCTAGATCCCTCCACTCATCCCAAAGAAACTCCAAGTGTTTCAAGACAGCCTTGTGAGGATCCAGCCCTTCCCGTATGGAATGATTATATGGACTTACAAAATTTGGTGCAACAGGAAGGAGAAGAAAATAATCATACGGATGGGTGGGTCAAAGATTGTTTAGATTATTTAACCTCGAATGAAATTGAGCTGTTATGGAATTGCATTTCTGAAATCACATCGGAAATGGGATAAAAACCAAAACAAAAAAAAAAACAATTTTTTTAATAACAAATTGGAGGAAGGTCATGATGTCAATTTTTAAAAAAAATATTATATAGAGTCCAATCTTGGTGGTTCACTTCAGTTTTCCAGCATGAGGTGATCCACGTTTCCCGAAATATGGATCCCATTCCAAGAGAGATTGTGTAGAGCCTTCACTTCAGTTCTTTTTTTTTCTACCAAGAGGAGAGGGTCCCCAAAGGGCTACCCATGTCCAAAGAGAGAAAGTGTAGAGCGTTCATTTTAGTTTTTTTCCAAGTTTAGGGGAGGGAGGTCTCAAAATGACACCCCCCATTTTCAAAGAGAGATGGTGTAGAGCGTTCATTTCTGTTTTTTTCCAAAGTTAGGGAGTTTTCAAATGGCTACCCATTTCAGAGAAAGAGAGAGAGAGAGACAGAGAGAGAGAGAGAGAGAGAGAGAAGGTGTAGAGCGTTCATTTCAGTTTTCCAACATTAGAAGGTCCCAAAATACCTTCTGAATTCAAAGAAAGATCGTGTAGAGCGTTTATTTCCAGTTCTCCAAGATCAGAAGAAGAGGGTCCGCTTTTCCCAAAAGGGCTTTCCGCATTCAGAGACAGCGAAATGCAGACTTCAGTTTTCTCCCTCCCCAAGAATAGAGGGTCCCAAAATGGCTTCCCATTTCAAAGAGAGAGGGAGAGGCGTTCATTTCCATTCTCCAAGATAGGGTCGTCTGCTTTTTCCCAAAATGGCTTCCCAATTCAAAGAGAGAGAGAGAGTAAAAGGGTGTGTAGAGCGGTCATGTTCATTCTCCAAGATAGGGTCGTCAGCTTTTTCTCAAAATGGCATCTCCCCATTCAAAAAGAGATCGTAACCAATTTTTTGCAGTTTTTTCCAAGATGGGGGGGGAGAAGAAAACCTAGGATGGAATAACACGACACACAGAGAGAAAGAGAAAAAAAAACGCCATCTTGTCATTTTCTGATAGGGTACCAGTGTTCGAATACTTTTGTGACCGACTGTCTGATTATACTGGGAGAACCATAAAATCGGAAAAGCGATGGGTTTCACAGTTAACGAGGCAATCGAAGACAGACTGGGAAAGAGAGATCCTTTTTTTTAGCTGAGAAGCAGATTGCCCTGGAAATCCGTGACTCTAACCATCTAATTTCTCCATAGACTCTTTGAACGGTATTCAGGAGACATCCTCCATGAGGAAAAAAAAATCTCCCCTTCCCCTTCTAAATCGACTGGAAAGAGAATGAGGTGGAAGAGATCCATCCACGAGAGATCATACTCTTGAACGTCAGACAAATATGAAGTCGAATAGCTTAAACAAAAAATGCTTGAAAAGTCATCGAGTCTCGAAAATCTAGGCCTCTCTCTCTGAAGGAAATGAGAAAATGGGAATCTGCGTTTTTCTTCCTCAACGGCTAACATTCATCTGAAGTGACACTCGAAATGTTTAAATAGATAAACGAGAATCCATTCTTAAAAAAATGACGCTGTGTCGTCAATTGGAGAATCGAGTCGGCTGGGAAAATATTTTGAGAGCCAGGAAAAAAATTTTCTAACTCTAAAAAAAAAAAAAACTTTTTGTTAATTTTTATCATGTCTTTAGACATGATAAAAATTAACTACCTTCCCCTTTTGTCTGGAAATGTTGTCTCACCGTTTCTAAGAATAGACCATCACTCATCCTTTCTAAAAAGAATAAAATTCCAAGAATGGGTTCTGGTCTATTTTTAGAAACGGAGAGACAACATTCCTAGACAAAAGGAGGGTAGAGTTAATTTTTATCATGTCTATAAGACATGATAAAAATTAACCAAATTTTTTTTTTTTTTTTTTTTTTTTTTTTTTTTTTTTTAAGAGTTAGAGAATTTTTTTTCCCGGCTCTCAAAATTTTTTTCCAGCCGACTCGATTCTCCATTGACAAGACAGCGCCATTTTTTTTAAGAATAAACTCTCGCTTATCTATTTAAGCATTCCCAGTTTGGCTTTAGATGAGTGTCAGCCGTTGAAGACGAAGCATCCTGTCACTTGGGAGAGACATATTTTGAGGAGTCAACATGTTGTGTGGACCGTTGAGATCGATTTTTCTCTTCCCATTGTGTGGACATTGTTGAGCGTTTTGTGAAGCTTTGAAAGAATGGAGGGGTTTTGATAGAGAATATTTCTTTTTATTGAATTTTTTTTAAAAAAAAGATTTAAGATTCACATTTTATAACAGGTTTTACATGGAAAGAAGGTTTTTCTTCTAGTTTGACGACTTCTTTTTCTTGGGAGATGTTTCTATTGGAAAGATGGAAGGAAAGACGATTCCCACATTGAAGAAGGTTCATGAGAAACTCGTACGGATCTTGGTTCTCTTCTCGAGCCGAAATATCATACGGAATCCGGGACATGTTTTGCAATCGCTCCAGTTCCTCCTCGTATTTTTGCTTGCTCGCCAATTTCATGCGGGGACGAAACTGGTCCAGAATATACAATCCCTGGGGTTGAGTCGAGAAAAAGCGACATATTGTTGAAATCGATTAAAAGGTCCGTGCATGTAAATTGCGATCGACGGAAAGGTGGCTCCTTGGGCTTTATGAGCCGTGATCGCTTCGGCTAACATCAAAGGAAACTGTTCGCGATAAAATGCGAGTGTTTTCGTCGAACAGGTGTCAATACGAATGGAGACGCGATCGATAGGAGCTAGACTATTCGAAAATTGCAGCCAGACTCGCGTCACAACTCCGTCTTCATCCTGGTCTATTTGGTGTAGTGTTCCAATCGCTCCATTCATCCATCCTTTGGATCTATCGAGCGTTTTAGTCAATTGATATCGCGCTCCTCTTTGTAAATGGAGGACGGATTCGAGATTCGCCATCTGAGATCGATGTAAATGTTGACTCCGTTTCATCATCCTCTTCCGCAATTTTTCGCTCTCGGAATAAATCACGTCTCGAGCCAGACACGAACAGTACGTCCCTCGGGATTGGAGACGTTTCATATTATATTTCTCTGCATCCTTGCTCGAAAAACAGAGAATAATAGCTTCGCGAGGAATTTCGTCGAAACTGCGAACGCGGGACTGGAAAAATGCCACATCGTCCGGTTCTAAAAAGTGATTTCTCGTTAAACGATCGAGTCTCTCCTCGTAATCCAGAGAGAATCGCATACATTCGACTAGTTCATAGTAGAGCGTGGATTGAGGCGTCCACCACCCTTCAGAATAAAAAATGGGCATGTCGCGAATCGGTTGGAGCTGCTGCAAATCTCCGAATTTAATCATATGCACATTCCCAAACGGCTTATCCGGCACATGACACAATTGTCGAAGTTGCTGGTCGAGGCGCGAAAATAAATTGGATCCAATTGTGGAAACGTCATCCAAAATCACCATCCGTAAAGGAGCATACAGGGGTCTGTAATAGTCTAAAGGTTTTTGGTTTGGTCATATACTTTTTGAGGAGGAGGAGGGGTGTGTGTGAAATGACCTCGTCTCGAAACGAACCAATAGCACTTTGAGAAGACTTGGAACAAGATAGGTTTCTTAGAAAGAGAGAGAGCGACACAAAAAAATATATAAAAAATCAGAATGATTTATCCGTCGACCTCTGGGCTAAAAGTAAACAAACAAAATTTGAAAAGGTCAAGGTGAACTCACTGAATTCATCTTAGAAATCAGATAAGAAAAAAAAAATGAGGGTACCCATGTTTCCTCTTCAACAACATAGACTCATCTAAAACGAAACTCGGAATGCTTACACAAATAAACAAGAATCCATTCTTAAATAAAAAATGGGGACCTCTTGTCGATTGAGTCGGCTGGAAAAAATTTCTGTTACTCAAAAAAAAAAAAAAAAAAAAAAAAAACTTTTGGTTAATTTTTATCATGTCTTCTAGACATGATAAAAATTAATGAACCCCTTTTTTGTCTGGGAAGGATGTCTCACTCTTTCTAAAAATAGACCATCACTCAGCCTTTCTAATAGCAACAATTCCAAGAATGAGTCATGGTTTGTTTTTTTCGAATGGGGGAGACATCCTTCCCAGACAAAAAGAGGGGACAGTTAATTTTTATCATGTCTATAAGACATGATAAAAATTAACCAAAAGTTTTTTTTTTTTTTTTTTTTTTCAGTCAACTTGGCTGGACAAGACATCTCCGGATTCTTTCTGGAATGGACTCTATGATCTATTTAAACATTTCGAGTTCCGAGTTTCGCTTCAGTTGAGTGTGAGCCGTTCAAGAAGAAGAAACCATCCTGTGACTGGAGAGAGAACTATTCCTTTTTCTATTCACCCATTGTGTTGAACCGTTCAGATATTTGCTTTTATTAATATTTTTTTTTCCTAACCCCCCCGTCTTTAAACAATAGAATAGTTTGAAAGGGTCAACCCATTTTATAGATATCAACCTCATACCCTCATCTCAACGGGTCTCGAGTGGGAGGAAGGAAGGAGCAGGCGACGAGAACTAAGCATGTCTGTTTATCGAGTAGACGCATCGGGGAAAGAACGATACCCGACCGACCCCCAACATCCTCATTACGAATTATACGTTACGGATCCTGAAGGAAATCCTATCTTGGCTCGAGACGAAAACGGTCATGAGTATTACGCGGTAGATTTAAACGGAAACCAATACATTTTAGCTCCTCGACGGTATGCCCGAACGTCTTTTGGACGAGAATACTACCCGAAATTTCAAAATGGGGACGAGTATTCGCTTTATACGTCTGTTTTATTCCCTTATGCCAAAGACGAATCGGGGCATGAAATGTATCCTAAAAAGGCGGATGGAGTCGAATATTGTTTAACGGCCGGCGATCGAATTCGTTATGCTCGCGATGCTTGGGGAAACGAGTTTTATCCTCGAAGAGCGGATCAGCAAACGGAATACCTCTGTGAAGAAGTGGGGTATGCGAAAAGAGCCGACGGATCCGAAACGTATCCTAAATTTTATATCTACACTTCTGGTTAAGATCTCTCTCTCTCTCAAAAGAGAAGAAAATAATAAAGAGTGTGTTACTGCAATGGAGCATTCTGACGCGGAACCGATTTCGTATTCCATTTGGTGTGTGAAATGCCGAACCAAGACCGATACGGTCGACGTCCACTATCGCATGTCGAAAAATCGACGGCCGATGGTCACGGGAAAATGTCAGGCGTGTGGAACCAAGAAACAACAGTTTATTACAAATGCTTCCGTTCCACCTGGAATTCAGTTCCTGGATGAGGAGGAAGAAAAAGGAAAATGTTCCGAGTAAGAAGAAACAAGTATATTCAAATCAAAAATTGGAAAAAGATGGATCTTACTATTATCTGCTCTCCTAAAGCGGGTGGTTCACCTTTACAGTTTGGCATACAGACGGATTCACATAATCCGGTTCCAAGACTCGTGAATTTTCCTCAACCGGCAACTCCACCCTTAGATACTTCTTCTTTGAATGAGTTTTATAGCATTCTGAAAGAATATCTAAACGTCGTGAGAGAATTGATTCTTCCCCTGCATCGAAATGTTGAAGAAAAGAGCTCTGAATGTGGAAGCAAGGACACGGATCTAAAGCCAAATTCGGAGGGTTGAAAGGGATAGGTGTAAGTCCATTATTAAAAAAAAGAAACAATGGTCATGTCATGTCTTGTCGATCGAGTCGGCTAGAAAAAAATTCTCTAGATGAGATTGAAAAAAAAAAAAAAAACTTTTGGTTAATTTTTATCATGTCTTAAGACATGATAAAAATTAACTCTCTCTTCTTTTTTGTCTGGGAAGGATGTCTCACCCTTTCTAAAAATAGACCATCACTCACCCTTTCTCAAGGCAATTATTCCAAGAATGAGTCATGATCTATTTTTAGAAATGGTGAGACAACCTTCCTAGACAAAAAGGAGGGACAGTTAATTTTTATCATGTCTAGAAGACATGATAAAAATTAACCAAAAGTTTTTTTTTTTTTTTTTTTTCATCACATAGAAAATATTTTCCAGAGCTGTGAGAATTTTTTTTCCCAGTCGACTCGATGATCCAAACAACAAGACATCCAAAATTGTTTCTAGAAGAAACTCTCGCTTCTCTATTTAAACCCCTCGCGTTTCCAACTTCAGATCCGTGTGTGCTGTGCACTCAACCTAGAATTGCGCTTTTCCTCCCTCCTGGAAAGAACCTTTTTTTTTTCCTGAGCTCTTAGCATTTTTTCTCAGCTTCATTTCCATTCTCCAGGTTTCTGTCTCCTCCTTTCCGTTAACACTGCAAAATTTCTAAATTTCTCATCACTCGGAGCTTGGAAATCTGTCATCAAAAAAAACATGACATAGCTCTGCTTTCAAGGAGTCGGTTTAGATTCGTCAGGATCATGGCTGATTTTCCATGACGGCTCTCCAACCTCAATATTAGAGTTTCAAAGGAATAAGGTAAAAAAGTTCGTCCTAGATATCCAACGAAACGTAAAAAGAGCGACGAGGATCTAAAAAAGCTACGACTCTTTCCAGAAGGGGGAGGGAGCAATGGATATTCAGGTGAGTCCACAGCATGGACTGCACGAAAATGAAACGACTTCCGCAGATAACAGAATGTTCGAGATGTCTCTCGTCGATCAAGTCAGCTGGTAAAATTTTTCTAAGAGCTGAGAAAAATGTTCGCATACCTTCACAGAAATTCTTTCCAGGAGGGAGAAGTGTGTATCCAGGTCGAATTCACAGCACAGACTGAACTAAAGTTGGAAACACGAGTGGTTTAAATAGAGAAGGGAGAGTTCCTTCTAGAAACAATTTGGATCTGTCTTGTTTGGGTCATCGAGTCGGCTGGGAAAAAATTCTCAGAGCTTTGGAAAAAATTTCTGAGTGATAAAAAAAAAAACACTTTTCGTTAATTTTTATCATGTCTTCTAGACATGATAAAAATTAACTCTCTCTTCTTTTTGTCTGGGAAGGATGTCTCACCGTTTCGAAAAACAAACCGTGACTCATTCTTGGAATAATTGCCATGAGAAGGATGAGTTTTTGTTTCGTTTTCGAAACGGTGAGACATCCTTTCTTGACAAAAAGAGGGGACAGTTAAATTTTATCATGTCTATAAGACATGATAAAAATTAACAAAAAGTTTTTTTTTTTTTTTATTGTTCAGAAATTTTTTCTCCCCCTCCAACCAACTCAATGGACTAGACGATAAGTTTTTAAGAATGGACGTTTTGTTATTTATGCAGATATTCCGAGTTTCGCGTCAGGTAAATGCGCGCTCACCTTAGATTGGATTCCCTTCAGACAGGTCTAGAGATTGGATAACCCATCAAGAATTCTTCAACAGGTTTTTGGAAAAAAGAAATCGTCAAGAAGTGAGTATTGATTTTGATATTTTCTTTTCAACCTTGGGTCAGTTTCTAGTACATTCCTATACTAATTCCATTGTATTTAAAAAAATAATGTCAGCACGGACTGATCTGACCCGAAACGCTTGCCCATCCAGTTGGCTGCTGGAGGGAGGGAAAAAAAAAGAAATTTGTTTTGAAGGATATGTCAATTCTTTTCTAAAAATAGATTTCTAAGAAAAGAATGAACCTTTGTTGGAAATCTATTTTTAGAAACATGTCTAGACAACATGTTGACAAGAAAAAAAATTCTTTTTTTTTCCTGAGAGTGAAATGATTTTTTTTCTTTCCACCCACTTTTCTTATTCTTTGGGAGGAAGGAAGAACTTCCCTTCCCCCCGCCTTTTTTCCACTAGTATTTATATAGATCCGAGTTTTTCTGCTTACAGGGTTCATTCTCGTTCTTCCTTCACAACTGAGCAAAACTAAAATGTCGACCGATGCTGTTGCAGTTCTACCTACCCTGGTGGAAATCACGCCCGTCTGTCATCTCCATGTAGCTGATCAATGGGAACCTCTCTTCCGTTTCGAAGAATGGTTTCGGGACCCGGAGTGTATGGAACAAATAGTCCAAGAAACCATGTGCTATTTATCCTGTTACGATGGAAAAATCCTGCATTATTTTTCGTCCATCGAAGTTTTCAAGCATTTTGCTTTCCAATCGATGATGGAGGCAGGAACCTTTCGCTTACACGCTTATCTGCGATGGGAAAATGTGATCGCCGTCGATGCTGGAACCTTTTTAAAACTGTTTTACGTTTCACCCGAGTGGGTTCATATTCTTCAAACCGGAGAAGCTTCTATCCGTCTTTATGGATGGGAAATGGAATCAGAAGCCGACAGGTATCGTATGATTCCCTATCGACTGCGAGCTCGCTCCGTGTACATTATTCACGGACCTCTTTACTACCAACTCCAATTTCATGACAAGACGGTGTTTGCCGTAGACGCCCTCTCCAGGAAGAAAATGGAGTCTTTACGAGCGTTGCATCCTGAACAGCATTTCCAATTCCCTGCTCGCGAGGAAGAGAGGAGAAGGAAAAGATCCAGAAGGAGGAGACACCTAAAGAGGTACTAAAAAGAAGTCGGAAGGTAGAAGCATATTTGTTTTTTCATTAACGGAAAAAAAAACTGTGGATCATTCTTTGTATATTTCTTGGAAAAAAAAGAAAAAGACTAATAGTCATAATAGAGGGAGTTAGGAGGGACCCTATCTATATATAGCTCTCTATATAAATCGGAAGCGTCAACAGGACGGTCCACCGAAAACAATCTACCTTATCTTTCTCAGAGCAGAATGGAAGAAAGGCCAAGATGCGTGGACTCATTGGAAGCAAAAAAATTCGAGTGGTTTAAATAGATAAATGAGAAAAGATTTTGAGAGGTGTTGTTTTATGGATGGAGCTGGCTGGGAAAAAAAATTGGCAAAGCTCAGAGAAAAATTTCTAAATTGAAAAAAAAAAAAAAAAAACTTTTTGTTAATTTTTATCATGTCTTATAGACATGATAAAAATTAACTCTCTCTTCTTTTTGTCTGGGAATGATGTCTCACCGTTTCGAAAAATAGACCATCATTCATCATCCTTTCTAAAATAATAGAATTTCAAGAATGGGATATGTTCTATTTTTCGAAACGGTGAGACATCATTCCCAGACAAAAAGAAAGAGAAAAACTTTTGGTTAATTTTTATCATGTCTATAAGACATGATAAAAATTAACCAAAAGTTTTTTTTTTTTTTTTTTTTTTTTTTTAAACTCAAAATTTTTTTCCAAAGCGCTGAGAAATTTTTCCCAGTCGACTCACTCATCCAAACAAGACATCTAAAATTGTTTCTAGAAGGAGCTCTCATTTTTTTCTATTTAAGGAACTTGAGTTTCGGCTTCCCATCAGTCTGTACTCTGCATTCAACCTGGATACCCATTTTTTGGAGATAGGGGGGGAAACTTTCGCAGTTTTTTTTTCCTGAAACCCTCTATGGATCAGAGAATCTCACACATATCCTCCTCCGTGGATCGAAATGGACTGACCGCCACATCTGTTTTAGATAATAGTTTTGAATTTTCCACCTCCTCCCCAAAATTGGACTATCTCAATATTTTTTAAAAGAAAAACAAAATTATTTTTTATGATTATTCTACAATTTTTAGTTTTCCCCCCGAATCTTTAAGAAGAATAAAAACATAAAGCACATTGAAACAGTTCCGATAAATTTTGAAACTGAAAATCCATCACTTTGTTCTCCACGGGACTAAAATAAGTTTCCCCGGTCTGAAAATCTTCTTGGATTTGAAGAGGTTCTCTCATCACACTCTGAAGCCAGGTCGAAAAGAGGAGAGCGTCTGGACCCAAATCGTTAAGCAGTTTTTCCAGGTAATCGAAGGTGATAAAAGGGGTATAGCGGAGAATCCGGCTGGGGCGGTCCGACGTATCGATCCAGAGATCCGTCGTTAAGGATCGGTAAGGGCGAAAAGGGGCTCGAGAGATCCATTGCTGAATAGTCCGTTGACTTTTCGGACTCATCCAAGTCCCTTGCTGGGAAAGGCAAGTCACGAGTTCCGATCCTCGAAAATAGAGCGTGCCCGACCCCAAGTAAAACGTGAGGGGAATTGTCTTGGCGAAACGGAAACGAATCGCGAGGGAAAAAGACTCTCGTCGTAACCACTCCATGGCATTTGTTTTTCTCTCTCTCCTGAGGACGAGATGGAAAAAAAAAAAGAAAAGACAACTTTTCTCTCGGTTTCTTTTATATATAGGAAGAGAGAGGGGGGGAGGGTTCTCGAAAAGACTCATGGGAAATTTCCTCTTCTTCTTTTTGGGGTAGATGGGAGGAACTCGTTTTTTTTGGCGGAGAGAATGCGTCGGATGACATCCCGAGACATTTAAAAAAAAGAATAGATAGGATGGATTCTTCAAGTGGGAAATGCTGGGTGGCTAAGGGATCTTATTTTAAAGAATATTATTACCATTCTTCGAGGGTGAGTCGTCTTACCATTAAGTCAGGTAATCCGAGATGATGAGCATTCCTTTTGACATGCCTCATATGTTTTCTAATAGTTATGTAACATAAATTTTCCAGGCTAAGAATACGTGGTTCAACAGCATAATTGAGTAACCGCATATTTTCCTCTTCCAATTTTCCATTTTTTCGCCAGCGTTCTAAAACGGTTTTGGGATCGCAACACCGGACATTCGCACCAGCAAGCAACAACATATCCACGATGAGTTTGGATCGTAATTGACAGGCATAGTGTAAAGGGGTAAAACCAAAAATATCATGTTTGTTCATGTCGCATCCAAGAAGAATCAGTTGCCGAACGATATCATCCATTGAGAACAAAATAGCGAAATGTAAAGCATTTCTTTTCGTTAATCTGTGTTCATAAAAAACGGGTGGTTCCGCGTTTAATATTAATTTTGTGAATATCCATTGATGAAAAATGTTAGAAAAACTCATATTGAATTCAACTCTATTAAATTTACGCGTAGCTTCTTTGATAGATAGGTAGGAGATATCCTTAAATTCTTCACTGGACGGGGTTCTTGAGAAGAGAGGGTAGAACCATGTTGGAGAGCACACACTCATTCTAAAAGGAAACACGGATTGAACTAAAGCGAAACTCGGAATGCTTAAATAGATGAGCGATAGTCCGTTCTTAAAAAATTGGATAGTTTTGTTCATCGAGTTCGCTGGGAAAAATTTCTGAAAGCCAAGAAAAAAATTTCTAAGCCTTGAAAAAAAAAAAAAAAAAAAAAAAAAATTTTTTTTGGTTAATTTTTATCATGTCTTAAGACATGATAAAAATTAACTCTCTCTTCTTTTTGTCTGAGAATGATGTCTCCTCCTTTCGAATATGTTTCTAAAAATAAATTTCCAAGAAAGAAATGAGTCATGTTCTATTTTTAGAAGCATATCGAGACAACAGGTTATCAACATCATTTGAAAAAGAGGGTATAGTTAATTTTTATCATGTCTAAAGACATGATAAAAATTAACAAAAAGTTTTTTTTTTTTTTTTTTTTTTTTTTTAGGTTAAAAAATTTTCTGAGAGAAATATTTTTCCCAACGACTTATCTTTTTTACTCCTACCTACTTTCATCCCCCCCCTCTCACTCTTTCTCTATATAAACGATTGTAGAAGGAATCGCGGCTCATTTTTTTGAGCAGATAGGTCGAGAACAGATGGCTACGGGAGACTTAATCATGACGTGTGAAGACGATAATGAACCCTGTTTGGACTTGCAACCTTCCTCGCCTTTATATGAATGTGTTTCTTCGGAGAATGAGTATATCACGTCGTGGTCTGATATATCGCCAACTCCTTCTCCTCCACCTGTCCGCCGTAGGATCAAAAAGAAGAAACCTAATCCAATTCGTGATACTCCTTCTCTGAATTTCAATCCGCCGTTATCGCCCATTTCGTCTTCTTCCTCTCATTATTCAGAAATAATGGACCAATCCTCTCCACCACACATGCGTTCTACAATCGAAGAAGATCTTCCCTCCTCATCTCATTCTACTTCTTCTACTAAAAAAAGAAATATCGAACTGAAATTCATCCGAGTGTTATAGGTGTGCTGGCCATCACGTCTGATGGATACACTCTGACAAACAGTGTCCGGTTTGCCTCTAGAGACATGAAAACGTATCGACCGCATACCAAATGGATTCAGCAATTGAATGAGGATCTGCGAAAACTTCATATTCAAAGACTGTATGTCGCGAATGAACATTGTCGAAAAAAAATTTATAAATTGCTCCGTGTTGAATCTGTATGGACAGTAAGCTATAAACCTTCTCGTCGTCCACAGCAATGTGAGTATTGTGGAACGAAATATTGTCATCGATTTATGGCTATGATTGCCCTGCAACAAAGAGTGAAATATGGTGTCAATAAATATATTCATTGAAGAACCAAATGAAGTGTCTTTTTTTTATAGATGATGATTAGTATTTTGTCCAACCTCCTCTATGTTCTATGACAGATGCAATTCGTCGAGGCATGGACGCGATTAATGTTTCAAAATAAGTTTCTTCCAAACTATAAAAAGCATCGCGGACCAAGTCCCATAATTCCAATCGGTTTCGAGCTACCCGATTCGCTAATCGACGTTCTAATTCCGCCCAAACATTTTCGACGGGATTCAAATCCGCTCCTTTAGGAGGCCAGTCTTCGACCATAGGAATTTCATGTTCTCGAATCCATTGTGTGACGCGTAAACTCGTATAGATCGGAGAGAGATCGTGCATAAACAAGAGACGGTGTTCGGTGATCAAAGGGTTTAAAGAAACATCGGGAGGTTGACTATGATCGAGAAGCACCGGCTCTAAAATATTAGAGAGGTAATAGTCGGCATTTAAATGCTGGATCCCGATTCGACGGATTTGGTTGGGAAATTTTCCACTCATGCACATCCAGACACTGAGATTAAAACGACCGGAACGTTGACGGCCTTCTAACGCAGAAGAAAAATAACGTTCGTCTTGATAACGCAGGACCTGTCGAGGCCGCCATACGCGAATAGGACCGTACCCGATCGAACTGAATACTTTCTCGTCGGAAAATATAATCCGGGACCAATCGTCGACCGTCCATTCCGCACGCTGAGAAGCAAAGTCGTAGCGTCGTTGACGATGAATCTCCCGCAAATAATCTTTTCGGACGGGGATGCGCGACACTAATCCTTTTTCTTTTAATCGTCGACGAACCGTTTGAGCGGTGCAAGGCACTTGTAATCGACGACCAATATCCGTCGCGGGTAAAAAAGGATCACCCGTCGACATTTCAAAAATACGTTGATCCATTTCTTGGGTCGTGGCTCGAGGTCGGCCGGATTTGTGTTTGGTTTGATAGTTCTCCTCATTTTCCGAGGAGCGGGAGATCCAATATTGAACTGTGGAAGGAGCGACATTCAAGTGTCGAGCAATTTGACGAACCGTTTGCCCTCGTTCATAATACGAACGACGAATTTCCCGCCTTATTTCAATAGGTGTATACGGCATGATAAGAATAAGAATAATGCAAGTAGGATCTTGGTTACCATGTTCCTTGATTTCATTTCAACGTGTCACGGTCCCGATAAAATCGTAGCAGGTGTCAATGGTCAATTGCAGTGCACGGAATGTGATCAAATTCAAGATGCGTATGCTTTTATTTTACGAGCGTCCTTTCCTGATGACAGTGATCCGTTCTTATCAGCTCGTCTAGCTCGAGAATATGCGAATTGGACGGGAGATTTGAACGTACCCTGCACATTTCCTCTCATAGGGATTCCTGGTATTTTACCGATCCGTAATGTTTCCGTCACGTTACGTATTTTATTAAACGGGATTCGATTATTACAATGCGTGAATGCCCCTTTTCGATCCCAGGCCGAACCTTTTGAATCGTATGAATCGCTCGAACGGTTCATGATCGAATACATGGACGAATACGCCCAGCATATTGAAAAAATCGCCAATGAAGAGAATCACTCCCAAGTCGATAAAGCGGCTCTGCACGCTCTTTTCACCAACATGAAATCGCTCATGGAAAATGTCCATCAAGACGAGGACCAACCTTTCAATTTCTTAAGTTATTATCACAAAGTCCTAGCTCCCTACGTAAAAATATGTGACGGCGACGATGCTTCGTTCCTTCTACCTTCTACTTCCAAGGATGTTGAAAAGGATCCCGCTTATCAATTATGTTTGGAAATGAAAGCCTCGAATCAAATTCGGGCTCGTTATTCTCCTTACACGACCCTATTTGATCTTGTGCACGTCATGATTTATTGCAATTTATGCCGGAACGAACTCAACGTGGTGGCGAATTTCGTGTTTGAGTTTGGAGTTCGCATTTGTCGTCGCCCCTTCTTCTTCAAAGAATCGTTCTTGACCCAGCAATTGCGAAAACTGGTCACTTCTCAAATTACGTACCATCGGAATACAGAATTCTACTACCTCCTTCGAGAGATTCAACAAGGCGGCACGTGCGATGCCTTATCATTAGAATTTATTGAAAAAATGAGTCGAATCGAAACCTTTTTAGCGAAAGTGTTCCTAGGAAAAGCGGATGATCGAATAAAGCAGTTTGCGTTCAAACAAAATTTCCCCTACGTCCTGTTTGTTCCGAAAGAAGACGAAGAGACGACGAAAAAAGCCACCCAAATTGATGAGTACCTCGGATATCTTTTCGGGACCGGGTTTATTATTTCCAAGCTCAAAGGTAAAGGATTAGTGAAAGGTTCGATCGCGACGGGTAAGAAATTTTACCGTCTTGTACAGAAAGTGGCCTTGAAAATACGCGAATTTGAAAAATCCGACGAAGAAATTTTCTGGACGATGGAAATGGTGAAACTGTTCTTATGTTCCGACGGGTATATGGAAAAAGAATTGAGAATGTTACTCAATGTAGCGACGAAGGAATCTCAAGTTCCCTCTCGTCAAGAAATATGTCAAGGAGGAGGAAGAAGAAGAAACGAAGATGGCGAAGAGATGGATATGTCATAATCAAGTAAATTATTGGAAAAAATGGCAGACGCAGAGGAAGAAATCTGTGGAATTTGCTTGAAGGCCTTCAAAGAAACGAAACGCCATAAAGTCTACAATCTCGATTGTGAGCATTCCTTTCATATTAAATGTATAAAGAAATGGATTCGAGAGTATGGTAAAAAGAAATGCCCGACCTGTCGGACTCGTATCAGCCAGGATGATATGCTGTATTTTACCAGCGGAACATTGCAAATGGAACATTTAAGAATAGATTCGGATGAAGAGGAGGAGGAGGAAGAACCAGAGGTGGAAGAACCGCCAAGGCAACGACGAAGACGAAGACCCGAAGAAGAATTAGTCCATCTGGGAGGCCATGGTCTCATTTTTTCAGGGCCTAGTACCAGTCAAATGAGACCCAGAAGACAGAGAAGAGAAGATTTAGTGGGAGATTATGCTTATATGGATACACCTAGACAAAGTTCACCTACCTCAGATGATGAAGAACGGGAAGTCAACCCTTATTTTGGTCGACCGAATGCATTTTGGAGAGAAATGAGACGACAAAGACGAAGTAGAAGGAATTAGATGATTCTTAAAATAAAAATGAATACAGTACGCAAAAATGGAAAAGTAAGACTCACGACTGGTGTATAATATTTCGTTATCAACAGATCCATCTCCTATACATTGTTATATCAACAGATCTATTTCCAAATGGAAAAGTAAAACCGACCGACTGTTGAAAAATATTTCTCAAAAAAATTTGATAGTAAAAAAAAAAAAAAAAAAAAAAAAAAAAAAAAAAAAAAAAAAAAAAAACTTTTTGTTAATTTTTATCATGTCTTTTAGACATGATAAACTAACCCCTTTTGTTTTCAATGATGTCTCACCATGTTTCTAAAAATACACCATGACTCATTTATTTCTTGGAATTTTATTTTTAGAAAGGGTGAGTCATGGTCAAAACAAAGGGTTAGTTAATTATAGAAGACATGATAAAAATTAACAAAAAGTTTTTTTTTTTTTTTTTTTTTTTAATTACAGAATTTTTTCTTAGCTCTGAGAAATTTTTTCCAGCCGACTGGATTCACAAGTCATCACCATTTTTTTTATCTATTTAAGCATTTCGAGTTTCGCTTCAAATGTGTACGTGCTGTTGAAGAGGGACCCACCTAGATCCTAGTTGACTCATTCATGGGGAAGGAAAAAAAAAGTATTCTATAACGTGTTGGATAATGTTGGAGGTAAGTCTCTTTCTTTTTCATTTTTTTCTAAAGATTTATGAATGACAAACGGAAAGGTTTCTTTCTTGTACTCTTGAAGGCGATGAAAATAAAACAAAGCTTCTTGGAAAGCACAATATTTGGTCCGACCTATATGTTTCGGACAAAACGATGAATATTCATAGTTCATTGGTATGGGCGCGGTATGAAACGCCTCCTTGTTCTTGGAGACGAAATTGAAATAAATAGGACGGGCCAGTATCTGGTACAAAACATTAATTTTCCAATAATGAGGGCAGTAAATGTTTTTATATCCTGCCGTTAGAGCTACGAGAAACGGTTTTAATTGATCGTACGGCAAATGACCCTCATTCCATGAAAAGCCATGCGTATTATCCGCTAACGGTAAATGAACACTCGATACACTTTGTTTGGCGGAATAGGATAATTCAGACCACAGTATGGGTGGTTCCACGTAGATAATGCCTTGGGAACGATCATGGGTGATATAAGCCACTTCTTTAATAATATAGTCGGAAAAGTCATCATTATAAGAAAGATTAAGTTCTTTGGTGAGAGGATCACCATTCAATTCGAAACTTTCGAAATTGAGAACGATATAGGATTCCATGTTTTATTTTTATCGGTCATCTTGTTTCAGGAGAACATTGAATCTAAAATCCTCTACGGTTATCACATGAAAATCTCTCAATTTGCCTTTTAGATAGGTGGCTCCAACTAAGTGGATGGATTGAGTTCCATATTTTTTCTTTAATTGTTGGAAACAAATCCGCTCTGATACTTGTACTGCAATAGGTCCTAGACGTATCTTATCCTTGCGAGTGAACAGAGTTATATATTCTATACCCACTCGATGTTGACGAAACTTTTGTAGAAATTGTATTAAGGACCAAGATTGAAGACCCAAGGTCGATTTTAAATCTCTTTCCAAATTAAACGTGGCAGTATGGGAAATAAGAACAATATATCGAAAGGAGGGACCTATTTGTCGATTGAACCGTTCGGTGATTCGCCATGGAAGAAAGGTTGAATGATTCATTTTTTTTTTTTTCAATTTAATTTAATTTTTTTTTTCTTCTTCGGTTCGAAGGATTAAACAAGCATGGCAGAGTATTACGATATTTCTGTTTTGAAAACTATTCAATTACCGATTGATCGACTCATCCGATTCGTGATTGGGCAAAATCCTCAACTTGAAAACTATCAAGCGACGTACCGGTTTCTGAATTTATTTTTTGAGATTACGCCTCGACTCGTTCGAGATTTTCAATCACAGGCCGTTGCTCATATCCGTCACGTGTTAGATAATATGTCGCAATATGGACACCTATATCTTTTAATCGATCAGCAGCCCCTGTTTAATGCCCTGGAATGGAATGATGAAGAATTTATTTTATCGAATGAAGAAATCTTAGACCCTATTCGCAAAATGGCCAGTCAGTTTTTTCCTAAAGATTCTGCTCATTACCATGTCACTTGCATCTATCTCTTATATTTTTACGCACTACTCGCGAATCCGAAATATACTTGGATCACAATGGATTATTTAATGCACGGCAATAAATATCATCAATATTTATTAGCTAAACATGCTCATGAAGAAAAGTAAAAATAAAATCATTAGACGAGAAATTTATTTTTGAAAAGATAAAGCAATATAATGGAATTTTATCCGAATCGATATGGTAGCGAATATTACAAATATCGAAAAAAAGATCCAGTCTTTGTGAAAAGTGAATATGGTCATGAAAGGTATGCCATTCACTCCCAAAAGGGGGAAATCTATCCCGACAAAGGTGATCCTTTCGCTAAAACTCGAGACGGCCTTCCATATTATGCCAAAGATCGGAAAGGAAATGAAAAATATCCTCTACAACGTAAAAAATCCCTCGTTATTCAAATTCAAAACGAATTCGTTCTGGCCAAATACGCGGACGGAAAAGAACGATACCCGGTGGATTTCCGAGGGAACGAATATTATTTAGTGAAAAATGAAGAACCTTACGTCCTGAAAGATGCCCAAGGTGAAATCTACTTTGCTAAAACATGTAGTGGAAAAGTCCTCATTCCCTGGAATTATTTTGAACAGTACAAGTATCTTCTCTCAGAACATTATAAACGCACATGCGATGCTGCAGGAAACTGCGTTTATCAATCCACGGTACCCGTTGAAGAAATTCTTAAAAAGTTGTTTCCATGCCTCTGTTTGTGCTTAGCTGAAATACCTACAATGGCTTTTATTCTAGCAGCTACGTTAATGTCAATACCAGGACTGTAAGAACAACGTTCTTATATATAGTCAGTGAGAAGAGAAAGAATGACTCGAAGCTGGCTGAGAAAAAATTCTATTAAAAAAAAAAAAAAAAAAAAAAAAAAAACTTTTTGTTAATTTTTATCATGTCTTTAGACATAATAAAAATTAACTCTACCCCCCTTTTTTCTTTTTGTTGTGAATGATGTCTCATCCTTTCTAAAACTAGATTTCTAAACAAAAGAATGAGTCATATCGTTCTTGGAAATTTATTTTAGAAACATGTTGACACCTGATTCAAACCAAAATAGGGGTGAGGGGTGGTAAAGTTAATTTTTATCATGTCTAAAGACATGATAAAAATTAACAAAAAGTTTTTTTTTTTTTTTTTTTTTTTTTTTTAATCTTTAGAATTTTTTACAGCTGTTAAGAAATTTTTCCAACCCGACTCGATCGACCGGACATCACCATGTTTTAAGAATGGACTCTCACTTATATATTTCAGCATTGCGAGTTTCACTTCACATGATTCTGTGTTTTTGAAGAAGAAACATCTTGAAATCTGGCTTTCTTCAGTCAACTTTTGTTTTTTCCAAGTCATTACACAATGAAATGTTGGGAACCTACCTCATGCATATGTAAAAAGGTTAGTAATTCTTGTCTTTTTTCAGATTTTTGATGATAACATTATCGTAATAAATAACTTGTCTTTTATGCTGAGGCAGATCAATGGGTTCATCGTCCACTTTTAAATGTTTCGTGGTTGACTGTTCTCCCTCTTCGTCGTCATGCTTTCGTTTGAGAGACGAATTCAATTCGGCATTTTCAAACTGAAGGGGTTCTACTATATCCAAAGACGAGGAAATATTATTTTCGGCTGAAAAGGAACTGAAATCCATTTCGGTCTGTTTCAAATGTCCAAATTCATCATTGAAACGCATAATGAGTTCCGTTTCGTGGATGGAGGTGTCGCGCATCGTTTTCAAAAATTGTCGAATGGCCGATTTCAGTTCGTTAAAGGTTGTAACAGAACCGGGAATGATTTGTACATCGGCATACTGTTTGAATTGTGTAAAAATATCGGTCGAAGATAAAAATTCTTTTTTGAATTCTACTAATATTTCAATTTCGGAACGGTAGCGGAGCATGCCGTCCTCCATGTTAATATTGTGGGCCAGATGCAGATAAATCATTAAAAAGAAACCTTTATAGGAATCTTCGACGATAGAATCTTTGGTTTCGAGTAAATATTGATCCTGCATCACTTGTTCTGAGATGAGGGATGGAGCATTTTTCGTAAACACGGCGTCAAAAGGAATTGCTACCACGCGATCATTACACGCCTCTGTGGCCGTACACACTGGGAACGTATTGGTAGAAGCCATGAGTTTGGCACTGGGAATCGCTCCTACATTTTGCTCGTACAAATTCCGAAAACTGGTGGTCGAATTACCCGTGATTTCTTTCACGAGGTTTTCGTTTAATTTTCCCGACATTTCTTCAACAGTCACTACCCGACAACAAAATAACGAAGAGGCCAGTTCGGGTTGGGCTGATAGTCCTTGACCACTCGTCGTTTGTAAATTGACGGCTCGAATACCATGACTATAGCCTCCAAAGACCTTCGAAATCATTTGAAAGAATTTACTTTTTCCATTGCGCGTGTTGCCTTTCAAAATAAAAAATTTGCGACCGTAATTGGTCGCAATGAGAAGACTGGCCAGGACATCTAAAAGGTACATGAACAGATCGTATTCGAAACACGTATATTTACACATGTGCACATAAAAATGAAGCATGCTTTGAATGAGCGGGTTGGTTTCTAGTTTGTCATGAAACTCGCGCACTTTTTCCCGCAGCGTATCCAGTAAATCGTCCGTGAGGTCGAGAAAACAGCTTTTCAGGTATTGTAGAAAAAATTTCCGGTCGGTTAATAAACGATAGATGGCTATCAAATCCGGATCGTGACGAAATTGCATCAACTCGTGTCGACTAAAATTGATGCCCAGACGTCGATCCGATAGGTAAAATTCCGGAACCGTCCCTCCTACATGACCCGTCAAGAGATTCAGAACCCCATCGTGGGTTCGAATATGCCATTTATGTCGATCCATTTGAATGATTTTACGATCAATGTTGGTTCGACTCAGAATGGACGAGACCACATAATTAATGTTGACCTGTTTCATAATGTCTGTGAAAGGACACATGTTTTTAGTTTTATCGGCAAACTGATTCCGAGCATAGGCCTGAATGGAGGACCAGATGGCATTCATCAGGTTTAGAATTTCTATCTGGTGGGGCACTTCTTGACAGTACTCGTGGATATTATTCCACATATAGCGTTGAGGTTTCTTGCAGGAATTGTGCATGGTAATGACGAGAATCGGAAAATATCGCTCTTGAATTCGATGAATTTGTTCCACGAGCTGATCTCCAGACACCGAATATAAAATAACGCCTTTCATGGTTTTGATAATAGCTTCCAGTTTATCTTTAAATTTGTAAATTTTAGGATTGAGATTCGAACCACAAAAGAGGATCGTGTCGAGAGTAAAATCTTGGGAAATGATATCTATAATTTTACTGTTGATTTTTTCTACAGAATCTATGAGTTCGTGAGATTCTAATATCGTACGCAAATGGGATGCGAGTGTATGGGAGGACATTCGTAAATGTTGACACAAGGCACAAAAGACAGGTAAAAAATAGTAACCTTGATTGTACTGCATAATCGTACGAAGGGGATTGGGATCGGAATGCAAACTAGGATTGTCTAACTTGAGAGCTTGATTCACCGTCTGGAATACATCGTTTTCGATGACGATAGAATTTTGACTTTCCCGGTACCATCGTTTTAGAGCCCGGTTATTCGATTCAAAGTCTGAAATCACAAACCCGTTAAACTTGATAAAGTAAAACGTTTTTAACCAATGATGACCTTCGGTTCCAAAATCCTTCCCTTTGTAAATATACATCGGGGTTTTTAGTTTATACACAAGTGTAGCCACTTTTTCATCGTCGGGTCCAGCTTCCTCATCTTTGCTAATAAGCGTGGGATACGATACTCGATACAAAGGATCGTACAGTGTCACCACAGGCATCATATATTCATAAAGTTGTTTTTGAATATCCATTGGCTGGAGGTGGAGCAGTTTACGAAAAAAGGAATTGGTATTATCCTTGCGACGTTTAAATTTTGATTGAATGCCTAACAATCGCATGCTGAAAGCATTGGGATTGGTCAAATCTAAACGCCAGGTGGTTTGTTCGTCTACATAAATAATCAGCATGGGTTCGTATTTATTCGTATAGGGCTTGGAGGAATTCACAAGCGTCGCATTCGCTAAAACGTCCAACTGGAAAATAAATTCAGATGTTTCGTGATAGAACCGGGGTTGAAGTTGGCTGCAGAATTGAATATAATCATCATGAGCGATCGAGATTTCCGGCAAATGGACATGAATACCACCTCCTGGACGAACAGCCACAATAAAAGTAAAATGCTTAAGGGATAAAAAGTAAAATTTTAAGGTTGAGAGAATAACAGAATCTACATAATCGTAGAGCATAGATGAAGGAAGGGATGCATCGCATTCGGTTTTAATATCAATATCTAGGATAAGGGAATGATGGGTCGTCGAGCAAAGATCCATCGTTAAAAAAAGATCTTCGGCAGACGTTCGAGTATAAAATCGAGAAAATTGTGCGTAGTCTTTTCGGTTACAGTAAAAGATTCCTCCCGACATCTGGTAGAAAATGTAAGCATCGTTGGGCGCATCTCCAACCGAATTAATCCTTGTTAAATAATGGAGGCTCTGCGACATGATTATATATCTTTAACTTGATTAATATTTCTTAAAAAAATACAAGCAATGCTTTGTAAGTAAATATCCTATAAAATCTCCACGTGCTCCTCTAAAGAATAAATAAACTGAGCACTTTTACCTTCATAAAGTCTGTTCCTATATACTGTTGAATTCACGGCACAGAATGATTTAAAGTGAAATTCGTTTCGCACGTCTTAAATAGATAAACCAGAGTTCTTTCTAGCCAGAACTCAGAAAAAAATTCTAAAGTAGATATTAAAAAAAAAAAAAAAAAAAAAAAAAAAAAAAAAAAAAAAAAACCACTTTTTGTTAATTTTTATCATGTCTTTAGACATGATAAAAATTAACTACCTTCCCCTTTTGTCTGGGAATGTTGTCTCACACTTTCGGAAAATAGAACATGACTCATCCTTTCTAAAAATAGAACTCCAATAAAAGAATGGGTCAAGGTATATTTTTTAGAGAGTGAGACATCCTTCCCTGACAAAAAGAGGGGACAGTTAATTTTTATCATGTCTAAAAGACATGATAAAAATTAACAAAAAGTTTTTTTTTTTTTAATATACATTTCAGATTATCTGGGAAATTTTTACCAGCCAGCTTTTACTTTTCTAGACATAAACGTCCTTGTTTATGTCCTTGAATGACGTCATCTCTCATGTATATAAAGCGTGTAAGTTGGCTCTGTTGACTTATTCCTTTCGAGGAAGAAGGCGAGATAAAGTAAGCTCTGTCATGGATAATGAAAAGTACTACAATGTTTCGGATTATGTGGAAGCGTATGGAAATGTTTATAGACAATATTATTTTATAGCTGTTCGTTTCAAACTACCCATCTTCCATGTCGATACTTTGAAACATTTTAGCCCGGGTCTCGTTCGAGCACCTTGCATTCTCGTGGTCAGTGAAAATCGACTCATTTTCCAAGGAGAAAATTTAGACAAAGACTATCCGTTTTCTCATGGGTCTTTAGTCTTTTGCGTGCATGGAACAAAAGAGGATCCTCGTTGGATTAACGTCTCTAGAGATACGACCGATCAGTTTTTACAAAGTTTATTTCCCTCTCGAGATTTTATCAAGGTCTCCTATGAAAATAATACCTTATTTGTTTGTTCGACCATCAATCCGTTTTCCTTGTTCTGGAAAGTACTTCCTCGCAATATGGCTTTTCGCGCCTTAAGCGATCTGACGATGACCTACATAAAAAGAGAACCTTTCCAGTTAGAGCATTGCATGCGCCTCCGATTTTTCAAACGAAATACGCACGTCTGGGAATCGTGGTCCAACTGATATCACTATTTACATCCCATGCTCATCCTCCACTTCATACATTTAACGGGACAAGCTGCGAGTGCTCAATTGGCTGCCAAACTTCATAAATTGTTTAAACGCTCCCTTCCACCTTACCTGCATACGGATTCTATTCCATCGGACTTTTATACTTGTGAAATTACTTTTGACGACACGAAATTAACCGGTGTTTGGTTTGTCGTTTTGAATATGTCTTTAGTGATGTATGTTTCGCCCATGATTGCGTCATTCCATCATGAAACGTTCCTCGACGTGAATCGTGAACAATGTAATTATTGGCTACCGTTTTACCGAAATAATGAATTATGGACCCGAGAAGGATTTAAAATATACGTTTCCCACTTTAGAAAGAATCGTCGCTACTTGAAAGAAGTCATGATTTGGTTATCGTCCCGCTCCGAAGAAAAATATCAATATATTTTGCTCGATTTGAACAAAGTAGCCTACCTTTTAATGATTTAAAAAAAAGCAAAAAGAAAAGAATGTTACGAGAACTGGTTCGATGTCTTATTCAATACCAGTCCGACCCCACTTTTATATCTTTAAATGTCGTTGATGGTCTCAAACAAAATCTTCGAGACGACGTGATCGATGCTTTTCTCCTGAGTCGACCTTTACTCCATCTCTATCCTCAACTGTATAAAAAGAGTTCGAGCATCATCGATTTCTTGTTTCGCATTTCGGGCTTGCATTTGGAAGAGATTGTTCCGATGGAATCGCAGGACTTGGAAAACAAAATCGCTTCTTTGGAAACTCAATTGGAGGCAGATCGGAAAGCTTTTGAGAAACAAATCGAGACGCTCCAACAAGAGCACAGGAACGAAATGCGTTATTTTCTAGCGGAAAAAGAACAATATGTGAATACCGCTCGATTCGGAAAAGAGCATTCAGTCGTGGATTTGCAACGACAATTGGAACGCCTTACATGGGAGAAAGAAACCCTGCAGACTGAGTTGGAGCAGCTGAAACGGAATCACGAAACCTTACAAACTCAGTGGAAGCAATTGAAACGAGATCACGAAACCTTACAGACACAAATTCGAACGCACGAGTCTGAAAAAATACAATGGCAGAGGCAAATAGTAGAACAACAACAACAACAACAACAACAATTGAATAATAATAATAATAATAATAATAATATCGAGTTTCCAAACCGTTTGATGAACGAATGGCAAATGCTCCACCAACGCTACGAAACGGGACTTGAAGAATGGATGCAACGAACGGAAAGTTTAATCCGCCCTTTGCAAATGGCTTTACAAGAAACGATCGAGCAACTGAAACTTCCTCCTTCTTCTACGACTACGGTCATTGAAACTTTACCGCTCGAATCGCCTCCTTCTCAGCAGCTCATGATCGAGTCGTCGCGATCTAAATTAGAGCAATTACAAGAAACCCTCGACCAGTTTTTAACATCGTATCAATCGGAACAAAAACAGCACGTCCAGCAACTGAACGAGGAACTGAAAGGACAATTGACCCTTTGTCAAAACGAAAAACGGATGTTGGAAAAGCAGTTGGAGCAGGGTCAGAAAGAACGAACCGACCTCCTGCAAAAATGGAAAATCGAGTCCGAAACACATTTCCAGGAAGGTATTCAACGCGTTCTTGACACGCTGCAAAAGAAAAATCCTCATATCGAGACGATTCTTCGAGACGAAATGGCTAAACAAATGAAGGAGTTCCACGAAACGCAGTTTATGACGTTTTTACAGACGATCCTTCCCCCCTCATTTTGGAAACCTTTAGGTGCGAACCAAGATTGGAAAACGTTTTTCTTCCAGCAAATTCAAACGTATATCCAGTATTTACAAAATTGGCAAACCCAGCTTTTGAACCAATTAACACTTCTCGGGAATGCTTTAAATCAATCGCTAACGCCCGACAATTTAGCTCATACCATTCTTCACAGTCTCCCTTCTTCCTCTAAAAGCATGATGGAAGACACGACCCTCTTGCAACGATTGCACGATCTTCAACAATCGATTGAGAACCAGAACGAAGCGAAGGAGGTCCTACAACAAATCCAAGCTCAACTCCATCGGGATCGTAGCCAAGAACATAAAAAATTACAGCAGAGTCTAGAACATGAAAAACGGCAACGCGTCGCTTTGGAAAAGAAACTGGAGGTCCTGAAAACGAATTTGGTAACTCTGATACGGACTAAATGGAATGCGTATTTTGGGGCCACGGATTACGATCAGATTCTCGCGGAACTCGAAAAAGTATTCCAATTCAAAGAAAATTTAGAGAGGACCCTCGAAACGCAATTGGCGCAACTGAAAGGTCATTTTCCCGAAATACCGGTCGTTCAATTCGATAATTTGGCGTCGAGCATGATCGAATGGGCTCGACAGGTCGAGAATCGCAACGATTGTGAAGTCGAGCTCCGTAAAACCAAAGAACAACTTTTCGAATTGAAACAGAAACTCGATCAAGTCGAAAGTAATTATACGAAATGTAATGAGTACCTTCTCTACGCCAAAACGAAATTAACCACGTTCCTAAAAACGATCCTTCAGAATGACCCTAGTGATCAGAGGGAAGATTGGCCGCAAGCTGTTGTCCATCAACTCCAAAACGTGATTCACGAGCATCGACAATTTCAAGATCTCGTTTATAAACAAATTGTCACGCTTCGAGCCCAGTTTCCGAACATACCGGATCCCATTGAAGAATTGGCGAATTCGGTGATTTTATATTTCGAGCAGGAACGAGACCTATACCGACGGCAGTTAGAGGAACGTCCTCACATTACCGAAGTGAAAGAACCCACTACTGTACCGGCCATTACGTATCCTACGGATCAAGTGGAGGAATTACAGCGGGAAGTGAAAGATTTACAAAACCAACTGGAAGTGTCTCGGTCTCGAAACCAAACTTTAGAAAACCAACTGGCTAAAGCTCTCGTAGCTCCGCAGGATGTAGAAATGTCCGATACTTCGAAATATAAACGAAAGCACGTATCGACGGTCGACGAAGACTATGTAAGAGGTCTGTCATTGGATTTACAAGAGGCCAAACACGCTTTAGATCGATGTCTGGACGAAAAAGCCCACTTGCAAAAGGAATTGGAACACATTAAAACCGAACTAACCCCTTCTCCCTCCGTATCGTCCGATTTCAAAATGCTCAGCGACCTGTTTTATCAATTATACGTGTCCTATTTTCGATTACGATTTGATGTCGTGTACGGAAAAACCGTTTTTTCTTCGGAGGAATATATTAGATCCGTGCTGAATAAATTGGATTTCGTGGATCGAAGCATTCGATCCAATATGACTGTGAAAGAATAGACCGATGTTTTATTGCAATACATCAAATGGGACGTACAAACTCTGACAGGAGGGTTAGATTGGCAGGGGTCGCATACAGCCTACATTAAAGATGAATTCTTAACCTATTGCATGAATCAAACGATTGAAATCATTGACCGGTACGCGAAAGAATTGAGGAAACAGACCGAGATGTTTAGAAGTCCATAAAATAATAATAAAGAGGAACTATGGAATATTCAGAGTTAATCGATCGTATTCTTGCGCACCCGATTTTAAAAGCGGGGATTGACGAAATCGTTGAAAATAAACCGAGAACGTTAAACCTCGTGAGCCGAGAATGGAAAAATATATTAGCCAACAATCCTCAGTTTCAAGATTTTCAAGCTAAAGCGATCCCGTTCCAGCATCCCGTAGAAAAAGGTTATATTCAGATTGAAAATATTAAAGATTTCAATCATCATTATAATATTCTCGTAGCGGGGTATTGGGTTCTCTGCGCTACTAATTATAAGAGGAATCTGAATGCCCATTCTTTCATATGTAAACTCTGTCCTCCTCTGGTGGACATTACTAAAGCCGTGGCTGCCGATCATTCCCAAATGCTGATTTCAGAACAATGTCGGTTCTTCATTGAAAAATGTAGACCTTCTCTCTGTAAAGCGTGTCGGCAAATGAGTCAACGAAATGATCTGAATTCTCAGATGTCTCAAAATCAATGGTGTTTACGCAAAACCAAAGTGTTTGATGGAACGACCCTTTTAAACGTGTTTCAAGAAACCCTGGACCAAGAATTTGTGAATAACGTTATGTTTATTGGTATTTTAAATATTAAAATTAATTCGCGGTACTTTTACGAAACGGACGCTTTGTATTGTAGAGTAGGAGGCATTTGTAGAGATATGATTCTCTTTCAAGAAGATGCTCTGAATATGATCGAAAAACCCGTGTTTCAGTTAAATATTTTAGAACCTTCTTCGAGAAATATTATTAACGAAACCATTTCCACTACCTTCGATAAAGAGAAAATCAAAACTGAAAAGGTGGATCCAGACCAGGTTCCCATCAAAAGCAAGATCAATCCAGATCTGTGCAAACCATTCAAGAAAGAGAAGTCTAAGAAGGAGGCTGAGGATGTAAAAGGCAATGAGGATCCAGTCTATTTAGGTGAGGTTTCTGCCAGTTCTATGAAGAACAAGTTTAGTAAATTTGCGTATAAACCGTACGCTCTCAGGTCTCGTCGTGATCTGGATGATCTGGATTAGAAGTTAAAAAAAAAAAAAAAAAAAAAACTTTTTTTAATTTTTATCATGTCTTTAGACATGATAAAAATTAACTACCCTCCCCTTTTTGTCTGGGAATGTTGTCTCACTCTTTCGAAAAATAAACCGTGACTCATTCTTGGAATGATTGCCATTAGAAAGGATGAGTTATGGTCTATTTTTAGAAAGTGTGAGACAACATTTCCAGACAAAAAGGGAAGGGGATTGTTAATTTTTATCATGTCTAAAGACATGATAAAAATTGACAAAAAGTTTTTTTTTTTTTTTTTTTTTTTTTTTTTTTTTTTTTCAGATTTTAAAAATTTTTCCAGCCGACTCGATCAACAAGACCATCATTTTTTTTCAAGAATGTGTTCTCACTTATCTATTTAAGCCATTCGAGTTTCATTTCAGATCGTTTGATGCTGTGGCCTGTGTACAAGCTTCTACATGATGAAAACAGATTCTGTGTCAAGGTATATTACCATTTTGTTTTTTTTTTCCTTTTTACATAATAGAAATTTTTCTGTACTGACTTTTTAACCCCCAACCAAATCAATTTTTTTCTCCAAACCTTTTCGCATTTAGCAAGTTAGGAACCGCGTATCAGAAAACTGCATGGCATTTTTCATAATGAGATTATCGGGCAAATCCTTTCTCGTCAATTGTTTATTTAAAGCCGTTTCTTTGGGATACGTGATGCATTTGGATTGATAGAGATACGAAGATCCTGTTTCTTCTCCCATCACAACAATCGGTTCAGGGTGACAAATATCTTCTAACGTATAAAACCCAACCCCTTTCTTGTACGCGACATTCGAAATGACGGTTTCGGGAACGAGGTCTAAATTGGGTAGTTTATGAAAATCGAATAAACAATGCGCCAGCAGGAAATTGTAAAAAGGAGAGAATTCCGTTTTAGGGTCGACAAAAAGACCTCCATTCGCCATGTCGCATACCTTTATCTTGTCGAAGAGCGTCGCTACATTTGAATTATTAATATAGTGATATAAACCGCAAAGACGTTGCTGAAGCGTGCTCTTGAAATGCACCATCATTTCTTCTTGCATCTTCGTGGTATTGTTCACGCCTAAACCAATTTCGTTCGTGTTGCCAACACTTAAATTCCGTAGCAGTTCGTAATGGAAACGCCGATCAAACACATCCATGGCGTTATTGCGTTTCAAGTCGGTCAGGTCTTGAGAATACAGGTGGTTGATATAGTGCTCGATGCACGGGTTGAGTTTAAATGTGAGATCGTCCAACTGGACGTCGTGTAAATCGGGTCGGAAATGTTTATCCAGGAACTCGCGCGTCGGTAAAATGACAGTATTTTTCGGAAACGAGAAATTTTCCTTCACAATCAGGAAAGGTCCAACGACTTTGGTATGCGATTCCGATTCCATTCGATGATAATAAATTTGCAATCCATAAGGATTTCGAAGATGGTTCAGGCAGAGAATATTCCGAAACGCCGAAATATTGTCCGACCCACAAGGAATTTTTCGATTACTAAAAATACAATTGGATTCGTTCATTGTCTTGGTTTCTGAAAATCCGGCAAGGGTCAAGAGACATGCGATTTTTTAACAAGTCTGGAGGCAAAGTCGCTAAACAATTTAAACAATTCGACATTCCTGTCAAACGAGCAGGGGAGGTCGCTAAAGTCGTCGCGAAGAATAAACCCCTTCAAAAAGCTTTTGATAAAGTGTTTAGTAAGAAAGCTCTTCTGACCGCAGGAGGGGTGACGGCCGTCGCGCTCGGTTCTCAATATGTCAACCAATACATTCGGGACAATTCGAGCTGTTTTCTCTACAACGGAGGGGACATGGTTTGTAAACTTAAAGAATTGAGTTGTTGTCAACCCGAACCTGTTCACGGGATCGAATCGTGCACGGGATTTCCTATTCAGCAATGGAATGCGTGTGAAGGGTACGACAACGAGAAAGAGGATACGTGTTGTCGATTATGTGATTGTCAATATCACGATTGTACACCGACGCAAGAATTGAAATGCCGTCGACCCACGATCGGAGAAGCTTTAACGCATTTCATTCAAGACGTGACGGGTTCCATCACGAGTGGTATTTTAGATGTTTTGGGTAATATACCGTACCTAAAACCAATCTTGTTGGGAATCGTTCTTGTCATCATCGGCCTTATTATTTGGAAATTCGTATAAGAAAAGATGGATATCGTTACACTTCAATCCTTAAAGACTCCTATTGATCACCTTCTTCATCATAAATATCGTCCTCGACTGAATACCGTGGTACCTCAATATATCAAATTTCATAAATTTCCGCCCTTCACGAGCCTCGTCACGCTCGAACTGGTGCGCGATCCAGAAGTACGGGAAGCGGTGCGAGACTATATTCAAACGCTGTTTCGAGAAAAAGAGAAATACGGCTATTTGTATTTTTTGAGTGAACAAAACCTCGTACTTCCATTTACAATTCAATGGAATACAGAATTGGTCGTGGATCCATTGAACTTTTTTACTATCATTACGGAAATAGATCAGATAGCCGACCAGTTCGCTCAACGGGGAGATATGACGTACGAAATAACTCGCGTTGAAATACTCTATTTTTTAGTGTTGATTGTGAATATTCAACTCAATTGGACCACGGTCGATTATTTGCTACGATGTAATCAGATGTATGATTACTTGATTGCTGCTCCTAATCGAATCTTGACCAATTCCGAAATGGAAAAGAATACAATATGATCTCCAAGTTACGAAATGCTTCTTCTTCAAGCCTCCTGAGCGATCTGAAGTAAAACTTGAAATGTTTAAATAGATAAGCGAGAGTCCATTCTAGAAAGAATTTTGAGATGTCTTGCCAATCGAGTCGGCTAGGAAAAATTTCTGAGAGCCCAGAAAAATTTCTGTAGATGAAAAAAAAAAAAAAAAAAAAAAAAAAACTTTTTGTTAATTTTTATCATGTCTTAAGACATGATAAAAATTAACTCTCTCTTCTTTTTGTCTGGGAAGGATGTCTCACCGTTTGAAAAAAACAAATCATAACTCATCCTTTCTCATGGCAATCATTGCAAGAATGAGTCACGGTTTGTTTTTCGAAACGGTGAGACATTCTTCCCAGCCAAAAAGAAGAGAGAGTTAATTTTTATCATGTCTTAAAGACATGATAAAAATTAACAAAAAGTTTTTTTTTTTTTTTTTTTTTTTTTTTTTTTTTAGCTCTCAGAAATTTTTTCCAGCCGACTCGATTCACAAGACATTTCAAGATGACGTCATCGTTTCAAGAATTGTGTATATCAGTGGATAACTTTCGAACTTTCGCACTTCTTGTGAGTTGAGTTCCTAGCTGAGCTAAGGGAATCACCATCTCTCAATCTACAGATATTTGCTTCGTTTTTTTTCTCTTTACAACAGAACACATGGAGAGGAAACTGGTCGTTCCATAAATTCAATTCTTAACCGGACAATATCGAGAAATTTTCGAGCTTCCCGACTTAGGCGAATGACGATCGGGGACGATGAATTTCTTGATACAATGATACCTTCTTCTTCTTCGGTTTCGACCGTTTCGGCCGAAAAGCATATTTTATGTCGAGCCAAAGTTAGAGCCAATTGAAAGAGTTTCAGATTGCCGTACCTGATTTCTGGATCCGTGGAACAATTCTGATGATAAAACTCCAGCCATGATTGAACCAGGTAAGGTAGATGAGCATAGGGTTTAGCAAGTGGAACTGGTTTTTCTTCTTCGATTTTGGTCAGACACCATAAATCATGAGGAATGGAAGCATATCGAACTCGGTGAAGCGCATGCTGACAATCGTATTCGTAACTCTCGAGAAACGTCAATTCGCTCACATCTGTGACGGGATGGAACAGACACGCCGTGTTTCTATTAGCAGGTTGTTTCGGATGAGATTCGAGCATGACATAACTTAAACATAAGAAAGCCTTTTTGTATTCAAACCCGATGATCGTCGAACAGAGTACGACCGGTTGAAGTGGATACGTGGTTTCTGGTTCGTAAAGAATAGGAATCCAGTGCACGGTCGTGGGGATGGCTTGATATTCCATGTACCGCTGATACGGTGATCGAACATATAAAATCGTTTCCGGTTCAGAACCGTTGACGACGAGTCCAATGCATTTCCCGTTAGGATTCGATCGAGTAGCATTTTCGAACCCGATTTGAAACGGGTATTCGATCAAGAGTCCGACCTTCTCAAGCGAATTTCTCTGATCGTACGTATTCAAAATATCTTGGACAATATATTGAGGATGGTGCTGATACGTCCATTGTTTTCGAATGAGCGCCGTACTCTTATTGTACTCAATGGGAAACGGGATGGGTTTCTCAGGATTCACGGACGGTAAAAATTCAATAAAGGAAGACGGAAAAGCCATTCGCGTTTTCAGAGGATCGTAATAAACGTCCGGTCGATCTTTCCATTCGTTGATGAAATTATGGACGAGGTCATTCTCGTGATGGACCTGGTTGGACAAAAAACAAAGACGATACCTTTTCCCTCCGTCATCTTCTGGTAAATGTAATCTGGGCCCGTTATCATCATCAAAGTAATGTCCTCCTGGATACGGTATATCCCATTCGTCTAAATATAGAATTGTATGATTATTTTGGGAGCGGTACACGTTTTCAAACACGGGATTTTGTAAATACCGTTCGATCGTTTTAGGATCTTTCACAAAAAATGGTGTGGCGAAAAGTTTGAAAAGATTGTGGGAGGATTCCGATGAATTCGGGATCGTGGGAAAAATGACCCGTTCGTTTTCTAAAAGAAGGATCCATGATGCATTGCGTTGAAGAAAAACGGTACACGACAAGTCCGACATTTTACAATAGGCGGCTAGGGCGAGAACGAGTGGTTTCTGACTCGGGACGACTTTATCGAAATGAACGAGTTTTCGAATCACAGAAGGTTGAAGCCGCATATGGGCTAAGGGAAAAAAATCGTATCTTGAATCACATTGAATCCTCCTAAATGCAAGCCATGAAATTGGCTGTAAAGTGTAGCGTATTTATGAATATTCATTATCCTTTGTTTTTGAGAGGGTCGGATTAAAAAAAGAAGAAAATAGACATCTGAGAAAGTATCCGCAAGTGGAAAAGCTTACTATGAGCCGATTTTATAGTTGGCGTAGTATCCGAACTGACATTCGCTAAGGGGTCTAATAAAATCTAAAATCCATGGCTAGAGAATAGATGGGAAAGTCTTTTATGCTTCTGATAAAAACCGCTCGTTGTAAATCCAGAATCCATTGGTTAGAACAGATGCGGGAAATGTATTTGGAATTCTAATAAACAGACCAAACTACCTTGAGTATCTGCAAGTAAAAAATCTTACGATGAGTCAATTTTATAGTTGAAGTAGAATCTTGGATCCATTAAGGATATTGATAGAACTTGTATGTAAATAGAGAGAAAGGAATGAACAAGATAAAATGAGTTATGAATCATTTCTCCGATCCGTTTTTGGATCTAATTATAAGACATTTATGCCTTTTATTCATACTATTCAGCTTTACTGTTTATTTGTCATTACATTAGTAATTTGTCTGACCATCTACATGATTTATGAAACACAGCAAGATAAACATTAGGAAAACTATGTTCCCCCTTCATGGTATTTGTTTTTCAGACATATATATTATGGATTAAGTTATTTCTTTATCAATAGCGTCAGATCCTGGCACCCATTCAAAAAATCATTAATAATAATTTAATATCATTAATAAAATTTTGAAACCTTCTAGTATAAACCTTTTTATCAAATTTTTAGTAAAATAACAAAGATCCTAAAATCCTTACCTTTTAAATCTAGTGTGTCCCATAGGACAAACCGGTTTGTCCTATGGGACACACTACATTTAAAAGGTAAGGATTTTAGGATCTTTGTTATTTTACGGTCAAGGAAAATTTAAAAGTTTTATGGAATCCTTATATTTTTTTTAATCAATTTACTTTTTAGGTACCAAAAAAGGATTAGATTAAAAAATATAAGACGAAGTGAAAAATAATAGATAATAATTAATAATGAAGGGTAGGAGTCAAGATGGATACTGAGGAACCTACAATTTTATCTGAAAGGAAAAGAAAAAGAAAAGCATATTTGAAACATTATTGGTCACTGGAACGAGTAAAAGAAGCAAATCGATGGAGAAAACGAGAAAGGCGAAAAGATCCAAACGTTCGATTCAAAGAAAAAGAATACCAACGAATGAGACGATGGAAATGTTGGGATAACGCTCTTCCTAAACATAGACATAAGCCTGACAATACAGTATTCAAACAATGTCCGTCGATGGAGGAATGTCAAAATATTATTAAACGTATGAATATTTCGGAAGGAACACGAGCTAAGTATGAATTTTATTTTAATGAATTCTATGATTGGTATCAAAAACATGGTGACGGTATAAAATATCATTATAAAAGAGCACTAGAGATATATGAAAAGTATCTGACTGAGGAAAAGAGGAAATCATATAATAAAATAAAAAATAAAATCGTGTTTTTATACCGTTTGCTCGGTGAAAAAAGGGAGCGCTCGAAACAAATTCATATTAAAAGATGTCAAGGTCCTCTTCTTACATTAAATGATCTCAAAAAACTTAGAAAAATAGTTATAATAATTTAATATCATTAATAAAATTTTGAAACCTTCTAGTATAAACCTTTTTATCAAATTTTTAGTAAAATAACAAAGATCCTAAAATCCTTACCTTTTAAATCTAGTGTGTCCCATAGGACAAACCGGTTATAGATCGCTATGAATATGAAGAGATGGCTTTATTTATTCTTGTCATTCTTGAAACTGACTTAAAAGCAAACGAAATTTTAAAACTTCTGAACGAAACAGATCTTCGACGACATTATGCAGAAAAGAAATTGGCATCGTCCAATATATGGGATCAACGTAATCGGTTTTTGTATGAATTTTTGGCTTGGGTTATTGCCGGCCCACTTTTCCCTCGATCATTAGATGGTTGCTTAAGAAAATTAAAACGATTCTTTCGAAAGTATTTTCCGTATCGACCCTTTAATCCTTCCTATACTATCATTAAACGTTCCATGAAAATTGCAAAATATCGTAAATATATACGAGAAGAAGCTAAAAAAGAGATGGAATCAGTAACACAAGAGTCTATTCTTTAAAAAACTTTCAAAAAATATAGGGATCATTGCTTTTATGGATTGAAAAATATAACCAGATTGGATCTTCAAAAGCACTTCGTAATCTGAAGTAGAACTCAAAACACTTAGATAGGTTCAAAAAAATAGGATAATCATTTCTTTCTAGTAAAACGAAAAATAATTAAGAAGGAAAAATCTCTTACCTTTATTGAAGCATTTGTCGTAACGTAGAAGCTGCGTTGAAAGATGTTACCTCTTCAGCAGTACAGACTGATCTGTAGGGAATGTCGGATTGTTTAAATAGATAAGTGAGAGTCTGGATAATTAAAAAACCATAAGGATCAAATCGATTGAATTGGTAAAAAAAAAAAAAAAAAAAATTCTCTCTTTTCGTCCGAAATTGATGTCTTCAATTTTTCGAAATTGTGAGACATCATTTTCAGACGAAAAGAGGGGTAATTTCTAATTGCACCCAATGTAAGATAGAGTCACGGTTTGTTTTTACAAAAAATTTGAGACATTTTCAGACGTACATTTTTTAATGATCCAGTTCATTACGGATCCCGATAAAACCGAGCTATATTCCTATGCACACACTGAGGTTTTCCTTGAATCATAGCCTTTACTTGTGGAAATTGACACATGCATTCATGTTGATTGAACCCCCTATAGATAAATGTACCATTTTGACAAACGTCTTTCGCCAATTCTCCACAATCCGGTCCATTGTAAAAAGCTGTATCCGTACAGTAACACGACCACTGATAGAATCCATTTTTTTCGGTAAGAATAATCATACCCCCTTTTTCAGTTTGACACGGGTAAGGATTCAGTTTGGGCATACAGAGTCCTCGAACACATTGCATTTCTTCCCCGTTTGTGCAAAGAAAATCACATGTATCCACACACCAGACTTTTTCTCGTCGACAATCTTTAAGCGGTATAGATTCGTTCATGGGGATGGAATCCGATTCTATGACAGAAGTAGGAAAGAAAAATAGAAAGAGACCAAACATCATCAAGAATATATACATTTCAGCCATCTTTTCTTTTCTTTGGAAAAAAAACAAAGGATAAGGATATGGAAAGACGAGTTGATCAACACGAAGAACGTCGATCTTGTCGTCAAACGGCTCTTCAGTCTAAAATTAATACTTGGCGAGATGCTTGTACGGCATGCTTTAAAATCATGGATGATTGGGCCACGATCGATTTTAAAAAATTCCATTTCATATTTGAACGATGGGTCTCGATTCTCAATCGTATCTTGGAAAATCCAATTCGTCGATTGGACCGTTACGAAATGTCCATGTATTATTGTGAAGAGCCAGGAGGACCCAAAGAGGTTATTCAGTTATATATTAATGAAACCGAAACCGAGGAAGGAAAAATTCCCGTCTACGTTATTTTTAATCTTTTCGAGTTTATTAAAATTCATCGCAATTACTGCTTAAACTATTCCACTTCGAACAAGATGCTAGTAGATCAAAACAGGGGCACGATCAATATGAACACCTATTATGCTAATCAGGTCAATGTAGATCAAACTCGATTTTATCGTAATGAAACGACATGGCAATTATTATTCATTTTTACTTTACATGCCTTGGCTCATTTAGATGTGTTTGATTTATACGATCACGCTTACTATGATACACACCAGCACGTTCGAGATTCAGTTTTCTTCCGATTATATTTCTATGGACAAGTCATTTGGGGAATATAAAGCAAAAAAAATGTCTTATCCTTCCAAAGTTCCTATTGAGTATGTTCAAAAAGTGTTAGAAGAGAAATTAAATCGAAACGTGCGTCGTTCTGAATTGACAGGGACATGTTCGTTGGGGCACGTTTTATTCGACTTGTCTCATTTACAAAAATTTTTTCCCCGCTATAGTCCAGAAGAGTTTATAAAGTTTCGAGACGATAAATTTATAATCATTCCGGGAAATTACTGGTATGACGCTATGAGTGAAGAACCTCGTGTCCAAGACTATGTAAAACGTTTCTTAAACCGTAATAAAGTAGAAATAAATCCAAATATGCGGCGTCGATCTCAACGTCAACGTTCTAGAAGTCGATCGAGAAGTCGATCTCAAAGTCCAACGAGAGTCCGAACACGATCTCAAAGTCCAACAAGAGTCCGAAGTCGATCTCCAAGTCCAACAAGAGTCCGAAATCGATCCCGAAGTCGCTCTTCGAGTATAGATATACCCATTCGGCATTACTTGGCTCCTCTACCCAAAAAAAGAGGGAGAAAGAGAAAGTCCAAACTCAAAGCTCGTGTTGGCTACGATCAAAAGTTTATAAAAGCCCTCGAGACAAACGAATCGGGTCTGATTCTAAAACCGACTCGAGGAATGGATCGAGATTTAAATTTGCCGGGATCTATTTGTCGGGGTATTCGCCAAGTCTGTCGCTACAAGGATCCTCAAACGAAACGTTACATCAATTTTGTTCGTGACGGGAGTGAAGACGATGAGTACGTGCTGCAACTGGAATATTAACAAATGATGGGATTTTCTAACGGATTAAAAGCCAGCGGGACAAGAGCCTTCCAGTGATCCGAATAATATAAATTATAAGGATCGTAATCATATACATAAGACGGTAAAATGGCTTTATCGGTATGATTCTTCCAAGCATAATCATCTCGAAGGGACAATAATACTGATTTAGAAGTGCACGGTGACAATAAACCTTGAATCATGCGTGTTTCCAGTAAAAGAGATGAACGGGGTCCAAAATATTCGGGATCCATAATTTGATGAGTGATCTTGGCCGTTTTATAGTTATACACCCATAGTCGTATGGACTGGGGTAAATATCGAGTACTTTCGTCGTGAGTTAAGTTCAAAAATTTTCGAATGGCAGGAATGTTACTATTCAGATACATTATGAAATTATAAATTTGTTCTTCGAACATCTTGTATTTAAACATATCAAATTCAGCAAGATGGTGACTGGACAGTTTAACACGAAAACATTTTTCCGGATATTGATTTATATTAAAATCTTTAGGATCGATTTGTCGTCGAATAACCAATTTACTACTCTCGTCCGAAGTGATAAATTCCAGTTTATATGGATTGGGTTCTTCTAAATATCTTTGATTCAACTCGAAACATGGGGAGTCAAATCGTTTTACTTTCCCGTCTGATTTATAAACCTCTTTGTAATAAATATCCATGACCACATAACCCAATAAAATGGGATATTTTTTCTGTTTCAATAAATCGAGGACGAGGTGTTTATAATCCATCTTCTTGTTTATCTCGCAGAAAGCCACGTTCGAATGAGTTGACGAATAGGCTCATGGGGCATGAGTTCTTGAAAAGTATCTAAAACCTCGGCCAGACTGCATTGTCGACTTTTACAAATCAGTTGATGCGTTACATCGTTGAAGACGACTTTCTCGGAGAGAATGCATTGACCACGACATTTCTTCTTAAAATAATCCGGATGCATGAGTTTCACGTACCGAATAATGTCTCGAGTCGTTCGTCGTTTCAAGAACCGATGCCATTTCTTCTCGTTTAAAAATTCTCGATGACCGATGCGTTCTCTCTTTTCCACATTCAGAGCTCCAATATCCACGAGCACGGGATGATGGTCCGTGTACACAAAAGAATATAATTTTAAAACGGGAGCCGTTCCTCCGAGTCGATAACAAATACTACACAAGAAAACAATAAACGTGTAAAACGTTTCTGCTAAATATTCCGGTTGAAGAATGCGAGCACTATAAAGTCCAGGATTCATTTCAAAGAGACCTATTGTATATCCCGAACGTTCTCGGAAATGCGTCGCAAAAGGCAACACATACTCCGAACTCAATTGTCGATGAAGAAGGATCAACTCGAAAAAATGTTCGGGCAAGTCACAAGAGCTGCTGGCACTGTAAGATCTCCATTGCATCGAGTGGGAAGTAAACAGGCAATGGAATCGTCTTTGATTGAAATTATTTAAAATGAGAAAACAGGCATAATCAAAATGCCAAGGACATTTGGAAGGAGCATAATAAACAATTTCTTTCACGTGTTCAATAATAGTATGAGTGGTGGATCGACTCATCTTCTTCTTTCTTTAAAAAAGAAAGATGGTGGTGGTCTGTGTCTTAGATATGGATGAGACGCTTGGATACTTTGAAGGAGAAACATTTCAAATTCGACCCAAAACCAATTTCCTGATCCAGTTTTTACGTCTTTGCAATATCGATATCATTTTGTGGAGTAAAGGTTCGGATGATTATGTCGAGCGAGTGATCAACAGTTCATTGCACGATATTGCACGATATGCGTATCGGATATTTGGCCGCACGCAATGTGAAAATTCGTGCCGAAAGTATAATATTTCAAAATGTTCGGAACATATCAGAGTCTTGTACGATTACGACATTCTTTTAATTGGGGTCGATGATAACGTCAATGAAAATATGGACGAGCGCTATGATTTAAGAATTCACGTGAAGCCGTACAAGCAGATAGATCCCCGTGATCAAGAACTGTATAAAGTCGTGGAAAAAATTACCCAATTTTGTATAGATCATCAACGAGAGTTGTAGATGAAGCGAGATAGGGTTTTTGCTATGTCAGCTGGGAACCCCATTCCGTATAGAGAAGTGAGTACGAGAAAGTTATGTGTATATAGTTCTTGAAGCAATGACGTCATTTTTAAACAAACCAATAGTAAGCCAGTTTTAAAAAATGATGATTGGGAAAAGGTCGGTTGAAAATCTGGCTGGAAAAAATATGTCAGGAAAATTTACAACCATTAAAAAAAAAAAAAAAAAAAAAAAAAAAAAAAAAAAAAAACTTTTTGTTAATTTTTATCATGTCTTCTAGACATGATAAAAATTAATGACCCCCTTTTTTGTTTTCAATGATGTCTCAGCACCATGTTTCTAAAATACAACATGACTCACCATTCCTAAAAATAAAATTCCAAGAAAAGAATGAGTCATAGTTTATTTTTAGAAATGGTAAGACATCATTCAGAGACAAAAGGGTGGTAGTGTTAATTTTTATCATGTCTTAAGACATGATAAAAATTAACAAAAAGTTTTTTTTTTTTTTTTTTTTACTCTCCAGATATTTTTCTTCCAGCTCTCACAAATTTTTTTTTCCACTCGACTTCATCAACCAAACAAGACATTGCAAAATTCTTTCTAGAATGAATTCTCGCTTATCTATTTAAGTCATCCCATTTTTGCTTCAAATCAGTTTGTGCTGCTGAAGAGGTAACATCTAAGGCCAGTAGTCTAATAACCAAGATACTACATTCTACTTTGTTCGAAAAGAAGAAATCTATTGAGTAAGAATGGATTATTCGTTGATTATCAAGAATATTCTTTCTTCTCCCATCCTTGAGAAAGCTATAGACGAATTGAAAGAACGTCAAGGTGCTCTCAACTTAATATGTCCCGACTGGGAAGATGTTTTAAATCACGATCCGCTGTACGAGACACATTGTCAACAAAAAGTTCAATTTTCCAAAGGAACTCGAAAAGATACTGTTCACATCCGAAACATTATTGGTTTACAAAATTGCTATAATGTTCTCGTGGCTGGTTATTGGTATTTGAAACCGGGGGAGAACAATAAAACAGGAACTTCGTTCATGACTCGACTGTGTGCTCCTTTAACTAAAATTGGCGAAAGCATGAAAGAGAATCCGCAACACAAATTTGCGGAGAATTGTCGTTTTTTCATGGACCGGTGCGATCCCGCATTTTGCTCTGCTTGTAAAGGAGCCCAAGATAAATTTCAAATTCATAGAAATATGTGGTGTATACGAAAGAGTCGGATCTTTAATGGAGAGGGTTTAAAAAATACTTTTCAGTGTTCGATTGAAAATATGTTTGGTACGACGACTTCTTTTCTAGGTATTCTAAACCTTCAAATTTCTAACCGGTACACTTTCGGAGAAAATTCGTACAAGGTAGGAGGTTTAGTTCGCGAATTTATCTTATTTAAAGAATCTGTTCTGTTCTCGACCGATCTGGATATCGAAACTCCTCTTTCCCTCTCTGTAGTCGAAGAGATGGAAGAAGGGGAAGAGAAGTGTCCCGAAATTATCGGCATTCCCAATTACTTCAAACCCGTTACTCATTTTTAAATAAGAAGAAAGCATTTAGAAATGGATTTATGGAAAATCCATCGTCGACATTTATTATCCAAACGACGTTACCGATTTTTTGCCAAGATGGCTCAAAAAGAAATGGATCAACTTCCCTATCTCACCCCTCATAATATTTTATTCATCGAGGTTTATCGGAATCGCTGTTGAGTAACAGTTTTGTAATTACCGATCATATGCTTTCCAGCATTATACACCGAAAAGATAATATTGATCCTCAGTACAGTCAATATTTGAACAAAATCGTTCCTTGCCGCAATTTTAATCAACCTCTCCTCCTTCAGTTAATAGCCACCTCGATCGCGGAAAAGGTGAAAACGGAACAGAAAGAATTACCGATGGACACAAGAGGACTTCCTAAAGACCCAATAGAGGATCCAAACGCTAGGAAAGTAAGTGTTATTAAGGGGGGTCCAGGAACCTCCACGGAGGATGCACTGAATCAAATGTTTGGCGTAAACAAGTAATTTAAAAAATAATGGACGACCCTGTCAAAATGGTGAAGGTTCAACGAAACGATATGGTCTACAGTGTTCGAAAGTATTTATTATCAATCCAGAATCTACAAACCAAATATAAATTTTTGCAATATTTTGAACAAATAGGGGCTCAACGAGATAATGCCGGTCTGGTGCATGAAGATCGAGGCGATAAAATAAAAGTTGTGAACCTCTATTGAAAAAAAGAAGATGACGCTTTGGATATTTCTTCTCGTCTTTTATCTTTACCTGATCATGATCTACCTGTTTCGAAACGAGTCACAAACGACTACAACCCATCCTTGGCAATCCATTTCCTACCACCCTCCTCAGCGGACAACGCTTTATTCGACTTGCATTCACGCAACCGATTGTGACGACGATCAAATATGTTTTCGGGGTGAATGTCTTCCCAAACTCCTTCCCCATGCTACTTGTTCTTCAGCTACGGGAGAGTGGGTTCTGGTGAATCAAAAAGGATTGAAATTCGCGACCTGTTTTTGTAAATATCCTCATCTCGTCACGCAAAAAGAACGCGGGGGGAATTGTGACGTAGACATTGCTTGCGGACCTCACGGCCGATTAGAAAGTTTAGACAAAGATCCTTTGAAATAAGGTAAATGTGTTTGCGATTTTGGATACAAACCGCTTTTGCAAGGTTTCGGGTGTGAAGAAATGACCGCTCACGAACGATTAGCGTTTTCGAAGGAAGAAGAAAAAAACAACGTATGGGATCCGACCGTATTTTCCGAAAAGTATCTCGCGTCTTTCCAAAAACCCGGTTACTTTCAGCAGCCCTGTTCCTTCGATGCTTTTACAGGTCAGCCTTTAAAACATACTTTTTATCATGCAGAATTTGGAAGATGTGTGTGTGATCCGAGGTATGGGAATATCAGGGTGCGACTCGATCATCCCTATTATTTGAAAAATAACGATAAGGGCTATAATGCTTGCGCGAATATTTTTAAAAGCGAACCCGATTCCCCGATCCATCATGTGAAACTGTTTGCCTATTTCTACATGTTTGATTATTCGCCGGTCGCGTTCATCGAATTTGAGAATTTAGACCCGACTCAATTATCCTATCCTTTCAATTATTACGTGGTCCAATCCAAGAAACACCATCTACAAATCGAAGAAACGTGGCCTTTTGATTACATGCAATATGTTTTTAAGTACCTTCCCTTTACGGTGCATACGCGTCACTGCCACGAAGATCCTATTTTTCATGTTAAAACGTGCTACGAAACCATTATTCGACAAAACCAGCTCACACGTTGCCAGTTGATCGAGCAAGAACTGGATGGAAAATTAAGTCAACACGCGAACGCCTACACGCTCCTGTATCGATATCCCGTATGTCTTTTTTCAGAGGAGGATCGACGCGTTCCCGAAATTTATCAAGGCCATGTCGTTCTCAATCCTTTCCATTTACTGTTGAAAACCCTCCCAAACCTTCTTCGATCGAACGGTATTCAGATGAAACCGAATGAGGAAGGCATGTGGCATGTTACGTTTGCTCGAGCTCCTTATGTAGAAACATATGCGGCGACGTTAGATCCAGCCGTCTTTCCCGATATTAAAGGAGAACCCACGAAAGCGTTGGAAAAAGGTCATTTCTTTTAAAGAGAAAGAGAGAGAAAATCAAAGTAAAAGAAAGGGAGACATATAATCAAAATAAAAATGAAACGCGCTCATGAAGAATCCGAAAAGGAAATGGACCATGAAGAGGGGGAGAAGGAGGAAGAAGAACCTACCCATAAACGAATTAAAGAGTCGGACGTGTCTCTATTATTAGAGCTTCAAAATAAACACACAGATCCCGGTCAGCAAATGAATCGAGAATTGGAAACGGCTCGCGAAAAATATCTCGTTTCTTATCTACGGAAAGTCATTGAAAAACTGCCCATGAGTAAACACGTTCTAGATTCAACGACCGAAATTCCAGAAGGCTACGAAGGATTTTTAAAAATGTACAGTATCGCTAAAACATGCGTCCATTCGGAAATTCAGTTAAAAAAATTGATGGCGTTTAATTCCATCTTTGACATGTTGAATGGCGTGATCGGGAAAGTCATTCACGATAAATATATCGCTCCATATTTAACGAAACTCGTCACCGATCACGATTTGATTCGGGCTTTTGCCGTATTCCAAGAAACTCTGCAAGCAGACGATACGAACGTATCCACGGAACTTCATTGCGTTTCGTTTTTGATTCAAGACGAATTGTCAAAGAAGGAACCTCTCAAAGTCCCCAATCCTTTGTATAATCGTTTCACGCAGCAAATGTATGCCGTCAGTAAATACGTGACAAGTATATTAATGGCGATCGCAGCGAATCATGCAACTGCATCTACGCCTGACTTTGAAATGATCGGAACACCTAGAAAAGGAGAAAAATAACCAATGAAAAAAAAGCTTAGGAATACGAAAGTCCATTAGTAGCAAAACATGACAATGTCAGTTGGAAAAATTTTCTAAGAGCTAAAAAAAAAAAAAAAAACTTTTTGTTAATTTTTATCATGTCTTTAGACATGATAAAAATTAACTCTACCCCCTTTTTCTTTTTTGTTGTGAATGATGTCTCACACTTTCTAAAACTAGATTTCTAAGCAAAAGAATGAGTCATATCGTTCTTGGAAATTTATTTTAGAAACATGTTGACACCTGATTCAAACCAAAATAAGGGGTGAGGGGTAGTAAAGTTAATTTTTATCATGTCTAAAGACATGATAAAAATTAACAAAAAGTTCTTTTTTTTTTTTTTTTTTTTTTTTAAGTCAATTCGATGTGGACAAGAAGTTACTCTTTTTTAACCAGAATAAACTTTCACTTAACTATTTAAATCGTCAGTCAGTGCTGTGGACTGGATCCAAGCTTATACTCCATCATAGGAAAAAACCTTCTTATTTGGGTCCATATTCTTAAAAGAATTTCTTTTTTTGAATGTCTATTCTCCATTCGATAAACCACGCAACCAACACCAGAAACACGATCCATCGAAACTGAAATATATAGAAGAGTTTAGGAAAGAAATGAAATCCATGAAATATAGTTTCGGCCGCTTCATGATACCGTAAACGCCGATCAAGGTTGACGAGCTGTTTAACCGGTTCAGGAGCGATTAATAATTGTCTGTCTTGATTCACCAGAATCACGGAATGAGCCCAATCCACCTCATTTAAAGAATCCACGTTGAATTTTTCTGCCGAGGGGTAATTGGGATAAACATGTTCCGTTACATATCGTAAATGCGCGTCCAAGAGTTGAGCTGTAAAAATAATATTTTTGGGATACGTCAATAACAATTGACTTCTTAGAAATTCTTCCTGATAAGGAATCCAAGCTGATGAACGATCAAGAATCGTTTCCATCATGATATTATTTCATGTACTCTGTTTTTTTCTTCTTTACCTATTCCAATGTTTCATGTACCGAAATTTACTCGTCTATTATTCGGGACAATCGATCCCTTTTCATTTCAATCTTCTTCAATGGTATCGACAAGCCCATCAAGAAATCACATAATAAAGGAATCATTAGTGGATAAAACAATGTTTGGTTTTAATCTTCGTTCGACTCTCGCCATAACCATTTTAATATGTCTGGTGACAACACTGGTCATCATGGCCCTCATCGTATATCGTCTCTCCTAGGGCAGTGTGGCTTTCGTTTACGATGCTGCTGATCCGAATAAAGTCACGACCAAAGGAACGACAGCGAGCGATTTCTGGGCCAACAATAAAATGTTGCTCATTGCTCCAACGGTTGTCAATGTGATCAATATACTAATGGTCGGTTTATTACTTTACGTGTAACCGAAAAGAGAATAAAGACTAGATTCAAAAATACATCACGATGGATACAAAGGCTATCATGGTAATTTTCTTATTAGGAATTGTATTTGTCTCGTTACTCAATTTCGGCTACCTGGCAACAGCTATTTACAGTGATGCGACACCCAAAACAGGAGCCGAACATTTTAATCAACGCAACTGGATGTTTTACGGAAATATAATGCTACATATTATTGCTCTGATGCTAGGTGGAGGCATTTTTATGAAAAAGTAATGATTTAATTAAAAAAAATATGACAAGACCTACCCAAGATGAATCCAAAATCTTTCAGAGAAATACTTTCATAGATAACGATGAGTCACTCGTATTCATAAACACGTTCAAGGTGATGGACGGGCGTAACTTCAATCCAAGAAGAAATATACCAACAACTGCTTTTATTGACATCTTGCCCACTCAAGAAGGAAGAACAAGAATGATCAAAGTCAGCTAGAAAAATTTTCCAAAAAAAAAAAAAAAAAAACTTTTTGTTAATTTTTATCATGTCTTCTAGACATGATAAAAATTCACTCTACCCTCCTTTTCGTTTTGAATGATGTCAACATGTTTCTAAAAATAGATCTCTAAGAATGAATCATACTTTTCTTGGAAATCTATTTTTAGACACATGTTGACATCATTCAAAACGAAAAGGAGGGTAGAGTGAATTTTTATCATGTCTAGAAAAATTAACAAAAAGGGTTTTTTTTTTTTTTTTTTTTTTTTTTTTTTTTTTTTTTTTACTACTAGAAAATATTTTTCTCAGCTCTCAGAAATTTTCCCAGCCAACTCGATTGACCAGACATCATTTTCTTACAACAATGAACTTTCACTTATTTATTTACACCATCCTAGTTTCACTTCAAATCAGTCTGTGCTATGACCTGAATACAAGCTTCTGTTCAGGTATGTTAATAATATATTTTTTGTTTCTTTGGCTTTTCGCGTTTAGTTTATGTGATTCATCTTTCGCTATAGAGATCCAATATTTTATAATGGCAATTTTGATTTCAGATGGTCACCATTTTCGCCATTTTCCGTAGCGCTTGATCTGCTCGAGTGTCCATGTTGCGTCTATCTTCATAAGACATATCTAAATACAGCTCATTGGCGTTCTGTTCAATATTTAGGTGATACACTTCATGATTGCGTTCTTTGTCCATGAGAAACTTGAACACATCAAATTCATTTGGCCGGCGATCAGATTTGAACGGTTTCAGGACTCTCGGACTGTAAAGTCGTTTCCCCTTCGGATCAAAGACGAAACCCGGACAAGGTCCACCTTTTTGAGAACGAACTTCCACCTCGTCCGGTTCGACATCTTCTTCGACCTGTCGGCCATTGTCGGAACGATACTGTAATTTAAACCGTCGCCAATTGTCAATAAACGCGTCGAGAGTATCCTCCGATTCTGGAAAATATTGTCGGTAAAGCGTTTCGGCTTGAGTTTGTTCTTCGGGTAATAAATTGGCATACTCCACATATTCAGTGAACAATTTCCGGAAAATAGGATCTTTCTCACTTAAATAAGTGGCCATTTCATCCAACGTCATTTCGTATAACTGTTCGACAAAATTCATGATGGAAGTGCTTTTTTCTTCTTATTATTATTATTGAATTTTCAAAGCGGACATTATATCTTCCATTCTCTCACATTGATAGCGGTATTTTAAATATTTGAAAGATGTGATGGCCATGAGCGCTAGAAAAATGACGAGCGTTAAGACCGTGAAATGAAATTTAAAGTGAGTTTCTTCCTCATGCACAATCAACACGCAAATGGAATAGAGTAATCCGCCCGCTAAAGCAAAGATACCGAACGGTTCTAGCTTCGAAATATTCATGGGGATCCTAAAAGCGACTGGGCAACTCTCAAGTTAGTAAATACTTTATTCCAAAATTCTTCGTGAATAGCGAGCGAATTTTCTAAAGAGGCCTGGAACGTTTCGTACTGAGGCAGAGTTTGAGCAAACGATAAAATACAGTCTTTGGGATTCTGCATCGGCGTATGAACTAACCATTCGCGTAACCGGTTCCACGTCTCGGGCCAACATTGAATTTCTTGGTTGAACCGATCGGCAATCGAGGGACCGAACGTTTCATTCAAAAACCAAGAAATGCAAGCTACAGTTTGTTTCATAATCGTTTCTGAATTCATGGTTCCTTATTTTTAAATATTTTTTTTTCATTTATTTCAGAAAAAAAGAAAAAGAAGAGCAAAGAATGAATCATTTAGACGAATTGTTTCAGTACCTTCTCCAACACAAGAAAACAATTGTGTTTGGGAACCTGAGTCGATTGCCCTATGTGATCAACGATTACATTTCCAAACATTTATCTCACCTCACCATTTTTGTCATTTGTCCCTTTTATACGTACCCGTCTTCCCCTCATGTGCGTGTGATTAAACCGGAAGAATTGAGCACGAACACGAGCGATTTATTATTCTACATTGAACCTTTTCCGCATGCCGTTTTACACCACGACGTTAAAACGGCTCAACACCTCGTCATTTTAACGAGCCACATGATTTTTATCGATCGATACCATACGTGTTCCTATTTATCCTATTTTCATTTCCCGGGAAGTTTAGAAAGGTATATGGAAAAAACCAAACAGCTGATGGATTTGGAACAGACGTTCCTTTACAAAACGGATCTACCCGAAGTTAAAGAGTCCAAGAAAGCTCTTTCGATCGGTCCTAGTCCTACCCTGGATCGATGGATCAGTCCCGAGAATCCCGATCCGACTCCCTTAGAAAACATGTCATGGATTTTAATCGATCTCACGACCTTCCGGAATACGTCGTCACTGTTATTTCATTTTTGGACAGCTTTTGATTACATGCTGAATCATATCGATCGCATTGAAGGCTGGCAATTGTGTTTTAAAACGTCCGCGGAAGCTCGTGCTTATAAGAAACTCGTTCAGAAATGGATCGATTATCTCTGTTGTAGGGAATTCCAGCACGGGAACGTGTTACAATTGAATGAAATTCTCTCCCTCACGCCTTTTTATCGAGCAGGGACGGTCGATCTTCCCATTATTTTAGAAAAGAAACGATTCGGACCTTTGGAATATATTCTTTGCACATCGGTTCAAGATGCGTATCGAGCTTCTATGCGATATAACTTAGATCCTGTCGTCGGATCCGTGTTTCGATTGAAATAAAGTCAGAATGAATGATCCTAACGAGGATGATGTTTCGAAGGAAATTCCACCTCTTGGAACACCCGAAGTTATTTATTATGACGATATTCTACCTTCACAAATTCAAAACCAAGTCGACCTTCCCGACGATTTCGAACTTCAATTTCCTCTCCACACGTATGCCAAATCCGATGTAACCACTAGCCCTTACATTATTCGACCGTCCGTTTCTCCTTCTTCTCGAAGTTCGAGTCCAAGTTCAAGAAGAAGTCCAAGAAAACGCAGTCCGAGTCCAAGAAGGAGCAGAAGTCCAAGTCTAAGCAGGAGCAGAAGTCCAAGTCCAAGAAGAAGAAAAAGTCAGAGAAATCGTAGTCGTAGTTTAGAAATACGTCATTCTAGAAGAAGAAGTCCTGTAAGAAGAAGTCGTTCGGCTTCCTTTTCATCGTCTGCATCTTCTTCTTCCTCTCCTTCCAATATCAATCGTAGAGGAACACAAAGACCCATTCGTAGAAGACCTATGAGAAAACGTCGAGGATACGTTCTTGGATCTCGAACCGTTCGTGTGGGTCCTAATCGATTGCTTCATAAATATGGTAACCATTCCATTACGTTTGTGACCGAAGGTGGGGCCCACATACGAAATAAGAAAATTCCCAATAAAGCTTGTCGATATCTATTAAGTCATTGCTCACGACGGCATCCAACAGCTCGAGATCGATTGCCACGACAAGCTCGTATTGTTTTGAGAAAGAAAAGAGCTTAAACACAACGAGTTGAAAAAGAAACAATATCCAAGGAATTCACAAAAGCCAAAAAACAATTCAACAAAATAATAAAGTTCACTTACCAAAATGTGTATATAATACACTTTAACTGAAGATCTTTTGAGGCTGGTATCCAAAGCACAAACTGATCTGAAACCGAAACTCGAGTAATTTAAATAGTTAAGTGGAAATCCTTTTTCTGGTTTTATCGATCGAACCAACTGGGAAAAATTTCCAGAGCCGTATTAAAAAAAAAAAAAAAAAAAAAAACTTTTTGTTAATTTTTATCATGTCTTCAGACATGATAAAAATTAACTATCCCCCTTTTGTTCAAATGATGTTAATCTGTTGTCTCAATATGTTTCTAAAAATAGAACATGACTCATTTCTTTCTTGGAAATTTATTTTTAGAAATATGTTCGAAAAGATGAGACATCATTCCCAGACAAAAAGAAGAGAGAGTTAATTTTTATCATGTCTAAAGACATGATAAAAATTAACAAACATTTTTTTTTTTTAAGCTAAATTTTTTCCTACTACCCAACTTTTGCTTCTCCTTTCTACCTCCCCCCTTTCGTTTCACAGTATATAAACAGCTGGAGCTGAGACGATTTTCTCATTTCATACTGAGGACAAGATGGATCAGGAAAACACTGTAACCTTGGAACCTTTGACATTACCCTTGAAGGATCGTCTCAAGTACGTGTTGGATGAAGTCGTGCTGGAAGAATTTAATCAATCTAATTTGTTTACGACTAAAACCACCGTTCAGTTGAGAGTTTTAAAAAGAATAGCTAATATGATGATGTTTCCGTGGACCTTGATTCAAGATTTGAAACCTCTTGTACCCGTCCATCGATACTGTTTAAATACCATTTGGCGTTTATGGATGGATGTGCAACAGCAGTTGGTACAAAATAAAACCATCTCCACGCCAGATGAATGGAATATGATCGAGAAAGTTTTATCTAAAGACTATTCTAGATCGACCGATCTAATAAGACTTTCCAACATCTTATTCAAACGACAGGAAATACCTAAGATAAAAGTGTATAAATTATTTGCCGTAGACGGATTGCTGGGCGAGGATCTGCAAAAGTATGTTTTTAATCTACAGTACGGAGGAGATGAAAAAACACCTTTAAACGAACAAGAAGCTCTAGATTTTAAAGCAGTTCATGCTCGAATCGTCCGTTGTTTATATCACGAAGTTTCCAAACGATCGGAATCTCTTCTCTACGTGGATGTGATTCGACGTACTATAGAAGAAATAATAAACACTACACCTTCTACCAGTGATGAAGTAAGCGAATGGGGTGCATTGTATTTAAAGTATCTTGGAGAGCATCTATTTTCAAATATATTTTACGAAATTAAAGTCTGGAAGACGAAAGAATTGGAACAATACCAGGCGAAAAAGAATCAACAAGAAAATAATTCTCAAAAGAGAAAGAATGTGAGAGAGGATCCTAGAATCAAGAAGAAAAACAGAAATAATATGTCGGACCCTACTTTAGCTTCGTGTGATTATTTCGACCCTTCGATTGTCAATTTGCAACCTGTTCGTTATCCTTGTCCCAAGAGTCCACCTCCATCGGAAAAGGGGGAAGAAGATCCTATTTCTCCCGAGAGTCCACCTCCATCGGAAAGGGGAGGAGAAGATCCTGTAGAAGCTTCCTTCGAAAGACTAGAGTGTGAAGACGAAAATGTAGAAACTACAAGTAGTGAACAAGGCAAAATGAACCCCTAGAGACTCGGAACATTTTTTCCATGGCTCTTTAATGGAATATAAAGAGTGGACAGTCTAATAATACATTGAAGGTATGTGGGAGACTATATATATATTTTTTGGAATAGATTTAAATACTTTAGATGCACAAATATTAGACGAAATGAACTTGTTTTTGTCCTTTACAAGAAGAACTACTAACCATGATAAAATGTTTTTCGAATAGCATCCTTTCCAAAATATTTTTTCATCAGGTTCCATCCTCAACTGTAAAATCTGATTTTGACAAGATTTTATAGATAAGATAGTTCATTAAAAAAAATTTTGAGAACTGGTTTTTATCGCTATTCCATACGCAACTGTAAAAACTAAAATTTATAGGATTTTATAGTTGAGACAATTTATTTTTTAATTAAAAAAAATTTTTTTTGGAACTGGTTTTTGTATATGTTCCATACGCAACTGTAAATACTGAATTGAATCTCATTTTATACTTGTTACTATATAAAAAAAGAATCCTTTTATTTTTGTTGTTAAAAAAAAGCAACAACATCGAACATTTTTTTCAATATATAGGAACAAAGCCCTCCTCCAAGATGAAATGGAATTCGTTTCAAAATAGAAATGAATATACTGTCACTTCTTACGATCTCGATCACGCTATTCGGTATGCTCAAGAAGCGACTCAACTCTATATTTACGAACAAGCTCTTCAAAGTCGGTACGCTTTTATTTTTAAACATACCACCTTCCAAATAAGAAAAGCCGACTCCAAACGGGATTACTACATACCTAAAACTCTCGATCCGGAACAATGTCACGTCGTCGAAAAATTTGTTTTTACGCAAACGGGATGTGACATGATTGCCTGCTTCCCTTTCCAAGAAAATTTAGAATCGTGTTCCCCGGAAGATGAACCGCGATGGATTCGACTCGGAACGGGTTTCAGTTTAGCTTGCCAACCCGCCTGCGATCGTTTATATTCCAACACGCAGCAGAGTATGGACACGGAATATCGAAATGGAAAATGTGTAGCCGTAAATCTCGCCAAGAAATTATTAGCTCTCTTGCCCGAACAAGTTTTCTTTCAATCAAATCATCCTTCTCTTCCTCGTCATCATGCCGGCCTCAATCTCGTCGAGGGTCATTTACGACTCAACCAGCCTTATTGGGAAGCGTACGGTCTTGTTTTCAACGGGTCTGATTGTGTGACGACGACGGGGCAAGATATTGGCGAATTTTTCTTGGGAAGCAGTATCTATCGATCTATTTCCACTCTGCAAAAAAATCATACGTTACCACCATATCCTCCTCATCTTCCCGACTTTGTACAAAACTGGCCCAAGAAACATGTGAAACGGTCCTTGGTTCATGAATTGGCGATTGATGTAGGGATCGATATCGGATTAGAAGCCGCGCAAAAAATCCTTGAAAAACGGATGCCTAAACTCTTAACCAAATTGAGTATGCAGTCTCTTCCCATTCAATCGGCCATCCTTCAAGCCGTCGTTCGGACCCAATTAAGTACGCTCGCAACACTTTCCAGAATCGCCGCGACAGGATTCTCGGTTACTTCCAATGTGCTGACGGGTATAAGTATTCTGTCCGCCGTATTCGATATATTGGATCCGTTTCATTTCAATAAAGTGCTGACCGCTCGAACTCTTTACGATATCGACTGGCAATTAGACGTTCAGTTTTATCAATCGGAAACGGACCATGTTCTAGAAATCACACCCGATCTTCTATGGGACGTGTTAGAAGAAGATGCGAGCGATCGATACCTCTTCTTTGCCGAGAAAGTGCAAGAATATTTAGATGCTATCCATAAAGTGCCCATGACCGATCGACCCCAAACGCGAATGTCATTTCTCCAAAAATCACAAACAGACGAAAGAGCCCCGAAAAATTGGATTTATTTCACGATAATTGTTTATTTGTTAACAGGATTCACTTTCCTATTTCAACCCTACATGCATTACTTATGCGTGACCATCTTTTTCCTATTTGTGTTTTATTTTTATCGTCATTCTAAATGAAAGCTGAAGATTTTTGGAGGGGAAAAAAAAACGAATGACTTGGAGGGAGAGTAACTAACCAGTGAATAAACTAAAAAATCAGTTAGTACTTACAAATTACAAGAAGATGTTTCTTCTTTCACAGCACAGAGTGATCTGAAGTGAAACTTGGAGTTTAAATAGATAAGCAAGAATCCCTTCCAGAAACAATTTTGACATGTCTGGTTTTGTGGATCAAGTCGGCTGGGGAAAAACTGTAAGAGCTGAAAAAAATTTCTAGATTAAAAAAAAAAAAAAAAAACTTTTTGTTAATTTTTATCATGTCTTTAGACATGATAAAAATTAACTACCCCCCCTTTAGTCTGGGAATGTTGTCTCACACTTTCTAAAAATAGACCATCACTCCTTTCTAAAGAATAGAATTCCAAGAATGAGTCCTGGTTTGTTTTTCGAATGGGTGAGACATCTTTCCCAGACAAACAGAGGGGACAGTTAATTTTTATCATGTCTATAAGACATGATAAAAATTAACAAAAAGTTTTTTTTTTTTTTTTTTTTTTTTTTTTCAGCTGTGAAAAATTTTTTCCCAGCCGACTCGATGAACAAGATACCATTTTTTAATAATGGACTCTCGTTTACCTATTTAAGCTTTCCAAGTTTCGTTTCAGATGAGTCCATGCTGCGGATACTGTTCTCCTGAAGATCTTTCAATAATACCACTTTCTCGGATAAAATTCATCACCATTCGCTTTTTTAGCATAACTTAGATAGATATAGAGAAATTCCTCATTTTTATGATCTTTCGGGTAATACTCATTTCCATTTTCGTCTCGTGCATATCGGATGTAATTCGTCTCTGGCTTTTCCCGAATTCTATCCTGTATATAATATTCTTTTCCAATGCTGGATTTAGGATAAATCTCTCCTCCCCTCGCATTGACAGCATACGTTTTCACATTTACATCCAATGAATTTAACGGGTATTCTCCTCCATTGTTTAATTTAGGATAAAATTCGTCTCCGGAATTGGATTTGGCGTACCGACGAGGAAGCGCTATATATTCATGACCCCGATATTCCACAGCGTAATATTCATTTCCATGCTCGTCTTTGGCAAAAATAGGTCGATTGCCATTATCGAAATAATATAGCTCCTGTTTAGATTTTTTAGGATCTTTTGGATATCGTTCTTTTCCAAATTCATCTAGGGTGTAAACCGAAACCATGTTTTTTTCCTTTACCGATCTTGATATTTACATGAGTCACCTCCGATTATCCAGTTATCTTTTGATACATCTTTCGAATCCAGTCTTCAATCGATTGGCCCGTCGTTTTGAGATGTTCGGAATTATGAACGGTCAAATAAGCCATGTAAGCGGCTAGACCAAACGTGAGGACTAATAAAAATAAAAAGATGAGCCGGTTCGTTAAGAGGGTGACTGCGACTAGGATGATGCTGATATAAACCGTAGAGTAAAACAATATGCCTTGACCTAAATAACGATCCATTTTTTTTCTACTTTATTCCATTTGAATCAACGAGTCAGCCGAGACCGGATAGTCATCGGTCGTGACGGGCTTTTCGGTCATTTCACCTGTGTACAACAACGTCATGTCAGGATCGGGGAGGGCTTTTAATTTTCGGTCTTCCCAGTAAGCTGAACGAGGATGCGTGACGAGAATTCTAAAAAACAATTTCATGTCGCGCTCGGTCCAAATTTCATAGACTAAGGTAAGGAGGGGGATACCTTCGGGATGCTTCGTCGCATCAAAAACAGCTTCTCGTCCATCTATTTTATATCGCGCTCCATGTTCCGGTATAATACGACTCAGCTCTTGAACTTCAAGTCGAAGGGTTAATCCAGCCGGTAAAATCCCTTCATAGGCTTCTTCTTTGGGTACGCATACGTGATACCCGTACAGAGTGGCTCGAATTCCTTCTGTGGAGGAAGAAGGACAAAAGACAAAAGTTTGACGCCAATTACAAGTGGCCTATAATACGGAATCGGGAATAAATCGTCCCGATCGTATGCGATGGCCTTCACGACACGTTTCGGGAACGCTATAAGTCGAAGCCTGTTTCACGACTCGCTGCGACCAAAATTTCAAACCTTGCCGTCGAACGCGTTTCTTTCGAATTTTTCCCTTTTCGAAAAGACACATGTGAGGAGAAGTGGGTAAATAAATAGCCGTTTTCAATTGTTTGAGAAATGGGTACGGCGTGCAGTCGGGATGAGAACAAATATTATAACCGGAAATATAAACTTCTTCGTTGGTTTCGTCACAAGAGGCACGAGGTTCATGATCAAGTGTCGTCCAGGGCCGAATCCAATTCGCAACGATCGATAAATGATCGAATTTAAACACATCGAGATGCCGATACTGAAACGCGCCGGGGATGCGCGGTCGACATTCATTTCCGTCAAAAAATGTTTGAGGAGGACACGTTTGAATTTCCCTCCGAGCGCAATCAAAATATCGATCGCTCGTATCGCCTATCGCGAGTTTTGACGACGACGACTTATCCTCACAAGCCCATTCAACCGTATATTGATCCGACACTCGATAGCCTGGTTCTAGAACCGTACGTTTTCGGGTTGGATCACACGTGTAAGCTACAGCTCGATCCAAAGATGTTGAAAATGGATAGGACGGAAGATGTTTCGTATACTCGTGAGCGGGAACGACAATTTCTTTTGAGCTCGGTTGAACATTTTCACAGAAAAGAGGCGGTTGACATGTTTGGGACGTTTCGTCGTACACCATCGGTAAATGGAATAAGGCATCGCCGGTCCATGTATCCCAGGAAAGAGGACAGGATATAGTGTCGCGAACCATTCCGTTTTCACAAATCGCGTAACCCGGAGAGTACAGAAAAGATCCTTTTTGGACGATGGGGAGAGGTCGTTGCGTATTATCCGGAAATCCGTCGCAGAGATTAGACACGCATCGCCGATAATGTGTCGAATATTTTTCTCCGGGCGAACATCGAATCATTTTCGGTCGATGGCCACGACACTCGATATACGTCACCTCGTCAATCGGAAAATGTTGACCGTCTTCACAGTAAGATACGAAATGTTTTCGCGAAGTGCAAGCGTCGTAGTAGAAAAATGTCTTGGGCGGACAGGCGATTCGAATCGGTTGTTCGTTCTGGCATTCGTAATAAAAACGTCGATTGGTTGGATCGCGTAAAACCAATCCGTCATGCTGATCGATGCAGGGATTGACAGGAATGCAAGTAGAAGGAGAATGTTCTTCTTGACACATGAGCACGTCTAGAACACGACCGTGCCGACATCGATAATAATAATACATCATGGACTTTTCGCGGGGTACAAAACTCTGCGATCGTAATAAAAACAGGTAGAGGTTTTTCCCCGTTGCGGGGAGCTGAGTATCATCGGGCTGTCCAAAACATTCATCTTTTTCCCAAATCCGTCCTTCCGCGAAATAATATTCGGGTGGGAGAGGAAACGTCCATGTTTTTCCCGTGGAGGTGTGAAATGAAACCTCGTTGTCGTTTGAGGTCTCGATCTGATATTGCAAACGCGTCGTTGTCGTCCGAGGAGAAGAAGGAACTTTCGGGGACGGGACCGAAAAATTATAGAAATACAAGTAGCAGTAGTATAAACCCAAAACGAATAAAAGTATGGCGAGCATCCAGCCTTTATTCATAAACGAGATGTGCCAATTATGGAAATAGCAAAAAATTCCGAAAAAGGACGCAGCAGCGTGTTGTTCCAAACCGAATTATCGACATTTTTTAAATTAAGATCGCGCGTTGGATGAAATGCCGGCTCTGTATCGTGAATGTTTATGTGAATGTATATCGTGAATGTGAACCGTGGGTCTGTTCTGTCGATTACTGCGTTCGAGATTTGTGGAACGTGCCCGGACTAGGATGGGACGCCGAACGACACGTCTGTGAATGTGGACCCTACGTGCATCGAGTTCTGGGCGATCTATCTTCCCCCTGTGTTTTGGAATATACACACATAGACGAAAAGCATAGGTTAACGGGAAAGCGAGAATGTATGACCGACCAATCTGTTGAATTCCGACCGATTTATTGTCCAGAGAATCAGTCGGTTTTACGGTTCACAAAACGGGTCTTGCGAGGCAACACAGCGTACGATTATGTCATTGTACATGGAACAAGTGTTCCTAAAATTTCGAGAGGTCAAGAATGACATCTCATTTCAAACGAATCGAGAAAAATTTTCAAACGGACCAAGAATTGAGTCGGTTTGAAAAGGAAGACGAAAGCCCCAAAGAGGAAGGATGGTCGAAGAGACGAACGTTCGCCATTCATTTACTACTGGTAACGGCAGGTCCTACGATTCTTTTCGCTTTACTGGGCAACGTATTGAAGATTCATTATTATGTCGTCTGTTTAATTCTATTATTTTACTTTGGAGCTCTGGCCTACTTGATACGATACCGATTTCAGTGGCTATTGCAAGCTTTTAAAGAAAGCCAGAAATATATTCGTTGAATATGGGACTTGAAGAGTGGATTATATAAAAAAAACTTTGAAAAAAAAAGTGAAGAGGGAGAAGAGGAATAAAAAAGGAAGAAGCAATAATTTAACCATGGCGATGGATCCTGTACTTATTCATCTATCTCCCAAAAATTCTGAAGGTAAAGAGTTAGATTTGGAAATATGACAAAACGAAAGAATTTGAACCCTGTTGTCAAAATCCTTTTTTAACTGCCGCTATCCTCCAACGTAGAGAAAATGAAAAGAATAAAACGATAGATAAAACATTAGAATTGACCAAAGAAGCCATTCACATGTTGAAAGAAGTCTTTTCAGGAAATGGAGAATTCAGTACAATGGAATTTGATGCATCGTCTACTGAGGTAAGAGCTGATTTTAGACAGCCGACCAAAGAACCTGAAGTTGAGAAAGCAACAAGTTGTCAAGGTCGTAAACATAAGAAAAGAGTTAATAAAAAGAAATAATACATTTAAAAAGACCTCCCCATCTTTCCATAAATTTCTTGAACAATGAACTGTTTTCACGAGACACAATCCACATCTTTGCTGGATCTAAAGAGAATCTTGAGAGAAGACATGGCTTAAACTGTTTCCAGGAGAGTTGAAGTGCAGGCTTTTTCAACAGCACAGAGGGATCTGAAGCAACAGTTGAAATGTTGAAATATATAGAACAGAAATTCCATTCTTAAAAAAAACTGGGATGTCTTGTCAATCGAATCGGGTAGAAAAAATTCTTGGCTGAAAAAAAAAAAAAAAAAAAAAAAAAAAAAAAACTTTTTGTTAATTTTTATCATGTCTTTAGACATGATAAAAATTAACTCTACCCTCCTTTTTGTTTTGAATGATGTCTCACCTTTCCTAAAAATAGATTTCTAAGAATGATCATGTTTTTCTTGGAAGTCTATTGTTTACAAACATGTCTAGACAACATGTTGAAATCATTCAAAACGAAAAGAAGGGTAGAGTTAATTTTTATCATGTCTAAAAGACATGATAAAAATTAACAAAAAGTTTTTTTTTTTTTTTTTTTTTTTTTTTTTTTTTTTTTTTTTACTGAAGAATTTTTTCTCCTAGTTCTTAAAAATATTTTTCAACGATATCTCGATACCTCTACCTATTTTATTCCCCCCTCTCTTAGTATATAAATGGTTGAAAAAGAAATCGGGGTTCATTCTGTTTCGTAAAAAGAAAGCGAACACATGGCAACGGATAACTTAGTCATTTCATGTGAAGAAGATCCCTTTGAGGATATTCCAGATACGGAACCCACTTTTTATGGACCATTTTCACCCGTTTTTAGAGTACCGAAAAAGTCTTCTCCTTCTCCAACTCATTCTTTGGAAATACTGTCTTCTCCTCCCTCGTTATCCACTCATCAGTGCTCTAGAAAGAAGTCCTCACAGACCAAGCTCCACCAAAAAATTGTTGGTGTGTTGGCTGTCACCTCTGATGGATATACTCTTACGAACTGCGTCCGGTTTATAGCCAGAGACCTGAAAACACATACGAAGGAATTTATTCAGCAATTGAATGCGGATCTGGAACGACTTCATATTGAAAAACTCTACGTGGCGAATGAACCCACTCGAGAAAAAATTCATCAAAAGGTACATCTCAAGTTTTTATGGACTGTTATTTACAAACCTCAACATCGTCAGCCACAGCAATGTCCATCTTGTCGATCGAAATCTTGTCATCGATTTATGGCCATGCTAGCGCTCCAACAATTAGTGAAATTTGCTGTTCATAAATGTATTCATTGAGTGGATAGGTAATCAAGGAATTTTTCTCACTTTTTCCTTTTTTCAGATGATCCAGACTCTACTTCATATGGTTTAGTGGTAAAGACCTCATCAGGACAGGTGGTGATGATTCATCGAAAAATGCCATACTGTTTTCAAAATTATTTAATTCAGCTTTTAAAAAATAAACGTATCGAACCACCCTTCGATTTGGAAAAAATATCGGTGCTTCAAGATGAATTTGAAAACCATATTTATCCGACTCTCCATCCCAATTTACAAGACGATTATGATCGGTACAAGGCTAAATTAGCTTATGAAGATGAATGGGATTTTCCGCATGGACAAATGGATAAAAGACGCTTCAAGAAAGACGACGACCCTCGATTCAAATGGTTCAGAGTTGCGTATCAGGAATTTGAAGAAGAGTCCGGCTACCGATTCACCTACCAACCCTCGGACGTGGCTCAATATCCCTTAATCAAACTAGAATTTACGGGATTAGATCAATGCATTTATACACAATATTTTTTTATAGTCGAACATCCTAAACATTTACGCCGTAATACCTACTTTGATAATTATTCTCCTTTCCAATCTCAAGCTGCTTATAGAATGGCTCTCGAACGCAATATCGGGAGTATTGATGATCGGATGGTCAATCGGGGTTACTTAATTAAAATCGAAGAGGCTCTAAAGTATCTAACACGTCAACAGGAAATGAAAAAGGACGGAAAGGATCAAGTGTTGCTATATTTTTTAGAAGGAGATAAATGGAATCCACCCGATTCTATTTGTTATTTAGAAAAGTAAAAAAAATGGAATAAGATCCCTTAACCACCCCCATTTCCCATTTGAAGAATCCATCCTATCTATTCTTTTTTTTAATGTCTCGGAATGTCATCCGACGCATTCTCTCCGCCAAAAAAAAACGAGTTCCTCCCACCTACCCCAAAAAGAAGAAGAAGAGGAAATTTCCCATGAGTCTTTTCGAGAACACTCCTTCTCCTCTCTCTTCCTATATATAAAAGAAACCGAGAGAAAAGTTGTCTTTTCTTTTTTTTCCATCTCATCCTCAGGAGAAAGAGAGAGAGAGAAAAAACCAAATGCCATGGAGTGGTTACGGCGAGAGTCTTTTTCCCTCGCGATTCGTTTCCGGTTCGCCAAGACAATTCCCCTCACGTTTTACTTGGGGTCGGGCACGCTCTATTTTCGAGGATCGGAACTCGTGACTTGCCTTTCCCAGCAAGGGACTTGGATGAGTCCGAAAAGTCAACGGACTATTCAGCAATGGATCTCTCGAGCCCCTTTTCGCCCTTACCGATCCTTAACGACGGATCTCTGGATCGATACGTCGGACCGCCCCAGCCGGATTCTCCGCTATACCCCTTTTATCACCTTCGATTCCCTGGAAAGACTGCTCAACGATTTGGGTCCAGACGCTCTCCTCTTTTCGACCTGGCTTCAGAGTGTGATGAGAGAACCTCTTCAAATCCAAGAAGATTTTCAGACCGGGGAAACTTATTTTAGTCCCGTGGAGAACAAAGTGATGGATTTTCAGTTTCAAAATTTATCGGAACTGTTTCAATGTGCTTTATGTTTTTATTCTTCTTAAAGAGTCGGGGGGGAAACAAAAAATTGTAGAATAATCATAAAAAATAATTTTGTTTTTCTTTAAAAAAAATATTGAGATAGTCCAATCTTGGGGAGGAGGTGGAAAATTCAAAACTATTATCTAAAACAGATGTGGCGGTCTGTCCATTTCGATCCACGGAGGAGGATATGTGTGAGATTCTCTGATCCATAGAGGGTTTCAGGAAAAAAAAACTGCGAAAGTTTCCCCCCTATCTCCAAAAAATGGGTATCCAGGTTGAATGCACAGCACAGACTGATGGGAAGCCGAAACTCAAGTTCCTTAAATAGAAAAAAATGAGAGCTCCTTCTAGAAACAATTTTAGATGTCTTGTTTGGATGAGTGAGTCGACTGGGAAAAATTTCTCAGCGCTGTGGAAAAAAATTTTGAGTTTAAAAAAAAAAAAAAAAAAAAACTTTTGGTTAATTTTTATCATGTCTTATAGACATGATAAAAATTAACTCTCTCTTCTTTCTGTCTGGGAATGATGTCTCACCGTTTCGAAAAATAGAACATATCCCATTCTTGAAATTCTATTATTTTAGAAAGGATGATGAGTGATGGTCTATTTTTCAAAACGGTGAGACATCATTTCCAGACAAAAAGAAGAGAGAGTTAATTTTTATCATGTCTATAAGACATGATAAAAATTAACAAAAAGTTTTTTTTTTTTTTTTTTTTTCAATTCAGGAAATTTTTCTCTGAGCTTTGCCAATTTTTTTTCCCAGCCAGCTCCATCCATAAAACAACACCTCTCAAAATCTTTTCTCACTTGTCTATTTAAACCACTCGAATCTTTTTGCTTCCAATGAGTCCCCGCATCTTGGCCTTTTTTCCACTCTGCTCTGAGAAAGATAAGGTAGATTGTTTTGGGTGGACCGTCCTGTTGACGCTTCCGATTTATATAGAGAGTTATATATAGATAGGGTCCCTCCTAACTCCCTCTATTATGACTATTAGTCTATTCTCCTTTTTTTACCAAGAAATATACAAAGAATGATCCACAGTTTTTTTTCCGTTAATGAAAAAACAAATATGCCTTTATCTTCCGACTTCTTTTTAGTACCTCTTTAGGTGTCTTCTCCTTCTGGATCTTTTCCTTCTCCTCTCTTCCTCGCGAGCAGGGAATTGGAAATGCTGTTCAGGATGCAACGCTCGTAAAGACTCCATTTTCTTCCTGGAGAGGGCGTCTACGGCAAACACCGTCTTGTCATGAAATTGGAGTTGGTAGTAAAGAGGTCCGTGAATAATGTACACGGAGCGAGCTCGCAGTCGACAGGGAATCATACGATACCCGTCGGCTTCTGATTCCACTTCCCATCCATAAAGACGGATAGAAGCTTCTCCGGTTTGAAGAATATGAACCCACTCGGGGGAAACGTAAAACAGTTTTAAAAAAGTTCCAGCATCGACGGCGATCACATTTTCCCATCGCAGATAAGCGTGTAAGCGAAAGGTTCCTGCCTCCATCATCGATTGGAAAGCAAAATGCTTGAAAACTTCGATGGAAGTAAAATAATGCAGGATTTTTCGATCGTAACAGGATAAATAGCACATGGTTTCTTGGACGATTTGTTCCATACGCTCCGGGTCCCGAAACCATTCTTCGAAACGGGAGAGAGGTTCCCATTGATCAGCTACATCGAGATGACAGACGGGCGTGATTTCCACCAGGGTAGGTAGAACTGCAACAGCATCGGTCGACATTTTAGTTTTGCTCGGTTGAGAAGGAAGAACGAGAATGAACCCTGTAAGCAGAAAAACTCGGATCTATATAAATACTAGTGGAAAAAAGGCGGGGGGAAGGGAAGTTCTTCCTTCCTCCCAAAGAATAAGAAAAGTGGGTGGAAAGAAAAAAAATCCTTTCACTCTCAGGAAAAAAAAAAGAATTTTTTTTTCTTGTCAACATGTTGTCTAGACATGTTTCTAAAAATAGATTTCCAACAAAGGTTCATTCTTTTCTTAGAAATCTATTTTTAGAAAAGAATTGACATATCCTTCAAAACAAATTTCTTTTTTTTTCCCTCCCTCCAGCAGCCAACTGGATGGGCAAGCGTTTCGGGTCAGATCAGTCCGTGCTGACATTATTTTTTTTAAATACAATGGAATTAGTATAGGAATGTACTAGAAACTGACCCAAGGTTGAAAAGAAAATATCAAAATCAATACTCACTTCTTGGCGATTTCTTTTTTCCAAAAACCTGTTGAAGAATTCTTGATGGGTTATCCAATCTCTAGACCTGTCTGAAGGGAATCCAATCTAAGGTGAGCGCGCATTTACCTGACGCGAAACTCGGAATATCTGCATAAATAACAAAACGTCCATTCTTAAAAACTTATCGTCTAGTCCATTGAGTTGGTTGGAGGGGGAGAAAAAATTTCTGAACAATAAAAAAAAAAAAAAAAACTTTTTGTTAATTTTTATCATGTCTTATAGACATGATAAAAATTAACTGTCCCCTCTTTTTGTCAAGAAAGGATGTCTCACCGTTTCGAAAACGAAACAAAAACTCATCCTTCTCATGGCAATTATTCCAAGAATGAGTCACGGTTTGTTTTTCGAAACGGTGAGACATCCTTCGCAGACAAAAAGAAGAGAGAGTTAATTTTTATCATGTCTAGAAGACATGATAAAAATTAACGGAAAGTGTTTTTTTTTTTTTATCACTCAGAAATTTTTTCCAAAGCTCTGAGAATTTTTTCCCAGCCGACTCGATGATCCAAACAAGACAGATCCAAATTGTTTCTAGAAGGAACTCTCCCTTCTCTATTTAAACCACTCGTGTTTCCAACTTTAGTTCAGTCTGTGCTGTGAATTCGACCTGGATACACACTTCTCCCTCCTGGAAAGAATTTCTGTGAAGGTATGCGAACATTTTTCTCAGCTCTTAGAAAAATTTTACCAGCTGACTTGATCGACGAGAGACATCTCGAACATTCTGTTATCTGCGGAAGTCGTTTCATTTTCGTGCAGTCCATGCTGTGGACTCACCTGAATATCCATTGCTCCCTCCCCCTTCTGGAAAGAGTCGTAGCTTTTTTAGATCCTCGTCGCTCTTTTTACGTTTCGTTGGATATCTAGGACGAACTTTTTTACCTTATTCCTTTCAAACTCTAATATTGAGGTTGGAGAGCCGTCATGGAAAATCAGCCATGATCCTGACGAATCTAAACCGACTCCTTGAAAGCAGAGCTATGTCATGTTTTTTTTTGATGACAGATTTCCAAGCTCCGAGTGATGAGAAATTTAGAAATTTTGCAGTGTTAACGGAAAGGAGGAGACAGAAACCTGGAGAATGGAAATGAAGCTGAGAAAAAATGCTAAGAGCTCAGGAAAAAAAAAAGGTTCTTTCCAGGAGGGAGGAAAAGCGCAATTCTATGTTGAGTGCACAGCACACACGGATCTGAAGTTGGAAACGCGAGGGGTTTAAATAGAGAAGCGAGAGTTTCTTCTAGAAACAATTTTGGATGTCTTGTTGTTTGGATCATCGAGTCGACTGGGAAAAAAAATTCTCACAGCTCTGGAAAATATTTTCTATGTGATGAAAAAAAAAAAAACTTTTGGTTTAATTTTTATCATGTCTTCTAGACATGATAAAAATTAACTGTCCCTCCTTTTTGTCTAGGAAGGTTGTCTCACCGTTTCTAAAAATAGATCATGACTCATTCTTGGAATAATTGCCTTGAGAAAGGGTGAGTGATGGTCTATTTTTAGAAAGGGTGAGACATCCTTCCCAGACAAAAAAGAAGAGAGAGTTAATTTTTATCATGTCTTAAGACATGATAAAAATTAACCAAAAGTTTTTTTTTTTTTTTTCAATCTCATCTAGAGAATTTTTTTCTAGCCGACTCGATCGACAAGACATGACATGACCATTGTTTCTTTTTTTTAATAATGGACTTACACCTATCCCTTTCAAGCCTCCGAATTTGGCTTTAGATCCGTGTCCTTGCTTCCACATTCAGAGCTCTTTTCTTCAACATTTCGATGCAGGGGAAGAATCAATTCTCTCACGACGTTTAGATATTCTTTCAGAATGCTAGAAAACTCATTCAAAGAAGAAGTATCTAAGGGTGGAGTTGCCGGTTGAGGAAAATTCACGAGTCTTGGAACCGGATTATGTGAATCCGTCTGTATGCCAAACTGTAAAGGTGAACCACCCGCTTTAGGAGAGCAGATAATAGTAAGATCCATCTTTTTCCAATTTTTGATTTGAATATACTTGTTTCTTCTTACTCGGAACATTTTCCTTTTTCTTCCTCCTCATCGAGGAACTGAATTCCAGGTGGAACGGAAGCATTTGTAATAAACTGTTGTTTCTTGGTTCCACACGCCTGACATTTTCCCGTGACCATCGGCCGTCGATTTTTCGACATGCGATAGTGGACGTCGACCGTATCGGTCTTGGTTCGGCATTTCACACACCAAATGGAATACGAAATAGGTTCCGCGTCAGAATGCTCCATTGCAGTAACACACTCTTTATTATTTTCTTCTCTTTTGAGAGAGAGAGAGAGAGAGATCTTAACCAGAAGTGTAGATTTAAAATTTAGGATACGTTTCGGATCCGTCGGCTCTTTTCGCATACCCCACTTCTTCACAGAGGTATTCCTATTGCTGATCCGCTCTTCGAGGATAAAACTCGTTTCCTCAAGCAACGCGAGCATAACGAATTCGATCGCCGGCCGTTAAACAATATTCGACTCCATCCGCCTTTTTAGTATACATTTCATGCCCCGATTCGTCTTTGGCATAAGGGAATAAAACAGACGTATAAAGCGAATACTCGTCCCCATTTTGAAATTTCGGGTAGTATTCTCGTCCAAAAAACGTTCGGGCATACCGTCGAGGAGCTAAAATGTATTGGTTTCCGTTTAAATCTACTGCGTAATACTCATGACCGTTTTCGTCTCGAGCCAAGATAGGATTTCCTTCAGTATCCGTAACGTATAATTCGTAATGAGGATGTTGGGGGTCGGTCCGGTATCGTTCTTTCCCCGATGCGTCTACTCGATAAACAGACATGCTTAGTTCTCGTCGCCTGCTCCTTCCTTCCTCCCACTCGAGACCCGTTGAGATGAAGGTATGAGGTTGATATCTATAAAATGGGTTGACCCTTTCAAACTATTCCATTGTTTAAAGACGCGTGGGTTAGGAAAAAAAATATTAATAAAAGCAAATATCTGAACGGTTCAACACAACAGGTGAATGGAAAAAAGGAATAGTTCTCTCTCTCCAGTCACAGGATGGTTTCTTCTTCTAGAACGGCTCACACTCAACTGAAGCGAAACTCGGAACTCGAAATGTTTAAATAGATCATAGTCCATTCCAGAAAGAATCCGGAGATGTCTTGTCCAGCCAAGTTGACTGGGAAAAAAAATCTGAGTTAAAAAAAAAAAACTTTTGGTTAATTTTTATTATGTCTTATAGACATGATAAAAATTAACTGTCCCCTCTTTTTGTCTGGAAAGGATGTCTCACCCATTCCAAAAAAACAAACCATGACTCATTCTTGGAATTGTTGCTATTAGAAAGGGTGAGTGATGGTCTATTTTTAGAAAGAGTGAGACATCCTTCCCAGACAAAAAAGGGGTTCATTAATTTTTATCATGTCTAGAAGACATGATAAAAATTAACCAAAAATTTTTTTTTTTTTTTTTTTTTTTTTTTTTTTTGAGTAACAGAAATTTTTTCGAGCCGACTCAATCGACAAGACGTCCCCATTTTTTATTTAAGAATGGATTCTTGTTTATTTGTGTAAGCATTCCGAGTTTCGTTTTAGATGAGTCTATGTTGTTGAAGAGGAAACATGGGTACCCTCATTTTTTTTTCTTATCTGATTTCTAAGATGAATTCAGTGAGTTCACCTTGACCTTTTCAAATTTTGTTTGTTTACTTTTAGCCCAGAGGTCGACGGATAAATCATTCTGATTTTTTATATATTTTTTTTGTGTCGCTCTCTCTCTTTCTAAGAAACCTATCTCGTTCCAAGTCTTCTCGAAGTGCTATTGGTTGGTTTCGAGACGAGGTCATTTCACACACACCCCTCCTCCTCCTCAAAAAGTATATGTATATAAATTAAAGGAAGTGATTTTCTATACACACACTTCACCTTTTTGAGTGGTGTCACGATGAGCCTATCCAGTAGAGAACGTCTTAGGGAAAGAATGCGTGAACAGAAACGACGCTGGCGAAGCAATTCAGCTAATCGAGAGCGAGAACGAATACTTCAAAAGGAACGTTATGCTGTTCTTAAAAAGAACTCCCGACCGCGAAAGAAATATCTTCCTCCCAAGCAGTGGGAAAGCTATACGAATTTGCAGTATAAGGATATGTGGTCCGAAGAAGCCTATCAAAACTGTATTCGACAATGTAATAAAGAGCAATACAATTTTCTGATCTACGTTCTCGTCCGTTTGTACACCTATTACGCGTTACCTGAATCGAAACGTCCCCCTCCTCTGGATATTATTGTGCAAGGATCTGCCGGAACGGGTAAATCTTTCCTGATCCAAGCTTTATACCAAACTCTGATTCGAACGCCTCTTTTTAGCGAAGCGTGCTCGGTTCTCAAACTCGCACTCAGTGCTCAAGGAGCGGTTTACATTACGGGAGATACTTTGCATCATGCCCTGCGTCTTCAAATGGACGGGACTTTTGTTCGACCTCTGACCCAAGAGACTTTAGACTATTACAGACTCCTGTATGCTCCTTTACGAATGGTGATTTTGGATTACGTTTCCACAATCGGATCCAATTTATTTTCGCGCCTCGACCAGCAACTTCGACAATTGTGTCATGTGCCGGATAAGCCGTTTGGGAATGTGCATATGATTAAATTCGGAGATTTGCAGCAGCTCCAACCGATTCGCGACATGCCCATTTTTTATTCTGAAGGGTGGTGGACGCCTCAATCCACGCTCTACTATGAACTAGTCGAATGTATGCGATTCTCTCTGGATTACGAGAAGAGACTCGATCGTTTAACGAGAAATCACTTTTTAGAACCGGACGATGTGGCATTTTTCCAGTCCCGCGTTCGCAGTTTCGACGAAATTCCTCGCGAAGCTATTATTCTCTGTTTTTCGAGCAAGGATGCAGAGAAATATAATATGAAACGTCTCCAATCCCGAGGGACGTACTGTTCGTGTCTGGCTCGAGACGTGATTTATTCCGAGAGCGAAAAATTGCGGAAGAGGATGATGAAACGGAGTCAACATTTACATCGATCTCAGATGGCGAATCTCGAATCCGTCCTCCATTTACAAAGAGGAGCGCGATATCAATTGACTAAAACGCTCGATAGATCCAAAGGATGGATGAATGGAGCGATTGGAACACTACACCAAATAGACCAGGATGAAGACGGAGTTGTGACGCGAGTCTGGCTGCAATTTTCGAATAGTCTAGCTCCTATCGATCGCGTCTCCATTCGTATTGACACCTGTTCGACGAAAACACTCGCATTTTATCGCGAACAGTTTCCTTTGATGTTAGCCGAAGCGATCACGGCTCATAAAGCCCAAGGAGCCACCTTTCCGTCGATCGCAATTTACATGCACGGACCTTTTAATCGATTTCAACAATATGTCGCTTTTTCTCGACTCAACCCCAGGGATTGTATATTCTGGACCAGTTTCGTCCCCGCATGAAATTGGCGAGCAAGCAAAAATACGAGGAGGAACTGGAGCGATTGCAAAACATGTCCCGGATTCCGTATGATATTTCGGCTCGAGAAGAGAACCAAGATCCGTACGAGTTTCTCATGAACCTTCTTCAATGTGGGAATCGTCTTTCCTTCCATCTTTCCAATAGAAACATCTCCCAAGAAAAAGAAGTCGTCAAACTAGAAGAAAAACCTTCTTTCCATGTAAAACCTGTTATAAAATGTGAATCTTAAATCTTTTTTTTAAAAAAAATTCAATAAAAAGAAATATTCTCTATCAAAACCCCTCCATTCTTTCAAAGCTTCACAAAACGCTCAACAATGTCCACACAATGGGAAGAGAAAAATCGATCTCAACGGTCCACACAACATGTTGACTCCTCAAAATATGTCTCTCCCAAGTGACAGGATGCTTCGTCTTCAACGGCTGACACTCATCTAAAGCCAAACTGGGAATGCTTAAATAGATAAGCGAGAGTTTATTCTTAAAAAAAATGGCGCTGTCTTGTCAATGGAGAATCGAGTCGGCTGGAAAAAAATTTTGAGAGCCGGGAAAAAAAATTCTCTAACTCTTAAAAAAAAAAAAAAAAAAAAAAAAAAAAAAAAAAATTTGGTTAATTTTTATCATGTCTTATAGACATGATAAAAATTAACTCTACCCTCCTTTTGTCTAGGAATGTTGTCTCTCCGTTTCTAAAAATAGACCAGAACCCATTCTTGGAATTTTATTCTTTTTAGAAAGGATGAGTGATGGTCTATTTTTAGAAACGGTGAGACAACATTCCCAGACAAAAGGGGAAGGTAGTTAATTTTTATCATGTCTAAAGACATGATAAAAATTAACAAAAAGTTTTTTTTTTTTTTTTTTAGAGTTAGAAAATTTTTTTTCCTGGCTCTCAAAATATTTTCCCAGCCGACTCGATTCTCCAATTGACGACACAGCGTCATTTTTTTAAGAATGGATTCTCGTTTATCTATTTAAACATTTCGAGTGTCACTTCAGATGAATGTTAGCCGTTGAGGAAGAAAAACGCAGATTCCCATTTTCTCATTTCCTTCAGAGAGAGAGGCCTAGATTTTCGAGACTCGATGACTTTTCAAGCATTTTTTGTTTAAGCTATTCGACTTCATATTTGTCTGACGTTCAAGAGTATGATCTCTCGTGGATGGATCTCTTCCACCTCATTCTCTTTCCAGTCGATTTAGAAGGGGAAGGGGAGATTTTTTTTTTCGTCATGGAGGATGTCTCCTGAATACCGTTCAAAGAGTCTATGGAGAAATTATATGGTTAGAGTCACGGATTTCCAGGGCAATCTGCTTCTCAGCTAAAAAAAAAGGATCTCTCTTTCCCAGTCTGTCTTCGATTGCCTCGTTAACTGTGAAACCCATCGCTTTTCCGATTTTATGGTTCTCCCAGTATAATCAGACAGTCGGTCACAAAAGTATTCGAACACCGGTACCCTATCAGAAAATGACAAGATGGCGTTTTTTTTTCTCTTTCTCTCTGTGTGTCGTGTTATTCCATCCTAGGTTTTCTTCTCCCCCCCCATCTTGGAAAAAACTGGAAAAAATTGGTTACGATCTCTTTTTGAATGGGGAGATGCCATTTTGAGAAAAAGCTGACGACCCTATCTTGGAGAATGAACATGACCGCTCTACACACCCTTTTACTCTCTCTCTCTCTTTGAATTGGGAAGCCATTTTGGGAAAAAGCAGACGACCCTGTCTTGGAGAATGGAAATGAACGCCTCTCCCTCTCTCTTTGAAATGGGAAGCCATTTTGGGACCCTCTATTCTTGGGGAGGGAGAAAACTGAAGTCTGCATTTCGTTGTCTCTGAATGCGGAAAGCCCTTTTGGGAAAAGCGGACCCTCTTCTTCTGATCTTGGAGAACTGGAAATGAACGCTCTACACGATCTTTCTTTGAATTCAGAAGGTATTTTGGGACCTTCTAATGTTGGAAAACTGAAATGAACGCTCTACACCTTCTCTCTCTCTCTCTCTCTGTCTCTCTCTCTCTCTTTCTCTGAAATGGGTAGCCATTTGAAAACTCCCTAACTTTGGAAAAAAACAGAAATGAACGCTCTACACCATCTCTCTTTGAAAATGGGGGGTGTCATTTTGAGACCTCCCTCCCCTAAACTTGGAAAAAAAACTAAAATGAACGCTCTACACTTTCTCTCTTTGGACATGGGTAGCCCTTTGGGGACCCTCTCCTCTTGGTAGAAAAAAAAAGAACTGAAGTGAAGGCTCTACACAATCTCTCTTGGAATGGGATCCATATTTCGGGAAACTTGGATCACCCCATGCTGGAAAACTGAAGTGAACCACCAAGATTGGACTCTATATAATATTTTTTTAAAAAATTGACATCATGACCCTCCTCCAATTTGTTATTAAAAAATTGTTTTTTTTTTGTTTTGGTTTTTATCCCATTTCCGATGTGATTTCAGAAATGCAATTCCATAACAGCTCAATTTCATTCGAGGTTAAATGATCTAAACAGTCTTTGACCCACCCATCCGAATGATTATTTTCTTCTCCTTCCTGTTGCACCAAATTTTGTAAGTCCATATAATCATTCCATACGGGAAGGGCTGGATCCTCACAAGGCTGTCTTGAAACACTTGGAGTTTCTTTGGGATGAGTGGAGGGATCTAGGATGTCTGGACCCGGCTGCGATTCTACCTCCATGATTTCTGGACCCGTTGGAACTTGTTTACCCGGCTGAAATTCTACCTCCATGATTTCTGGACCCGTTGGAACTTGTTTACCCGGCTGTGATTCTCCCTCTACGATGTCGGGACTTTTTGAAGCTTGTGGACCCGTCTGACATTCTACCTCTACGATGTCGGGACAGGTTGGAGGAGGAGGAGGAGAAGAAGAAGAGGATACTAGAAGAAGTTCTGTCTGTGAGGAGTCCGAAAGAGGTTGCCTGTTTGAACAAGTCGGGGAAGAAGAAGAAGAAGAAGCTTCTGGATTCTGAAGCGGATCTTGCACGCCAGGTAGGTTCCGGTAAGTCGACCGTTTTTTAAGAGGTAATTTTTTTTCTTCCTCCTCATCTTCAATTGTGATGACTTCAATTTCATTCCGTTGCCGGGTCGATTTTGTTTCGGGCCATGACGGTTTGGTCCAGCTCCTCTTATCATCTAAGGAAGGGATGGGTAAAGGTGGCGGGGGGTTTTCTTCTTCTTTTTCTTGAAACATCATCGGCGATTGGAAAGAAATCTCCTCTTTCAATTGTTTCCAAAGCGAGTACGAGCACCGATCGACGAGAAAGAGACTCTTCTGGGTCGTGACGATGAGATATTGCGTTTTCGGGGGAACGACATAGTTTTGAAAAGGTCTTAGAATATATTTCTTATATTTCATCCTGTCGCTGACTTTAAAACTTCTTTCCTTCAGATTGGGGGACGATGATTCGTAATAGGCGAGAGGAGCGGCTGTGGTTTGAACAATATGAACTTCGTCCTCAGCCGTCGTTCTCACTCCAAACGTAAAATATCGTTTCGTGAGAAAAATATTCTTCCACCGAAAACTCGTGCGCGGATCTGTATATCGCCGGTCTGTTTGAATGGGCCGTCTCAAAGCTCGATCCATCCGATTCCAAGAGAAGGGAGATTCCTCTTTCGTTTGTTGCGATTCGAATAAATTTCTGGATATATTCTGAACGAGCAGGTTGGAGGATTCGACATCTTGGTTGAAAGAAACGATCGCTTGATGAGGTGGTAAATGCGGAATAAATGTCGCACAATGACACGCCAAAAAAAGTTTCAAGTTGGAGATTTGCTTTAGCGTCTTCAAATCCTCCCCGTTCGAAATCCGTTGAGTTGGAAAAACGTCTAATAGCGACATGGCTCGCGATTGGAAAAGAAATGATCTCGCCCAGTACTCTCGTTTTTTTATATATCTATATAGACACACACAGACACACATAGAGGCTCTATGACGTCCGTTTTATTTGTTTTTTTTGTTTCTCTCTCTCTTCTTTCCAAGAAATATTATCTCCATGATATCTTTTTCTTTTCTTAAAAAGATGAATGTGTGTGGGAATGAGGAAGTGAAAGTAATAATTTAATAAACAAAAAATTATCCAACCATGACCTTCTTTTTTTTTTTTTTTTTTTTCAAAGTCACCCTTTCCAATCCAAGGACGTCCAGAGATAGAGGAAGCAGGGAGAGAGGAGGAGGAGGGAAGGGAAGGTCACACTCTCTTTCTCTCTATAAATAAAAGGGGAGAGCCCCAAAGTAGTATTTTTGTCCAAGTGGATCATGAGGAGGCATCCCCGGCTCACTACGTGTATTCCTTTCAAATATAAATATGTTGATCTTTCCTTTTATATCATCCAAGGAGTCGTTTACCTGAAAGCCTCCGATTTTTCAAAATGTGCGGGTTATTATACCGTGGGGAGTTATCAAAAGATGCGGGACGAATTTTTGTCCGACGAAAACGTGTTGATGGCTCGTGACATTCCACCTTTGGATGCACAAATTTTGTTAATGAAACGAGCCAAATATTTTTACACGTCCCACTTTCTAACCGTCTCGCAAATGAATAGGATTATGGATCGTCTTGAGAAGACAAAAGGGATTCTCGTTCATTTCAGTGAATGGTTGCATAAATGTTTGCACGAACCTCTCTCGATCGAGAAGACTGGGAAGAATACCTATTATATTCTTCTCGAGGACTCTCCTCGTTCGTCTCATCTTAGAGAAGCTACGACTTTTGAAAAAATCCTCGAGCAAGAAAAAATAGAATGGTGGAACAACTACCCCATCCCTCTCCCCGAGCATCAAGAGGAGCGTGTTCAGAAGAAAAAGAAAAAACCTTTCCAAAAGCCTATCCTCATCCTCTTCGATAATGATGGGGATGAGGAGAAGCCTGTTCAGATTCCTCTCCGTTTGTCAAAACCCGTCGAGGATGAAAAACCTCTCCCTTCCTCAAAACCCCTTGAGGAAGAGAGACCCCTCGAGAAGGAGAGATCTCTCCCATTGTCAAACCTCCTCGAAGATGAAAAACCTCTCCATTTATCAAGACCCCTCGAGAAGGAGGGATCTCTTCCTTTATCAAACCCCCTCGAAGATGAAAAACCTCTCCATTTATCAAGACCCCTCGAAAATGAGGGACCTCTCGATTTGTCAAACCCCCTCGAGGATAAGGGAACCAAAACTTCTCTCTCTTTCGAAGAGGAGGGACCTCTCAATTTGTCAAGACCCCTCGAGAATAAGGGAACCGAAAATCCTCTCCCTTTCTCAAGACTTCTCGAGGAGGAGGAGGAGGAGAGACCGCTTCATGTCTCAAGACAGGACCCCCCCTCTATCTCTTGAGGATCCGAGGGAAACGATTCCTATTGAAAAACCATCTATCGACGATCCCCAGAAAAGGTCTTCGGAGGAGATTAGACTTCCATGTAGAAAACGAATCTGCCACAATCATCATCATCATCATCATCATAATAATAATAATAATATATCCCCTTCTCAACAACAGAATCCTACAACATTTGCAGATAAATGCATTCAAACCAATCCCTTTATAGTAACCCTTTTGATTGGAGAACCCGTGCATTAGCCTCGAAAAATAAAATGAGATTCTAGACTGTTTCTATGACCAGAATGTTAAGCCAATAGATAGGTCTAGCTCAGAATTTTTCTTTTTAAAAGAAAATAAATAAATAATCCAAAGACTATTCGTAAATATAAATGGTAAAATCTCGAGTCGGCTGAAAAAAAATTTTCAGAGCTGAGAAAAATTCTCCAACTCAAAAAAAAAAAAAAAAAAAAAAAAAAAAAAAAAAAAAAAACTTTTCGTTAATTTTTATCATGTCTTAGACATGATAAAAATTAACGACCCTCTTCCCTTTTCGTCTGGGAATGTTGTCTCACTCTTTTGAAAAACAAATCGTGATTCATTCATGGAATGATTGCCATTAGAGAAAGGATGAGTCATGATCTATTTTTAGAAAGGGTGAGACATCCTTCCCAGACAAAAAGGGAGGGTCATTAATTTTTATCATGTCTAAAGACATGATAAAAATTAACCAAAAGTTTTTTTTTTTTTTTTTTTTTTTTTTTCAGCTCTGAGAAATTTTTTTTTCTCCCAGCCGATTCGAGACTTTACCATTTTATTAAGAATGATTTCTCCCTGATCTATTATTTCAAAATTCCAAGATTCGCTTCAGAACCATCTGTGCTGTTGAAGAAGTAACATGATATATGTATTTTTTTAATGAGTTCTGTCAAGATTGAATTGTGCAGGATCGACCTTGCGAATTTCTTCTCTGTGTCATTAAATAATAATGATACCGAACCGCTTTTTGTAGAGCGCAATGGAAAAAACCTTTTGTATGGTTAGGACAATTCATGTGTTCGATCCCATTGTATTTGAGAATCTCTTGCGTCGATCCCGAAATGCAATAAATGGATCTTTGCAACCATTTCTCTAAAAACCGCCGTTTCATTTCTCCTCGCACCCAAATCATGGAAAAAGGTTCCGTCAACATCGTTAACACCCATGGAAAATAACTGTACGGAATTTCTCCTTCGTACCACGACAAGCCGTGATAATAATCACTCGCCCACACAGCGGTTCGTTTTTCTTTCTCGGTGAGCATTTGCCATGGAAACGGGGGTTTAAAAACAAATACCCCTCGAGAAGTACCGTCCAATGTGACGTAAGCCAATTCTTTCACAATAAAGGCTCCTTGAGAATCGTAGAAACCTTCAAATTCGAGCACGAGTTCCATGTTTTTTATTTCTTTTTCTTTCCAAGGTGACCTTTATTATTATTATGATGGATGTGTATTGAGATACGCACGATATTATTCAAAAAAACAAATATATATATACGAATGTGACCTTTCCCAGAATTCATACGACCTGTCACGTGCAACCTTCTCTCTCTCTCTCTCTCTATAAAAGAGGAGACGGCGAGAGAACGCTATCCATTTTTTCCTTCAGGACACACAGCGAGAGAGAGAGAATTTTGTTTTCTTTTTTTCCTCAATTGAAGAAGATGGACATTTTGAGTACCAAACCTCTCAAAGATTCCTACATTGTTCTGGACATGGAATACTTTCACTGTTATGATCCAAAGACGGGAGATATATGTTTCATCTTGAAAGAACTGGGCTACATCACTTGCGATTTAACCTTATGCGGATCCATGATTTTTCTCCCTCCTGTCCATTACGATGACTTATCGTCCCGCAATCAAGCTGTGGTCAACCAGACTACAAATAACCGACACGGCCTGCAATGGACCGAGGGTCGTCTTTCCTACGAGCATCTTCCTACAATTCTGAAAATACTGACCGAAAATGTGGAGGTGATCTACGTCAATGGATACGATAAGGCCGAATTTTTCAGCAAGCTCTGCCAGCGATCCGTTTATGAGTTTTACATCCCAGGGAAAACCGAGTGGCGGAACAAGTCGAAATGCACGCGACACCAATATTTCCAAAAGATGATTCATTGTGCCGAGAACAAGGTGAGAAATTTTCGATACCATTTGATGGAGGGTAGTTACGTTTTCCGGAAATTACATTGTTACCCCTTCGAGAGCAAAGCTGTCGAAGACGAAGAGGAGGCGGAAGAATCTCCCCAGGAGAACTCGTGCGACGATGAGGAGGAGGAGGATGAACTTTCTAATAATAATAATAAATGTCTAAGTTGGGATGCTTTAGAGACCCAAGAATATTGGTCTCAACCGTTATCTCATCTAGACCTGAAAGAGGATCCTCAAGTGTACTCTTTGTGGTCCTCTTCTAAAATTTGGTCTTGGAGAGAACCCTTGAATGTTCATGAATGAAATGGTATGTAAATCCCTAGAGAAAAAAAAAATAGAAGAAAAAAGTTCCTTTTTTTGTAATATGTTGATTTCTTTCCAATCCCATTTCTTTTCTATAACTCCAGCCCAATCGACGAGAAGAAGACGAATTTTCCAAGTTACACAAGACGAATCTTCCAAGTTACACAAGACGTAGAAAGATTTCACAAGGATTTATAAATCACACTCTCCCACATGATATATGTATAGAGAGAAAAAGACCCTCTGTTCTCTAGCCATTACGTCAAGACTTCCCTAAACTAAGAGAGACCATGAGTACCAAGGAAACCTTAGCAGAGCAAGTGGAAAGACTTTCAAAGAGATTAGAAGAGTTAAGACGGGATAGATTTACAGTTCTGCCGACTAAAGAGGAAACTATCATCGATTTTAACAAACCGCTGTACTTTCATCCCCTACCCCAAAGATCGAGACGAGTGGACTCGCCGTTGAACAGTTCCAATGAGAAACAAAATGTCACTTATGTGAAACGGTGACCCTGACAAGATCGAGATAAACAAGTCCTGTGAGTTGTTTTGTAATCTTGACGCAATCCAAGAAAGACTTTTTATTATTTTTTTTTGAAATAGGCGGGGGGTGGGGAGAGAAAATGTTCTCACGACCCTCAGATATCTTTTCATAAATATATTTTTTATTAAAGTGTTTCTTTCATTCCGATCCTTTTAAGAGGTTGGAATGACCCTGACATTTAGATGGGGTCGCGATCCCGACAGATGTCGCGCGAGTATAAAAGTGTGTGTCCTCCGCGAGATTTCTTCATAGAACAGAAGAAGACGTGAACTGAGCTGGTAAGTCCCTTTGGTCCTATGAATATGGTTATCTATAAACTCGATTTGATTCTTAGTTTTTTTTTAATAATGATAATAATCATAACTTCATTTAAAAAGACCTTTGAAACTTATTAACCCTTTGAAAAGAAAAATGTCTCTTTCAAGACGACGACTCTAAAACGTTTTATTGTTTCCCCCCCCCCTTTCTAGATCTTCCCTGTTATACATATATACCTTTTCGATTCTCTTTTTTGCTCCTGTTTGTGGAAGACATCACCGTATTCATCGCCATGGCGTGTTCAGAAAACTTTATCGTGCTCGATCTAGAGGGTTTCCAGTCCTACAACCACAAGAAGGGTGAATTTACCTACGTTTTAAAAGAATTGGGCTATGCGACAAAAGATTTTTTGACTGTGGGATCGTTGACGTTTACTCCTCCTCACCCCTTCCACCAACTGAGTGAAAAAAACCAAAAGACAAATGCCTGGCTGACAAGAAACCGGCACGGACTTCGTTGGAACGAGGGTCATATTCCCTACAACCATTTAGGACGCATTCTCCAATCGCTCACTCACAGCTTCTCCACGATTTATGTGGTGGGATGCCAGAAAGCTAAATTCTTTGCTAAAGCCTTGGATTATCAAAAACCCGTGACGGAAATTTATGTGCCAGATGGAATCATTTGGAAGTATCGGGAAAAATGTGCCCGACATCATCAAAGGATGAAATATTTCCATTGTGCCGAAAACAAAGTGCGCAACTATCGATGGCATATTATGGAAGGAGATTTTCATATCAATCACATCTATCCAGACGGAACGGAGAAAGAGGAGAGGACTCGGAAGCAGACAATCCTCTGCAAGCTTTTGATAAGGCCTACGATCAGTTAGAGAAGGATCCGTCCCCAAAAGCGTACGATAACCTCATCCAGAAATGGGATAATCTGTCCTGTTTCCAAGTGATGGAACATCCGGATGAGCATACGCCTTTAAACTTGATGGGCTCTTCTACTTCTTCTTCTTTGTCGTCAACTTCCTCCAATAACTCGAGGAAGACGGAGGGTTGGGGAGACATACCTGAAAATATTCCCCATTACGATCCAGCAGCCTGTTGGGAGGAACCTTCCAAAGAATCTCATGAGACCCCCAAAATATCTTCAGAGGATCCAAAGACAAAATCCACTGAGTGTTGGGACGATGAACGGACGACTCATGCTCCAAAATCCACTGAGACTATGTCCACTGAGTGTTGGGACGATGAAACCGAAAAGACGACAGAGAATTGGGATGACCGTTCTCAAAAGTATTTGAATTGATATATACATAAACTCAGGAGAAAAAAATAAAGAAAAGATTTTTAGAAATAAGTAGGGAAAGGTTCTCCGCTTTCATTATATTTATGGAAATGGACTGAGAAGAGAGAGAGAGAGAGACGAATCAGGAGACCAAAAAAAAATGGGTCTTGGAAGGAATGAGTGCAAATGCATTCGATTCCTTCCGAGACCCATTTTTTTTGGGTCCCTCTCTCATCCAATCTTGGAAAAGAAATTTGTCCTATTTTTCTAGGCCCATTCAAAAAGAAACGAATCTATCCATAAATTTTCTTAAAATAAAAAAAACAAAAAGATCCATTACCTCTTGACGGTCCAAAGTCGAGAATCTTGGAAAAAGTCATCCACTCTCTCCATCCAGTCAAGCTTCTCTGTAGAAAATCTAGTAGGTGCATCTGCATTCTTGAACACCCGGCAGTTATTATTGGACGCGAAACGTCGAATGCTGAAATAGTTAACAGTGAGCCCATTCTTAAAGAAACGGGGATGTTTTATTCATCCAGTCGAGTGCCGAAAAATTTCTGAGAGCCGAAGAAAAATTTCTCTAGCTGAAAAAAAAAAAAAAAAAAAATACCCCCCTTTTAGTCTGAAAATTGATGTCTTCAATTTTTCAAAAATTGAAGACATCAATTTTCAAATTTTCAGAGTAAAAGGGGGGTAATTTATTTTTCAGAAACTTTTCCCAGCCGACTCGATGTGAATAAAACTTTACTGTTTGTTAAGAATGCTATTTAATGGATCGATTTCAACCTATTGAGTTTCACTTGAGTTCCGGCCGTGCTGTGGGCCCACCTGGATACAAGTTTTGCCCTTTTGGAATAGAATAAAACTTTACTGTTTTTTAAGAATGTTATTTAATGGATCGATTTCAACCTATCGAGTTTCGCTTGAGTTCCGGCCGTGCTGTGGGCCCACCTGGATACAAGTTTTCCCCTTTTGGAATAGAATTTCCGTCAAGGTAGGCAGGCTACTTTTCCTCTTTTTGCATTTTTCATGTCATTTCATTTGTATTACAATATACTGAAAACGGGCGTTCGAACTGATTTCTAGGCTATTTCTATACAAATGGAGCTCGATCCAAGAAAGAAATGATGTCTTTTTTTATTTTGTGGACTGCCAATTTGTATTGGAATATATTGAAAACGGGTGTTTGTGTCGGTTTTCAGTATATTTCAATACAAATAGAGCTCGATCCAAGAAAGAAATGATGTCTTTTTTTATTTTGTGGACTGCCAATTTGTATTGGAATATATTGAAAACGGGTGTTTCTGTCGGTTTTCAGTATATTTCAATACAAATAGAGCTCGATCCAAGAAAGAAATGATGTCTTTTTTTATTTTGTGGACTGCCAATTTGTATTGGAATATATTGAAAACGGGTGTTTGTGTCGGTTTTCAGTATATTTCAATACAAATAGAGCTCGATCCAAGAAAAAAATGATGTCTTTTTTTTATTTTGTGGACTGCCAATTTGTATTGGAATATACTGAAAACGGGTGTTTGAGTCGGTTTTCAGTATATTTCAATACAAATAGAGCTCGATCCAAGAAAGAAATGATGTCTTTTTTTATTTTGTGGACTGCCAATTTGTATTGGAATATATTGAAAACGGGTGTTTGTGTCGGTTTTCAGTATATTTCAATACAAATAGAGCTCGATCCAAGAAAAAAATGGTGTCTTTTTTTTATTTTGTGGACTGCCAATTTGTATTGGAATATACTGAAAACGGGTGTTTGAGTCGGTTTTCAGTATATTTCAATACAAGTGGAGCTCGATCCAAGAAAAAAATGATGTCTTTTTTTTATTTTGTGGACTGCCAATTTTGTATTGGAATATACTGAAAACGGGCGTTCACGTCGGTTTTCAGTATATTTCAATACAAATGGAGCTCGATCCAAGAATGAAATGATGTCTTTTTTTTATGTTGTGGACTGCCCTATTTTGTATTGGAATATACTGAAAACGGGCGTTCACGTTGGTTTTCAGTATATTTCAATACAAATGGAGCTCCATCCAAGAAAAAAAATGATGTCTTTTTTTATGTTGTGGACTGCGCTATTTTGTATTGGAATATACTGAAAACGGGCGTTCGAGTCCTTTTTCCGACTATTTCTACACACATTCCACTATATTAAAATGACGTCATGGTTGAGTCCACACAGAGTCGTCTCCGGACAAAGTCGTCCCCGGACAATTTTATACCGAATTTGTATAGAGATATACTTAAAATGGGGTTGGAAAGTATAGAAAAGAGAAGAATTGAAAGTGAAAGTCAAAAAGCAAAATGGGATCGGCTGGGAAAAATTTCTGAGAGCCGAGAAAAAATTCTGAGTCAGAAAAAAAAGAAAAAATATATAATATATATATTATATAATATATATTATAAATACCTTTTGTTAATTTTTATCATGTCTTCTAGACATGATAAAAATTAACTAATCCCTTTTGTCTAGGAATGTTGTCTCACGTTTCTAAAAAATAGACCATGACTCATTCTTTCTAAAGAATAGAATTCCAAGAAAAGAATGGGTTCTGGTCTATTTTTAGAAACGGTGAGACAACATTCCCAGACAAAAGGGGGTACATTGAGTCTGTTCTGTAGACCCTGAACAACCTATCGGTCACCGGTAATATATCTGGAAGGACCCCAAAAAGCTATCCACTGTCGTTGGAATTGTGTTCACTGGAGGCTATTTCTTTTTTTCGCAATCTCGCTTTTAGTTTTCTCTGAGATTCTTTAGAAATGGGTGAAGATGGGTAGCGTGAAGAGGGGGACACCTGGATCAGGATTCCCGATTAGGGTAGAGAGGGAGGCGTGTTGCCTTTTCAACAGCCCACAGTGTTCTGAACAGAAACGTGGAATGCTTTTATAGAAAAGAGAAGAGTTGAAAGTGAAATTAACTCACCCCCTTTTGTCTGGGTATGTTGTCTCACCGTTTCTAAAAATAGACCAGAACCAAGTCTTTTCTTGGAATTCTATTCTTTAAAAGGATGAGTCATGGTCTATTTTTAGAAAGTGGGAGACAACATTCCCAGACAAAAGGGGGGTGAGTTAATTTTTATCATGTCTAGAAGACATGATAAAAATTAACAAAAAGTTTTTTTTTTTTTTATTTTTTTATTTTTTTTACATCTCAGAATTTTTTTTTGAGCTCTGAGAAATTTTTCCTAGCCGATCCCATTTCGTTTTTCGACTTTCACTTTCAACTCTTCACTTTTCCTATCCACTGTCGTTGGAATTGTGTTCACTGGAGGCTATTTCTTTTTTTGCAATCTCGCTTTTAGTTTTCTCTGAGATTCTTTAGAAATGGCTATACAAATTTCACCATCTATATAGAAATGATTTCCAAACAAAGTCGTCCCCGGACCATCTTGATGACCGAATATGTATAGAAGTAGTCTGAAAATGGGCTTGAGGGCCGGTTTCTGGACGATTCCTCTACAAATTCGGCCGTATCCAGAAAAACAAAAATACATAGTTTCTTTTTGGGTGGACAGGAGATGATAAATTTCTTTTCTCTCTCTCTCTCTCTCCCAATATTGGAGGAGAAAGTGGCCCAAAAAAATGGGTCTTGGAAGGAATCGAATGCATTTTGAAATGCACTCATTCCTTCCAAGACCCATTTTTTTGGTCTCCTGATTCAACTCTCCAGTCTACGGAATAGGGAAAGCGGAGAACGTTTCCCCTTCCTTAAGCGACTGGAGACCATATCGCATCATCATCATCATCATCACCACCATCATCCTCTTTCTGATACTTTTCAACGAAGGCTAGATGTCTCTGGATGATTTTGGGGAGATGATGGATCCCGAATTGAGTGATGAAAAAGAGAGGACTCTTTTTCCTTTCTTGTTCGTCTTGCACAGTCTCTCGGAGGGTGATATACGTTTCCCCGTCCTCCTCAATTTTCGTCAGAGGTCTCATGAATATTTTACACATCCAAGGGAAGAGCGACTTGTTATGCAGGGATTTCGAAGCGACGAAAGCCGCTTCATTCGAAGTGAGGACAATCTGGTTCGGTTGACCCCATTCTTTGGAGTAGTTGTCCAAATCGCCTAGTCGAAGAAAATGGTGTCGATTAGGAAAAAAGACTTGGAGAACACTCGTCGTATGCGAGACGTTCGTAGGCAAGAGAGTCAAGATATCTTTGGCATTCCAGTACAGGAATCCTAGATCCACATACGCGTGCACGTAATAGTCATCGTTATATTCCAGTTTGAGCAGCATGGCTTTTGTATTTTTTTTCCGTTCTCAAGGCGAAACACTCGTCTGATATGAACAAGAGCTCGCTGGCGATCCGTTTATATAGACTCCTCAGAGAGAGAGAGAGAGAGGGAGAGGGGAGGAGGAACAAGGTTGATGAATTCTAAAATAAAAAAAAATGATAACGAAATGAGTGTTTGTGAAGGTCATAGAGAGATGATTATAGAGTTGTTTTATTTTTTATTTTCTCAAAAGAAAAAACCAAAAGGGTCCCATTCCATACGACATGGCCTTTGAGAAGGTGACGGGGTCATGTGTCTACAAAGTTGATAAACTTTAGAATAAAAAAAAGCTTTCATCACGTAGCTCTCGAGAAGAAAATGACAGGGGTCTCTAGGAGAAGGTCATAGGTAGTATACAAAGGATGGTTGTTTTTTTTTCTTTCGTTCCTCTCAATCCCATGACCTTTGAAAAGGTGATGGGGTGTTCTTTAGGAAAAAAATAGAAGGTCATAGAGAGAGAGAGATAGACAAAGTTGATTTTTTTTCTAGAAGTCAACCGTCACGTCGCCCATCACGTGGTCTTCTCGTATATATAGAGAGGCGAGTGGAAGACAGACTCTATTTCCCAGAGAGAGAGACTGCTGTGCGTATCCATATTTCTACTCAAGATGATGATCCGCGTCTTATATAATGAGTTTGTGAGCATTCGCTGTTATGTGGATGACGGGAGATTGTTTTGGAACGCTACGGACATTTTGCCTCTGATTCATACTTCCAGTAAAAGAACCTGGGACATTCTCTCCGTGTTTTTCGACGAACACCACGTCTTCAGGAAAATAAAAGATCTTGAGAGTCTCGGCAGTTCTCAAGAGGGATATGTCCTCTCCAGCGAAGAAATGTTACATCTGGCCGAAAATAATCCTAAAAATAATCAGCTTCTGGCCTGGGTGTATAGCATTTTAACTCAGCCGCTGGTTCGAGTTGTACCCAATCAACCCGTTTACCGACTGCTCTATCCGGGGGAGAAATTTCCCTTCATCACCCTCTTTAATCTGGGAGTGCGCTACATACCGCCTCATCCAGGCATGACGGATTCTTCTACTTACCCTAAACAATATGCCAGCGCTTATTGCCAGACAGACCCCCGTCAAGAAAAGGTCGTCGAGACTCAAACGGATCCTCTGGTGGTCTCTTTAAATGTCACTAAAGTCATCATTTTCTAAAAAAAACAACCACCAACACCCAAAAAAAAATTTGCTTCTCCTCCAAATTTTTTTTTATCTTCTCGAAAGAAAAAAAAAAGAAACTTTTCCATCTAGCCTCTTTCTTTCAATCCCTCTTAAGAGAGAGAGGGAGGAGAAAAGAAAGAGAGTTCTGAGGAGGCAAAAGAAATGGGTCTGGAAGGAAACGGGTGCATTGCGAGAAAAAGAGGGTCCTCTTTTCTTTTCTCGAAATGCACCCTTTTCCTTCCAGACCCATTTTTTTGATCACTTCTTCAAACCAATCTTGGAAAGGGGGGACACAATAAATTGTGCGTAAAGTCCATTTCGATCAAGACTGGATTTTTTTTTTGAAAAGAAAACATAATGTTATATATAGATAGCTAAATCTTTATCATGATATTCTTTAAGAATTTCTTAGCCATTTGTCAAAGAAGGGGACTATAATTGAAGAATTTATGAATTTGGGAACATGTCACCCATGACAAATCTAAAATCTTGGAAGTGGATACTGGAAAGCCCCGCTCTGATTATAATTCTGAGTTCTAGCATGGGACATTTTTTAGATCAATAAGCTAAACTATATTTCTAGTCTCATATTCTCTCGTGACTAGGGTTTCAGATTTGGGTAGAGAGAGACACTGTTCTGAACAGAAACGTGGAATGCTTTTATAGAAAAGTGAAGAGTTGAAAGTGAAAGTCGAAAAACGAAATGAGATCGGCTAGGAAAAATTTCTCAGAACTCAGAAAAAAATTCTGAAATGTAAAAAAAAAAAAAAACTTTTTGTTAATTTTTATCATGTCTTCTAGACTTGATAAAAATTAACTCACCCCCCCTTTTGTCTGGGAATGTTGTCTCCCACTTTCTAAAAATAGACCATGACTCATCCTTTTAAAGAATAGAATCCAAGAAAAGACTGGGTTTTGGTCTATTTTTAGAAACGGTGAGACAACATACCTAGACAAAAGGGGGGGTGAGTTAATTTTTATCATGTCTAGAAGACATGATAAAAATTAACAAAAAGTTTTTTTTTTTTTTCATCTCAGAATTTTTTTTCTGAGCTCTGAAAATATTTTGCCAGCCGATCTCATTTCGTTATCATTTTTTTTATTTTAGAATTCATCAACCTTGTTCCTCCTCCCCTCTCCCTCTCTCTCTCTCTCTCTCTCTGAGGAGTCTATATAAACGGATCGCCAGCGAGCTCTTGTTCATATCAGACGAGTGTTTCGCCTTGAGAACGGAAAAAAAAATACAAAAGCCATGCTGCTCAAACTGGAATATAACGATGACTATTACGTGCACGCGTATGTGGATCTAGGATTCCTGTACTGGAATGCCAAAGATATCTTGACTCTCTTGCCTACGAACGTCTCGCATACGACGAGTGTTCTCCAAGTCTTTTTTCCTAATCGACACCATTTTCTTTGACTAGGCGATTTGGACAACTACTCCAAAGAATGGGGTCAACAAAACCAGATTGTCCTCACTTCGAATGAAGCGGCTTTCGTCGCTTCGAAATCCCTGCATAACAAGTCGCTCTTCCCTTGGATGTGTAAAATATTCATGAGACCTCTGACGAAAATTGAGGAGGACGGGGAAACGTATATCACCCTCCGAGAGACTGTGCAAGACGAACAAGAAAGGAAAAAGAGTCCTCTGTTTTTCATCACTCAATTCGGGATCCATCATCTCCCCAAAATCATCCAGAGACATCAAGCCTTCGTTGAAAAGTATCAGAAAGAGGATGATGGTGGTGATGATTATGATGATGATGCGATATGGTCTCCAGTCGCTTAAGGAAGGGGAAACGTTCTCCGCTTTCCCTATTCCATAGACTGGAGAGTTGAATCAGGAGACCAAAAAAATGGGTCTTGGAAGGAATGAGTGCATTTCAAAATGCATTCGATTCCTTCCAAGACCCATTTTTTGGGCCACTTTCTCCTCCAATATTGGGAGAGAGAGAGAGAGAGAAAAGAAATTTATCATCTCCTGTCCACCCAAAAAGAAACTATGTATTTTTGTTTTTCTGGATGCGGCCGAATTTGTAGAGGAATCGTCCAGAAACCGGCCCTCAAGCCCATTTTCAGACTACTTCTATACATATTCGGTCATCAAGATGGTCCGGGGACGACTTTGTTTGGAAATCATTTCTATATAGATGGTGAAATTTGTATAGCCATTTCTAAAGAATCTCAGAGAAAACTAAAAGCGAGATTGCAAAAAAAGAAATAGCCTCCAGTGAACACAATTCCAACGACAGTGGATAGGAAAAGTGAAGAGTTGAAAGTGAAAGTCGAAAAACGAAATGGGATCGGCTAGGAAAAATTTCTCATAGCTCAGAAAAAAACTCTGAGATGTAAAAAAAAAAAAAAAAAAAAAAAAAAAAAAAAAAAAAAAACTTTTTGTTAATTTTTATCATGTCTAGAAGACATGATAAAAATTAACTCACCCCCCTTTTGTCTGGGAATGTTGTCTCCCACTTTCTAAAAATAGACCATGACTCATCCTTTTAAAGAATAGAATTCCAAGAAAAGACTGGGTTCTGGTCTATTTTTAGAAACGGTGAGACAACATACCCAGACAAAAGGGGGTGAGTTAATTTCACTTTCAACTCTTCTCTTTTCTATAAAAGCATTCCACGTTTCTGTTCAGAACACTGTGGGCTGTTGAAAAGGCAACACGCCTCCCTCTCTACCCTAATCGGGAATCCTGATCCAGGTGTCCCCCTCTTCACGCTACCCATCTTCGCCCATTTCTAAAGAATCTCAGAGAAAACTAAAAGCGAGATTGCGAAAAAAAGAAATAGCCTCCAGTGAACACAATTCCAACGACAGTGGATAGCTTTTTGGGGTCCTTCCAGATATATTACCGGTGACCGATAGGTTGTTCAGGGTCTACAGCACAGACTCAATGTACCCCCTTTTGTCTGGGAATGTTGTCTCACCGTTTCTAAAAATAGACCAGAACCCATTCTTTTCTTGGAATTCTATTCTTTAGAAAGAATGAGTCATGGTCTATTTTTTAGAAACGGTGAGACAACATTCCTAGACAAAAGGGATTAGTTAATTTTTATCATGTCTAGAAGACATGATAAAAATTAACAAAAAGTATTTATAATATATATTATATAATATATATTATATAATATATATATTATATATTATATAATATATATTATATAATATATATATTATATATTTTTTCTTTTTTTCTGACTCAGAATTTTTTCTCGGCTCTCAGAAATTTTTCCCAGCCGATCCCATTTTGCTTTTTGACTTTCACTTTCAATTCTTCTCTTTTCTATACTTTCCATCCCCATTTTAAGTATATCTCTATACAAATTCGGTAAAAAATTGTCCGGGGAAGACTTTGTCCGGAGACGACTCTGTCCGGGGACGACTCTGTGTGGACTCAACCATGAAGTCATTTTAATATAGTGGAATGTGTGTAGAAATAGTCGGAAAAAGGACTCGAACGCCCGTTTTCAGTATATTCCAATACAAAATAGGGCAGTCCACAACATAAAAAAGACATCATTTTTTTCTTGGATAGAGCTCCATTTGTATTTGAATATACTGAAAACCAACTCGAACGCCCGTTTTCAGTATATTCCAATACAAAATAGGGCAGTCCACAACATAAAAAAAAGACATCATTTTTTTCTTGGATGGAGCTCCATTTGTATTGAAATATACTGAAAACCAACGTGAACGCCCGTTTTCAGTATATTCCAATACAAAATAGGGCAGTCCACAACATAAAAAAAAGACATCATTTTTTTCTTGGATGGAGCTCCATTTGTATTGAAATATACTGAAAACCGACGTGAACGCCCGTTTTCAGTATATTCCAATACAAAATTGGTTGTCCACAAAATAAAAAAAAGACATCATTTTTTTCTTGGATCCAGCTCCACTTGTATTGTAATATACTGAAAACCAACGTGAATGCCCGTTTTCAGTATATTCCAATACAAAATTGGTTGTCCACAACATAAAAAAAAAGACATCATTTTTTTCTTGGATCGAGCTCCATTTGTATTGTAATATACTGAAAACCGACGTGAGCGCCCGTTTTCAGTATATTCCAATACAAAATTGGCTGTCCACAAAATAAAAAAGACATCATTTTTTTCTTGGATCCAGCTCCACTTGTATTGTAATATACTGAAAACCAACGTGAACGCCCGTTTTCAGTATATTCCAATACAAAATTGGCTGTCCACAAAATAAAAAAAAGACATCATTTTTTTCTTGGATCCAGCTCCACTTGTATTGTAATAAACTGAAAACCAACGTGAACGCCCGTTTTCAGTATATTCCAATACAAAATTGGCTGTCCACAACATAAAAAAAGACATCATTTTTTTCTTGGATCGAGCTCCATTTGTATTGAAATATACTGAAAACCGACGTGAATGCCCGTTTTCAGTATATTCCAATACAAAATTGGCTGTCCACAAAATAAAAAAAAGACATTATTTTTTTCTTGGATCCAGCTCCACTTGTATTGTAATATACTGAAAACCAACGTGAACGCCCGTTTTCAGTATATTCCAATACAAAATTGGCTGTCCACAACATAAAAAAAAGACATCATTTTTTTCTTGGAACGAGCTCCATTTGTATTGAAATATACTGAAAACCGACGTGAATGCCCGTTTTCAGTATATTCCAATACAAAATTGGTTGTCCACAACATAAAAAAAAGACATCATTTCATTCTTGGATCGAGCTCCATTTGTATTGAAATATACTGAAAACCGACGTGAACGCCCGTTTTCAGTATATTCCAATACAAAATTGGCAGTCCACAAAATAAAAAAAAGACATCATTTTTTTCTTGGATCGAGCTCCACTTGTATTGAAATATACTGAAAACCGACTCAAACACCCGTTTTCAGTATATTCCAATACAAATTGGCAGTCCACAAAATAAAAAAAAGACATCATTTTTTTCTTGGATCGAGCTCTATTTGTACTGAAATATACTGAAAACCGACACAAACACCCGTCTTCAGTATATTCCAATACAAATTGGCAGTCCACAAAATAAAAAAAGACATCATTTCTTTCTTGGATCGAGCTCTATTTGTATTGAAATATACTGAAAACCGACACAAACACCCGTTTTCAATATATTCCAATACAAATTGGCAGTCCACAAAATAAAAAAAGACATCATTTCTTTCTTGGATCGAGCTCTATTTGTATTGAAATATACTGAAAACCGACTCAAACACCCGTTTTCAGTATATTCCAATACAAATTGGCAGTTCACAAAATAAAAAAAAAGACATCATTTCTTTCTTGCACCGAGCTCTATTTGTATTGAAATATACTGAAAATCGACTCAAACACCAGTTTTCAGTATATTCCAATACAAATTGGCAGTCCACAAAATAAAAAAAAGACATCATTTCTTTCTTGGATCGAGCTCCATTTGTATAGAAATAGCCTAGAAATCAGTTCGAACGCCCGTTTTCAGTATATTGTAATACAAATGAAATGACATGAAAAATGCAAAAAGAGGAAACGTAGCCTGCCTACCTTGACGGAAATTCTATTCCAAAAGGGGAAAACTTGTATCCAGGTGGGCCCACAGCACGGCCGGAACTCAAGCGAAACTCAATAGGTTGAAATCGATCCATTAAGTAACATTCTTAACAAACAGTAAAGTTTTATTCACATCGAGTCGGCTGGGAAAAGTTTCTGAAAAATAAATTACCCCCCTTTTACTCTGAAAATTTGAAAATTGATGTCTTCAATTTTTGAAAAATTGAAGACATCAATTTTCAGACTAAAAGGGGGGTATTTTTTTTTTTTTTTTTCAGCTAGAGAAATTTTTCTTCGGCTCTCAGAAATTTTTCGGCACTCGACTGGATGAATAAAACATCCCCGTTTCTTTAAGAATGGGCTCACAGTTAACTATTTCAGCATTCGACGTTTCGCGTCCAATAATAACTGCCGGGTGTTCAAGAATGCAGATGCACCTACTAGATTTTCTACAGAGAAGCTTGACTGGATGGAGAGAGTGGATGACTTTTTCCAAGATTCTCGACTTTGGACCGTCAAGAGGTAATGGATCTTTTTGTTTTTTTTCTTTTAAGAAAATTTATGGATAGATTCATTTCTTTTTGAATGGACCTAGAAAAATAGGACAAAGTTCTTTTCCAAGATTGGATGAGAGAGGGACCCAAAAAAAATGGGTCTCGGAAGGAATCATTTGCACTCATTCCTTCCAAGACCCATTTTTTTTTTGGTCTCCTGATTCGTCTCTCTCTCTCTCTCTTCTCAGTCCATTTCCATAAATATAATGAAAGCGGAGAACCTTTCCCTACTTATTTCTAAAAATCTTTTCTTTATTTTTTTCTCCTGAGTTTATGTATATATCAATTCAAATACTTTTGAGAACGGTCATCCCAATTCTCTGTCGTCTTTTCGGTTTCATCGTCCCAACACTCAGTGGACATAGTCTCAGTGGATTTTGGAGCATGGGTCGTCCGTTCATTGTCCCAACACTCAGTGGATATAGTCTTAGTGGATTTTGGAGCATGAGTCGTCCGTTCATCGTCCCAACACTCAGTGGATTTTGTCTTTGGATCCTCTGAAGATATTTTGGGGGTCTCATGAGATTCTTTGGAAGGTTCGTCCCAACAGGCTGCTGGATCGTAATGGGGAATATTTTCAGGTATGTCTCCCCAACCCTCCGTCTTCCTCGAGTTATTGGAGGAAGTTGACGACAAAGAAGAAGAAGTAGAAGAGCCCATCAAGTTTAAAGGCGTATGCTCATCCGGATGTTCCATCACTTGGAAACAGGACAGATTATCCCATTTCTGGATGAGGTTATCGTACGCTTTTGGGGACGGATCCTTCTCTAACTGATCGTAGGCCTTATCAAAAGCTTGCAGAGGATTGTCTGCTTCCGAGTCCTCTCCTCTTTCTCCGTTCCGTCTGGATAGACGTGATTGATATGAAAATCTCCTTCCATAATATGCCATCGATAGTTGCGCACTTTGTTTTCGGCACAATGGAAATATTTCATCCTTTGATGATGTCGGGCACATTTTTCCCGATACTTCCAAATGATTCCATCTGGCACATAAATTTCCGTCACGGGTTTTTGATAATCCAAGGCTTTAGCAAAGAATTTAGCTTTCTGGCATCCCACCACATAAATCGTGGAGAAGCTGTGAGTGAGCGATTGGAGAATGCGTCCTAAATGGTTGTAGGGAATATGACCCTCGTTCCAACGAAGTCCGTGCCGGTTTCTTGTCAGCCAGGCATTTGTCTTTTGGTTTTTTTCACTCAGTTGGTGGAAGGGGTGAGGAGGAGTAAACGTCAACGATCCCACAGTCAAAAAATCTTTTGTCGCATAGCCCAATTCTTTTAAAACGTAGGTAAATTCACCCTTCTTGTGGTTGTAGGACTGGAAACCCTCTAGATCGAGCACGATAAAGTTTTCTGAACACGCCATGGCGATGAATACGGTGATGTCTTCCACAAACAGGAGCAAAAAAGAGAATCGAAAAGGTATATATGTATAACAGGGAAGATCTAGAAAGGGGGGGGGGAAACAATAAAACGTTTTAGAGTCGTCGTCTTGAAAGAGACATTTTTCTTTTCAAAGGGTTAAGAAGTTTCAAAGGTCTTTTTAAATGAAGTTATGATTATTATCATTATTAAAAAAAAACTAAGAATCAAATCGAGTTTATAGATAACCATATTCATAGGACCAAAGGGACTTACCAGCTCAGTTCACGTCTTCTTCTGTTCTATGAAGAAATCTCGCGGAGGACACACACTTTTATACTCGCGCGACATCTGTCGGGATCGCGACCCCATCTAAATGTCAGGGTCATTCCAACCTCTTAAAAGGATCGGAATGAAAGAAACACTTTGATAAAAAATATATTTATGAAAAGATATCTGAGGGTCGTGAGAACATTTTCTCTCCCCACCCCCCGCCTATTTCAAAAAAAAATAATAAAAAGACTTTCTTGGATCGCGTCAAGATTACAAAACAACTCACAGGACTTGTTTATCTCGATCTTGTCAGGGTCACCGTTTCACATAAGAAGATGGATCGACCCTGAACTTTAGACATGATAAAAATTAACTCTACCCGCCTTTTGTCTGGGAATAGGGTCTCACCGTTTCTAAAAATAGACCAGATCCCATTCTTGGAATTCTATTCTTTAAGAAAGGAGGTATGATGGTCTATCTTTAGAAAGTGTGAGACAACATTCCCAGACAAAAGAGGGTAGAGTTAATTTTTATCATGTCTAAGACATGATAAAAATTAACAAAAAGTTTTTTTTTTTTTTTTTTTTTTTTTTTTTTTTTTTTTTTTTAAAGGCAGAAAAACTTTTCTGAGAGAGCTGAGAAAGATTTTTCCTCCCAATCTTTTTCGACGATGAAAAGGGAAAAACTACTGATCCGATCTCCCTACGCTTTAGGGAAAAAAATACTTATGAAATATTCATGTGTTGAAATTGGCTATTCAAATAAGTGACATTTTGTTTCTCATTGGAACTGTTCAACGGCGAGTCCACTCGTCTCATTCTTTGGGGTAGGGGATGAAAGTACAGCGGTTTGTTGAAATCGATGATAGTTTCCTCTTTAGTCGGCGGAACTGTAAATCTATCCCGTCTTAACTCTTCTAATCTCTTTGAAAGTCTTTCCACTTGCTCTGCTAAGGTTTCCTCGGTACTCATGGTCTCTCTTAGTTTAGGGAAGTCTTGACGTATTGGCTAGAGAACAGAGGGTCTTTTTCTCTCTATACATATATCATGTGGGAGAGTGTGATTTATAAATCCTTGTGAAATCTTTCTACGTCTTGTGTAACTTGGAAGATTCGTCTTGTGTAACTTGGAAAATTCGTCTTCTTCTCGTCGATTGGGCTGGAGTTATAGAAAAGAAATGGGATTGGAAAGAAATCAACATATTACAAAAAAAGGAACTTTTTTTTTTCTATTTTTTTTTCTCTAGGGATTTACATACCATTTCATTCATGAACATTCAAGGGTTCTCTCCAAGACCAAATTTTAGAAGAGGACCACAAAGAGTACACTTGAGGATCCTCTTTCAGGTCTAGGTGAGATAAGGGTTGAGACCAATATTCTTGGGTCTCTAAAGCATCCCAACTTGGACATTTATTATTATTATTAGAAAGTTCATCCTCCTCCTCCTCATCGTCGCACGAGTTCTCCTGGGGAGATTCTTCCGCCTCCTCTTCGTCTTCGACAGCTTTGCTCTCGAAGGGGTAACAATGTAATTTCCGGAAAACGTAACTACCCTCCATCAAATGGTATCGAAAATTTCTCACCTTGTTCTCGGCACAATGAATCATCTTTTGGAAATATTGGTGTCGCGTGCATTTCGACTTGTTCCGCCACTCGGTTTTCCCTGGGATGTAAAACTCATAAACGGATCGCTGGCAGAGCTTGCTGAAAAATTCGGCTTTATCGTATCCATTGACGTAGATCATCTCCACATTTTCGGTCAGTATTTTCAGGATTGTAGGAAGATGCTCGTAGGAAAGACGACCCTCGGTCCATTGCAGGCCGTGTCGGTTATTTGTAGTCTGGTTGACCACAGCTTGATTGCGGGACGATAAGTCATCGTAATGGACAGGAGGGAGAAAAATCATGGATCCGCATAAGGTTAAATCGCAAGTGATGTAGCCCAGTTCTTTCAAGATGAAACATATATCTCCCGTCATTGGATCATAACAGTGAAAGTATTCCATGTCCAGAACAATGTAGGAATCTTTGAGAGGTTTGGTACTCAAAATGTCCATCTTCTTCAATTGAGGAAAAAAAGAAAACAAAATTCTCTCTCTCTCGTTGTGTGTCCTGAAGGAAAAAATGGATAGCGTTCTCTCGCCGTCTAATCTTTTATAGAGAGAGAGAGAGAGAGAGAGAAGGTTGCACGTGACAGGTCGTATGAATTCTGGGAAAGGTCACATTCGTATATATATATTTGTTTTTTTGAATAATATCGTGCGTATCTCAATACACGTCCATCATAATAATAATAAAGGTCACCTTGGAAAGAAAAAGAAATAAAAAACATGGAACTCGTGCTCGAATTTGAAGGTTTCTACGATTCTCAAGGAGCCTTTATTGTGAAAGAATTGGCTTACGTCACATTGGACGGTACTTCTCGAGGGGTATTTGTTTTTAAACCCCCGTTTCCATGGCAAATGCTCACCGAGAAAGAAAAACGAACCGCTGTGTGGGCGAGTGATTATTATCACGGCTTGTCGTGGTACGAAGGAGAAATTCCGTACAGTTATTTTCCATGGGTGTTAACGATGTTGACGGAACCTTTTTCCATGATTTGGGTGCGAGGAGAAATGAAACGGCGGTTTTTAGAGAAATGGTTGCAAAGATCCATTTATTGCATTTCGGGATCGACGCAAGAGATTCTCAAATACAATGGGATCGAACACATGAATTGTCCTAACCATACAAAAGGTTTTTTCCATTGCGCTCTACAAAAAGCGGTTCGGTATCATTATTATTTAAAGACACAGAGAAGAAATTCGCAAGGTCGATCCTGCACAATTCAATCTTGACAGAACTCATTAAAAAAATACATATATCATGTTACTTCTTCAACAGCACAGATGGTTCTGAAGCGAATCTTGGAATTTTGAAATAATAGATCAGGGAGAAATCATTCTTAATAAAATGGTAAAGTCTCGAATCGGCTGGAAGAAAAAAAAATTTCTCAGAGCTGAAAAAAAAAAAAAACTTTTGGTTAATTTTTATCATGTCTTTAGACATGATAAAAATTAATGACCCTCCCTTTTTGTCTGGGAAGGATGTCTTACCCTTTCTAAAAATAGATCATGACTCATCCTTTCTCTAATGGCAATCATTCCATGAATGAATCACGATTTGTTTTTCAATAGAGTGAGACAACATTCCCAGACGAAAAGGGAAGAGGGTCGTTAATTTTTATCATGTCTAAAACATGATAAAAATTAACAAAAATTTTTTTTTTTTTTTTTTTTTTTGAGTTGGAGAATTTTTCTCAGCTCTGAAAATTTTTTCCAGCCGACTCGAGACTTTACCATTTATATTTACGAATAGTCTTTGGATTATTTATTTATTTTCTTTTAAAAAGAAAAATTCTGAGCTAGACCTATCTATTGGCTTAACATTCTGGTCATAGAAACAGTCTAGAATCTCATTTTATTTTTCGAGGCTAATGCACGGGTTCTCCAATCAAAAGGATTACTATAAAGGGATTGGTTTGAATGCATTTATCTGCAAATGTTGTAGGATTCTGTTGTTGAGAAGGGGGTATATTATTATTATTATTATTATGATGATGATGATGATGATGATTGTGGCAAATTCGTTTTCTACATGGAAGTCTAATCTCCTCCGAAGACCTTTTCTGGGGATCGTCGATAGATGGTTTTTCAATAGGAATCGTTTCCCTCGGATCCTCAAGAGATAGAGGGGGGGGTCCTGTCTTGAGACATGAAGCGGTCTCTCCTCCTCCTCCTCCTCGAGAAGTCTTGAGAAAGGGAGAGGATTTTCGGTTCCCTTATTCTCGAGGGGTCTTGACAAATTGAGAGGTCCCTCCTCTTCGAAAGAGAGAGAAGTTTTGGTTTCCTTATCCTCGAGGGGTTTTGACAAATCGAGAGGTCCCTCATTTTCGAGGGGTCTTGATAAATGGAGAGGTTTTTCATCTTCGAGGGGGTTTGATAAAGGAAGAGATCCCTCCTTCTCGAGGGGTCTTGATAAATGGAGAGGTTTTTCATCTTCGAGGAGGTTTGACAATGGGAGAGATCTCTCCTTCTCGAGGGGTCTCTCTTTCTCAAGGGGTTTTGAGGAAGGGAGAGGTTTTTCATCCTCGACGGGTTTTGACAAACGGAGAGGAATCTGAACAGGCTTCTCCTCATCCCCATCATTATCGAAGAGGATGAGGATAGGCTTTTGGAAAGGTTTTTTCTTTTTCTTCTGAACACGCTCCTCTTGATGCTCGGGGAGAGGGATGGGGTAGTTGTTCCACCATTCTATTTTTTCTTGCTCGAGGATTTTTTCAAAAGTCGTAGCTTCTCTAAGATGAGACGAACGAGGAGAGTCCTCGAGAAGAATATAATAGGTATTCTTCCCAGTCTTCTCGATCGAGAGAGGTTCGTGCAAACATTTATGCAACCATTCACTGAAATGAACGAGAATCCCTTTTGTCTTCTCAAGACGATCCATAATCCTATTCATTTGCGAGACGGTTAGAAAGTGGGACGTGTAAAAATATTTGGCTCGTTTCATTAACAAAATTTGTGCATCCAAAGGTGGAATGTCACGAGCCATCAACACGTTTTCGTCGGACAAAAATTCGTCCCGCATCTTTTGATAACTCCCCACGGTATAATAACCCGCACATTTTGAAAAATCGGAGGCTTTCAGGTAAACGACTCCTTGGATGATATAAAAGGAAAGATCAACATATTTATATTTGAAAGGAATACACGTAGTGAGCCGGGGATGCCTCCTCATGATCCACTTGGACAAAAATACTACTTTGGGGCTCTCCCCTTTTATTTATAGAGAGAAAGAGAGTGTGACCTTCCCTTCCCTCCTCCTCCTCTCTCCCTGCTTCCTCTATCTCTGGACGTCCTTGGATTGGAAAGGGTGACTTTGAAAAAAAAAAAAAAAAAAAGAAGGTCATGGTTGGATAATTTTTTGTTTATTAAATTATTACTTTCACTTCCTCATTCCCACACACATTCATCTTTTTAAGAAAAGAAAAAGATATCATGGAGATAATATTTCTTGGAAAGAAGAGAGAGAGAAACAAAAAAAATAAATAAAACGGACGTCATAGAGCCTCTATGTGTGTCTGTGTCTGTCTATATATAAAAACGCGAGAGTACTGGGCGAGATCATTTCTTTTCCATTGGGAGCCATGTCGCTATTAGACGTTTTTCCAACTCAACGGATTTCGAACGGGGAGGATTTGAAGACGCTAAAGCAAATCTCCAACTTGAAAATTTTTTTGGCGTGTCATTGTGCGACATTTATTCCGCATTTACCACCTCATCAAGCGATCGTTTCTTTCAACCAACATGTCGAATCCTCCAACCTGCTCGTTCAGAATATATACAGAAATTTATTCGAATCGCAACAAACGAAAGAGGAATCTCCCTTCTCTTGGAATCGGATGGATCGAGCTTTGAGACGGCCCATTCAAACAGACCGGCGATATACAGATCCGCGCACGAGTTTTCGGTGGAAGAATATTTTTCTCACGAAACGATATTTTACGTTTGGAGTGAGAACGACGGCTGAGGACGAAGTTCATATTGTTCAAACCACAGCCGCTCCTCTCGCCTATTACGAATCATCGTCCCCCAATCTGAAGGAAAGAAGTTTTAAAGTCAGCGACAGGATGAAATATAAGAAATATATTCTAAGACCTTTTCAAAACTATGTCGTTCCCCCGAAAACGCAATATCTCATCGTCACGACCCAGAAGAGTCTCTTTCTCGTCGATCGGTGCTCGTACTCGCTTTGGAAACAATTGAAAGAGGAGATTTCTTTCCAATCGCCGATGATGTTTCAAGAAAAAGAAGAAGAAAACTCTCCGCCACCTTTACCCATCCCTTCCTTAGATGATAAGAGGAGCTGGACCAAACCGTCGTCATGGCCCGAAACAAAATCGACCCGGCAACGGAATGAAATTGAAGTCATCACAATTGAAGATGAGGAGGAAGAAAAAAATTACCTCTTAAAAAACGGTCGACTTACCGGAACCTACCTGGCGTGCAAGATCCGCTTCAGAATCCAGAAGTTTCTTCTTCTTCTTCTTCTTCCCCGACTTGTTCAAACAGGCAACCTCTTTCGGACTCCTCACAGACAGAACTTCTTCTAGTATCCTCTTCTTCTTCTTCTTCTCCTCCAACCTGTCCCGACATCGTAGAGGTAGAATGTCAGACGGGTCCACAAGCTTCAAAAAGTCCCGACATCGTAGAGGCAGAATCACAGCCGGGTAAACAAGTTCCAACGGGTCCAGAAATCATGGAGGTAGAATCGCAGCCGGGTCCAGACATCCTAGATCCCTCCACTCATCCCAAAGAGACTTCAAGTGTTTCAAGACAGCCTTGTGAGGATCCAGCCCTTCCCGTATGGAATGATTATATGGACTTACAAAATTTGGTGCAACAGGAAGGAGAAGAAAATAATCATACGGATGGGTGGGTCAAAGACTGTTTAGATCATTTAACCTCGAATGAAATTGAACTGTTATGGAATTGCATTTCTGAAATCACATCGGAAATGGGATAAAAACCAAAACAAAAAAAACAATTTTTTTAATAACAAATTGGAGGAGGGTCATGATGTCAATTTTTAAAAAAAAATATTATATAGAGTCCAATCTTGGTGGTTCACTTCAGTTTTCCAGCATGAGGTGATCCACGTTTCCCGAAATATGGATCCCATTCCAAGAGAGATTGTGTAGAGCCTTCACTTCAGTTCTTTTTTTTTTCTACCAAGAGGAGAGGGTCCCCAAAGGGCTACCCATGTCCAAAGAGAGAAAGTGTAGAGCGTTCATTTCAGTTTTTTTTCCAAGTTTAGGGGAGGGAGGTCTCAAAATGACACCCCCCATTTTCAAAGAGAGATGGTGTAGAGCGTTCATTTCTGTTTTTTTCCAAAGTTAGGGTGTTTTCAAATGGCTACCCATTTCAGAGAAAGAGAGAGAGAGAGAGACAGAGAGAGAGAGAAGGTGTAGAGCGTTCATTTCAGTTTTCCAACATTAGAAGGTCCCAAAATACCTTCTGAATTCAAAGAAAGATCGTGTAGAGCGTTCATTTCCAGTTCTCCAAGATCAGAAGAAGAGGGTCCGCTTTTCCCAAAAGGGCTTTCCGCATTCAGAGACAGCGAAATGCAGACTTCAGTTTTCTCCCTCCCCAAGAATAGAGGGTCCCAAAATGGCTTCCCATTTCAAAGAGAGAGGGAGAGGCGTTCATTTCCATTCTCCAAGATACGGTCGTCTGCTTTTTCCCAAAATGGCTTCCCAATTCAAAGAGAGAGAGAGAGAGAGAGTAAAAGGGTGTGTAGAGCGGTCATGTTCATTCTCCAAGATAGGGTCCTCAGCTTTTTCTCAAAATGGCATCTCCCCATTCAAAAAGAGATCGTAACCAATTTTTTCCAGTTTTTTCCAAGATGGGGGGGGAGAAGAAAACCTAGGATGGAATAACACGACACACAGAGAGAAAGAGAAAAAAAAAACGCCATCTTGTCATTTTCTGATAGGGTACCGGTGTTCGAATACTTTTGTGACCGACTGTACATACTATTTATACCCTTTTTAAATCGATCTCACTAGCAGTGGCGTAGCGAGGAGGCAAGGGTGTATGATGTTCTAGGCGCCGCTCGCAGAGGGGCGCCAAATGGTCTCCAAACAAGATTTTCATCATATCACTGTGTTGTTTTTTCGAGGAGGGGCGCCAGAAAGGTATTTCGCCCGGGCGCCAGTTATGCTCGCTACTCTATTGCTAACTAGTGTTGTGTTGAGCCAACACTAGTGTTGAAAACCGCTCAACATTGGTAGTTCGGTCTGAGTTTCGAATCCCGCGAACGGGCTGGCTGGGCGTTTCCGTGGCACTCAAACCTGGTTTCAAACATCGCCATTAGCATATACATTAATGTTCATCTAATTAAATTATTTATTTTAAACTACAAGATTTTAATAATATTTAAAGCTGTTACAGCCGTAATTACATAAAACCAAACACTTTTTACATCTGAATAAAAAATACACAAAACTGATGTAATGTCTAAAAGCAGAACACATAATCTTATAACTAATTATAAATCATGCATTAAAATATTTACAAGAATTTAACTAAAAAATATACAGGAATTTAATTTGAATTATACAGGAGATTCTAAAAACTACTGGAAATTGACATTCATATTGGTACAATATGAATGTCGCTACTTAAATAAATTTTTAACTAAAACATAATAATAATGTTGAATTTAGGTTGTGCATAATTTGAATCTATACTGCGTATTCATTAATGCTTTTGTTAATGTATTACATTTTGATACCCTACAAATTAAAATAAAAGTAGGGAGGAATATATCATAATTTAAAACCGAAAATTTCAAAATTTATAAATAACTCCTTAAAACATGAAATTAAGTACATTAATATAGACATTAGTTTAAAATTATAAATTAAAAGTATGTACCTGTTCTTTAGATGTGAAAAAGAAAAACACCAAATATATTATTTTCACTAGAATTAAATTTAGGAATTGCTTACCTGATCGATCAATAACCAGAAGCCTATATCATACAGATATAAAAACAAGTGAATTATTCCTTACCAGAAATAATTCAGGAGTTATTGCTGTCTTTGATGTGGATGCTCCGGTAAAATATGGAGTTAATTTATTGATAAGAGTTTGATAAGTCGAAATTATCCAATGAAAGTAGAATCGTCAGCATCAAATCAGCGAAACACTCGATTCAGAGAACAGTTTTTCGCAATTCTTAATAAATTTAAATATCCATTACATATACTTCCAAAAACTATCCGTGACATCCGCCGCCTTCAGTTTAGCTCTAAAGCTGCGTTCAGACGGAGGGGTAAAGGGCATAGGTGGTTAAAGCCGAGCTCCGTTACCAAGGCAAGACTCACAAAATCTGGTTTAGGGCTCGTAACATAGGGTTCAAAGTTTTCAACTTTACGCCGAGTTTGGGATAAGCGTCGACCAATAAGAGCGAAGCTAAAACAAAGCGGCGTTCTCCAGAAGGTTTCGCTGTCACGAAACAAGTAGAGCGAAAGCGGGAAATCAATCGAGCAGGAGAACAACGTGGGAAAGCTGTAGACACATCCACGCATGCGCAATTTTAGCTTCTCTCATTGGCCACGGCTTACACACCGGTCTCGCAGGTGTGAACGGAACTCCCATATTTTATGTCCTTATGACTATGCCTCTATGCTCTTTACGCCGCCGTCTGAGCGCAACCTAAAACGACAGTAAGAAAGTTAAACGGCAGCTACCCAGCCGACGAAAAAATTTCCGACGTGTCGATTTCTGTAATGATCGAGATGATGATACGAGACTCGCTCTTTGTCGAGTAGATCGGAAAAAACGACCCGTTCTTCCATCTCGACAGTGTCCAGACTAGGGCCCCTAGATATTTGGCTTCGTCAACCGAATTTCTTCATCAAAGAGAAGAGGTCTTGGTGGTGTGGAATTTGTTTTCCTTTACGAAAATTATCGCTTGTGATTTTTCAGTGTTATCTGCAATCCTCTAAAGAATGAGCAGTTTTCTAGATGATTAAGGTAACTGGACAACTGTAGCTGTAGAAGCTTGGGTCATAATTGCAGTATCATCTGCGAAAAGAACAATGGCAATTGATGGGTCTTTAGGGACATCGTAAGTGTAAATGTTATATAAATATGGTAAAAGTACATATCCTTGGAGCAATCCTGCGAAAATATTTCTCATGGCAGAAACAGAATTGCCAATTTTCACTGCAAAGTTTCTGTCTTGGAGACGGGTAGCAATAAGTCTAATACAATGATTGGGGAAATTCGTAAATAAGTCTCTGGTGCCATACCCTATCAAAGATTTCGCAATGTCAAGGAAATGGCTCCGGTAGGGAGCTTACAATTGAGAGGGTCAGTAATATAGTTGATGGCACGAAGCAGCTGGTGATTAGAACTATGAAGATTATGGAAGCCAAACTGTTCTGGAATGTAGGAACTCTGTGGAATGATTTGATTAAGATGATATAGAATAATTTTTTCAGCTATTTTAGAAAGGTGACTGAGAAGGCTAATTGGGCGGTATTTCTGTGGAATTGTTGAATTTTGAGGTAGTTTTGGGAAGACGACGATGATGGCATGTTTGCATATATTAGGAAAGTAAGACAACTTAATGATAGATTTGATTATCTTAGTCAGACAACCCCAAATTATTTCTTATTATTATCTTACCCCAAATTATTTCTTCTTATTATCGTCTTATTTGGTTATCTTAGTCAGCATTGATAGGAAGATGTTTTAGAGCCTTGGTAGAAATACCATCAACACCAAGAAGTTTTTTGGGTCTTTAGGAACTATATAATCGGCAACCAGCTTAGGCTTGGCGAGGAATGTAAAGTTCAAAGGACCTGGGATTTTTCGGAAGGTATTAACAGCATCATTAACTTTGGAGATATGATTATTATCGTAATGGGTAGGTAGCATTAGGTGTAAACGTTTCTTATAGTATATCTGCAAAGGTATTAGCTTTATCTTCGTCTGAATAAACCATCCCGTTAGTGCCATGAAGTGGCAGAATTTGCTTGAAGGGTTTCTTAAATTTCTTTGCAATGTCAAAAAGAGAATTATTTTCAGTTGCAAGGAAGTTTCGCCAGCATTGCGTCTTGAAGTTACTATTGTCGTTTTTGATGTCACGTTAAAGAGCATTCAGTTGCATTTTGAGCCTTGGGTCTCTTGTATTTTGCCAGTTTTTCCTAATACGATTTTTCCATTTGATTTTTTGTGTTATGCTGGCTGGAAGAGGAAGAAAAGGACGGGAATTGATGAATTTATCCGTAGAGAAATTGATAACATGTTAAATATAGGTGGTAAATTTCTTGATTTCAGATTCAATATCGTCTTCATTAATGATGGAGGGATTTCCAGGAATAGTATCTGAAATGATTTTTGCGAATTTTTTCCAGTCTGTGAGACCAATATTCCTGCCCAGTGAAGGTAAGTAACTATTTATGCTGATTTTAAGAAAGATGGGATTATGGTCAGATCAGAGAGCTGAAAAAACAGAAATCTGGCAATTATAGTCGAGGTTGTTGGATAGAAAAATGTCAATAATAGAAAAAAGTCAATAATAGAAGAGCTATAGCGGTAACGCGTAGGTTTATCAGTGGCATGAATGGTATAATTTTTACTTTGAATCATGAAAAATTTGGCGCCCTTTTTTGTTATTAGCTCCTTGATTCCAGCATTGAAGCTTAGCATTGAAACTCTTCCAATTAAAGCAGGTGAGTTCATTGATACTCGCTGGCTATATTCGAATCTCTATTTTGGTGCGAACGCCTTACTGCGCATCGGCGGTTGCCACACAATTATTTAAAGCATTTTGAATGAGATACTAATTTACACCACTGGTCGTCACGATTGAACTTATACTGTAGGCGTGTTTGCGAAGCCAGTGCCTTGATGTGGTTGATCATTGTAGTAGTGGCTGCTGCTCCAATGTATGAATAAGCTTAGTTGGGTTATTTATTGCACTGTTGAGCGTGTGACGTCATTCGTCATTTTCCACCAGGTAGGCAGATATGCGTGACTGTTGTTATTATCAAGGTGGGAGGGCATTTTTTGCCTACGAATGTTGTTCTCTTATGTTGCATTTTCCTCAGGGCGACTTTTATCTACAAGGATAGGAATTGCGACGCCAGAAGCTCCCTGTGTCCTTGGAAATAATAAATATAAGTTTGGGGGATCTAGCTAGGGTCTATTCCGCTGAAGTCAAACTTCGAACTGTGAAACCGAAACCTTATTCGGTCGGTCTTGCCGACATTCGGATATCTTTCCTGGTACAAGCATCTGATTAAACATTGGCGACCGCCACAGTAACACGTGTTTTGGTTATCTGACCCCTGTTACTAGCTATATGGTTTTTATAGATGTGTTGGGACTAGAAAGTACTACCTTTGAATGTATACATAACTCTGTAATAATTGTTTTAAATTTGAATGGGCTTCCTCAAAACTGTTTGATAAATCTTTTCATTAACTTTTGTTCCAATACAGCTAGAGTAATGTTGGGAAAAGAGTAAGCTCGGTGGGATTCACACAAATTTTCCTACCATTGCACCATTGCAATTTGACATTTCATATCTCATCATTCACAGTCAACCTTAGATGATTAAAATATTAATGATATGTAGCATTCTAATATACTTCTTGATAAATTACATGCTTTTTATCACCAATCACCAAAAGATTAACAAGAAAAAAATGAAACTGGAAAAAATCTAGCTTTTGAAATATTAAAAAATTCTCCGCATGTTTGTCCAACGATAGGCAGCAGGCACTTTCGAATATTCCTTTGCTGTGTGGAAAAACTAGTCAGCATTTTGCAATTATTTTATGTTAAAGAAAAAAATATTTAATTTCATATTATCTGGTTCAATGTTCCGTCTTACTTTCTTCGGGAACATGCAAGGACCTGACTCGGAACAGAGAGCTTACTAAAGCTATGTTCAATAACTGTGGGAAGTAGACAGGATACACAAGAAGGGTATACAAAACCCTTTATTTTTCTCTATTTACAATAACTTCCGTACTTCGGAATACAAAGACCCACTACTTGTGGTCTAAACGTAAAAATATAAAAATAAAACTAAACTCTTAACTTTGAAATAAGAAACGTGGAAGATTGCCTTATATTAACAGGAAGCCGTATGTAGTACAGAGAACTGTGAACACTACAATACGTTTAAAAATTATCAAGAGGATTAAACCTCTGGCCTGGAAGGCAACCAGCAACTGAGTAAACTTCTAAGGTAAGCGGCCTGCTTCGACTAACTGCTTCCTCTCTCTCGCTTGGCAAAAAGCCACAACTTAAATACTTGGCGCTCGCCAGACAAACTTTGCATAAGTACGTTAACGCTTATAATTCTGGCCGGAAGTAGAAAATAAGAAGTGATAGTAAAGATTTAAAATAAAATAAACGTTAGTAAAACTTAAGATCCTTACATACTTCCCGCCAGAGTTAATTAGTTTGAAACTGAGGTCTAAAACGACCTTGTTGAAAACTTTTAGCTCTAGAATCTAACGCGAGGCCAATCTTTTACAAACATTTTTCGCTAGAAACTAGAAATTTAAAAGAAAGAAATTTGTTTTTACAATAGCAGCTCCCAGGATACGCAATTTTTTCATCTGTACTGCATCTAAACAGGAGCTTTTATTCAAATCTGATTCCTTCCAGAGATCTGGAAGGAAAACTAGTTTAATGAAATGTTACACAATGAAATGGCAAGTAACATGTATAATTATATTTCTCTTAACATTCTTATTTCATTCATGACTATTTTAATTATCTCTCCCCGTGCTCTCTGACATGTGTTGTAAAAGAACACCAAACACGAATGTGTTTCTGTGTACGTGTTCAACACTTCCTCCTACAATCAAAACACTAACGTGTTAAAATTCAACATACCAAGACCTCGTAACACACCCTAATTTCAACTCTAAACCCTGAGGTACTATTCTGAAAGTGGCTAAATCTGAAGTGTAGCGTCAGAGAGCCTAACTACATCATTCAACCTTTAACACATATTCACCATGATTTAGTCTTTTTACAGTCACTCGAATAAAAAAAAAAATAACATTACTTTAACTTTTACCATATCACGGTATTTCTTAACATTTAAAATAACAGTTCACATTGTATATAAGAACATATTAACATGCCGTTAATTTTACACATTTGAAAACATACATTAGTAGTACATTGTTAACTTCTATTCTTTTCAAAGCAAGTGCCAATTCTTTCTACATTGAAATACTACATTTCAAAAAGTCTTTCAGACTAAAACTTCTTTCTTGCCAGAATGTTTTAAATAAAATTTATACAATAACTTGTACAATATTTAAGTATTTACACATCGCTATTATACATCAACTTTAGTTTTACGCGCGAGTAATTGAAAAATATAATACCAAAATCGGTAACAACTCATTTCTCGCCCATTTGGCGATAAAGGTAGACCTCGCATGAGGTAAAACTTCTTGAAATCTGCCACTTGCAGTAAGAATGAAAGATTAACTTAAGTTTGCAAAGTAACATAAAATTTTACTTATCTTTGTGATATTCGGACATTCTTTTCTGAGCCCAGTCCTGGAAAGTAGCGTAGATTGTTGTTTGATTTATCCTCCTTCGTGTGCGGGCTCGCCCTTCAGTGCCTTCCTCTAGAAGCTTTCTTTTTTTCCAGTTCGGTCACCCTTGAATACCTTCTTTTTCGCCTCTGCCTGTGGTCTTGGCCGTTTGATGGCAGCTGGTCTTGGCGGAACTGGGAAACTTCTTTCGTGTTCCTGCTTGGACCTCATTGCTGGCCGTTCAAATTTTCCTTGTAACTTTTCCTCCGCCGCTGGTGGCCCTTCCGCAGTTCGGCGACATTTGCTGCGGAGAGCCCTGTCGGATGAGTAGATCTTCCGTTTTAGAGCCGGGTTATAGTTGCCGTCATTTCTCCTGGCTCTCTTTGCATTCGTCGTACTTCTCCCTTCTTCATTCTGGGCGTGTTCGTGAGCTCTCTTTTCTGGACGGTGGAACGGCTTCTTTTTCTTGTTACCTTCAATTTTCCCGCGGGGAAACTTTCTTTCCACTTGCTCCTGCCTCTTAATGGCTTGCCCTTGTACTTGTCGTTGTTCCACCTCTGGAGCTTGTGCCTGCGGTGTCTGCCGTGCCGGATCCTGCAAAAGATCTGTAAATATTTGCATTTTATTACGATCATAGTAGGGTTTGATTTGATCAATGTTTGCGGAGCAGGTTTCACCATTTCTATCTTTTAACACGACTACAGCGTGAGTTATTTTTTCTATGACATATGGTCCTTCAAATCGTGGAAAAAATTTGGCAGATTTATCTTCTGGTGCTGAAGAAAGTGAATGCTTAATTTTTAAAACTTCATCCCCTACTTTATAAGTTACTCCCCGTCATTTCAAGTCATAATATAGCTTTAGTTTTCTCTGTGCTACTTCAGTATTCTTTTTTGCTTCTTTAATTAGTTTTTCTATATCACCCATTTTAAATTCTGGGGCTCTTTGTTGCACATAAAATAATTTATCTAACGGCGTTATAATCTTCCTGCCTAAAAATAACTCAGCAGGACTTTTGCCCGTTGTATCATGTTTTGCGGTCCTAAGGGCGAAAGCAAATTCATTGACATAGTTATCCCAGCTTTTATGAAAATTTTTAACATAACTACGGATAATTTTCAATATATTTCTATTGACCCGTTCCGCTATATTTGATTGCGGCCGATACGGGACCATTTTTAAATGACGTATGCCCAGTTTTTGGCACATGTCTTCAAATACATTACTTACAAATTGAGGACCATTATCCGATATAACTTTTAGGGGCGCCCCTTATTTTAAAATATATTTATTTAAAATAGAATCAGTAACTAATTTTGCGAAGGCTCGTTTTAAGGGAACAATTTCGGTCCACTTACTAAAATGATCAACCATAACAAGGAGATAGCGACTTTTATTTAACTGACTTTTTGGGAAAGGGCCCAATAAATCGATGCCAATTATTTCATTTGGAAATTCGGATTTAATACTATTTAGAAACCCGGCCGAGCGGAAATTAATATAATTAACTGCTTGACATATTAGGCAGGACTGGATATACGCCCTTGTTAACTTTTGCAGTTCAGGAATATAGACTGTCTCGCGTACGCGTTGGATAGTTTTTCGAATACCAGCATGAGAAGCTAAAGGGCTGTCATGGAGCTCCTGCAGGATATTTAATCTAAGACTATCTGGGATAACAGGTCGAAATTCGTTGTTGAAATTCGTAGTTTTTGTATAAAATTATAGACCATCTATTAGTTCGTAATGGGCCGCCCTATTTCTTATCGCCACAATATCTTGGTGGCTAAAATTTTCAGGATCCTTTAAATACTCATAAATGCTTCCAAACTCAGGATCCTACCCAGTTCGGTTATTACAGTTTCTCGGGAATTTATTGTACAGGCTGTGAGCATTGCCACCTTTACAGTATTACCTTGTTCATCTATTTTAATTCTTGATAGGGCATCTGCTACGATATTTTCCTTTCCGGGGGTATGCTTGATTACCAGATTATATTCTTGTAGCTTGAGTGCCCATCTTATTAACCTTGGGGATAAGTTTTTCCCTGAGTACAATCTATTTACCGCCGCATGATCAGAGTACACTGTTATTGGCGTCTTTCCAAAATAGACTCGGAACTTTTGCACTGCTCACAGAACTGCAAGTGCCTCTCTCTCGGTTGCGGAATAGTTTCATTGTGTTTGATTTAAAGTTCGGATAAAAAATGCCACGGGCTGTTGATTTTGCGAAAGTACCGCTCCTACCGCATAATCCGAAGCATCCGCTGAAATTTCTAAATTCTCATCCTTTTCAGGAAATTTCAACACAGGGGCTTGCGTTAATGCTTGTTTTAATTTTTCAAAAGCACTATTGGCTTCGGCCGTCCACGAGAATCTTGCCTTTTTCCTTTTTAATTTTAACAATGGGTCAGCAATAGCTGCAAAGTCTTTTATAAAGGACCAATAATATGAACAAAGTCCTAGAGAAGAAGAGAGCTTCTTTGCCGTGTTCGGAGTCGGATACTTTTGTACAGCGATTATTTTTGATTCGTCTGTCTCGATTCCCTTCTGAGATATTTTTTAACCTAAATATTTTAATTCAGGGGCTGCAAATTTGCACTTTTCGACATTAACTTTTAGACCGGCCTCATTTAATAAAGCAAACACTTGTCTTAAATCCTGTACATGTTGGCCCAGATTATCACTAGTAATAATGATATCGTCTAAATAGATAAATGTGGACTTTCCAAGAACAGGTATTAACACAATGTCCATACATCGCTGAAATGTTGCCGGCGCCCCTGAAAGGCCAAACGGCATACGCAAAATGCATAAGTGCCAGACTTGGTTATAAAAGCAGTCTTAGGCACGTCCTCAGGCCTAACCCCTATTTGAAAAAACCAGTCGTTAAGTCTAAAGTCGTCATATATTTGGTGGATGTTATGTTCCTTAGAATTTCTTCAATAATAGGTAACGGATATACCGGATATTTAGTTATGGAGTTTAATTTACGGTAGTCAATTGCGAATCTCCACCTTTTTGGATGTGTCAAAGGATAGTCATTATTTTTCTTACATAAAACCACCGGGCTAGCATAACCACTTGAGATGGGCGTTATGATCTTTTTACGTAGCATATGGGTGATATCCCATTCTATAATTTCCTCCTTATTCTTATCATACCGGTATGCTTTGTGGCGAACTGGCATTGAATCTCCGGTGTCAATACTATGGTAAGTAACCTGAGTAAATCCTGGAATATCACTGAATAACGAAGCAAATTCACTTACCACTTGTCGGATTCTTCCTTGCTCGTCATTAGGCAGGTGGTCAAGATTTAACATCGGCGGTTCAGCCTTTTCTCCACGAACTGGTTTCATTGTCAGCTTAAGGGACGCTTCATTAAAATCTAGCGTTGCTTGTGCCTCTGAAAGAAAATCTATTCCTAAAATAATATGTGCTTGCAGATTCTTTACTAATCTACACTTACTTACATTAAAATCTAGCGTTGCTTGTGCCTCTGAAAGAAAATCTATTCCTAAAATAATATGTGCTTGCAGATTCTTTACTATAAAAAACATAACCTTTACTTGTTCGACCATGATACGGACATACAGCGGTAATTTACCTATACACTTACATTTTTCTCCTTGCGCCGCTAACACTGTCGTATTATCCGAATTATATATGCGGTATTTCCGAAAATACTTCCTAAAAAAATCTTCTGCCACACAGGAACACTGCGCGCCTGTATCCAGGAGTGCGGTGGCTGGGATATTATTCAACAACACTTCAATCTTCGGAAGAGTCAAATTTTTCACCATTACTGTATTTAACTTGAAGGAAGAGTATTTCGTGGCCTTCGGATTTCCGCACCCTCCCGTCAGCAGAAATCCGTTTTAGTTTAAATTATTTTTCATTTCCGTGCTTTCCTTCTTTTTCCACTGGCCTTGAGACTTTTCCTGGATTGCTATTGAACTGTCGACGTTCGCCGGCTGTTTTTGAATGCTCGGGTTTCCTTGCCCACTGATTCGCTTTGCTTCCGTAGCCGTGTGCTTGAGTTTGCTGTAGTCGTGGCGCACCAAATTGGTTTCGCTGTTGATATTGGCGTCTTCTTTTAATGTCCGCCGTTCTTCTACTTTCAAACTGGATTGCTAGCTCAAATAACTTTTCCAATGTAGTCGGATTTCTTAATTCAATAAAGTCTTGCATTTGGGGCAGTAACCTCGGCAAAATCACTTGAATTATCTCAGGATCCGGACGGTTTCCATACAAGAGTTTGAAGACGTGAATTTTTCTTAAAATAAAGCTTGAGATTTTCGATTCTTTGCTGATATATACTAAAAAGTTCCGTTTCTAATTTCGCACGATCCCTTACAACAGGGAAGGCTTTTAGTAGGGCAGTCTTGAAATTTTCGTAAGTATAGGTGGGACTTCCTGCTTGACCCAAGAGACTTCTGCCTATACATTTGAACCAATTAACGCTTAAAAGACGGGTGACCTAAGAATCGGCCAGAGCTGATGTGTCTCAGAAAGACGGCTGTGGCCGAAATATCGGCCAGAGAATTCCTCCCCCCAATCTTTGAGGGTGCGGAGATAGTCATTGTCCAAATAACCTCTGCCAATTATGGGAGATGACCTTCGCGCGTCCCAACTGTGGGGGTTCGTAAATTCCCTTTCGTTTCCCTCAGCAGTGAAATCTTAGCTCGGGGCAAAATCTTTCAGTTGTGTCAAAGAATATTTGTTCTTCCTATATGTTCTTTGGTTGCGTTTTGCGTGATTTACTTGCACTCTAGAACTCTGCACTAATACTTGGCTGTGCTTTACTTTCGCTATGTATAGAAGAAAGAAAGGCTTAACTCAAGAAGAAATCGAGCAATTGCTTCAAGATCTTGAAAATGAAGCTTTTGGTGACAGTGATTCCGAATGCGAAATTGATAATGATGAAGGAAAAGAGGTGTCTTCCTTTACGGAATTTCAGTCTGTTTCGGAAGATGTTGCAGATAAAGGAAAAAATATTAATGAATTTCATCTGGAAGACATAGATATAAATTGGATTGATCCTGATATTTCGATGAAAACGGATACCTATTCATTTAAAGGAACTAACGCATTAAAAGGAAATGCTGCAGAATGCAGTAATGAAATTGATTTTTTCGAATGCGTATTTCAAATGCATTTACTCGATTTTATAACACTCGAAACAAATAAATGTGCCGAGCAATTTTTCGAGTTAACTGAAAGTGTTTCTAAAAAAGCTCATTCTGTGAAATGGAAAAATGTAAGTGCATTGGAGCTAAGGAAATTCTTAGCTCTGACTCTGCTTATGGGGCACATTGATAAAGATAGTTTAAAAGACTACTGGTCGACTGATGAGATGATCGAAACCCCATTTTTTGGAAAAGCTATTGCAAGAGATCGATATTTAAACATTCTTCGATTTCTTCACTTTTCTGACAATAAATTAGCACCGAATAAAGAAGATCCCGAGTACGACCGCATGTGGAAGATTCGAAATGTCTTTGAAATATTAAATTCTCGCTTCAAAGAAATATATGACCCTACAGAAGAACTTGCGGTTGATGAAGTTATCGTTGCTTTTAAAGGTCGAGTAGTCTTTCGGCAGTACATCCCGAAAAAGCGAAAACGTTTCGGTATTAAAGTCTACAAACTTGCAGATAAAAATGGGTATACGTTCAACATGCGTGTGTATCTGGGGAAGGATAAGGTTTTAGGCGATGGAGAAAAATGTTCTGCACATCGAACTGTCACTGGACTTGTTGAATGTGTTAAAGGAAAAGGACATAAACTTTTTATGGATAATTTCTTTTCATCCCCACAATTGTTTCTTGAACTTCACCGTAAGTATAAAATAAACAGCTGTGGTACCGTTAGGTCAAATCGAAAATATTATCCAAAGATTCTGGCCTCTCCACGAATGAAAAAAGGTGAATGCAGAGAATTATATTCACAGGGTATGGCAGCTACGTGCTGGAAGGATAAGCGAGAGGTTTTTATGCTGAGCAACATGCATAATCCATCCAGAGAAATAGAAACTGGATCCGAAAAGCCAGATGTAATAGCTTGTTACAACGCTAATATGGGTTATGTAGATCTCAGCGACAGAATGGCTAATAGCTACACATTTGGGCGGAAAACTCTGAAGTGGACAAAAAAATTATTTTTCCACTTATTAGACCTGTCTATTTTGAATGCTTTCATTTTGTTCAAAATGAAAAACCCTGGGATAAAACATAAAAATTTTCGACAGAATTTAATTTATCAAATGGTTCAGAGAAGTTTTGCTGAAGAACCAAAGGTAATGTCCTCGCCTAGAACTTCACAATCCGTTAAACGGAAACTTTCAACGAACAACCTCGACCAGCACTGGCCATTTCAAACTAAAGTTCAGAGACGTTGCGTAGTTTGTTCTAAAAACGGAATTAGGAAAAGAACTTCAGTTTCCTGCAAGAAATGTGACATTGGACTATGTATAAATTGTTTTGAAATTTATCATACTAGTAGACTTGAGACAGATATACAAATTTAATTCGAGAGTAGCTATCATATGAAATATATAAATTTGAAACAAACAAAAACAGAAAAAAAAGGCCTATTTTTAGGCTGAAATTTGAAAATAAGATTCATCTATATCCAGTCAACCTATACACCTGTATATATACATTATATATATATATATTTACATACATATATATATACTTACATATAGACATATACATACATATGTATATGTAAATATGTACATATATGCATATATATATGCGTAAGTATACATATGTATAATGCACTTATATGTATATATACATACATATATGCGCGTGTAATACATATACAGACACACGTACGGTTATAACGTACATATTACAGGCGTGTGTATATACCAAACACGCATACTGATATATATATATATATATATATAATCTATCAGCGGTCGAGTGGTTAACATCACTGAACACTGGCAGTTCGACTCGAACCTCAACAAACGAGCTGGCTACATGCCTGGTTTCCTCTACTGTAGCCTACAAACCAGTTTCCTTAGAGTGGGGCCCACTAGCGGCCGAGCGGTAAAGACGTTGAACACTGGTAGTTCGGTCTGAGGTTCGAATACCGCGAACGGGCTGGCTGCATGGGGGTTTTACTCGTTTTTCCCATGTGTAACGTGCATACTAGCCAGTTTCCCTTAGAAGGTCTTCCACGAAAGGCATCCTTCCCTTTAGGCAGACAGCCCTCGTGTGCTTTGCCATAACTGAATAATCCCTTAGAATGTAATCCACGAAGGCATTCCCTCCTGTGTGCTTTGCCATCTTCACGTAACCTCACTATACTAATATGCTTAAGCGTATGGTATATACATATGTAAATGAGGGTATGAGTGCATATACTTGAAAATCACAGATTTAAAATCAAATATTATATTAATTTATGTTTTCTTTCGCATTCGGCATAGAAGTTTTATTCAAAAATACGAAAGAGACGAAACGCGATAATATTCCAACTACTGGTTATTTTATGGAAAGAGTAATTCCGCTTATAAAGTCAAGACTTTCTGTGAGTTCAGCAGTAATTATTCTTATATATTTGCTTTCTATATTTCTTTTATTATAAATATTTGCAAATCCAAAATGTGGCAAGAAAGCAAAATGTGGAAAATGTATTAAATTACAGTTTTACAGCATTTACTAAAATTTAACTTTAAAAAAATTCTCTCATTAAATTAGCATTTACTCTTCGTTTCTTAGATGATCAAAATGAATATTAATTAAAATATAGATACATATGTAGCCTTTTGTTTCAACTTCTTTCTTATAAGAAAATTAAACCCGTATTCCCGTACTGATAACAGTAATGTGATATCAGTGAAATCGATATACACTGGTGGTTCTCAAAGGTTCTATTCTCCGTTTGATCTAAATAAAGCATCTACTATTTCTTTCACGTACACATGAGCAAGAAATACATGGGCTAGTTTCACGTAGAAAGTCCTTAACAAAGGCCCATCAGCGGCCGAGCTATAAAAGCCGCTGAACACTGATAGTTTATTCCGGGATTCGAGTCCCGGCGAAAGAGCTGGCTGCATAGGCGTTTTCGATGTTTTCCTCTTATGTAACGTGCATACAAGCCAGTTTCCCTTAAAACGTCTTCCATGAAGCGTCCCTTCCTGTCGGTGTAGTGCCTAATATTTTACCGAGAGACAGAATTAATTTTCGGCACAAGCCTTTTTTTTAATTAAGAATAAAATTTTCATCATTATGGTAAAGTAATAACCAGAAATGCTATTTTAATAACATTTGTAGTTTCAGTATTCCTTACATTCTTGTGCATAATGAAAATATGAGCTAAATTCCTGTAAAAGGGACCTGCATAACAGCGTCAATATTTTGACAGGATTATGTTCTGTTTATAACACTTTCAGTCTTTATACGCATATATAAATAAAAGTGGGAAAATTTGGATTACGACCAAGGCACAAAGGGCTATCTGCCCAAGGGAGAAGGGGCTTCATGGAGGTCTTTTTAAAAGAAATTGGTTGGTACTCATGGTACACATAACGTCACATACAACCAGCTAGTTCTCTCTAGTAACGAACTCTAGTAAGTCTGTATAAATAAATAAAGTTTATAAATCCGCTTAAAATTTTACATTAGTATTAAGTTCACCAATTTTTCAATGTCATTAAAAATGTACTTTTTCTTTATATTTCCTCTTTCTATTGTAATTTTTGTATTTAATATTGCTGTTTGAAACATGCAAAATGCAAGGCAGTGCAATGCAATGAAAATATAATCAATAAAATCTGTTTTTATAGTAAAGGGAAAACAATTTTAAAAAAAAAGCACGCTAAAGGATAAAAAAAGCTGCTATCACAAAACTGCAAGAAAGAACAATGAACAATAATGTAGTTGAAAGATGAAATAACTTACCATACAATGGGGGGGATCAATAAATTAAACTGAATAAGAATACTAATGAAAAATGTAAACGAAACTAATATAAGAAAAATATAAAGGGATTTATTTAATATATAAATATAAGCTGTTACACAATGCTTTTAAACAAATGAAAGCGAACTGCCGATTTATACGAGAAAAAAATAGTTAAACATCATTTTCGTGTATAAATTAAAAATGTTAATTAGTACATGTATTTCTAAACTAAATTCAGTTTGGAAACAAATAAAAACCGATTAGACTATGGACTGATTATAGGCATGCATTTGTTGCTAAGGCGTATTTTCATTGTGACGCAATGTCAAAAGTTAGTATTCCAACATACGACAATTATTTAGCTACGAAATCTCACCATCATATGTTTTTCTAGTTTAGGGAAAAGAAACAGCAGAAAAGAGAAGAAATTCAACAAATTCCTTTGTATTATTCCCTAGTCTCTTATCTGAAAACTAACAAAGGCGACCCCCAAGGGCGACCTAGAGGAAAAGTTGCAAACGAGTAGTAGTTTCCCTTTACAATGGCAGCTAAAAGAGGGTGGAAATGCATTTGGATTTCCCGTCTTTTTAAGTGAAACCTTTCCAAACTCCCCAGTCTCTTAAAGGTTAAGCGCTTGGCCCCTCAAAGCGCTGGTAGCTAAGGTAACTTTTTGAAATTCGTGCACGGGGTAGAGCATGAAGTGGTCATCCAATTTTTCTAAAAAACTGGTTACCGATGAGTTTTCATTAAATGTTGCTTCTGGTTTCATCGAAGCGCGCATGGTCTGGACGATGTAACCAAATCCTTCCAGGGCGGCAGCTGGCATTTCTGGATTCTGAGCCACTTCTGCAGGCAGCACAGGTTCTTCTTGAAACTCGGCCATGGGTATTCTTCTTCGTTGGGCGCCACTATCAGGTTCAATGTTCCGTCTTACTTTCTTCGGGAACATGCAAGGACCTGACTCGGAACAGAGAACTTACTAAAGCTATGTTCAATAACTGTGGGAAGTAGACAGGATACACAAGAAGGGTATACAAAACCCTTTATTTTTCTTTATTTACAATAACTTCCGTACTTCGGAATACAAGACCCACTACTTGTGGTCTAAACGTAAAAATATGAAAATAAAACTAAACTCTTAACTTTGAAATAAGAAACGTGGAAGATTGGCCTTATATTAACAGGAAGCCATATGTAGTACAGAGAACTGTGAACACTACAATACGTTTAAAAATTATCAAGAGGATTAAACCTCTGGCCTGGAAGGCAACCAGCAACTGAGTAAACTTCTAAGGTAAGCGGCCTGCTTCGACTAACTGCTTCCTCTCTCTCGCTTGGCAAAAAGCCACAACTTAAATACTTGGCGCTCGCCAGACAAACTTTGCATAAATACGTTAACGCTTATAATTCTGGCCGGAAGTAGAAAATAAGAAGTGATAGTAAAGATTTAAAATAAAATAAACGTTAGTAAAACTTAAAATCCTTACAATATGTAACAGTTTCCGAAATTTGAAATTTTTAAAAGACCTGGCGCTGATGATCGCTACCCTAAAAGAATGATCTTTTCTTTCAAAAACTTTATAAGACCGCTAAGCATTATAAAAGAAGCTAACTTCTAAATCATGAGTACAAGCAATACAATTAAAATTTAAAAAATCCTCATGGTTGTGATGGAGTCAATTGTGTATTAAAATTAAAAGAATTTTAAGCACTATTTATCAAAGAAAAAATAAATTCCCAAATTACCGTTAAATTAGAAAAATTACTGTTTAGCGATGTCTTTACAAAAAAGATTTATGCAATAAATTAAGTATAAAATAAAAAATGAAAACTGAAACAAAACTAAAGGATGAAGATTTAGAAGCGCTTTTTAACGTTTGTTATTCAGAAACATGGAAAATGGAAGACGTAACCTGCTTATGGTCAGAAAGGAATAAAAAGAAGACTTAAAAGCAATTTTTAACGTTTGGTGTTCCGAAACATGGAAAATGGAAGACGTAACCTGCTTATGGTCAGAAAGGAATAAAAAGTGCAAACATTATTTAGTAATAATACGATTGCCTTTCATATTATTAATATTTAAGCTCAAGGTATCGCAAAAGGAAGGGAAGCATAATCAAGTATAGTATATCATCAAATTACCGTGATGAGGATATTGTAGATGACAACGAAACTATGCAAGTAATATCAGAGACTATCAACTGCTGTTGTCGGACTGAATGATGGATGACGGTCAAGTCAGTATACCATATTGTCTTTAGATGCCTTTGGTCATCGTAGCTCACGTCTTTAAAAAGATTTTTTATATTAGGAGAATTTAATTTAATTTTAAAAATAGGACTCATCGTTGAAGTTAATTTTAGTGCATTCATTGAAGATTCCAAGTCCAACTAGCCGAATACCATTGCAAATGCACTTGTCGGTGTGTATAGGTGAGGAGTAGTCGGCTCACTGGGCATCTTAGGTATACAGATCTTGTTGTAAGGTGGCCTGTCAATGGTCGTTGAAACTACTGGTATCCGGTTACATGCCGAATCGTTGATAATGACGAATCAGATGCCGTGAGAGCCACTCTGCCAATCGCTCTATCCTCACATTCTGTCGTCTCCCTAGAACAAGGACGAGGAATCTTTTTCGATTAATGTGCCAGTTAAATTACGGTTTATTATTTTCGGAAGTCCAATAAGCACCTGTTATATCTCTTTTTAAAAATCACCTTTAACATTTCAACTGCTTAAGATGTGTTTAAACGTTTTCAGAGTTTCCTTTAAAAATGTTTTAGAAGTTTAACAAGAAATTTAAATTCGCTCGAAAAATGCTTAAGACGTGAATACACGAAGCCCAAATTGGCCAAAAATGTTTAAGACGCATTTAGACAATGCGCTCTAATCTTCTTTCCCCTACCTTTCTGCAGGCGGCTATCAGTTGACACAAAGTTCTTAATAGAATATGAAGTCTGTTTATAAAAAGCACTTTACGGAAGAGACCTGAGCGTGATGTATCACTATCAGACAGCAGGTACGCATTATTTTTTTGAGGGCTGCAAGCTTGTGAATGAAGACAAATTGTATTACAACAGTTTGCCTTGCCTTGTGGCACTTTATACAAATGAAAGTCAAACAGAATCGCTCGTTGTTATAGCGCATTACCGAATTTTATTAGAAAGAGGAAAAATAAGAATTGTAAAGATAGACGTGCTATTTAATTAATCATATATCCCACATAGCACAAAAACATCCTTGGGATATCCCAAGGATGTTGCTCGCGAGATATGCGCACATCCTCAGGACATCCCGGAATATCCTGCGAACCTCCTAAACACCTCCTCCCGAGTGCTTAATGTCACATCCCGGGATGTCCTCAGGACATCCTAACCAAGTCCCATCGACAGCGTGCGAGATGTTATTAGGATATGAACTCCTACTTACCACATCCTCAGGACATCCAGGGATATCCCACAAACCTCCTAAGCACATCCCATTATATCCTAAAAACATCCTATCTATGTCCCATCGACAGCATATGGGATGTTATTAGGATTTAAAGTCCTACTTACTACATCCTCAGGACATCCTGTAATATCCCAATCTCCTCCTAAACTCATCCTCCTAAGCGCTTAATGTCACATCCCAGTATATCCTTAGGACATCCTATCTACGTCCCACCGACAGCGTATGGGATGTTATCAGGATTTGAAACACTAGTTACAATATCCCTTTAACCTCTTAAATACATACTCTCAACTGCTTAGTGTCACATCCCAGGATATATACAGAGGAAAATTCCAGTGAAAGTATGTGAAGGTGTGATGATCTAAAATCTACTTTTTTTTAGACAGATAGTCTCAAATCTTTCTCCTATGGTTACTATGGAAAAATCGGAAATGTTGCGAAAATATTTATACAACTTATTTTGTTTTTAAATCTGAATTTGTGAATATATTAAAACTGAGCAAGGAAATTAAAATGAATTATTAATACAAAATACTAAAACTGAAAATTTTGCTTTTATTTTTAAGATATTAAAAATCTTTTGATCATTTTTAAACATCCAATAGCCCCCAAATTGAATTATTCATAATTAAATAATAAAATTACCCATTTAATAATCTTTACATAAATGAATCATCTTTCCTTAAAACATGTAAGGAATTTATAGTATTTTGATGACACTGTTGGGAAATTGTTAAAAGGAATAAATTGTATTTTTAAAACTAAATCAATTCCTAGCCTCAGAATAAATAAATATGTTTTCGTAACATGAGAATGCTGCAGGCTTTTTTATATATTTAATATTTAGTTGTAAAAATTTGACATTATGTTAACAATTCTTTATATCATTCAAAAGGTAACTCAAGAAGCTCTTCTAAAATTCTATCTTTCTGCTCACACAATTAAAAAAAAATCTGAAAGGCCTCAGATTTTAGCAGTCACTCAAAGAGGCTAAAAGTTTATGAATGCATAGATTATCAATACAGATGGGGCAGTGGAAATAGCAAAACATTTTATAAGATACTGACACCAGAAAGTTATATATCTTCTATATATTTGAAAAATGAAGAAATATATCATGTAATTATGTAGAAATATTAAAATGTTTTCAATTCGATATATCATGAATTAAATGCATTTTAAATCAATCAGATTAAAAATTAAAAAAAGCATTGTTAAGAACTGTGTGTAATGCTTTTAAATAGCTTGGCTTGTTAGTCAATAATATCTTAGATTTTAAAGGTAAATATGCTAAATTTTGCCAAATGGCAAGACTTGAATGAAAATCGAAACAAGTTTACGATTGACGATATGAAGTCACATTTCGAGACTAATAGCCCTTTTGGATTAAAAAAAAAGTTCTGAAAATAATTTGCAATGTTTCATTGGTATTATTTTATGCAAAATTCGGTAAAATGAAATTTACCATTTGAAATCAGCACCAAATTAAACTTTGTAAATTCTAGCGCATGTTAAAGGTTATCTCATCCAGAATTTTATTACTAACCATTCATTTCAGAGCAAAATAAAACAGTAATTGCCATTTATATGACAACCAATATGAAAAATTTAAATCTGCATTTTACGCAACATAGAAAAACTCCAAAAGATCTACTGTTTACCATGCAATTAAGGCATTTTATTCTGCTATCAACACTACCAATTATTAATTCCATTAAGTATATTCAGTTTAATCTTTCTGCTCAATATATGCAATGTAAAATTTTCCATAAATTTATTAATTCATTTTATTTTGAGGTGAGCTTTTATTCAACTCTCAATGTCAACGAGAATGTTTAGTTCATTTTTTATTCGGTCTCAAAAGAGAATTCAAAATACGTGTATTTATGAATAAAAATACATGAGAAATCACAGTGAGAAAAGCACTGCTACCTAAACTGTGATTATATATAATACATGCAGTGAATTATAGTTAAAAAATAGTGAAAATATTTATATTCTGAACTATTTCATATATAACATTTTCAGTTTCGCATATGTGGCAATTTAAGAACTTTTTCACGTATACCAATTTTTTGAAATATCTGCAAATTTTTGTATCTTCAAGGAAAGCTTATTCTTTCACCTTTAGTATATAAGTAATGGTAATTTACCAGATAAAATTACTTAATGGGGAATACAGAAAAATATTTAAGCACTTACCTTTGTGACTTCATCTGCAAAGAGACTAAAAAAGTAGTTCAGCTAAATCTGCTATAATAAATATTCATAATAATGCTGGATGAAAAATAAACACATTCAGAAATTTATGGCAATATATTATGATTAACAGAGGAAAAACACTTTTCAAAATTCAAAATAGTTTTTATTAATCCAGTTTATCACATTTTATTTGAATTCATGAAAAACAATCTTATATCCATGTATTCTTATGTATATAAGAACTCTTGATAAATTGGATCTCTGTCATTGCCTTTCACAGCACCTAAAATAAAAAAACACTCACAATTACTATGTGTGAATATAATTCATAATTAAATTTAAACAAATGACTATTAGAATGCAAATTAAAGGAAGCATTTAAAATATTTTAACATTTAGTACCTATAAACAGAGTAGCAATTATTTGATTTTTCGATTATAGTAAAATAAACATGGGAGATGCCTTTTAAAATTTTTTATGTCAGAAAATAAACTCAAACCACCAGCTGAACATATGAGCAGTTTTATCAATCAGCCACTGGTAGGTAACCTGGATACTGAATCAACATATAAAGTTGCCAAGATAAAGAGAGAAATAAAATTATGATAATCACATCTTACCTATTCATAAAGCTATTTTAAATTTAATATGTAGGCAATTCCAAAAAGAGTGAGAATGAATTTATTTTGCAACACAAAGTAAAGTCTTGCAGGAGCAAAAAAATCTTGTCTCATGAGATTGGCAAGTAAAAAATAATTAATTGCATCTGGTAACATTTATCTGACAACACATAAGTAATTGTTAGCTACGTGCAGAAAATAAAATCTGATCAGGGGCGTAGCTAGAGGGGGGCATCTGTCCCCGGGTGCAGAATCCAAGGGGCGCCAAACTGATGTTAGAACATTTTAGAATTAAATGTTTTCCATCCTTGGCAAGCAGTAGGGGGCGCAAAATCTTGAGTTGTCCCTGAGCGCTGAAAACCTTAGCTATGACTCTGAATCTGATCATGTTAATGCAATTTTAAACTTTTGAATTTAACCGCAGAAATTTACCAAAGAAGTACTTGTAACAGTAGTAAATGAAGATGTGGCTAATCTTTACTTTATGGTACACCTTGGTTTCTGTCTGAAAAAAAATCGCAAAGTGGTATTGGTTGTTTGTGAAATGTGGAAGCCCATTGCGTCAAATAAGTTTTTCGGTAACCCTAATGTTGATAATGTTGCCGAAAGTAGTTTTTGGGGAAAAAAAAAAAAAAAAAAAAAAAAAAAAAAACGTTTTTTTTTCTGTCAATAAAAAGGAGTTATTTCTGCAAATATTGCCAACGTGCTATGATAAATTTAGTTTTGGGCTACTTTTTTTAATAGTAAACCTTTTGTACGGTCCCAGGTTTTTGGTTCTTACCATTCTTTTCAACTGCTGTGTTTGGTTGCACGGAAGTGGTATGGTCTTGTATTTTGAACATGCTATTTATTATTTTGGTGTGGGTACCATCGTTTGAGTATGTCTGAGGTGACTAAGAGACGAAAAATTTAATTGAATTGCTTACCTGGAGGATGGTGATGGGAAGCCTAAACATATGCATGTGAAAAAAAAGGTATGTTAAAAAAATGACGTTTCATTTATTTTTTTGTCTCTGTGTGTTAATTTTTGTTAGAAGATTTGTTGTTTAATGTTTTTATGTTAGGAAATATGTATTTTTGGTAACTTATAAATAAGCAATAATATAATAATAAGCAATCTGATCACACATATTATTTTGAAACTGAATGCATAAACTAGACAAAAAAAAAAAAAAATCAGTCATAAACATTTGGATAGCAGGGCAAATTAGATATTTGAAAAGACAGCCAGCCATTGAGATACACGTAATTCACGACAGAATGGTAACAATTCATAAAGCTGTGAAACATTTAACTGTCAAAATGACATAAATAACGTAAATTCGAAAAGCAAAAAAAGTAAACATACAAGTATTGCAATTGAACTTACCTTTCATGCAACAAAAAATATCCATACAAGTTAACCTCATGGCGCAGCCATTTTGGATTTCGTTTCAAATCAGACAGATGTTTACGGATTTGCGGAAGAATACGAGGAACTAGTAGTTTGCCGGATACAATGTGCAATGATGCGAAAGAATATAGTTCTGTAGAACTTCCTACATTATTCCGTAATAAACAGTACTATTTCCTAATTTTTTCTTTATCTAATTAATTAATTAATAGGGAAATAGTTAAATAATGCCGAATTCATTTTTAATGAAATGTAAAATTTTGCATGTAAGGGACGACCACCTTCCGTCCAATATTTCTGAGAATATAAACAAATTTTGGAATCTGAGAGTATCAGTAAATAAATATATAGAATATCGCCTCCCAAACGACCACTTCTGAAAGTGACCAATAGTTCTGAGATTATAAATAAATATTGATATTAAGCATTATTTCTATAAGACGACAATCTCTATATAAGACCAAAGTTTCTAGAATCTTGGATAGTCATCAGAGATGTATCTTTACTGCGAAATTATCGCACGACTGTAATTCAATAGCGTGCCTTCGTGGTGTAATAGTTCTGCACGCTGGGCCGGTATTTCAGAGGTTCGTGGTTCGATTCACGGCGAAGGCGGTTGCTAATTTTTCATCTCTACGGCTTCCCCAAAAAATCCTAATGTCTCTACAGTGGCGCCCGAACTAAAAGGTGTTGGATGAGGTATATCCACACCCAGGAGTTACTGATTGGATCCCCTTAAAAAAAAGTCGGCCTTTAAAAAAAAAAGTAATATAAAGTATTTCTCCCGCTTTCCTAGCGTGTCTTCGGCCCACCAGCGGCCGAGCGGTAAAGTTGCTGAACCCTGGTAGTGCAATCCGAGGTTCGAATCCCGCGAACGGGCTGGCTGCATGGGTGTTTTCGTGGTTTTCCCCCACGTGTAACGTGTATACGAGCCAGTTTCCCTTAGAAAGTCCTCCACGAAGACATCCCTCCCCTTAGGCAGATAGCCCTGTAAGGATCTTAAGTTTTACTAACGTTTATTTTATTTTAAATCTTTACTATCACTTCTTATTTTCTACTTCCGGCCAGAATTATAAGCGTGAAGGTTTTTATGCAAAGTTTGTCTTTGCATAAAAACCTTCACGCTTATAATTCTCGCTTATAATTAATAATATAATAGTCGAACGCCAAGTATTTAAGTGTGGCCTTTTTGCCAAGCGAGAGAGAGGAAGCAGTAAGTCAACGCAGGGCGCTTACCTTAGAAGTTACGCAGTTGCTGTTCGCCTTCCAGGCCAGAGGTTTTAATCCTCTTGATAAATTAAACGTATTGTAGTGTTCACAGTCTCTGTGCTACATACGCTTCCTGTTATTATAAGGCCAATCTTCCACGTGTATTATTCTAAAGTTAAATTAGAGTTTAGTTTTATTTTTATACTTTTTTACGTTAGACCCCGAGTGGAGGGTCAGTGTATTCCGAAGTACGGAAGTTATTGTATATAGAGAAAAATAAAGGGTTTTGTGTACCCTTCGTCTGTATCCTGTCTACTTACCACAATTAGTGAACATAGCTTTAGTAAGCTCTCTGTTCCGAGTCAGGTCCTTGTATGTTCCCGAAGAAGGTTAGAAGGAACATTGAACCTGATAGTGGCGCACAACGAAGAAGAATAACCATGGCCGAGTTTCAAGAAGAACCTGTGCTGCCTGCAGAAACGGCTCAGAATCCAGAAATGCCAGCTGCCGCCCTGGAAGGATTCGGTTACATCGTCCAGACCATGCGCGCTTCGATGAAACCAGAAGCAACGTTTAATGGAAACTCACCGGTAACCAGTTTTTTGGAAAAATTGGATGACCACTTCATGCTCTACCCCGTGAACGAGTTTCAAAAAGTTACCTTAGCTACCAGCGCTTTGAGGGGCCAAGCGCTTAACTGGTTCAAATGTATAGGCAGAAGTCTCTTGGGTCAAGCAGGAAGTCCCACCTATACTTACGAAAATTTCAAGACTGCCCTACTAAAAGCCTTCCCTGTTGTAAGGGATCGTGCGAAATCAGAAACGGAACTTTTTAGTATATATCAACAAAGAATCGAAAACCTCTCGAGCTTTATTTTAAGAAAAATTCACGTTTTCAAGCTCTTGTATGGAAACCGTCCGGATCCTGAAATAATTCAAAGGATTTTGCCGAGGTTACTGCCCCAAGTGCAAGACTTTATTGAATTAAGAAATCCGACTACACTGGAAAAGTTATTTGAGCTAGCAATCCAGTTTGAAAGTAGAAGAACGGCGGACGTCGAAAGAAGACGCCAATATCAACAGCGAAACCAATTTGGTACGCCAAGACTACAGCAAACTCAAGCATACGGCTACGGAGAAAAAGCGAATCAGTGGGCAAGGAAACCCGAGCATTCAAAAACAGCCGGCGAACGTCGACAGTTCAATAGCAACCCAGGAAAAAAAGTCTCAAGGCCAGGGGAAAAAGAAGGAAAGCACGGAAAGAAAAAATAATTTAAACTAAAACGGATTTCTGCTGACGAGAGGGTGCGGAAATCCGAAGGCCACGAAAACCCCTCTTCCTACAAGTTAAATACAGTAATGGTGAAAAATTTGACTCTTCCGAAGATTGAAGTCTTGGTGAATAATATCCCGGCCACCGCACTCCCTGGATACCGGTGCGCAGTGTTCCTGTGTGGCAGAAGTCTTTTTTAGAAAGTATTTTCGCAAATACCGCATATATAATGCGGATAATACGACAGTATTAGCGGCGCAAGGAGAAAAATGTAAGTGCGTAGGTAAAGTACCTTTGTATATCCGTATCAAGGACGAACAAGTAAAGGTGATGTTTTTTATAGTAAAGAATCTGCAAGCACATTTGATCTTAGGAATAGACTTTCTTTCAGGCGCACAAGCTACACTGGATTTTAATGAAGCGTCCCTTAAGCTGACAATGAAACCAGTGCGGGTAGAAAAGGTTGAACCGCCAAGGTTAAATCTTGACCACCTGCCTAATGACGAGCAAGATAGAATCCGACAAGTGGTAAGTGAATTTGCTTCCTTATTTAGTGATATTCAAGGATTTACTCAGGTTACTAACCATAGTATTGACACCGGAGATGCATTGCCAGTTCGTCAAAAATGATACCGGTATGATAAGAATAAGGAAAAAATTATAGAATGTTATATTACCAATATGCTACGTAAAAAAATCATAACGCCCATCTCAAGTAGTTATGCTAGTCCGGTGGTTTTATGTAAGAAAAATAATGACTATCCTTTGGAGCATCCAAAAAGTGGAGATCCGCTATTGATTACCGTAAATTAAATTCCATAACGAAATATCCGGTATATCCGTTACCGATCATAGAAGAAATTTTAAGGAACATAAAATAAACCAAATTTATGACGACTTTAGACTTAACGACTGGTTATTTTCAAATAGGTGTGAGGCCCGAGGACGTGCCTAAGACTGCTTTTATAACCAAGTCTGGCACTTATGCATTTTTGCGTATGCCGTTTGGCCTTTCAGGCGCCCCGGCAATATTTCAGCGATGCATGGACATTGTGTTAAGACCTGTTCTTGGAAAGTCCACATTTATCTATTTAGACGATATCATTATTACTAGTGATAATGTAGATCAACATGTACAGGATTTAAGACAGGTGTTTTCTTTATTAAATGAGGCCGGTCTAAAAGTTAATGTCGAAAAGTGCAAATTTGCAGACCCTGAATTAAAATATTTAGGTTACAAAATATCGCAAAAAGGGATCGAGACAGATGAATCAAAAATAATCGCTGTACAAAAGTATCCGACTCCAAACACGGCAAAGAAGCTCTCTTCTTTCCTAGGACTTTGTTCATATTATAGGCCCTTTATAAAAGATTTTGCGGCTATCGCTGAGCCATTGTTAAAATTAAAAATGAAAAAGGCAAGATTCTCGTGGACGGCCGAAGCCAATAGTGCTTTCGAAAAATTAAAACAAGCATTAACGCAAGCCCCTGTGTTGAAATTTCCTGAAAAGGATGAGAATTTAGAAATTTCAGCGGATGCTTCGGATTATGCGGTAGGAGCGGTACTTTCGCAAAATCAGCAGCCCGTGGCATTTTTTAGCCGAACTTTAAATCAAACACAAAGAAACTATTCCGCGACCGAGAGAGAGGCACTTGCAGTTCTGTTAGCAGTGCAAAAGTTCCGAGTCTATTTTGGAAAGGCGCCGATAACAGTATACTCTGATCATGCGGCGGTAACTAGATTGTACTCAGGGAAAAATTTATCCCCAAGGTTAATAAGATGGGCACTGAAGCTGCAAGAATATAATCTGGTAATCAAGCATACCCCCGGAAAGGAAAATATCGTAGCAGATGCCCTATCACGAATTAAATTAGACGAACAGGGTAATACCGTAAAAGTTGCAATGCTTACAGCGTGTACAATAAATTTCCGAGAAACTGTAATAACAGAACTGGGTAAGGATCCTGAGTTTGGAAGTATTTATGAGTATTTGAAGGATCCTGAAAATTTTAGCCACCAAGATATTGTGGCGATAAGAAATAGGGCGGCCCATTACGAACTAATAGATGGTCTATTATTCTATACAAGAACTATGAATTCCAACAACGAATTTCGACCTGTTATCCCAGCTAGTCTTAGATTAAATATCCTGCATGAGCTCCATGACAGCCCTTTAGCTTCTCATGCTGGTATTCGAAAAACTATCCAACGCGTACGCGAGGCAGTCTACTTTCCTGAACTGCAAAAGTTAACAAGGGCGTATGTCCAGTCCTGCCCAACATGTCAAGCCGTTAATTATATTAATTTCCGCCCGGCCGGGTTTCTAAATAGTATTAAATCCGAATTTCCAAATGAAATAATTGGCATCGATTTATTGGGCCCTTTCCCAAAAAGTCAGTTAAATAAAAGTCGCTATCTCCTTGTTATGGTTCATCATTTTAGTAAATGGACCGAAATAGTTCCCTTAAAACGAGCCTCCGCGAAATTAGTTACTGATTCTATTTTAAATAAATATATTTTAAAATACGGGGCGCCCCTAAAAGTTATATCGGATAATGGTCCTCAATTTGTAAGTAATATATTTGAAGACATGTGCCAAAAACTGGGCATACGTCATTTAAAAATGATCCCGTATCGGCCGCAATCAAATATAGCGGAACGGGTCAACAGAAATATAGTGAAAATTATCCGTAGTTATGTTAAAAATTTTCATAAAAGCTGGGATAACTATGTCAATGAATTTGCTTTCGCCCTTAGGACCGCAAAACATGATACAACGGGCAAAACTCCTGCTGAGTTATTTCTAGGCAGAAAGATTATAACACCGTTAGATAAACTATTTTATGTGCAACAAAGAGCCCCAGAATTTAAAATGGGTGATATAGAAAAACTAATAAAAGAAGCAAAAAAGAATACGGAAGTAGCACAAAGAAAACAGAAATTATATTATGATTTGAAACGACGGGGAGTAACTTATAAAGTAGGGGATGAAGTTTTAAAAATTAAGCATTCACTTTCTTCAGCACCAGAAGATAAAACTGCCAAATTTTTTCCACGATTTGAAGGACCATATGTTATAGAAAAAATAACTCACGCTGTTGTATGGTTAAAAGCCAGAAATCGTGAAACCTGTTCCGCAAACATTGATCAAATTAAGCCCTACTTCGATCGTAAAACAATGCTAATCTTTTCAGATCTTTTGCAGGATCCGGCACGGCAGACACCGCAGGTACAAGTTCCAGAGGTGGAAAAACGACAAGTACAAGGGCAAGCCAATGAGAGACAGAAACAAGTGAAAAGAAAATTGCCCCGCGGAAAAATTGAATGTAACAAGAAAAAGAAGCCGTTCCACCGTCCAGAAAACAGAGTTCACGAACACCCCCAGAATGGAGAAGGGAGAAGGACGACGTATGTGAAGAGGACCAGGAGAAATGACGGCAACTATAACCCGGCTTTAAAACGGAAGATTGACTCATCCGACAGAACTCTCCGCAGCAAAAGTCGCCGAACTGCGGAAGGGCCATCAGCGGCGGAGGAAAAAGTACAAGAAAAATTTGAACGGCCAACAACGAGGTCCAAGCAGGATCACGACAGAAGTTTCCCGGTTCCGCCAAGACCAGCTGCCATCAAACGGCAAAGACCACAAGCAGAGGAGAAAAGGAAAGTATTCAAGGGTGGCCGTACTGGTGAAAAAAGGAAGCTTCCAGAGAAAAGCACTGAAGGGCGAGCCCGTACAAGAAGGAGGATAAACCAAGCTACTATCTGCAGTACCTTTAAAGACTGGGCCCAGAAAAGGATGTCCGAATATTACAAAGATAAGTAAAATTTTATGTTACTTTGCAAACTTAAGTTAATCTTTCATTCTTACTGCAAGTGGCAGATTTCAAGAAGTTTTACCTCATGCGAGGTCTACCTTTATCGCCAAAAGGGCGAGAAATGAGTTGTGACCGATTTTCGTATTATGTTTTTAAATTACTCGTGCGTAAAACTAAAGTTGATGTATAATAGCGTTGTGTAAAGACTTAAATATTGGGTACTTTTCCGTTTCGCCGGCGCAAATCTCTCCAATCTGACTTTGTCGGCGACAACATACAGTATACACATAAAAAATGTTAACAAATGTTAGTTCTAAGAAATTTTTATTTTTGAAGGCATAAACATTTTAATATGGTTTATAATTTTGTAAAAAGCCAATAAATAAAGACAATAAATTTGTAAAAAGACATTAAGAATTTACTATGCTATCATGGTTCAACATCCTGATTCGCCGGTTCGTATAACGTGACCCCAAGTGATCTCATCTGACGTGTACTACGATACAAAAATATAATTCTCTCAGTAATTATCTACATTAATTTGAAGTTAAATCTTAATTTTGAATACAAGTTTAAATGCAAGAATTATTTCAATTCGTACGAATAGCTTACTGAGAAGTTATATAAAACCGTAGTGCTTTACTTCGCTAGTGCATTCTCATTACAATTGATAAATTTAACACTTGATTTTGCATTTCTATATTTTCGCCTTCGGGTGAGTGGTGTAATTGCATCCTAATTGACTTAATTACCGCGAATGCTCTTGGGGCATAAAATTTGATTATCTTTGTAAATATTCTATGCAGTTGTATGCCAGTATTGAAAGAAACAATCAATCTGGTAAGAAAGGGCTGCGACTTGTTTTGAAAATGAAGTGTAAAAGGTTACCAGCGAAGCTATTCCCTTTGGCAGTAGTTGTACCATTATTGGCGACTTTATCGTTTGCGCCGGCAAAACGGAAAAGTACCAAATATTGTAAAAAGTTATTGTATAAATTTTATTTAAAACATTCTAGCAAGAAAGAAGTTTTAGTCTGAAAGACTTTTTGAAATGTAGTATTATTTCAATGTAGAAAGAATTGGCACTTGCTTTGAAAAGAATAGAAGTTAACAATGTACTACTAATGTATGTTTTCAAATGTGTAAAATTAACGGTATGTTGATATGTTCTTATATACATGTGAACTGTTATTTTAAATGTTAAGAAATACCGTGATATGGTAAAAGTGAAAGTAATGTTAAAAATTTGTTATTCGTGTGACTGTAAAGATTAAATCATGGCGAATATGTGGTAAAGGTTGAATGATGTAGTTAGGCTCTCTGACGCTACACTTTAGAGTTAGCCACTTTTAGAATAGTACCTCAGGGTTTAGAGTTGAAAGTAGGATGTGTTAAGAGGTCTCGTTATGTTGAATTTTAACACGTTAGTGTTTTGATTGTAGGAGGAAGTGTGGCACACGTAGACAGAAACACATTCGTGTTTGGTGTTCTTTTACAACACATGTCAGAGAGCACGGGGAGAGATAATTAAAATAGTCATGAATGAAATAAGAATGTTAAGAGCAGTGTAATTCTATATGTTACTTGCCATGTCATTGTGTAACATTTCATTAAACTAGTTTTCCTTCCAGATCTCTGGAAGGAACCAGAATTGAATAAAAGCTCCTGGTTAGATGCAGTACAGATGAAAAAAAGATTGTTGTATATCCTGGGAGCTGCTATTGTAACAAATTTCTTTCTTTTAAATTTCTAGTTTCTAGCTAAGTTATGTTTGTAAAAGGTTGGCCTCGCGTTAGATTCTAGAGCTAAAAGTTTTCAACAAGGTCGTTTTAGACCTCAGTTTCAAACTAATTAACTCTGGCGGGAAGTATGTAAGGATCTTAAGTTTTACTAACGTTTATTTTATTTTAAATCTTTACTATCACTTCTTATTTTCTACTTCCGACCAGAATTATAAGCGAGAAGGTTTTTATGCAAAGTTTGTCTGGCGAACGCCAAGTATTTAAGTGTGGCCTTTTTGCCAAGCGAGAAAGAGGAAGCAGTAAGTCAACGCAGGCCGCTTACCTTAGAAGTTACGCAGTTGCTGTTCGCCTTCCAGGCCAGAGGTTTTAATCCTCTTGATAAATTAAACGTATTGTAGTGTTCACAGTCTCTGTGCTACATACGCTTTCTGTTATTATAAGGCCAATATTCCACGTGTATTATTCTAAAGTTAAATTAGAGTTTAGTTTTATTTTTATACTTTTTTACGTTAGACCCCGAGTGGATGGTCAGTGTATTCCGAAGTACGGAAGTTATTGTATATAGGGAAAAATAAAGGGTTTTGTATACCCTTCGTCTGTATCCTGTCTACTTACCACAATTAGTGAACATAGCTTTAGTAAGCTCTCTGTTCCGAGTCAGGTCCTTGTATGTTCCCGAAGAAGGTTAGAAGGAACATTGAACCTGATAGCCCTAGTGTGCTTTGCCATAATTAAATACACCCCCACCACACCTAGCGTGTCTTCGTGGTGTAGTGGTTCTGCACACTGGGCCGGTATTCCAGAGTTCCGTCCTTCGATTCCCGGCGAAGGCAGTTGCTAATTTTTCATGTTTCCTGCTTCCAAAAAAAAAAAAAAAAAAATACCTAATGTCTCTATACCCAAATTTAAAAAAAAATTCGTTTCCGTAATTAAATATATCTATATCTAATTTTACCTATATTTGTAGTAGGGTTTGTGATCTGTAAGTAATTATACATGTAATTTATACATTTTTTATAAAAAAAATATATGTTATTTAGAATTTTGCAAATATTCTAGAAAATGCTAATCCATTGAAAAAAATCTTTTGCATGACTAAATAAATTTTTAAAAACGTCAGAAAAAATAGCAGTTAAAATTAATAACAAAATAACAAGAATAAATCATCAATCATATCAATATTTTTAATGTACAGCATTTAGAAACAACTTAGTAAAATACATATGAAAAATAAAATAATGTGCAAGTTTCAGATGTGCAATGTCAAAAAATTAAAACTGGTAAATTTGAGAAGAAATATCCTCAAAATGTTTGACAACGAAAGTCCTCCGGACAATGCAGAATGAATGTCCTCAGGATGTGAAATTGGTGAACTCCTCAGGACATCTGAGAATCAACATCTTCAGGACATCCTGTCATATCCCGGGACATAGCGACTTAAATAAGATATCCTCAGGATGTTAAATTACGATCTCCTCAGGACATCTGAGAATCAACATCCTTAGGACATCCTAAGTATGTCCCGGGATATTGCGACTTAAATAGGACATCCTGAGGATGTTTTGTGCTATGGGGGGATTATACAATAAAATGTTTAATTTTTGTATTAAAAGTGGATTACAATTTCTGATTCGTCAAGAACAGGAAAAAATATAAAATGTTGCAACCAGGTTTCTTGTTTGCCCTCATATTTCAAGGAGCGTTATTTTAATTGTATAGCCTTTTTTTTTACATTTTGAAATGTTAAAGCTATGCTTTCAGCAAGCCTGAGTTTTGTATTCTTATGTGTGGCTTTATGTTCCTTATAAACGAGGACTGTCATATAAAAATTTCTTGAATGTCGAAAGAAGGATGTTCTACTCGAAAACTTCAATTAAATTAAATAATTCAAGACGCCGCGAAATTTCTAGAAATATTTGTTTTAAAAATTTTATTTTTAAGATTTAAAATACAAAACAGCTTTAAAATCTAGGAAAAAAACTGCGATTTTTGAAACTTTTTTGGAGAGAAATGTATCGGTATAAAATTGCTTAAAATTAATGGAGTGTAAATTAAGTAAAACAGGTAGTGCACTGTAAAAAAAAATCTGTAAAGTTACTAAGAAAAGTCGTGGAAACTGGGATGCCATGGATTATTTGAGTAATCAAAACAGGAATATTCTTAGTAACTTTACAGAGATTATACCTGTAATGGTTACAGATGTTTGACATGTAATGTTACATGAAGTCATTCTGTAGGCATAACAAAGTTTTTGTATGTTGATTACCGAAGCAGATGTCTGTAAAGGTTACAGATCAAAGATCTGTAATGTTACAGGAAATTTTCGTGTAAGTATAACATGTTTTTCATATGTGATTTACCAATGTAAACAGCTGTAAAGATTACAGGAAATAATAGTGTAAGTAGATCGTAATTTTTGAATGCGAATTACTAAAGGGAATATTTGTAGATTACTAGTGTTCTGCTTGTAAGGTTATTGCAAGTGATTATATAAGAACATGTATTTTCATGTGAAATTTTAAAGGATATATATGTAAAAGTTGCAGATAATTTACTTAAAAGTTCTTCCAAATAATTATGCATATAGAACATATTTGTCTTATACAAAATACAAAAATGATGTATTCTCAAATATTAAATATTTTGATTGTAATATTACTATAAATAATTACACATGTAGAACATATGTTTTATGTGAAATGTCTACAGCTACTGCTTGTAACAAAATATGCTGCATTTATTTATTTGTGGGGAAAGGGAAGTTATGTAACTTTAAATATTATTAAGTTCTTTTAAGAAAAAATACCTTATATTTTCTAAAAGATATACATTATTTTCTTTCAAAATATTCCCAATGTTAAAAAGAAGCTCAAATTTTATGTTTTTCTTACATCTGCATTACTTTCCTTTCTTGAATTTTAAGACATCTCAAAGTTACATATGCATCATGAAATAGCTGGAAAAAAAACTTGTGTATTAGACTTAATGGTTTTTTGGCAATAAATTAGTAATGTTCTAGAATTCCTCCGCTGAACACTGGTAGTTCGGTCCGAGGTTCAGATCCCGCGAATGGGCTGGTTGTATGGGTATTTTCATGGTTTTCTCCATGTGTAACATGTATATAAGTCAGTTTCCCTTCGAAAGTCCTCCACAAAGGCATTTCTCCGCTTAGGCAGATAGTCCTAGTGTGCTTTGCCATACTTAAATAAACTAAACCAAATCATTCTCCTTATACCCAACAGTGTAATCTAAAGAGACTGCAATTGGATATGATTACAGTAAAAAATATTTTAATGAAATTGTTTCAATAAACAATTCTAAATATTTTTTCAAATTCTAAAAAAAATTACTGATGTATTTCAACAATGAACTTGAATTCAGTTATCACAAGCTATCCAAAATTATTTTCATGCTTAATTGCATTATTCATTTAAATTACAACATATAATTCTTTTAGGCATAAATGCTTTTTAATCACTTCTGCTACTGACCATTAATTGAAATAATAGATTAATTAATCGGACAGTTGTACAGGCATTTTCCCAGATTTAAAACTTTATTAATAAATTACATTCTTCTCATTGAATACAAAATTGAAGAATTAGTTAGTCCTAAATTTAATTTTTCAAGTATTCCTTCTACTAAAACATTTATTGCCTACAGGCAGCCAGACAGTAAGCTGAACACTAGCATTTGGCTCTAGATTTAAATCCTAGAGAATGGGCTGTCTGTGTAAATGTTTGTGTAACATGAAGTTTTCCTTAAAATATTCCTTTCCTTGGACAGATGGCCCTCTCTTGCTTTGTCATATTTCAAATAATCAATTCAAGCATTTAATGTAGGTATGACTTCACAACTTCGTCCCAAATTCTAACTGAAAAATTGAATAGAATCCCCTGATACTGTGTCTATAATACATGATGAATATAGAATGATCTTAAAAATTTAAGGAAGAAAATATAACGTATTTGGAAATGCCTTGATCCTATAATTATATTTTTCTCTCCTATGCCTAGAAAATTAAGAAAAGTAGACTTAAGAATGTAAAAACTGAAGATAAAGAATTCAGCATTAATAATTGATATAATAGTAGTAATAAACTAAAAATTTGTTAATGAAAAATTGATAATGCATAATGGCTCCTTAAAATTTTAATTTTCTATCCTACTATTAATGGAACTAATTTATCACTATAATCAAAATGACTCAGATTTTCTTTCTTTAACTGATGTCAAAAATACGATGATTATTTCAAAATTCCTGTGGATGATTTAATTGTTCTCAAAATTTTCTATTCATTTATTAAATGCTTCAGATTGTTTTTGTTATTATTTCAAACGACTTTTTAAATCTTCGGGAAAAATGTTTAAATCTTCATTCAACAAAATTATATTTTTAGATAGATTTTTATGGAATAAAAAATTCTGTAAGATAATATTCATTCACACAAGATATTAACTTAGTATTTGCTCATTACTTTACAAGTATTCGATGAAGCCTTTTAGTGTAACATACAGGTTACATAAGGAACCATTTCATTTTAATGTAGGCCCACCAGCGGCCGAGCGGTAAAGTCGCTGAACACTGGTAGTTCGGTCCGAGGTTCGAATCTCGCGAACGGGCTGCATGGGCGTTTTCGTGGTTTTCCCCATGTGTAACGTGTATATGAGCCAGTTTCCTTTAGAAAGTCCTCCACGAAGGCATCCCTCCTCTTAGGCAGATAGCCCTCGAGGCTTTACCATAATCGCACACACATTTTAATGTAATATTCCATAATCATATATTTTATTTCAAAAAATATATTTTGAAAATATTGGATATTGCAATGCATTTCACTCCTAACATATACAGCTAGCGTGAAGATCTATAATTAACAGTCAATATAATTCATAATAATGAATTTCGTTATGCCTAACTACATCTTGCAAGATTAGATTTAGTTGACAAAAACTATTAAAGATAATATAAAAGATCTATTTGGTTCCAGCAATTTAATGCAGAAATGAAAATACTTTTAATAAAATATATTAGTGGTTCTCAACCATTTTACCTTTGCTAGATCATGCCTCTCCTCCTTACCCAACTTGAAAAATAGATATACACTTATTTTGATTTTATTATATTTTAACGTTTTTATAAATTAAATAAGAAAAAGGTATGGAAAATGTTGATATATAAAAAAACAGATCTTATATTTAAAATACACAGAAAAAAAAAATGACTTATGCTACAATGAATCTTCTATTGTAGATCTTGAAAATTGTACATACTGTGAAAAATGAATGTGACAAACAAAAATTGATTTAATTTTGCACACAATTCCTTTACATGCATGTCAGTGAACACTGGGGGGGGGGAACTCTTTATTCCAATACACAGAATATAGAAACAAAAATAGGTTTATTTTTATTTGAAAACTATCCAAAAGGAAAATAAAATAAAAAAATAAGTAAAATTTATATTATTGTTATTTTTAATTAATCATAGTTGTGTAGGTGCAGTCCTCTTCTTAGGATTCAAAGCATGGCTCCTAAATAAAGAAAAAATCACATTCGTTAGAAGTACATAACATATTCTAAATTTGTTATGTGACATTTTAATTCAGAATCTCTTCATAATAATTGCATGCACTTGCACATATTCCAAATGATTTAAATCTTTTTTAAAATTAAATAATTAAATTGCAAACAAGATTCCTTTTGGTCCTTTCATGAAATCATAAATTGCATGTATCATCCATTTTTGAAGCAAAAGCAGTACAAATTTAAATAATTCATTTTGCAGAAAATAATTTGAGGTTTATTAGATATTTACTATATTTATTTGTAATATAAAATAAATCTGTAAAGTAGTTTTAATAATGAGCAGATTTTTTTTAAAGATTAATTTCTCTAGAAATTGAAATGTATTAAGGTAGCACTTCTCAATCTGTGGATCATACAGCTTGCCCTCGTGGTCCTCCGAAGTTTCCAAAGGAGACAAAAAAATTTAGTTGAAAAATCTCAGAGTTTAAAAAGTTACATATGACAATCATCTATCACCTTTTTTCGTAAGATAGACATTTTATGAAATTTATTATTGGTTATCCTACTTACAGACTTCCCACTCAGTCTTAGCAGTAAAAGATGGATTTAAAGCACTATAACTGTGGTACTTACCACCATATATCCAAATATACTATCATATATCCACTAAGACTGTGGTATTACCATCATATATCCAAATATAGAAGAGCCATGCAAGAATTACAAATCATCCTTCTCATTAATAACCTTGAAATATTAGAAATATAACTTTTCTTCAATGGACTTAATTATAAAATATAACGGATTTTAATTATATATTAAAAATATTAGTGTACTAGTAGTAATATATGCTAAAAAATTGCTTTCGAAGGGAACAGCAGCAAGGTGATTCACAAATTATGATAATTCACATAATCTCTATTCGAAAAAAGTTTGAGAAACGCTGAAACAGGAGAATAATTAAATTATGGTTAATACTGGTAATTTCAGCCATATGCTTTAAGCTTGATGATCAACATTAAAAAATTCTCAGAAAGTGTTAGATCAAAAACTACTTTTCCACATAATATGAACTTATACGTAACAGCATTTAATACTTAGCTCACTGGCAAAATATACAAAATTTTGAAATGCAAGTATATATATAAGGCCAATAATATAGTTATCAACAATGAATGCATGAACTTCAAAACTTACACAATTAACAAACACATGAACAATGATGTTACATGCATTCATCCTCTGAATTAACTAGTCAGTTTGGGTATTTTCTATCTTAGATGTCGCAAAAATTGATCGTGGATTTAATATTTTAAATGTTCCTCTCATAGACATTTTAATACTTGTATTTTTTACATAGAGTGTCATCTTTAGTTTTACAGATATTCATTTGTTCACTTATTACGATTAAGTTTTACAGACAGAACAGATGATACCTGATTACATTAAGTGGTATTTAAGACAGAAACTTACTTACTGGTACTTAACACAGTTGCTAGAAAAATATTACATAGTGAAAGACAGGGTACAAAGTCAGAATCTGAAAACTTATTGACTTACACTAAGCTATTTAACGCTTGAAATATTTATGATTAGATAATATCTTTTACATCATCAATATCTAACAGTGATATGATATACTTTAAGTATACAGTAAAACCTCTCTATAACCTTCCATAATTTTGTACAATTTTGATATTTAATGGAGGTGGTTACTTCACAAAGCATGATTCTCAGTGATAATTAATATCAATGTTTGTATCACCAGAATACTTGACATAGTCACTTAAAGAGGTATAGTTGCTAAGGAAGGTTTTTCTGTACTTCAAACAATGGTTTACATATTTTAAAAAGTATATTTTTTGACACTGTTATTTAAAAAGTGTATAACTCCTTCTACTCTTAAGTATAAAAATTTGATATTTTTATGCTTAAGAGTCATTCATTTAGTTGTAACTTACAGGAAGATATCTTAAAGGTCTAAAATGTTTTAATTTATGAAAAACAGCAGTATATTGAAACACAGAGTATATTGAAGGGTACTCCCTGTATTATCAAGGGATATCAATATGCTTTTACCAAAACAAGCTTTAAGGCATACTGTCAATTACATTTTAAATTCCAGTGATTTTTCAACACTAGTTCAAATACTCTAAGCATATGTTTGCATAAGTTACATAACTTTTGCATCAGCAAAATTTATAACTTAGCAAATATGAACTATGAAAAAAAAATATCTGAGCTTACCTTGACCCTTGGATTTACTAAATCTCTGACACTTTTACCGCCAAAGAAATTCGATGACCGAAAATACGCGATGATTTATTTAATCTGGTTTTAAAATGGGTCATTTTAAGTTTGGCTATATCAACAACTTATATTACTCAGTATTGTTGGATAGTGAATTTGTAATTCTTTTTCATTCTTGAAATATATACACATGACAGAATTGGAATAAAAATTTTAGGTTTTTCAGATGAACTCATAGATTGAACTAATTTGTTGAATTTTATCAAGTAGTTCTTAAAAATACAACCAACGATTAATTAAAACCAACTGCAATTCAAATGGATACTCTTTGTCAAAAAGGAGCAGTAGAACTTATTTTAAACATTCAGCAATAAATAGTTTTCTGAATATATTTTTTAGCGTAACGGCAGTTTCAAACATAATAAAGAGAACATTCATTCATTCTAATGAGGATAATTTTGAAAATAATTCACATTAAAATATATCTCAAAGAGATTTTTAAATGAAAAGATGACACAAAAGAATTATTCTAAAAAAAATACATGTTATCTCAGATATAGAAGAAATTTGGCATTGAGCTGAGTATTGAAATTAATATATGCAACTGACGTATCATTACTTAAATTTCCATGATTTGATATTGAATGCTATAACTATTAAATATTAGCAAATGCATTTTATAATGAACTTTGCACCAAAATTTATAGAAAATTTATAGTAAATTTATATGTAAATTTACATTCTAAGTACTAGAATGAATGTTGTACCATTTTATTAATATTTTACTTTTCAACAAGCATAAAGGAAAAAATAGAATTATTTTTCTTTAATGTTCCTAGTATGTTACATCATAGTTAAAAATATGTCAAAGTCATGGCATTTCGATTATTGCCTTTTGTAAATGTTGGTTATAATGTAACTTAATAGATGCTTTATAAGTTGGTAAAGACTGTCCTGGATTAAAACTATCTTTAACACAAAAATAATATACATTGAATACTTTTACAAATATGTAATTGCTATCCGACTATATAATCTTTTAAGGCGAACTTATCGCATGTATTAATGAAATAATATTCCATTTTTAATGTATGTTAAGTTATTTTGTCGAATTTTTTAAATATATTACATTTATTTTTTCTTTTTCGTTGAGATTAATAATAACATACATAGTGTAATAATGCTCTGAAAAATATTCTAAAGCAGTTCACGCTGGGATTAATGATAACATGTATGGAATAATAATGTTACATCTGTCAACAAAATGAAAAATATGAATATTCTAACGCGATATGTTTTAAAAGATACATAAATATTTAACATGAGAAAGTATTAGACTATAGATAGAACATTAATATTAAGCTTATTTGTTTTTAAACTAACATATTAACAAATTTGTTTCTGTTTATAAATATGAGCAGTTTAACTGCAGACACCTGCAGATGTAACGAATAAAAGTTGTTATTTTACTAAATGGAACACAAGCTCTGTGATTTGAACTCTAACAATAATTCAACACAGGTTTATTTAGGAGCATTAGAATTATAAGCTAAACATTAAAGGAATTTAATTATAGATAGTGTAAAGAACATAACAAATACATTACATAAAATTAGTAAAATACACGTCAAACACTATTTCGAACTTACCTCGACCATAGCAAAAATAATGGCTAACATGGCGACTATCGTTGAACTCTCCCGCTAAGACGCTGTTTTTCCACCTTCTTCCTGATTGGTTCTTCTCTCTCAGCCGTTTTAAGCCACGTGATCACACGCTACGGACAAAATCCAAGCAAAACTTCTTGAAAAATTCCTGTAGAGTTTACAGTTTCGTTTGGTTCTGTGTTCCTTACAGGTATTTCCTTCGTAATTGTTCGCATTTCTGTAACTATACAAGACTTTTGTCTGTAAACTTCGAGGTTTTTTTTTACAGTGTGTATGGAAAGGTTAGATATACTGCGCACTTACAGTCTGAAGTACAATTAACTACAGAATTAAATTAATTAGATTAAAAGAATTTCGATAGAAATTTTCTATCGAAAAGAATTTCGATAGAAACATCTCTGTAAATGTTAATGCTGAGGGCAGCAACACGAATGAAAGTTATTCTTTAAGCTCCGAACTTAATTAATCCGTTTGTACGCAATAATTGTGTCTTCACTATTACGTTACAAAGAAAGATTTTTGACACAGATACAGCAAAAAGCCGCCAGCGGCGTAGCAACAAAATCGTTGAATACTAATAATTTGAAGCGGGTTTAATTCCTGGCGAATGGACTGCTTGTATAAGATTTTTTGTGGATTTTTGCTGCCCATGTTTAATGCGAATATCGGCCAATTTCAGTTAGCCTTTCATGAAGATGTGCCTTGACTACGAGTCGTCGCTCTGGATTATGTTTGGTTTGGCTGCTAGATTACAGCAAAACATGCGAAGGCGATCTGCCTACAGGGAGGTATGCTTTCGTGGCAAATTTTCTAAGGGAAACTATCTCGTACACATGTTACGAAAACGCCCATGCAGCTAAAACGACAAATATGCCCATGCAGTGACCCTGTTCACAGGGATTTGAATGCGGGTCAAACTACCAGTTCATTAAAGGATAGTCCTCGTGTAGTGTGCCATAAGCTAAATAAAATAAATAAGCAACTTCGAAGTCGCTTCAGATTACTGAAATGGCCATATCTTTGTATTATACTAGACTATACATTTTTTTGTCTAATATGAGATTTCGATCTTTTCTGTTATCTAACAGCTCACCAGTGGCTGAGCGGAAAAGTCGTAACGGAACAGCTGGTGGTTCAAATTTCCGCGAACGAGTTGTGGTTGCGTGGATGCCTTATTAATTTTCCTGATCTGTAAAGTGTATACAAACTAGTTTCTGTCAGAAAGTCCCCCACGAATGCTTCCTTAGGTAAATAACCCTCGAGTACTTTGATATCATCAAATAAACCAATCTATTATCGCATAACATGCTTCAAATATTTTTCTGTTGAAAAGTATATGCGCAAAAGTTGGCCCCCGTTAAATCAAATATGTTGTTTCTTTTTTACTTTCTTGTACGAAGTAAAGGAAATATTGTAATCACGAAAAATTCCAGATATCAAATTTCAACGAAAATATCCATTTTGACCTCCATCAAATGCAATTTCACATGTTTGCGTGACATCTGTTTCGAAGGACAGCATAAAGAATTCCTCCACAAACGAATTATAAAATTTATTTAAAATGGATTCAAAAGAGATTATTTCTCGGCGTCTGTAAGTACGTAGGTAATTATGCATGTGTCTCGCATAACTCAAAAACGAGTAGCTTCAGAATATATATATATATATGTTCTGGATTATGTTTGGTAATATATATATATATATATATATATATATAATAAGAAGAAAAATTGTAGTGAGCTCGCCAAAAAGTTACCAGGAGCTGTGGCTCCAAGAAATAGTTCAACACAGTACTTTTTAAGAAACAATGACATTGTAGGGTGGAAAATTAGGCTACACGCGAAATAAAATGTAGAATATAAAACACAGTTAAAATCAATCGTTGGAAACATGTGAATGGCAAAAAAATACAGTAAAAACCTATCGATGTGATAAGTGAAAAGTTAACACATATAAAAAACCGATCGATGGAACAAGTTAAAACAAAATTAAAACAAATGAAAAACATAAAATTATAAAAATTATAAAGCGGAAAATAGTAAATTAGTTCAATTCGACTTCCAAACTGGCTTTTCAAGGGAAATTTCAGTTAGACGTCGAACCAAGCCAACTCCATCACGCGTTTCGCCGAAACAACCAATTGAAACTCTTGTGTTACGAAAATTTTTTAAATAATATGAATTGTCCCAAAGAATCTTTTGGAGTTTCAATTCTTTGTTCCAATTTCCCGACGCGTCCGCAAAAAATGACACATTAAGGTGTAAAAAATGTAAAAGCAACTCCGATGTACAGCTAAAATTAAAATAAATAAATAGCGGTCTGCTATTAGTCAAACTATACAATAACGTACGGGCTGGACCAGCAAGAAATTACGCGCCGTACGGGCTAACCATTACGCGTTTCGGCGATGGCTTGGTTCGACGTCTAACTGAAATTTGCCTTGAAAAGCCAGGTTGGAAGTCGAATTGAACTAATTTACCATTTTCCGCTTTATAATTTTTATAATTTTTATAATTTTATGTTTTTCATTTGTTTTAATTTTGTTTTAACTTGTTTCATCGATCGGTTTTTTATATGTGTTAACTTTTCCCTTATCACATCGATAGGTTTTTACTGTATTTTTTGCCATTCACATGTTTCCAACAATTGATTTTAACTGTGTTTTATATTCTACATTTTATTTCGCGTGTAGCCTAATTTTTCACCCTTCAATGTCATTGCTTTTTAAAAAATACTGTGTTGAACTATTTCTTGGAGCCACAGCTCCTGGTAACTTTTTGGCGAGCTCACTACAATTTTTCTTATTATTATTTCCTTATTTTTGCAGCATATTGCGCAAAAAATTTTTAAGACCAAATAGGTCTTACTGCATAGTACCGAACACTAAACTTTTATTTTTTATTTTATTTATTTATTTATTTATTATTTAAGGACTATTTAAGGAATCCATCTACATACTTCAAAAAACGTCACTTTATCCTTACGGACTAAATGCATATCTGAGTCATACCACCAATAGACAGACAGAAGTCTCAATATATGGACAATTCAGATTTTTTAGCAATATAACAACCAGAGGAACCACAGGAGGTGATTCCAAACACAAAATTTTTTTTTCTACACAAGATCTGAAATTAATAATTAAAAATCTTCATTCCTTCCTTGAACATAAAGAATTTGCTAAGAATGCCATTAAACTACTACATACATTTGAGAATGCTACTTTATGGAATTTGATTAAAGTAATGGATCAACATTTTCAATGTTTACAAATCATTAAAGACCTAATTATTGACTTTATTGCAATTTTAAACTAAAAAATAACAATTTTTTCACAAAAAACTGTTTTGTACGGTGCAATTCAAACACCCTTCTTACGATCAACTAAAAATACCTAGCATTTTTAAAAAATATCATCACTTGCTTCCTGAACAACAACTACAAATTAAGCCCTGCTTTAAATTTGAAAAGAACTTAGGTGAACTCGTTATCAACCACCACGAAATACAAGAAAATAGCATGTGTAATTGCCAACTACCTCTTTACCAAAAATATGTCGATCCTTTCCACCAACATGTTATAACAGGAGATCTTAACATCATTGAAGACTTAGAATTGCGAGCCCTTTTACAACTTGGAACCAAATTTCGTCCTACTTTCAGTATCAATAAACATTTTTGCCTCAAACAATTCAATCAAGATCTTGATAAATTTATCATCTTAGTTAGTAATAAATCCAATTTACCTACTACAACTTTTCTTGAATGGAAAGCTGCACTGATTAAAGAATTTCAACATTTACTTTTTAAGACACCTTCTTTCAACTCTCTACACTATAAGAAACGACTCTATGATCTAATCAAAAAAACTGCAAGATAATTTTATCATTACAAAAATTGACAAAGCTAGCAACAATTTTAGTGTTATTTGAAAAAAGTTTTACTTCGACATTCTGCACAAAGAACTAAATAGTAATGGCACTTACCAAAAAATTACCACCAACACCAAAATTCTTATCAATAAATTTAACGCACTGCATAAAAGACTTAAGATACATCCACGGAACTATAATAACAGATTTGCTAATCTCTATGCCCTTCCAAAATTTCATAAGTCTCCTATTAAATTCAGGTTCATTGCCAATAGTACCAAAAGTTATCTTAAAGAAATAGATTATCTTTTTGCAAAAAAATTTCGTTTAATACGTGACTTAATTAATAACTATGATTTTCAGGATCTACATTGCAACTGGATGATTTCAAGTAACGAACTCGTGATTAAGACAATTAATTCAATTTAAATAGACCATATACAATGCTACGATTTCGAGAACCTTTATACTACCTTACCACTTGAAGAAATTTATACCAGCTTACTTGCTCTACCAGATATAATTCCACAGATTTCGACAATAATTGATAACGAAAAATGGCAACTTTATCTTACGAGCGTGCTTTTCAATAATTTTATTCTCTTAAACAATAGCATCTTCAAACAAATTCAAGGAATCCCAATTGGGGGGGGGGATTTTTCGAGCGCTGTGTGCGAATTATTCCTTTTCACAAGAGAATTGACCTTTGTCCGTTCACTAAACAAAGAAGAACATAAATTTTACCAACACATATATCGTTACATTGATGATATCATAGCCTTTAACAACCATAACAAAATAGAAGCAGCTAATATCTACCCAACTAGCTTAAAACTAAATAATACAAATACTGTGCAAAATAATGTAGTATACCTTGACCTAAATATTATTGATTGCAATTTTATTAAAGTCTACGACAAGGGGAGAGAATTCACTTTTTCTACACTAAAGTTAACCAACTGGAATTCTAATATTTTCAAAAGAATCATCATTAACACAATTTTTTCACAGCTACTTAGAATAAAAAGAATATGTAATAATACAGAACACTTACAAGAAGAAATACTTTACTTCGTCACTATTTTGAAAAATAACGAAATTCCTCATAAAATAATTAAAAATACCTTAAAAAAAGCTGGCATTAGCCTTACCAATTTTTAGATAATTTGTTTTGGATAATGAAATTTTATGCTTAAAGCCCATGGGAAGGTATAAAGTGGATGGCTGATTCAGATTATCTAATGTAAAAATTGTATAAATGTACAGGTTATTCTTCTACATACATTTTCTTTCCTTCAAAGATTTTGGCACTATACTTTAATACTATTATTTAATAGTTTTAAATTACTTAGAAGGCCAAAATCTACTTTTATTAACAAATCGGGCCTTTTCATTTTTCATAGAAGCTTGACCGCCCTCTAGCTTGAAGAATGACGACTTTTATTAACAAATGACTTTCTTCCAATTTTCTCTTTCTTTTGTGGCCAAAAAGAGTAATTTTAGCTGAATTAGCCATTTTCACTTATTTTTAGCAGTTTTGTTCTTCTAACGACTTGACTGACGCCATTTTGAGTTCTTTCCGTGTCTTTTCTCGTCTGTCACACCCTCTATAAAAAGGGGGGGACAAGAATTCCCGCCAAACTACAATCTCAGCCCATTGGCCTATGCAGATTTTATTGTTTCGCCCAACTACGTCATTCGACGAGAAGGAAGGTTGGTTGGGCAAGGAGGGGTTTTGCACCCTTTTCCAAAAAATTTTTCGGATGCAAAGGACGGCACCTCTTAGGTCAGTTTATTCGTTTCTATTGTCTATGTTTTTTTGGTCCTAATAAGACCCTGCGACGTTTGTTTTCTAGCAAATTTAATTGCATTTTTATTTGATTACAGCACCATTCTCTTTATAAAAGTTCTATCTTCTTTAAGGTTTAAAGGACCAGCCCGTACGTTGTTGTAATTTTTGACTAATAGCAGACCGCTATTTATTTTATTTTATTTTGATCTTGATTTTAATTTTACATTGCTCGGAGTTGCAATTGCTTTTAACACCCTAATGTGTATTTCAGCGGACGCGTCGGGAAAAAGGAACAGAGCAGTGAAGCTCCAAAAAAGGATTTATTCTAAAAAGATATATTCGGGAATACTAATGTCCTTTTATAAAAAATGTTTTCGCATTAAACAAGAGCTTCAATGGTCTGTTTCGGCGAAACGCGTAATGGTATTTAACCTAGTTCGACAATCAGTTTTTTTCCCTTGAAAAGCCAATTGAGAGTACGAGTAGGTTAATTTACCATTTTCCGCTATGTAATTATTGTACTTTGTTTTGTTGCAATTTATGTTTTCATTTTCATTTTTAATTTTTATGTATTGGCATTTTTTCAGTCTATATTTTTTGTATGTATTTACTTTCCTATCTATTTTTCATGTGAGTTAACTTTTCACATATCACAACGGTCAGATTAATTTTTTCGTGCATTAGCATGTCTTCCAGCATTAATTTTGGCCGTTTTCTCGCGTGTTTACAGTTTTTTCCAGTTTTTCCAGACAAATTTCTTCTTAGTTTATATTTTTGTAATACAGCGTTAAAAATTTTTTCGTGGAGCTACAGCTCCTGGTAACTTTTTAGCAAGAGCGCTGCAATGTTTCTACTTACTACTATTATTTCATATCTTTTTGCAGCATTATGCGCAAAAATTTTTAAGACCGAATAAGTCTTACGTCTAATTAATTGTTAGCTTTACATTCTCTTTTTAAATTATATATATAAATAATATATATATATATATATATATATACACTGGTGTGCAAAAATTAAGGACGAAGTCGAAAAATTAGCATATCAGCTGAACGAAGGGGCAGAGCGGACAGAAAGACCAATCAGGAGATTAAGTAAGGTGATGTACGGTAGCACATGCGCAGATATGCAGGTAGACGTAATGGGGGAGTGTCTAAGTAGTATAAAGCATGTTGTCGGTGTAAGATCAGTATTTCTGGCAAAGAGATTGCACGCCGTATAGCAGTTAAAATCACACCGAGTTGCTGCCTCAGCGAGAAATGGCGAATAATCAATCTGTTAGACGACATCTGGATGCTTTTACCCGAGGATGGATGCTTTTATGGTTTTTTTTATGCCGAGGTCGAATCATTGGGAAGTTGGAGGAAGGCCGCAGTGTGACAAGTGTGGCTGCAGAGTTCGGAATTGCTCACAGCATCGTTTCACGACTTTGGAGACAATTTCAAACTACAGGAACAGCTATCTGGGGGTTTAGTAGTGGTCGTCCACGAGGAACCACACCCGCAGATGACCGGTATATTGCCTTACAGGCCAGAAGAAACAGGCGGCAGACAGCGGGAGAAATCGCTAGACACACGACACAGGCGACTGGACGACCGATATCGCGTTTTACCGTGGCCAGAAGACTGCACGGTGGTGGTCTGTTTGCAAGACGCGCTGTACGGTGTGTACCTCTAACGCCTGCCCATCGGAGAAGGCGTTCTCTGTGGTGCCGGGAAGACCGGAATTGGAGAGACAATGAATGGGGACGAGTACTCTTTACAAATGAGAGCAGATTCAGTCTGAATAGCGATTCTCATCGCATACTCGTCTGGAGAGAGCTGGGAAGCCGCAATCATCCCTCGAACATCATTGAAAGGGACAGGTATTAGAAACACGTCTAAGAAAATATCTTACATTCATGAAAAACATCAGCAACTTGATTTAAATTACTGGGAAACTAAGAATCATTGTTTTGTAAATATGTTTCTCTTTGACTCAAAAGTTTCTTCTTTATCATATTCTAAATGAACAACTAACCGTACATAAGTAATATATTGTATTGATGAACCAGTGTTATATTTTAACTTATTGTATTACATATTAAATGACTATGAGAAGAAAGTCATGTTTTCTCCTAAATGCCCTTTTTTCAAGTAGAATTTTACTATCACACACATGTGTTTATTGCAATTTTTGATAAAATCTCAAAGGCTGAAGTGAGTGTTTCATTACAAAATTTGTACTTTCCGACTTCATTCTACTGAAACGGAAACATTCATAAGTTATTACGAAGAAAAATTTGTACATGTTGTACTTTTTGATTAATTTTCACACCACTTGTTTATCTTTGAAAATTTGTTTCCTAGTCCAGTGCTAATATATTGCTAATTTTAGCTTTTTTCAGTGCCTTTCGTATGTGACATAAACTCAGTTTACTACCTTTTACTGATTCAGAAGTCAAACAACAAAAATCAGCGTTAATTCACAAAATTTTCACAGGACTAGTTTCGATGGTTTTACCGAACCACCATCTTCAGCTGCAAAACCGCAAATGAACAAGATAGGAAATAATGTTTAGATAAGATAAGAAAGCCTGGACAAGAATAAGCAAGTGGCGCCATCTGTTGGCGAAACCAGAACTAAAACATAATTTCTCTAAAAGTCGAAGGCAAATTTGGATTGGAATTAGGATCGTTAACTAGAACAGAAAGATTTTTATGAATGTGAAATGCCTCTAGAAAATCCAGTTCTCCAATGGAAGATGTTTTTTGAATAATTTTGGCAGCAGAAAAATTGAAAGTGTGATTTTCGGACCAACAATGTTGAGCAACAGAAGACTTCTGTGTTTCCTTTCCAACCCGAAAGTTAAATTTCTTTTATTTTAACTTTCGGGTTGTTTACTCTCCCATCAATAAAATTCCAACTTCTATACTCAAGGACCCCATTCCGGATATGAATTCCTGGGGTATTTATAGGATTCCTTGCCAGTGCGGTTTAATTTACATTGGCCAAACTAAGAGAGCCTTAAGATTTCGCGTCAAAGAACATGAGGCATATGTTAGAAAAAAGGAAACACAGAAGTCTTCTGTTGCTCAACATTGTTGGTCCGAAAATCACACTTTCAATTTTTCTGCTGCCAAAATTATTCAAAAAACATCTTCCATTGGAGAACTGGATTTTCTAGAGGCATTTCACATTCATAAAAATCTTTCTGTTCTAGTTAACGATCCTAATTCCAATCCAAATTTGCCTTCGGCTTTTAGAGAAATTATGTTTAGTTCTGGTTTCGCCAACAGATGGCGCCACTTGCTTATTCTTGTCCAGGCTTCCTTATCTTATCTAAACATTATTTCCTATCTTGTTCATTTGCGGTTTTGCAGCTGAAGATGATGGTTCGGTAAAACCATCGAAACTAGTCCTGTGAAAATTTTGTGAATTAACGCTGATTTTTGTTGTTTGACTTCTGAATCAGTATTTATTCGGCGTGTTATTGTGTCTTAATTACTACCTTTTCTTACTTAGTACCTTGCATTGCATTGCTGAACCGGGGCCATGCTTTCATTTTTATTACATATGATGCGAATATTATAAAAAAGGCACATTTTTTCCTTTTGTTAGCACAATTTGAACGAGCATTTTGCTATTACAGAGACTTCTTTAGCAAAATCTCAACGTTAAACCGAACGTTTCATTACTAATTTTGAAGATTCTGGATATATCCTACTTAAACTTTCATAACTGGTTAGCAAAATAGTTTATAAATGTACTCCATTGTACTCTTGGTTAATTTTAAATTGTTTTTCATCTATAACACTTGATTTTTAATGAAGTATCGAAATGATTATTAACTATTTGCTTTTTACAAAGAATTTCGTAGATACATGAGTTCAATACAGAAAAATTTCTAACTTATCAATATTATTACCAAAATAGAATGCAAAATTTCCCTAAAAATGCATACATTTATTTCTTTAAAAACACTTACAGAATACTCGTATTTAATAATTTAATGAGTATTTTTCTATATCAGAACGAAAAATTTTAAATAATGTCATGTTCCATCAAATTTATGACTTTGTGATGTCGTTGACGTTTTGGAAACGCTTTGAGAGAGTGTGCTCTCGGTACTCTTTTAAACACTTCGAAACTGTTTTCTCTTTGCTATTGGAAACTATTTTATCTTTGCTGTTGATATATGCCATTGAATTCTCGATACTTTTTCTCTTGGTTTATCTTCAGCTTTTGAATTATTTAAATACTTAAAAAAATATATTTGTAGATCATTTATGTTGACACTTGTGATAGATTTCCTGGATGTGTTTTTGGAAATTGTATTTATTTTATTTTAGTGAGTGAAACTGATGTTTTCTTAAAATTTTATTATTGAGAGTATTACTCAAGTATGACAGAATGCCGGATTTATTCGCAGTATTCAACATTCATATGAACTTCAGTATTCTAAATCTCTCACGTAACTTTAATTTTTCCTATCAGTAATAAGAAGACGAATGGAATAAATGCAGGTTATGCAGACATAAGGTAAAAATCTGGAAGCAAAAGAAATTCTTCAGATCTAGGCAATTCAGTAGAATGTGCAAATATTCATCCTATTCGAAGCTTATTTTTGGAATTACACAGCATAAAAATGTAAATTTTCTGAAAAGAGATGTAATGAAGATCAAGTACTCTGCAGAAATCTGGGCGGTAATTATACAAAACTAGTTATACGGAAGGTTTCTCATAAAAGTGGTTCGAGCGAAGGAAACACGCCAGCAGTCTCCTAAAACTTTAAGAGAGCACCTGATCTTTGCTCTTACAAAAGTTAAGTAGAGTTGTAGATTCTACGTAAGAGTGAAGTTCAAAGGCCCACTTAGAGTTTCAGGAGATTGCTGGCATATTTTCTTCGCTGGAACTACTTTATGGAAATTTTCCATATAACTAGTTTTGTATAATTACCGCCCAGATTTCTGCAGAGTACTTGATCTTCATTGCATCTCTTTTCAGTAAATTTACATTTTTATGCTGTGTGATTCCAAAAATAAGCTTCGAATAGGATGAATATTTGCACATTCTACTGAATTGCCTAGATCTGAAGAATTTCTTTTACTTCCAGATTTTTACCTTATGTCTGCATAACCTGCATTTATTCCATTCGTCTTCTTATTACTGATAGGAAAAATTAAAGTTACGTGAGAGATTTAGAATACTGAAGTTCATATGAATGTTGAATACTGCGAATAAATCCGGCATTCTGTCATACTTGAGTAATACTCTAAATAATAAAATTTTAAGAAAACATCAGTGGTTAAATTTTAAGAAAACATCAGTGGTCAAAAACGTGAATAAAATAAATATAATTTCCAAAAATACATCCATGAAATCTATCACAAGTGTCAACATAAATGATCTACAAATATATTTTTAAGTATTTAAATAACTCATAAGCTGAAGATAAACCAAGAGAAAAAGTATCGAGAATTCAATGCCATATATCAACAGCAAAGTTAAAATAGTTTCCAATAGCAAAGAGAAAACAGTTTCGAAGTGTTTAAAAGAGTACCGAGAGCACACTCTCTCAAAGCATTTGCAAAAAGTCAACGACATCACAAAGTCATAAATTTGATGGAACATGACATTATTTAAAAAGTTTCGTTCTGATATAGAAAAATACTCATTAAATTGTCAGGTTCAATGTTTCTTCTAACCTTCTTCGGAAACATACAATGACCTGACTAGAACAGAGAGCTTACTAAAGCTATGTTCACTAATTGTAGTAAGTAGACAGGATACAGACGAAGGGTATACAAAACCCTTTATTTTTCTTTATATACAATGACTTCCGTACTTCGGAATACAATGACCCTCCACTCGGGGTCTAACGTAGAAGGTATAAAAATAAAACTAAACTCTAATTTAACTTTAGAATTACACACGTGTAAGATTGGCCTTATAATAACAGGAAGCGTATGTAGCACAGAGACTGTGAACACTACAATACGTTTAATTTATCAAGAGGATTAAAACCTCTGGCCTGGAAGGCAAATAGCAACTGCGTAACTTCTAAGGTAAGCGGCCTGCTTCGAACTCACTGCTTCCTCCCTCCTGCTTGGCAAAAAGGCCACACTTAAATACTTGGCGTTCGCCAGACAACTTTGCATAAAATCCTTCACGCTTATAATTCTGGCGGGAAGTAGAAAATAAGAAGTGATAGTAAAGAGTTAAAATAAAATAAACGTTAGTAAGACTTAAGATCCTTACATACTTCCCGCCAGAGTTAATTTGTTTGAAACTGAGGTCTAAAACGACCTTGTTGAAAACTTTTAGCTCTAAAAACTAACGCGAGGCCAACCTTTTACAATCATAACTTAGCTAGAAACTAGAAAATTTAAAAGAAAGAAATTTGTTACAATAGTAGCTCCCGGGATATACAACAATCTTTTTTTTTTTTTTTTTCATCTGTACTGCATCTAACCAGGAGCTTTTATTCAATTCTGGTTCCTTCCAGAGATCTGGAAGGAAAACTAGTTTAATGAAATGTTACACAATGACATGGCAAGTAACATATAGAATTACACTGCTCTTAACATTCTTATTTCATTCATGACTATTTTAATTATCTCTCCCCGTGCTCTCTGACATGTGTTGTAAAAGAACACCAAACACGAATGTGTTTCTGTCTACGTGTGCCACACTTCCTCCTACAATCAAAACACTAACGTGTTAAAATTCAACATAACGAGACCTCTTAACACATCCTACTTTCAACTCTAAACCCTGAGGTACTATTCTAAAAGTGGCTAACTCTAAAGTGTAGCGTCAGAGAGCCTAACTACATCATTCAACCTTTACCACATATTCGCCATGATTTAATCTTTACAGTCACACGAATAACAAATTTTTAACATTACTTTCACTTTTACCATATCACGGTATTTCTTAACATTTAAAATAACAGTTCACATGTATATAAGAACATATCAACATACCGTTAATTTTACACATTTGAAAACATACATTAGTAGTACATTGTTAACTTCTTTTCAAAGCAAGTGCCAATTCTTTCTACATTGAAATAATACTACATTTCAAAAAGTCTTTCAGACTAAAACTTCTTTCTTGCTAGAATGTTTTAAATAAAATTTATACAATAACTTTTTACAATATTTAAGTCTTTACACAACGCTATTATACATCAACTTTAGTTTTACGCACGAGTAATTTAACAACATAATACGAAAATCGGTCACAACTCATTTCTCGCCCTTTTGGCGATAAAGGTAGACCTCGCATGAGGTAAAACTTCTTGAAATCTGCCACTTGCAGTAAGAATGAAAGATTAACTTAAGTTTGTAAAGTAACATAAAATTTTACTTATCTTTGTAATATTCAGACATCCTTTTCTGGGCCCAGTCTTTAAAGGTATAGCTGATAGTAGCTTGGTTGATCCTCCTTCTTGTACGGGCTCGCCCTTCAGTGCTTTCCTCTGGAAGCTTCCGTTTTTCACCAGTACGGCCACCCTTGAATACTTTCCTTTTCTCCTCTGCTTGTGGTCTTTGCCGTTTGATGGCAGCTGGTCTTGGTGGAACCGGGAAACTTCTGTCGTGATCCTGCTTGGACTTCGTTGTTGGCCGTTCAAATTTTTCTTGTACTTTTTCCTCCGCCGCTGATGGCCCTTCCGCAGTTCGGCGACTTTTGCTGCGGAGAGTTCTGTCGGATGAGTCAATCTTCCGTTTCACAGCCGGGTTATAGTTGCCGTCCTTTCTCCCGGTCCTTTCCACATACGTCGTCCTTCTCCCTTCTTCATTCTGGGGGTGTTCGTGCACTCTGTTTTCTGGACGGTGGAACGGCTTCTTTTTCTTTTTACCTTCAGTTTTTCCGCGGGGCAATTTTCTTTTCACTTGCTTCTGTCTCTCATTGGCTTGCCCTTGTACTTGTCGTTTTCCCACCTCTGGAACTTGTACCTGCGGTGTCTGCCGTACCGGATCCTGCAAAAGATCTGAAAAGATTTTCATTTTATTACGATCGAAGTAGGGTTTAATTTGATCAATATTTGCGGAACAGGTTTCACCATTTCTTGCCTTTAACACTACAACAGCGTGAGTTATTTTTTCTGTAACATATGGTCCTTCAAAGCGTGGAAAAAATTTGGCAGTTTTATCTTCTGGTGCTGAAGAAAGTGAATGCTTGATTTTTAAAACTTCATCCCCTACTTTATAAGTTACTCCCCGTCGTTTCAGATCATAGTATAACTTCTGTTTTCTTTGTGCTACTTCCGTATTCTTTTTTTGCTTCTTTTATTAGTTTTTCTATATCACCCATTTTAAATTCTGGGGCTCTTTGTTGCACATAAAATAGTTTATCTAACGGTGTTATAACCTTTCTGCCTAGAAATAACTCAGCAGGAGTTTTGCCCGTTGTATCATGTTTTGCGGTCCTAAGGGCGAAAGCAAATTCATTGACATAGTTATCCCAGCTTTTATGAAAATTTTTAACATAACTACGGATAATTTTCACTATATTTCTATTGACCCGTTCCGCTATATTTGATTGCGGCCGATACGGGACCATTTTTAAATGACGTATGCCCAGTTTTTGGCACATGTCTTCAAATATATTACTTACAAATTGAGGGCCATTATCCGATATAACTTTCATGGGCGCCCCGTATTTTAAAATATATTTACTTAAAATAGAATCAGTAACTAATTTCGCGGAGGCTCGTTTTAAGGGAACAATTTCGGTCCATTTACTAAAATGATCAACCATAACAAGGAGATAGCGACTTTTATTTAACTGACTTTTTGGGAAAGGGACCAATAAATCGATGCCAATTATTTCATTTGGAAATTCGGATTTAATACTATTTAGAAACCCTGCCGGGCGGAAATTAATATAATTAACTGCTTGACATGTTGGGCAGGACTGGACATACGCCCTTGTTAACTTTTGCAGTTCAGGAAAGTAGACTGCCTCTCGTACGCGTTGGATAGTTTTTCGAATACCAGCATGAGAAGCTAAAGGGCTGTCATGGAGCTCCTGCAGGATATTTAATCTAAGACTAGCTGGGATAACAGGTCGAAATTCGTTGTTGGAATTCGTAGTTTTTGTATAGAATAATAGACCATCTATTAGTTCGTAATGGGCCGCCCTATTTCTTATCGCCACAATATCTTGGTGGCTAAAATTTTCAGGATCCTTCAAATACTCATAAATGCTTCCAAACTCAGGATCCTTACCCAGTTCGGTTATTACAGTTTCTCGGGAATTTATTGTACATGCTGTAAGCATTGCCACCTTTACGGTATTTCCTTGTTCGTCTATTTTAATTCTTGATAGGGCATCTGCTACGATATTTTCCTTTCCAGGGGTATTCTTGATTACCAGATTATATTCTTGCAGCTTGAGTGCCCATCTTATTAACCTGGGGGATAAATTTTTCCCTGAGTACAATCTAGTTACCGCCGCATGATCAGAGTACACTGTTATCGGCGCTTTTCCAAAATAGACTCGGAACTTTTGCACTGCTAACAGAACTGCAAGTGCCTCTCTCTCGGTCGCGGAATAGTTTCTTTGTGTTTGATTTAAAGTTCGGCTAAAAAATGCCATGGGCTGCTGATTTTGCGAAAGTACCGCTCCTACCGCATAATCCGAAGCAACCGCTGAAATTTCTAAATTCTCATCCTTTTCAGGAAATTTCAACACAGGGGCTTGCGTTAATGCTTGTTTTAATTTTTCGAAAGCACTATTGGCTTCGGCCGTCCACGAGAATCTTGCCTTTTTCCTTTTTAATTTTAACAATGGCTCAGCGATAGCCGCAAAATCTTTTATAAAGGACCTATAATATGAACAAAGTCCTAGAAAAGAAGAGAGCTTCTTTGCCGTGTTTGGAGTCGGATACTTTTGTACAGCGATTATTTTTGATTCATCTGTCTCGATCCCTTTTTGCGATATTTTGTAACCTAAATATTTTAATTCAGGGGCTGCAAATTTGCACTTTTCGACATTAACTTTTAGACCGGCCTCATTTAATAAAGAAAACACCTGTCTTAAATCCTGTATATGTTGGTCGAGATTATCACTAGTAATAATGATATCGTCTAAATAGATAAATGTGGACTTTCCAAGAACAGGTCTTAACACAATGTCCATGCATCGCTGAAATGTTGCTGGGGCGCCTGAAAGGCCAAACGGCATACGCAAAAATGCATAAGTGCCAGACTTGGTTATAAAAGCAGTCTTAGGCACGTCCTCAGGCCTAACCCCTATTTGAAAATAACCATTCGTTAAGTCTAAAGTCGTCATAAATTTGGTTGATTTTATGTTCCTTAAAATTTCTTCTATGATCGGTAACGGATATACCGGATATTTCGTTATGGAATTTAATTTACGGTAATCAATAGCGAATCTCCACCTTTTTGGATGCTCCAAAGGATAATCATTATTTTTCTTACATAAAACCACCGGACTAGCATAACTACTTGAGATAGGCGTTATGATCTTTTTACGTAGCATATCGGTAATATGCCATTCTATAATTTTTTCCTTATTCTTATCATACCGGTATGGTTTTTGACGAACCGGCAATGCATCTCCGGTGTCAATACTATGGTTAGTAACCTGAGTAAATCCTGGAATATCACTAAATAAGGAAGCAAATTCACTTACCACTTGTCGGATTTTTTCTTGCTCGTCATTAAGCAGGTGGTCAAGATTTAACCTTGGCGGTTCAACCTTTTCTACACGCACTGTTTTCATCGTCAGCTTAAGGGACGCTGCATTAAAATCCAGTGTAGCTTGTGCGTCTGAAAGAAAGTCTATTCCTAGGATTAAATTTGCTTGCAAATTCTTTACTATAAAAAACATCACCTTTACTTGTTCGTCCTTGATACGGATGTACAAAGGTACTTTACCTACGCACTTACATTGTTCTCCTTGCGCCGCTAATACTGTTGTATTATCCGCATTATATATGCGGTATTTGCGAAAATACTTTCTAAAAAAGACTTCTGCCACACAGGAACACTGCGCGCCGGTATCCAGGAGTGCGGTGGCCGGGATATTATTTACCAAGACTTCAATCTTCGGAAGAGTCAAATTTTTCACCATTACTGTATTTAACTTGTAGGAAGAGGGGTTTTCGTGGCCTTCGGATTTCCGCACCCTCTCGTCAGCAGAAATCCGTTTTAGTTTAAATTATTTTTCCTTTCGGTGCTTTCCTTCTTTGTCCACTGGCCTTGAGACTTTTTTCCTGGGTTGCTATTGAACTGTCGACGTTCGCCGGCTGTTTTTGAATGCTCGGGTTTCCTTGCCCACTGATTCGCTTTTTCTCCGTAGCCATGTGCTTGAGTTTGCTGTAGTCTTGGCGTACCAAATTGGTTTCGTGGTTGATATTGGCGTCTTCTTTCGACGTCCGCCGTTCTTCTACTTTCAAACTGCATTGCTAGCTCAAATAACTTTTCCAGTGTAGTCGGATTTCGTAATTCAATACAGTCTTGCACTTGGGGTAGTAACCTCGGCAAAATCACTTGAATTATTTCAGGATCCGGACGGTTTCCATACAAGAGCTTGAAAACGTGAATTTTTCTTAAAATAAAGCTCGAGAGGTTTTCCATTCTTTGTTGATATATACTGAAAAGTTCTGTTTCTAATTTCGCACGATCCCTTACAACAGGGAAGGCTTTTAGTAGGGCAGTCTTGAAATTTTCGTAAGTATAGGTGGGACTTCCTGCTTGACCCAAGAGACTTCTGCCGATACATTTGAACCAGTTAAGCGCTTGGCCCCTCAAAGCGCTGGTAGCTAAGGTAACTTTTTGAAACTCGTGCACGGGGTAGAGCATGAAGTGGTCATCCAATTTTTCCAAAAAACTGGTTACCTGTGAGTTTCCATTAAACGTTGCTTCTGGTTTCATCGAATCGCGCATGGTCTGGACGATGTACCCAAATCCTTCCAGAGCGGCAGCTGGCATTTCTGGATTCTGAGCCGTTTCTGCAGGCAGCACAGGTTCTTCTTGAAATTCGGCCATGGTTATTCTTCGTCGGGCGCCACTATCAGGTTCAATGTTTCTTCTAACCTTCTTCGGAAACATACAATGACCTGACTAGAACAGAGAGCTTACTAAAGCTATGTTCACTAATTGTAGTAAGTAGACAGGATACAGACGAAGGGTATACAAAACCCTTAATTTTCTTTATATACAATGACTTCCGTACTTCGGAATACAATGACCCTCCACTTGGGGTCTAACGTAAAAGGTATAAAAATAAAACTAAACTCTAATTTAACTTTAGAATTACACACGTGTAAGATTGGCCTTATAATAACAGGAAGCGTATGTAGCACAGAGACTGTGAACACTACAATACGTTTAATTTATCAAGAGGATTAAAACCTCTGGCCTGGAAGGCAAATAGCAACTGCGTAACTTCTAAGGTAAGCGGCCTGCTTCGAACTCACTGCTTCCTCTCTCCTGCTTGGCAAAAAGGCCACACTTAAATACTTGGCGTTCGCCAGACAACTTTGCATAAAATCCTTCACGCTTATAATTCTGGCCGGAAGTAGAAAATAAGAAGTGATAGTAAAGATTTAAAATAAAATAAACGTTAGTAAAACTTAAGATCCTTACAAAATTATTAAATGTGAGTATTCTGTAAGTATTTTTAAAGAAATAAATGTATGCATTTTTAGGGAAATTTTGCATTCTATTTTGGTAATAATACTGATAAGTTAGAAATTTTTCTGTATTGAACTCATGTATCTACGAAATTCTTTGAAAAAAGAAGATAGTTAATAATCATTTCGATACTTCATTAGAAATCAAGTGTTATAGATGAAAAACAATTTAAAATTAACCAAATGGAGTACATTTATAAACTATTTTGCTTGTAAAGCTCCATTGTAAAGCTATTTGCTTTACAATGTATTTGTAATCCATTGTAATGCTATTTGCTTTACAATGGAGTACATTTATAAACTATTTTGCTAACCAGTTATGAACGTTAAAGTAGGATATATCCAGAATCTTCAAAATTAGTAATGAAACGTTCGGTTTAACGTTGAGATTTTACTAAAGAAGTCTCTGTAATAGCAAAATGCTCGTTCAAATTGTGCTAACAGAAGGAATAAATGTGCCTTTTTTATAATATTCGCAACATATATAATAAAAATGAAAGCATGGCTCCGGTTCAGCAACGCAATGCAAGGTGTTAAGTAAGAAAAGGTTGTAAACTGAGTTTATGTCACATACGAAAGGCACTGAAAAAAGCTAAAATTAGCAATATATTAGCACTGGACTAGGAAACAAATTTTCAAAGATAATCAAGTGGTATGAAAATTAATCAAAAAGTACAACATGTACAAATTTTTCTTCGCAATAACTTATGAATGTTTCCATTTCAGTAGAATGAAGTCGGAAAGTACAAATTTTGTAATGAAACACTCATTTCAGCCTTTCAGATTTTATCAAAAATTTGAATAAACACATGTGTGTGATAGTAAAATTCTACTTGAAAAATGAGCATTTAGGGAAAAACATGACTTTCGTCTCATAGTCATTTAATATGTAATACAATAAGTTAAAATATAACACTGGTTCATCAATACAATATATTACTTATGTACGGTTAGTTATTCATTTAGAATATGATAAAGAAGAAACTTTTGAGTCAAAGAGAAACATATTTACAAAACAATGATTCTTAGTTTCCTAGTAATTTAAATCAAGTTGCTGATGTTTTTCATGAATTTCAGATATTTTCTTAGACGTGTTTCTAATAAAATTAGTATATAAACTTCTTTTAAGAAAGAAATAAACTTCACGAGAAAAATCTATGCAAGTCAGTGATTCTTGGTAACTTCGACAAAATATTCTTTATGAGCTGGGTTAACAGTCTCTATTCCCGTAGTATACTAAGATAAAAAAATTCCATTTCTCTTCTTAATTTTCTGATTCAGCGTGGTAGTGTTATTGAAGTCAAATCTTCCAAACGTGCAAAACGTTATTAAATAAAACAATATATATATTTAATAAAAATTTATTTCCAAATCTTTACATGGCAATGTAAAAGATAAATAAGAAAATATTTGAAAATTCAATGATTTGCAGTGGACGTAACATTAAAAATTGGTAATACTCAAAGTTTTTAAAAGGTTTATGGAAACACGATAACATCATAGTCATCCGCAAATAACTTCCATCGAAACTGAAAACTTTATGCACAAAATTTACTTGGAATGCAGGAAAAAAGAATTAGAGGATTCAAAATGAAGAATTAGAGGAAGAAAAAAGAATTAGAGGATTCAAAATGAAGATACTTTCCGGAATGAAATATACAGTATTTCAAGAAGAATTCACTTAACTTTGAACTTGGTTGTAATGAGTATATGTGAGACATGAAATGCATTCGGATATGAACAAAAATAACAAACATTTAACTATTTGGCAATTAATCAAATTTGATTGGAAATGTAATGGCATGAAAAGCAGAAAAATATATTGGAAAAATTTTCACTTTAATATTTTAAGACGAAAAATCTTCACTGTTATTTCGCCTATTGGAAAACCCATGTTAATTTCAAAATGTAGTTAGAAAAATTACTCTTTGAGTTTAAAAACGTGAAAAAAAATTCGTTTAGATTTTTTAAGTCGAAAAAGTTTCACTTTAAATTTTTTAGGAAGAAAAATCTCCACTTTTATTTTGTCTATGGAAAAACTCATGTTAAATTCAAAATGTAAGGAGGAAATTTTACACATTGATTTTGAAAAGTAAAAAAAAAATAATTTAGATTTGTTTAGGTCGAAATAGTTTCACTTTAATTTTTTTAGGGAGAAAAATCTCCACTTTGATTTTGAAAAGTCGAAAAAAATTCATTTAGATTTTTTTTTTTGGAAAAAGTTTCACTTTAATTTTTTTAGGAATAAAAAAATTTTTATTGTTACGGTATACTTCATTCACACTCTAACCTTTTTTCTTTTGAGTTGTAATATTTCTGAACCTGAATCTTCAGAAAACGAAATTATTTTGATTTATTAAATTCCTTCTAAGTGTAGAATATAGTCTTCAAACAGAATATTTTAGTATAAATAAATGCATTATAGACAAAAAATAAGATTAAAAATACTTCATTATTTTTCAGGCCCTATTCCTGAAACTGGTTAAGGTTCTTACTCCTGACTTATTCCATTCGGTACATTTTCAGAAAAAATATTCATTTCTTGTTCATGTTTTCCGTACTCAGACATTTTTTCCCCCTTTTTATATGTTATATTTCACTATTGCTCTTTGGCTTGGTAGGAAGTTTTTTCATGGATATTGCATACCTCTCCTTTGCGCGTGCGGCTGTTCTAATAAATTACATTACCAACTTGTGTAAATAATATCTCTAGATATATAGTATTCTCTTGAATGTTTGCTTAATATGTAAATTTGTGAAGCATTTCTGTTTGAATACTTGCATTTGAATTTTTCTTTTTAAAATTAATTCATACTAAAGTGTATTAAAGGTTCATCTAAGTTACCAACGTTGGACCATGATATGGAGTTCATGTCTATATTTTATGTTTTGTATGGTATTTATGCAAAAATGTTTCTCATATCTGTGAAAAATTAAATATCAGATGTACTCAAAGAGCTTAAGAACTCTCAGTAAAGTAATGTCAGTTTGAAATGCGTATCTTCAGTTAAATTGAATATATTGAAGTTAAGTTGTATTATTATTTGGAAATTCATGTCAATATTCCCTGTTATGTAGGATTTTATTTGCTATGTATCATAACATATATCATTCTCAAAAAGCTGTAAGAGTTCAGTGTTTGTCAATTTGGAATGCATATCTAAGGTTAGAAGGAATATATTAATAAAAGTATAATAAAAACATTTTATGCGAATTTCAATTAAGAAATTATTTCAATACAATGGCTAAGACGTAAAATAATTTACAGACGTAAAACAATAATGGTTTTAATAAATTATTTGAATTTTGTATCACCTTTAGTATTAAAATCATTTAGTATCATCAAAATTTTAAACATATTTTAGTTTTTTCTTTCATACCACGAGTTCTCTTTAGTTATAGAACTTCAAATTTTTCCTTTATGTTGAATTTAATATTCGTAGCTTAGAATAAAAATTTTATAAATATATATATCTATTAATTATACATATAAGAGATATTACGAATTATTAGAGTTGATCATTCATATTGGGAATTTCTTCATAAAATTAAGACTGCTTTAGTACTGATATGCAATTCTAGATTACTTTGAGCACTTAAAACTATACAAAAGGCTATACTTTAAAATTCATGCAATTTTGCCTCAGTATTAAAGTATTAAATATCTGATGTACTTTGCAGGATGAAGAAGGTTAAAACTTGGATTTTCAGAGTTCACAATGTTTACTTTTATTCGTGACTAAAGTGACAATCAACTAAAAAGACCAAAAAGACCAAGAAAAACAATTGTTTTTTGTTGTAAAAAAGAGAAGAAACGGAGGCAGAAAAAGGAATTTTCTTGCCGAAGGTGTGAGGATTTCCCGATCTAAGGTTTCGTTCCTTCATAAATTAAAGAGGAAACCCGCTTTTCATAAAATGACAAGTTTAATGAGTGATGCGCTTTTCAGTTCAGTCTCTGAAGAAACATGCAATGGAATGTAATTTTGAACTCAATGTTGGCTACAAAAAACAAATCTCTCTCTTTCTCCATATGAGAAAAACACAAAGACTAGAAAGAGAGAAAATATCTCTTATTAATTGACGCATTTTTGAACAATGTCACTAAAAATACCTTTCTGTGAGATTCTGACAAGCTCATTTTTTTGCCTGTCCATGAAATAATCATTAATGTTTTCGTAAATTTATCATGCTTTAGTTAATATTTCCTCTTATAAACGGTAAAAGGAAGATATTCAATTTTAAATAATCTAGCAATAATTTTATTCAAGTTATTCACATTTTTAAAAGTTGTTAAGCTGCAAACTAAAAGAAAAGCTAAAGTGGCGTTCTTGTGTTTAGAATTCGATTAGAATTCAGGTAAAAATGCATTGAATTCTCTCATGGAGACTATCTTTGTAGGACGATAATTTACTAATGTGCTTTATATTTCTGAAAACACGAATAAAGGCGGGCACTAATAATCATAATATTATTTCTTGAGTGTGTATTTAATTATGGCAAAGCACTCTAGGGCTATCTGCCTAAGGGGAGGGATGCCTTCGTGGAGGACTTTTAAAGGGAAACTGGCTCGTATACACGTTACACATGGGGAAAACCACGAAAACACCCATGCAGCCAGCACGTTCGCGGGATTCGAACCTCGGACCGAACTACCAGTGTTCAGCGACTTTACCGCTCGGCCGCTGGTGGGCTCATTATTTCTTGAAGACAGTCTCTAATCGGACCGAAACTGTTAAATAAATCTTAGGAGATCACTAAGCTCTTTTATTATTTTTTTTTATCAAACTGAAATATTTAAAGCATTAAATATATAGGATACTATGTTAATTAACTAATTATTATGATCTGAAATTATTCTATAACTTCTTCTTTTCGTAGCTCTCATTAGAACGCAAATTAATTGTAGAGTGTTAAAGCTGAGGGTTTCATAGTTTTAGAAGTTTCAGTTTTAGTTTCAAAGTCTAGCATTTAAGTCCTATCGCTACTTTGCCAAAGTTTATTCCGGCTTCAGCTATTTTGTTAGCCAACTTTAAATACTAGCCTTTAATTCCTTCAAGCAGCTGAAGTAGATTTCTTTGGGTGTAGTCTCAGACTGTGTAGCTAAAATTTGAATTTGTGTTACTTTAAATAACCGCAAATGGCGGATTTCATCTGTAGGACAAGTAGCACAATCTGTTAATATCAAAAGGTTATTTAAACCTTCGGAAGATTTTCTGATTTGATTCGGAGTAAAACGAAAACTCGCTTGTTTGGAAGGTCTAAGGACTTTGATTCTACATATAGCAGAATCCTACAAATATATTAAAGCATCATATTTCAAATTCTTATTGTAATAGTTAGTTATTTTTGAAAAATTAATTTTACATTTTCTCAGTATAGTGTAATTTACAATACAGGGTTTAATTTAGTGATTGTAATACAGCACTCTTTAATTATTCATTACATAGGGTATTTTCTTCCTCCTTTTCGCTTGCATTCTGCTGTAACTGGAAGAGGGCTCGAGGCGTATTCGGGAGATCTGCAGTTCAAATCCCGATGATGCACTGAATATTCTTTATGTCCATTCACGGATATAACCTAAAGAGTCTATAAGTGGCCCCCGAACTAAAAGGAGTTGGACGATAATTCGTCATCATCAGGATTTGGCGAATGGGTTCCCTAATCCCCTTGGAGAGTGTGAAGTTCCTTCCCCTGGTGAAAGACGATGAGCGGAAGTGACCTGCCCCGGAAAAACCGGTCGAGGCAGGCTGGTGGGGGGGGGGAGAAAGACTGTACTGGTTGGCACTTTGGGTTGGACTGGCAAGCATGCCGTGTGGGAGTATAGAGAACTGAAACATTATTTAATTTCTTTTGCGAGCCTTGTATATAGTTTATTTTACAGTGTATTCGTTTTATGGTGTATCAATAGTGCAGTATGTGTAACAAATTAGTGAACAAAATGTCAAAGCGGACAAGTGTTATTTTCCTATTATGCTAAGTTCACCAGAAGAACCCACCTCGTGTTTGAACGAGCTCGAGGCATGACAAAGTGGCGCACTCCGGCAGGATAATGGGAAAAAGGAAATCATCAAAAATACGAAGGAAGTAAGATCGTAAAAAGTGATTTAAGTGAACGTGGTTTAAATGAAGGAAATAATTCACGAAAGCAAGGAAGATGACAAAAGATTGTCATGAAAGACGGAAAGTGGCACGCGTAAGCCTACACGTGCAAATAAACGAAAGGGTGTATGAAACCTCGTCGTGTGAAAAGTGATTAGCCAATGTGTGGTAAAAGCGATCATCAGTATTACCGTGGTGATATTATTAATGGAAGTGTTCGTGCAGCGTGGTGAAACCAGTGTGTTGTAAAAGTGATCATCAGTATTACCGTGGTGATATTATTAAGTGAAGCGTTATGCAGTGCGATGATGAAATTGTACAGAATGGAGCACAACTCGTCATTTTCTACTATCGGGATCAAAGGTAAGTCCCTCTTAATTTCTTTGGAAGCACAATATATAAATGAAGAGAGCTCCCTCCCTATAATTACTATAGTAACTGAGAAAAATTAAAATTGTGTTAATGTCTGTTAATAACATGATTAGATTGCAGGCGTTAAAGCCAATAGACACTTAGAAAGTATATTTGATATGCAAATAAGGGATTATTATTCTTTTTGCTGTTAAGGAGATATTATATGCTAAATGAATGTTAAAATAGTTCAAAAATATATCAGAAGTAGTTTTGGAACATTTAATTGTGTGCTCATGTTGCTAATTAAGGTCGAAATGATTATCTGTTTTTGTTGTAGCTGTATTTTGACATAATGTTTTAAAGTTAATAGGTTGATTAAAAATTAATTAGTTTAATGATTTGAGAACAATAAGTAAATGTTTGTTGTTTCATTGCCAGAATATGTAAAGTATTTTAACGGCGTAAGGCCAAAGTATTCTGAACTATTTCTTTTTTGTACTAATTCAAGAGCTAATATAATTTCTGGTATTTATGTGTTAACAATATATGGTGAAATATATGTTAATAGTGTAATATGAGAAAGGTATGAGTCATGATTGTGTTTCCTAATGATAATGTTTGCTAAATGAATAATGGTAGTATTAAGTAGTAATGAAATATGTATGTTGGCCTGTAAAATCAAGTGTTATTTATGTGTTGTATGTGTAAAGCTGTAAAACGAAATATCAGATGTTAATATGGGCCCTAAAAGGAGAGATAGGGTGTCAGAAGAATCTGATGAAATTATTAAGAACATGCAGGCTTAACTTAAGTTAAAGGAAATGGAGCTGCAGCTAGAAAAGTGTAAGTTAGAGACAGAAGCGGCTAAAGACCGATTAAAAGAGATAGAATTTCGGGAAAGACAATTAGAGAGAGAACATGAGACAAAAATTAAAGAACTAGAAATTCAGAGTAGGAAAATAGATAAAGGAGGAAGTAAATCGGGCTCAGAGGATGAAGAAGTTTCAGATGCTGAGAGCAAGGGAAATGATTTCTTGAAACATTTAAAAATAATGAAAGGAGTTATGATTGACCCGCCATATAAAGCTGAGGAATGGCCGTTCTTTTTCCATCATGCGGAAATGATGTTTAATCTCTATAAAATTCCTGAAGAATATAAGGGGGAAATTATTTTGCAGAGTTTAAAAACTAAAGTTAAAAGTTTGATTTCAACTCTGGGTGAAAGGGATTTGGATAATTATATTAAGATTAAAGATACAGTATTAAAAGAATTCCAGATTACCCCATTACAACATAAAAAGAATTTAGAAAAATGTGTAAAAAGATATGAGGAAACGTATACTCAGCACATATCGAGGGTTGAGGCAGCACTTGATTTCTACTTAGAATCCAGAAAAGTTAAGGCTTTTGATAAATTAAGAGAAGTATTGATTGTCGATCAAGTAAAAGATCAATTACCCGCAAATGTTAAGGCGCATATACTGTTAAAAGAGGTAGAAAACTGGTTATCTCCGTCAAGAAACTGGTTATCCCGATAAATTAAGAGAAGTATTGATTGTCGATCAAGTAAAAGATAAATTACCCGCAAATGTTAAGGCGCGTATACTGTTAAAAGTAGTAGAAAACTGGTTATCTCCGTCAGAGCTTGCAAATGATTTGGATAATTACGTTGCAGCAATGTTTAGAAATTACAATACGAGTGCTCAAGAAGTAAATAAAGTGGGACCAAAACAGGAACCGATAAGATAAGGGGAGAAATTAGGACGACCAAAAAAGAATAAGGGGAATTTCAGTTCTGATTACAGGGTTGATAAGGAGAAGTACAAAGAGGTAAAAACTTTAGAAAACCTCAAGGAATGATGCAGGCAAATAAGAAAGTTCTAAAATGTTTTCAGTGTCAGGGTGAAGGACACATAAAGTGTTTTTGTCCAGCGATAAACCTGATAGCAAAACCCAAGAGAGGAAGCGAAAAAGAGGATACGGTTGAAGTGGAAGCAAAGGGATTAAATAAAATATGCGTAGGGTTGAAGTTAGCTAACTATGCAGAAGAAATTCCGTTAACTATCCCTCTGAGCGTTATGACCGGGTTTAGGCAGTCAAGACGGCCTACCTCGAAAGCGTTACGGATGCTTCTAGGCGGTCACTGGAAAAGTGTTCGAAAGCGTTACTGACGGTTCTAGGCGGTCAGTGGTGAAGACCTCGAAAGCGTTATGACCGCCTTAAAGCGGCCGCGCAGATGTCTCCTGCCCTCCTTATTTCTGGAACCCTGGAGATCTCTAAATGACAGTTCTCAGTAGGAGGCAAAGAGTTTTAAACCGCTATGTTTAATCGCTAAGTAAACGCTTGAGCATTTAGTGGTTTATAAACAACAAACAAACGTGGACATTCTTCGCGAAATAAAAAAGTAGCATGTAAGCATGTTTTTTCAATACTCTCTTTAAACAGATAACATTTTCATAAAATATCCTTTAGTTTTTAAATTGAATGTTCAGAAATATCCGAAATGCTCGTGAATTCAATTAAAAAATAGCATTAGGAAATATTTAAACAAATTTACTTATGGATATATAGATACATAATTAAAACCGACAAGTTACAAGTTTTAATTATTCGAGCGAAACGAATAGTGCATTTAATTACTGCATTTAATTTAATACTGCATTTAATATGAGTTATATATAATTACATGTAAAGGATTAATAAGCATAATTAAGCAATAATTCAAATAAAAATTAGCCATCAACAGTAATTTATAATAAGCGTATTTTGAACTGGTTTATGAAGCATAATCTAATTTGATAGTAAAAATAATAATGGCGAATTATTTATTCATTTTGGAACAATATTCGTCTCTTATACTGGTTTGATGAAGTTATGCTCAAATTCATTTCAAATATTCCAAATCTTTTTATGTACATTGATTTCAATGCGATTTTTATTAGAAAAAAATTCAATGAGTTTGATTTTCTTACATAATTGTAATTACATTGTTCAACGCAAAATAACTACAAGCAGAAAGGTAAAGGTGTGTTAAAATTTTTGTATTCTGCTATATAAATTATTAAAATAACCAACCTCCAGCCTAACAACTGAATATCCGAAATATAACCCGCAACATTTCTAAAAGTTACAAATTTCAGTAAAAAAAAAAAAAAAAAAAAAAAAAAAAAAAAAAAAAAACCCGCAGTAAATAAATAAAACAAAATACTATTAAGAAAAGAAGCACGAAAATTTACTTTTTTATGTTTGCTTACTTTATTTTTAGTTCAAAGGGGCAATTTGCCCTGAAGGACTTTTAATTTCGCTTTAGCATTTTTCATTGAAAACTATAAACGGCAAATCACTTTTCAAATTGTTGCCACTAAATATTATCGCTCTGCATTATACTTAAAGAAATTAAATAATGAAGAATCTGCATGAATGTACGTATGTTTCTCGCATTGTGATAAAACAACGGTATGTAGAGCTATCAAAATTTAAATAACGTAATCTTCCATACAATATGGGCGTGTGGAAGCCCTAATTTGAATTTAAAATTTGTTTTATTATCGATTTCATATTTTATAACACTTCAACGAATTTTTGATTAAAAAACTAAACGATTTCAAAGCGAGTAATGTCAACACCGTACGAAAAAAATCCCATTTTTATCTCCAGCGCGAGAGACTCTAAGATACGCTCATTTTAAAATAATTTTGAGATATTGCTGTTGAACTGAACTTTATGGTTTGAGTACGTAGAACATGATATTTAATGAGATAACACACAAAACGTTAAAAACGCTCCTTTGGACGTAGTTTAAAATCTGAAACCTTTCATATTTTTATTTATTAGTCCAAAGGGGCGTATTAGTATTTAAAACAATAGTCCTTGAGGGATTATTGTTTTAAATACTAATACTGTTTTCTTTTTTGCGATTTTGCGTTGAATCACTATAAACGGCGAATCACTTTTCAGACTGTTGCCACCAAATGTTAGAGTCCCGCATTACATTTGAAGTAATTAAATAATGAAAAGCTGCGTAAATGTTTGTATATTTCTCACATTGTGATAAAAAAAAAGGTTTGAAAAAAGGCCATCCAAGTTTGAATGACGTAATCCTCCTACGAATATAGGCATGTAGAAGACCAAATTTGAAATTTGGAATTTGTTTTATTATATATTTGATATTTTGTGAAACTTTAACGAATTTTTAAGTAACAAACTCAACAATTTCAAAGCAAGCAATAGCAACACTCAACGGGGGTGGAAACCTTTTTATCTCCAGCGCGCGGAATTGTGTACCGGAAATTCTAAATATATGCTCATTTTAAAATTAATTATCGACATTCCTATTGAACTGAATTTTATGGTGTAAGTGAAGAACATGATATTTAATAAATAAAGGTACTACACAAAACGTTAAAGAAATGTGCTTTTGGACGTAATTTAAAATCTGAAACCTGTCAGATTTAAAAAATTTTTTTTTTATTGTTTTTTGAATGTATGTTGTTGGCGAATGACGCAGTAGTCGTGTATAATCTGAATATATAATAATTATTTGTGCTATTTTTTTATTTGAAATGCATAGAATTCTCTAAAATAGTAGCATTCTTAGATTGAATATTGTCTAAGCAGGTGCAATGATATTTTAACTTCATTACCATATCAAATGCAGTTTCTTTTTAATTTAAAAACTTCGTCAGCGGTCTGAAGCACCTTTTTGAATCATAGGATGAGTTTTAATAAAATTTGTAGTAGTCCGAATTTTTATAAGTATTCAGAATTACTGAAATAAAAAAGGCTAAACTTTTTAGAATTTCTTCATCAAAGTATTACATCTTAGGCCAGAAAGACCTGATTAGTAAAATCTGGGAAAGGATCTATGATTGTTTAGTAAGAAGTAAAAAAAAAAGTACTCTAGGTCTAAGCAGTAAAAAAAAAAGTACTCTAGGCTTTTCATTGTCCTTCTATCGAAAATTGTCACGTATGTTAGAAAAGATTTTGCAAGACATTACATTAATTATTTTAGCTCAAACATAATTTTTTTAAAATTTAGTCTCTTGTTTTGGAGATGGTGTTCAAGCATTTTACCATAATTTTATTTTCACATGTGCAGAATTTTTATATTTTTTATTGATCGCTGTATTTTTAACTTCCATAGCATAAATTAAAGAAATACACATAGCAATTTCAGCCATAAACAGATGACTTAAGAGAAATTTGTTTTGACATATTATGCGAAAGACTAAATAAATATTAAATGCTTTTGCATTTATGTTACATGACAGTAATTAGAAAACAATAACTGTAGATGTGCAAAAAACCTGTACTTATAACCTTCTGTATTTTTAAAGAAAGTACAAAATAGTTTAAAATAGCAGATGGCTTTGAGATCATTCAGTAATGTCATCGTAAGTATATGCTCTTCACGTTTCGGAAGAACTGCAGTAGTTCAGATTTGTCGTAAAAGAGTAATTACACCCCTGGGGATTGGCGTACTTACGGAACGGAAAAACAAGCTTTGAAACATACTCATACAAAAGTCCTACCTTTTCTTCGACAGATAAATGACAGATGTGATAATTTGAACACATGCTTTCAATCAGTTGTTTCCTTCTAACAAAGCGTCTTGCTCGGTTGGCAGGATCCTAGCAAAGTCTTGTAATAATCTGTTGTTTTAAATATCCTATTTTCGAACTCCAATTCAAAGACAGGCATTTAAAGATTTTATTAATGCTTTTTTTTACATTCGACGATTCAATATTTGTTAAAAAAATAAACTTGCATAGCAGATCAAAATTATGTTGCTGTGGAAATATTTCATCAACCGTTATTAGTAGTTATAACAGCATAACTAAATAAGTCCATTTCGAAATATGAATGATATTGCATTCATTATTTTTAATTTGAAACAATATGAAGTTGTTATTACTAGATAAAATGGCTTAAAATAAGCTGACACATTATAAGAAAATTTTTAAAAATGAAAATTGGATTCACTTTCTTTCACATAATTTCTGACCAGTTCTTCCAAAATATTTTAAAGCTTACTTTACTACATAATAGAAATGTCTCCACGTTCGTTGTTTTTAGTTAGTAATTTTAATTGGGGCTGTTATATAAGAAGGCTATTTATCGTTGTTGTTGTGTTACACTACTTATTTTATTGTATAATGCAAATTTTGATCAATTGGTTAATTTTATAATGTATAGAGGAACTTCAAAAAGAACAAAAGTAATTTCCACCGTTATAATATGTCCTTAAATGGTTCCCAATAAAAACTTAGTTAACTAAGTAGTATACTACATTATATTAATTAATTTACTAACCAAATAGCAAAAACATTTCAAATTCGAAATCCATCTTTTTACTAAGTACTTTTTGCAAAGTAACAAAAATTCTAATCCCTTTGCTGTTTAAATTAAAGATAAACAAAAAATGTTTTTTTTTTTTTTTTTTTTTTTTTTTTTTTGTTTTGTTTCCATGAAATGCTAATTTTATGTTATTTGATAAAAACTGGGAAGTGCAAAATCAAAATCCTGGCGAAATACATATAATGAATGAACACAGCACACAAACATTTCTTCACCCTAAGCACGAACACAAATAATATTTTAAACAGCTTAAAATGAATCCACTTTCAAAGTATTTAATTTGTGATAGATAATGACAGCTGAAAACATTTTCCAATATTACAAGATAAAATGAGGTTATTTCTCAGATAGAGAACAAAATAAAGAACGCTTTTTTAAATTTTTAATTTGCAATATGTTAGATGCTTTATTGAAGAATTTGCAATAATATCGTTCTGATTTTCATTTTATCCAAGATTGCCATTATTTTTCACTAATGAGCAACTTGCTAATTATTAGTCCAATGTAGAGTCCTCCTTCTGTTTTCTCATAAAATCGCCTTTGTAAATTTAGAGTTTAATTTAGCAAAACGTTTTCCACCTAAGTGGGAAAATGTCGTTATAAAGGATTCCCTAAAGAAATCTGCCTTGTATTTATGTTGCATTTAGGGATATTTTCAAAAACACACGCTCCTGATTGTTATTTTTAATAGGTGAACAAAAGAACTATTTTTTTTAAGAAAGAATATAACTTAACTGCAAGCTATATCTTATTCCTAGATAGCGAAGCTTGATTACAAACTCAATTTTTAAAATACATTTAATTATCTTTATGCTTTAAAAAATGCCTTGTCTGGTAATTGTAAATGCATAAATCACTTGTTTTTTAAAACTAAGTGATCCACTCTAAGTTGAATAATTACAAATAGCATAATGTGAACGATTAATGAAGCTAGAACCGCTAGTTTATTCTTATGTAATGAATAAAATTTTCATTGTTTCAGCATCCTAGTATCTTTCTTCTTCCATACTAAAGCTCACATTTAAGCTTTACAAATTAATCATACTTCTTTCAATTACCATCCCTCAGTCGAAACTGATGAATAAGTGTTTTTATGCATAACAAAGGTGTTTTACTGGGTATTCGGATAGAAAAAAAATTCTCGAAAAATCTGAGTTATTAATATATTTTTGGATAACATCCTGAGAGGAATTCATTAATAATAGTAATATGTAAAGCCATGAAACAGGTAAACTCAAAACGTCCTTGGAAGGATCAAAATCATGATCGATTCAGTTATTTAAATAACGCAAAGCTGCGAGGGCTACCTGCCTATGAGGAAGGATGCCTTCGTGGAGGACATTCTGAGGGAAACTAGCATATTATACAGGGGGAAAACCACAAGAACCAACCATGCAGCCGGTCAGTTTATCAGGACTGGGATTCCTCTTTACTTGCTTTGGAAACAGGAACTGTCCTGACTCAGAACAGGGAGCTTACTCAAGCTATGTTCAGTAATTTGTGAAGTAGACAATACACACAGGAAGGGTATACGAAACCCTTTATTTTTCTATCTTTACAGAGATTTCCGGACTTCGGAATACAGAGACCAACCACTTGTGGTCTGAACGTAAGAATATAAAAATATTAACTAAAACTCTAACTAAACTAACTTTGGATTAATATACAAGTGCCTACTTTAAGATTGGCCGTTAATTAACAAAAAGCCGTATGTAGTACAGAGAGCTGCTAAAACTACGATACGTTTAAAATTATCAAGAGGATTAAACCTCTGGCCTTGAAGGAAACCAGCAAACAAGTAAAACTACTATGGACAGCGACCTGCTTCTAATAACTCCTTCCTCTCTCTTGTTTGGCAAAAAGCCACAACTTAAGTACTTGGCGTTAGCAAGACAAATTCGCATAAATAAGTTAAAGCTTTTAATTCTGGCCGGAAGTAGAAAATAAGAAGTGATAGTAAAGATTTAAAATAAAATAAACGTTAGTAAAACTTAGGATCCTTACATACTTCCCGCCAGAGTTAATTAGTTTGAAACTGAGGTCTAAAACGACCTTGTTGAAAACTTTTAGCTCTAGAATCTAACGCGAAGCCAATCTTTTACAAACATTTCTCACTAGAAACTAGAAATTAAAAAAGTCGTTTTTACATTATCAACTCCATGGACAAGATTTTTCATCTGTACTGCATCTATAAACAGGAGTTTCTTAGTTGAAATCTGGTTTCTTCCAGAGATCTGGAAGGAACACTAGTTTAATGAAATGTTACACAATTAAATGGCAAGTAACATGAATACTTATATTTCTCTTTTAACATTCTTATTTCATTCATGACGTTATTTAATTATCTCCACATGCTCTCTGACATGTGTTGTAAAGAAAAACACCAAACACGAGCGTGTCTATGTACAAGTGTTCAACACTACCGCCTGCAATCAACACACTAACGTGTTAAAATTCAACATAACAAGACCTCAGAACACACGTTATATTCATCTCTAAACCCTGAGGTACTATTCTGAAAAGTGGCTGACTCTGAAGTGTAGCGTCAGAGAGCCTAACTACATTCATTCAACCTTTAACACATATTCACAATAATTTGCTCTTTTTACAATCACACGAATAAGTAAAAATTTTTGGCATTACTCTAATATTTTCACTTTTAACATATCACAGTATTTCTTAACTTTTAAGATAACAATTCACATTGTATATAAGGACATATTAACATTCCGTTAATTTTACGCATTTTAAAACATACATTAGTAGTACATTGTTAACTTCTATTCTTTTCCAAGCAAGTGCCAATTCTTCTACATTGAAATACTCCATTTCAAAAGTCTTTCAGACTAAAACTTCTTTCTTGCCAGAATCTTTTAAATAAAATTTTATACAATAATTTTTACAATTTTCTTAAGGTACCTTTCTCATAGATTATCAATGCTTTTACAATATTCAAGTATTTACACATTCCTATTATACATTAATTTTAGTTTTACTCGCGAGTAATTGAAAAACAATACCAAAATAGGTAACAACTCATTTCTCGCCTTTTTGGCGATAAAGGTAGGCCTCACATGAGATAAAACTTCTTGAATTCTGCCACTTGCAGTAAGAATGAAAAATTAACTTAGAAGTTTCAAAGTAACATAAAGTTTTACTTATCTTTGTGATATTCAGACATCCTTTTTTCTGCCCAGGCTTGGAAAGTGGCGAAGACTACAGTCTGGTTGATCTTTCGTCTTGTGCGGGTTCGCCCTTCTGTTCCTTCCTCCATGAACTTTCTTTTCCTTCCAGTTCAATCACCCTTGAAGACCTTCTTTTTAGCCTCTGCCTGCGGACTCGGCCGTTTGATGGCAGCTGGTCTTGGTGGAACCGGGACAACTGTCTCTCGTTCTTGCCTGGATCACGTTGCTGGCTGTTCAAATTTTTCTTGCTTCTTTGAATCTGCAGCTGGTGTTCCTTCATCAATTCGTCGACATTTGCTGCGTAGACTCCTATCCGATAGGTAGATCTTCCGTTTTAGAGCCGGGTTATAGTTGCCATCATTTCTCCTGGCCCTCTTTGCATTCGTCGTACTTCTCCCTTCTTCATTCTGGGGGTGGTCGTGCCCTCTCTTTTCTGGTCAGTGGAACGGCTTCCTTTTCTTGTTACCTTCAGTTTTCCAACGGGGGAACTTTCTTTTCAATTGCTCCTGCCTCCTAATGGCTTGCCCTTGTGATTGTCGTTGTTCCACCTCTGGAGCTTGTGCCTGCCGTGCCGGATCCTGCAAAAGATCTCGAAATATTGGCATTTTAGTGCGATTATAAAATGATTTTATCTGGTCAATGTTTGCGGTGCAGGTTTCACCATTCCTGGCTTTTAACACCACTACAGCCTGAATTATTTTTTCTATGACATATGGTCCTTCAAAGCGTGGAAAAAATTTGGCAGTTTTATCTTCTGGTGCTGAAGAAAGTGAATGCTTGATTTTTAAAACTTCATCCCCCTACTTTATAAGTTACTCCCCGTCGTTTCAGATCATAGTATAACTTCTGTTTTCTTTGTGCTACTTCCGTATTCTTTTTTTGCTTCTTTTATTAGTTTTTCTATATCACCCATTTTAAATTCTGGGGCTCTTTGTTGCACATAAAATAGTTTATCTAACGGTGTTATAACCTTTCTGCCTAGAAATAACTCAGCAGGAGTTTTGCCCGTTGTATCATGTTTTGCGGTCCTAAGGGCGAAAGCAAATTCATTGACATAGTTATCCCAGCTTTTATGAAAATTTTTAACATAACTACGGATAATTTTCACTATATTTCTATTGACCCGTTCCGCTATATTTGATTGCGGCCGATACGGGACCATTTTTAAATGACGTATGCCCAGTTTTTGGCACATGTCTTCAAATATATTACTTACAAATTGAGGGCCATTATCCGATATAACTTTTATGGGCGCCCCGTATTTTAAAATATATTTACTTAAAATAGAATCAGTAACTAATTTCGCGGAGGCTCGTTTTAAGGGAACAATTTCGGTCCATTTACTAAAATGATCAACCATAACAAGGAGATAGCGACTTTTATTTAACTGACTTTTTGGGAAAGGGACCAATAAATCGATGCCAATTATTTCATTTGGAAATTCGGATTTAATACTATTTAGAAACCCTGCCGGGCGGAAATTAATATAATTAACTGCTTCACATGTTGGGCAGGACTGGACATACGCCCTTGTTAACTTTTGCAGTTCAGGAAAGTAGACTGCCTCTCGTACGCGTTGGATAGTTTTTCGAATACCAGCATGAGAAGCTAAAGGGCTGTCATGGAGCTCCTGCAGGATATTTAATCTAAGACTAGCTGGGATAACAGGTCGAAATTCGTTGTTGGAATTCGTAGTTTTTGTATAGAATAATAGACTATCTATTAGTTCGTAATGGGCCGCCCTATTTCTTATCGCCACAATATCTTGGTGGCTAAAATTTTCAGGATCCTTCAAATACTCATAAATGCTTCCAAACTCAGGATCCTTACCCAGTTCGGTTATTACAGTTTCTCGGGAATTTATTGTACATGCTGTAAGCATTGCCACCTTTACGGTATTTCCTTGTTCGTCTATTTTAATTCTTGATAGGGCATCTGCTACGATATTTTCCTTTCCAGGGGTATTCTTGATTACCAGATTATATTCTTGCAGCTTGAGTGCCCATCTTATTAACCTGGGGGATAAATTTTTCCCTGAGTACAATCTAGTTACCGCCGCATGATCAGAGTACACTGTTATCGGCGCCTTTCCAAAATAGACTCGGAACTTTTGCACTGCTAACAGAACTGCAAGTGCCTCTCTCTCGGTCGCGGAATAGTTTCTTTGTGTTTGATTTAAAGTTCGGCTAAAAAATGCCACGGGCTGCTGATTTTGCGAAAGTACCGCTCCTACCGCATAATCCGAAGCATCCGCTGAAATTTCTAAATTCTCATCCTTTTCAGAAAATTTCAAAACAGGGGCTTGCGTTAATGCTTGCTTTAATTTTTCGAAAGCACTATTGGCTTCGGCCGTCCACGAGAATCTTGCCTTTTTCCTTTTTAGTTTTAATAATAGTTCAGCAATAGCTGCAAAATCTTTTATAAAGGACCTATAATATGAACAAAGTCCTAGAAAAGAAGAGAGCTTCTTCGCCGTATTTGGCGGCGGATACTTTTGCACAGCGATTATTTTTGATTCGTCTGTCTCGATTCCATTCTGAGATATTTTGTAACCTAAGTATTTTAATTCAGGTGCTGCAAATTTGCACTTTTCGACATTAACTTTTAGACCGGCCTCATTTAATAATGAAAACACCTGTCTTAAATCCTGTACATGTTGGTCCAGATTATCACTAGTAATAATGATATCGTCTAAATAGATAAATGTGGTCTTTCCAAGAACAGGCCTTAGCACAATGTCCATACATCGCTGAAATGTTGCCGGTGCCCCTGAAAGGCCAAACGGCATACGCAAGAATGCATAAGTGTCAGACTTGATTATAAAAGCAGTCTTAGGCACATCTTCCTGTTTAACCCCTATTTGAAAATAACCAGTCGTTAAGTCTAACGTAGTCATATATTTGGTAGAAGTTATGTTCCTTAGAATTTCTTCAATAATAGTTAACGGATATATCGGATATTTAGTCACGGAGTTTAATTTACGATAGTCAATTGCAAAATGCCGCCTTTTTGGATGTGTTACCGGATAGTCATTATTTTTCTTACATAACACAACCGGGCTAGCATAATTACTTGAGATGGGCGTTATGATCTTTTTACGTAACATATCGCGAATGTGCCACTCTATAATATTTTCTTTATTCTTATCATATCGGTATGGTTTGTGGCGAACTGGCAGTGAATCTCCGGTGTCGATACTATGGTTAGTAACTTGAGTAAATCCTGGAATATCACTAAATAACGAAGTAAATTCACTTACCACTTGTCGAATTTTTTGTTGCTCTTCCTTAGGCAGGTGGTCGAGGTTTAACGTTGGCGGTTCTGTTTTTTCTTCTCGAACTGGTTTCATCGTCAGCTTAAGGGACGCTTCGTTAAAATCCAGCGTTGCTTCTGCCTCTGAAAGAAAGTCTATCCCTAAGATGAAATGTGCTTGCAAATTCTTTACGATAAAAAACATAATCTTTACTTGCTCATCCTTGACACGAACGTATAACGGTAATTTACCTATGCACTTGCATCTTTCTCCCTGCGCAGCTAACACTGTCGTATTATCCGAATTATATATGCGGTATTTACGGAAATACTTCCTAAAAAATCTTCTGCCACACAGGAACATTGCGCGCCTGTATCCAGGAGTGCGGTGGCTGGGATGTTGTTCACTAAAACTTCAATCTTTGGAAGAGTCAAATTTTTCACCATCACTGTATTTAACTTGAAGGAAGGGGGGTTTTCTTGGCCTTCGGATTTCCGCACCCTCCCGTCAGCAGAAATCCGTTTTAGTTTAAATGTTCTTTCTTCGTTTCCATGCTTTCCTTCTTTTTCCGCTGGCCTTCAGATATTTTTCTGGTTTACTATTGAACTGTCGACGTTCGCCGGTTGTTTTTGGACACTCGGGTTTCCTTGCCCACTGATTCGATTTGCTTCCGTAGCCGTGTTCTTGCCTTTGCTGTGGTCTTGGCGCACCAAATTGGCTTCGTTGCTCATACTGGAGTCTTCTTTCAATGTCCGCCGTTCTTCTACTTTCAAACTGGATTGCTAGCTCAAATAACTTTTCCAGTGTAGTCGGATTCCTTAATTCAATAAAGTCTTGTACTTGGGGAAGTAACCTCGGCAAAATCACTTGGATTATCTCAGGATCCGGACGGTTTCCATACAAGAGTTTAAAGACGTGAATTTTTCTTAAAATAAAGGTGGAAAGATTTTCGATTCGTTGCTGATATATGCTGAAGAGTTCCGTTTCTAACTTTGAACGATTTCTTACGGCAGGGAAGGCTTTTACTAAGGCAGTCTTGAAATTTTCGTAAGTATAGGTGGGACTTCCCGATTGACCCAACAGGCTTCTGCCTATACATTTGAACCAATTAAGCGCTTGGCCCCTCAAAGCGCTGGTAGCTAAGGTGACTTTCTGGAACTCATGGACTGGATACAGCATGAAGTGGTCATCCAATTTTTCCAAAAAACTGGTTACCGGTGAGTTTCCATTGAATGTTGCTTCTGGTTTCATCGATGCGCGCATGGTCTGGACGATGTAACCAAATCTTTCCAAGGCGGCAGCTGGCATTTCTGGATTCTGAGCCCCTTCTGCAGGCACCACAGGTTCTTCTTGAAACTCGGCCATGGTTATTCTTCTTCGTCGGGCGCCACTATCAGGACTGGTATTCCTATTTACTTGCTTTGGAAACATGAACTGTCCTGACTCGGAACAGGGAGCTTACTCAAGCTATGTTCAATAATTTGTGAAGTAGACAATACACACAGGAAGGGTATACGAAACCCTTTATTTTTCTATCTTTACAGAGAATTCCGGACTTCGAAATACAGAGATTAACCACTTGTGGTCTGAACGTAAGAATATAAAAATATTAACTAAAACTCTAACTAAACTAACTTTGGATTAATATACAAGTGCCTACTTTAAGATTGGCCGTTAAGTAACGAAAAGCCGTATGTAGTACAGAGAGCTGCTAAAACTACGATACGTTTAAAATTATCAAGAGGATTAAACCTCTGGCGTTGAAGGCAACCAGCAAACGAGTAAAACTACTATGGTCAGCGACCTGCTTCTAATAACTCCTTCCTCTCTCTTGTTTGGCAAAAAGCCACAACTTAAGTACTTGGCGTTAGCAAGACAAATTTGCATAAATAAGTTAAGGCTTTTAATTCTGGCCGGAAGTAGAAAATAGGAAGTGATAGTAAAGATTTAAAATAAAATAAACGTTAGTAAAACTTAGGATCCTTACAAGTTCGCTTGTGATCGAACCCAAACCAGGTCAAACTGCCAGTATTCAGAAGTGTATCTTAACCACTGATGATGCTTGGATCACAATCATGAATCTTCAAACTTATTCACCTAGACGTGCTGTCAATTTTTCTTACAAGGGAACCAAAAAAAAAAAAATAAAAATAAAAAAAGATCATTTCTTATATTCTCCTCCCTTAAGGACCGGGATTCGAACCACACATCTTCCAATTTTACTAGCTGGATCTGCTACTACTTGCACCACCACAGGACGCAAGGTAAACCAGTAAGTCTTTATAAATGTACTAGCACGACAGCATTATATGAATTGTTGAGCATTTTAACTTCGATAATTCGATAGAATATTATTTCAAAATGAATATTATGCTAATTATTTTTATGTTTGTTTGCAAACTGATCGTTGCCTTTCCAATTCAAAAAAATTTCGAATCATATCTAGATCTAGATATATCATTAAAACATTTATTTGATTTGGCCACCCACTTAACTTACACGTTGAGCATTTAAATAGAGCACTACCAATTGGCACATGAAAATGATCATATTCACCTCAGTGAGATGGGTATGATTCGCATCTCTTTTCTGTTTCGCATCGCTTTCTCGGAAACAAATCTACCTCTGTAGTAGATTAATGTATAGGTAGCAGACATTCTGTCACTGTCAGCCGAGCGGTAAAGTCGCTGAATAGTCGCAGAATACCGAGTTTTGACTTAAGTTCGATTCTTGGAGAACGGGCTGGCTGCATGGGCGTTTTCATAGTTTTCCGCATATATAACATATATACGAGCAGTTTCTTTAAAAAGTCCTGGGGCCCAACAGCGGCCGAGTGGTAAAGTCGCTGAACACTGGTAGTTCGGTCCGAGGTTCGAATCCCGCGAACGGGCTGGCTGCATGGGTGTTTTCGTGGTTTTCATTAGCACGACTATACACTCATGTGTAACGTATATACGAGCCAGTTTCCCTTAGAAAGTCCTCCACGAAGCCATCCTTCCCCTTAGGCAGATAGCCCTCGAGGCTTTGCCGTAATTAAATAACCTAACCTTTAAAAATCCTTCACGAAGAGACCCTCCTCTTAGGCAGACAGCTCTAGAATGCTTTGAAGTAGTCAAATAAGCCGAAACATTCTGTTGACGAAAAAGATTGCATTTTTCGTGAATAATTTCTAATTCAAAAGTTGTACTTGTTACTAAGGAAAGAATTTATTTTTGTGTAAAATTCAGATTGCTTGAATTTTAATAATTCTCAGAAACGAAACACAAATAACAAGAAACTAAAAAAAATATTCATAATTAATTAGGATATATAAACGATGTAATCATTAAGCATATTTTTAGTAAGAAAGAATATTTTGTAATAAATAAATGAAAAATATATTTAATATTAAAGAATCCTCTATATATCTCTACAAAGAATAAAAATTACAAATATTTTTTAAGGTGCATGTGTATATGTACCTGATAAAAATATTTACATTGTTTATTATTCTAGCGATAATTTTAACCAAATGCATATTTTCCGTGAGGAATTTCCGGAGATTTTTTTTCCCAGATATACATTTTCAGGATATTTTCTTGGCATTCGTTTTACTCAAGTGGTTAGATTAAAGTGTTATTTTGTATGCTGTGAAACCTAACTAGAATTTATTTTCATTCCATAGTTGCTTCCCATAAATTTTCGATTTCATGTCATATTCAGTTTCATAATGGCACTATCATTTTGAGATTTACTATACTTTTCAGTTTTTTTTTTATTAAATGTCGTTTACAACTACTTTCAATAAAATACTGATATATAATAGGGAAATAATAACATACACGCGCACACATGCTCACAAACATACATCACCATATGTATACACAGTGTTTTGTATTGTGTGTTTACATATATATATATGTAGTTTTGTTGGTTGTGCATTAGCACTTAAGGCGTAATGAGTACGTTTCCTCAAGCACAGAATTAAAGAATCATAAGTCAAAAGATAAACTAAGAAATCTTTATTTAATAAAGTAGGATAATTTTGCTTAACTTAAGCATAACAAAAGTAATAATGTTCACGAACATTAAAACACTGAAGTATTGAAAAGAATAACTTACAGAGAATCATCATCAGTCCTAAATCACCAGGCTTACCTATTTTAAGCAATAAAAAAAAATAAACAGGAACATACTTTGCCATCGTACCTGAAAGAGAAGAAAGTACTACTGGATTAGACCTTTGGCCAGGTACAAGTAGCTAGGGTGAAAATCAAATGTACTGCATTGCACACGAGCTTTACTTTCTCTCGCCAATATATACCTTTGCGCACGTTCGTTTCGTATGCCTTTCGAGTTTCATTATGCAAAATACCTAAATTTATGCTAACATTGCCCCTGTTTTGCTAATGAAACTCATACCAATTGTAATTCATTCGTGCAAAACTGAAATTTAGCTTTAGGAATTGGTTTAGTCATAATATCAGCAACCATTTCCTCTGTTGAAAGATAAGCAAGTTTTATTATTCCTTTGTTATTCAAGTCGCGTATATGATGAACTTTTGTATCAATATGTTTTGTGCGTGAACTGAATTTTTCAGATTCTACAAGTCTTATAGTAGACTGCTTATCTTCAGATACCTTTATCGGTAGAGTTTGGGGTAGATTGAAATCTTCTGTTAATTTTAATAGCCATAATAGTTCTTGCGTAGTTTGCGATAGTGCAACATATTCAGCTTCTGCTGAGGATAAAGAAACACAAGTTTGTTTTCTTGAAAACCATGAAATACAGTTCCTTTCTAATAAAATAACACTTTCTGATGTAAATTTTCTATCTTCAATATCTTGTCCCCAATCAGCATCTGAATAAACTGTAATATTAGGTTCTTCACTCGACGAAATTTGTAAGGATAGGTTCTTTGTCGTGTTTAAGTATCTAATGATTCTTTTAACAGCATTCCAGTCCTTTTGACGTCGATTATTACACCTTCTGCTGAGTATGTGAGTTGAAGCTGTGATATCTGGTCTTGTGATAGACGATATATACAAAAGACTTCCAATAGCTTGGCGAAATTTATCATTTGAAGTTAGGAGATTTTCTTCCTTGTTTAGTTTATAATAGTTCGTTTCCATTGGTGTGCTAGCGTGTTTCGCTTCTTCAAGTTGAAATTGCTTGACAAGTTGATTTATTTTATTTTTCTGTGATAAGAGATAACTTCCATCTTCCTTGCGATTTATTTCCATGCCTAAGAAATATTTAGCTTCACCAAGATGCGTTATTTGGTAACGTTTCTTTAAATCAATAATTGTTTGAAGAATTAGTCCTTCTTCTGTAGAACTTATTAGGATGTCATCAACATATACTATTAAATTAATTCTTTTATCACGAACCACTTTTGTGAAAAGACACGGATCTGCTTTGCTTTGACTTAACCCCAGATTCTTCAGTGTATTTTCAGTTTCTGCATTCCAGCACCTAGCTGCTTGTTTGAGACCATAAATCGACTTCTGTAATTTACAAACTTTATGTTCTTCCGGAACCAGGAATCCTTCTGGTTGTTCCATATATATTTCTTCATTTAAGTTGCCATACAAAAAGGCTGTTTTAACATCTAGTTGATGTACCTTGGCATTATTATACGCTGCCCATGCTAAGAAAACTCTTATCGTAGTGTGTTTCACTACTGGTGAAAAAGTTTCATCATAATCACTGCCGTATTTTTGAGTAAATCCTTTGTCTACTAAGCGTGCTTTGTATTTTATATTTTTACCAGTTTCATCATATTTTGTCTTAAACACCCATTTGCTGCCTACTGCATGTTTTCCTGGTGGTAATTCTGTAAGTTTATAGGTTTCATTTTCTTTTAGAGAATGTATTTCTTCTTGCATAGCCTTGATCCAAGCTTCTTGTTCACGTTTTGGTAAGTTTAGAATTTCTTCAAAGCTTTCTGGATCTTTAATTTTAAGTAAGATTGATTCTTCGTCTTCTGCTTTATAAGAGAATCTTTCCGGTGGGACCCCTTTGGTTGATCTGCTAGAAACCCTTCTTTCTACATTTTCTTCACATTTAATTAACTCTTCGGAACTTTTTGAATCTTCTGTAAAATCATCGCCAAGAGATGTTTCTTCATTATTTTCTTCATCTTCTTGCGAGTTATTGAAGTGAATTAATTCTAAATCTTCAGCATTATTTTCTGCAAGTTTGTCAGGTAAAGACGCGTTTTCTGAAAATTTAACAGTTCTACTTACTATTATTTTTCTTCCACCTACATAAATCCTGTATCCCTTACTTCGTAAATCGTATCCTACGAATATTCCTTCTTCGGCTCTGTTGTCGAATTTACGCCGTTTTTGTTTGTTCACTTAATAAAATGCTGTACAGCCAAATACTCGTAAGTGACTTAAGTTTGGTTTTCTACCATTCCACAGTTCATATGGTGTTCTATCTGTGGCTTTAGTTGGTAACCTATTTTGAAGATATGCAGCAGTAGCTGCTGCTTCAGCCCAGAATCCTTTCGGTAATTTAGAGTTTATTAGCATAGCTTTTGTCATTTCTATTAAAGAGCGATTTTTCCTTTCTGCGACGCCGTTCTGTGCCGGACAATAAGGAACCGAAGTTTGGTGAAAAATGCCGAGTTTCTTTAAATAATTTTCAGTACTTTCGTTACAGTATTCTGTACCGTTGTCGGATCTGAGAACCTTTATTTTCTTTCTAAATTTATTTGTTGTCGATGCAACATACTGTTTAAGTTTGTCGAATACTTCATCTTTTGAAGTAATAAAATAAATTTGAGTATAACGCGAATAGTCATCAATGAAAGTTACGAAATATCTTTTTCCTCCTAAGCTGTTGACTTCAATTGGCCCACACACATCTGTGTGCACTAAATCCAGTGGATTTTTAGATCTAAAACTAGTTTTGGGATAAGGTGTTTCAGTTATTTCGCTTTTACACAAGTAGAATATTCCACACTATGAGTGCATTTGCCAAGTTTAATGCCGTCTGCCAAATCATTTTTCTCAAGTGTTTTTATGGCATCTATATTTCTGTGGCATAATCTTTGATGCCATTTTAGTATACAGTTCGTATTAGAACATGAAACATCATTAGCTAAGTATGCTTTCTCGTCAATTGAGTTTACGTTCAATTTATATAAACCTTGCTGAGCATTGCCGTCGTCTACGAGTATATTGTTACGCTTTATGTAACACTTATTACTATCAAATGTAACAATGCAACCTTTATTGGTAACAGATTGAACAGGAAGTAAATTACTATCTAAACCTGGTACATACAATACATTTTCCAATTTTATTTGTGTAACCTGACCCTTTAAGTTTTGAACTTTAAAATAGCCTTCACCAACACCATAAGAATTTAATTTAGCACCATTGGCTACAGTTACTATTTGTTTATTAGAGTCATTTAACTGAGAGAAAAAATTATCACTCGTCATATGAGTTGAGGCTCCCGAGTCGATAACCCATTCTTGCGTTTGCGTGTTTTCATGTTTATTACTCTTACAATAAGTACAAAATTGTGTAACATACTTTGGTTTATTTTCGCTTTTACTTTTTAAAGCAACTGAATCGTACTTTTGAACTTTCTTAGTTTCCACACGTCTACAATACTCATCTATTAGTTTGTTTTTAACATATTCTAGCGACAACTCAGCTTTCGATTTACTTTCTATTGCAGTTATTAAGGAGTTGTATGAATTTGGTAAAGAACATAGTAGTATTGCTATTAAGTTATTTTCTTTAATTTCTTCACCTATACTACGCAGCTTTTCAGCCAACTCTAGTACTCCTTTGATATGTTCCTGCATTTTAGAACTTTCATTATATCTAATGGAATATAGTTTTCTAAGAAGAAATAACTTATTTGTTAAATTTACACGTTCATGGACACATTTTAACTTCTGCCAAACTTCTTTTGCAGATTTACTATGTAAAACATGGATAATTTGCGAATCCGAAATGTTTAGACATATTAAAGCTTTAGCTTTACGATCATTCTTTAACCAAATATCAGTATCAGTTTCCGGTTTTTCTTCGAATACAACATCATCTAAACCTTCTTTTTATTAGAAGTTGTTTTATTTTAAATTTCCACACTTATTAATTTTCATCTGTTAAATTTTCTATACAAGTTGATTCTTTTAGAATAGACATCATTATTTGTTACAATTATTCTTTTAAACTTTGTAACTAGTATTTTCAACTAAGCGTTTTAATATTTTATGCCCCTGGAATCTTACAACATTACAAAATTTCAATTTATCAGTCTCATAATCTTTTGTTGGTTGTGCATTAGGCAACCTTTATTGGTAACAGATTAATGCATTAAGGCGTAATGAGTACGTTTCCTCAAGCACAGAATTAAAGAATCATAAGTCAAAAGATTAACTAAGAAATCTTTATTTAATAAAGTAGACTAATTTTGCTTAACTTAAGCATAACAAAAGTAATAATGTTCACGGACATTAAAACACTGAAGTATTGAAAAGAATAACTTACAGAGAATCATCATCAGTCCTAAATCACCAGGCTTACCTATTTTAAGCAATAAAAAAAATAAACAGGAACATACTTTGCCATCGTACCTGACAGAGAAGAAAGTACTACTGGATTAGACCTTTGGCCAGGTACAAGTAGCTAGGGTGAAAATCAAATATACTGCATTGCACACGAGCTTTACTTTCTCTCGCCAATATATACCATGGCGCACGTTCGTTTCGTATGCCTTTCGAGTTTCATTATGCAAAATACCTAAATTTATGCTAACAAGTTTACGTACAAAACAGTTTTAATAATTCCTACGAAAAATGTGATAAATTTACACGAAATAAACTGCTTAAATATATATATATATATATTATATATATTGCGCTTTACATAGTTTAACATAGATGAAGTTTTTAAAGTCTGAATTTAAATAATGATATTGTGTTTATATGTACTGTAATTACTGATGAAAGGATGTTTCTGAATTTAAAGCCAGGGTAGCTTAAATTACTAACAGAGCGCAAATACACAACTTGAAATCAGAGTTTTTGGAAGAAGCAATAAATTTAGAATTTACGGCATTTCTATTTCTCGTCATAGTTAACAAAATGAAAGAACTGAGAAAGATCAGAGTTATAGATAGCGGATGCTTTTTTGTTCTTGCACAAAGGTAATGGTCTCCCATATAAAGTAGAAAATGTACAAAGGTGGTAAGCTTTTAGTTCAGTACCCCCTGGAGGTATATTTACGTTGAAGTCAACTTAGAGATTCCGCTATTAGGTGTTTTATTTGAAGAGGGTAATATCTTTTTCAGCACATAACCAGAAATAAGAGTTTAGAGTTTATGTTTTCATTACTTAATCTTCAAAGCTGTATAATTTGGAGCATCTGCTCGGAAATTTTTCATCATTCATGAAAAGCATACACACCTGCGTAAATGTCTTAGAGAAATAATATCGTTAACAATTTTGCTACAAAGAATTTTTTTTTAGTTTCTATTAACATCTCGATAATGCACGTAGTATATAAATACTTGCATTGTAACTCTGATATAGTTAATTACAAGGAAATCGCATTGTAACTCGAAAATAGATTTATTTTCTCAAGAAGCTCTTTTGACCAAGCTATTTACTTGTTTTCTACTCCCAAAGTGATTTTACTCTATAAAAGCCGAACTGCCTGATCTCATTCATCAGCCACTTCATCTATTCTGATGTTGTGTTATCTGCTGCTGCTATTTCGTGCTGTTTTGAAAAGAAGCATATATGGCTATTGAATCTGAAGAAGAAAGTTTATTATCTAGCTCAGAAAGCGAGTTTTTATCTTCATCTGCAACTGAAAGTGATTTAGATGAAGAACAATTAAGCAAAGTGCGGGATTGGTGGTAATATGGTAAATACTCAACCTATATGTACGTGAAAGAAAGAGCCAAAAACAAAAACAATGTTGCTTTGAAAATGATTAAACTTTGTTGTCGCAGATGAAATTAGAAATAATACTCGAAATATTTCCTCTGCGTAAGCCTTAACGTTTAATATATATATGATTATTACAGAATGATAATTCTTTAGGGCCTTCCTTTAATCGATAAAAATAAATGACAGTTTTAACATATTTTTATTTAATTTTTAAAAATTTTTACATATTATTTACAATTAAAAGAAATCAATGCGCAGAAAAAAAAAATCTGAAAGGTTTCAGATTTTAAATTACGTCCAAAAGGGCGTTTTTTTTAACGTTCTGTGTTTACTTTTATTTATTTACCTTTGTTAACGTTTTGTGTTCACCTTTATTTATTAAATATCATATTGTACGTACTCAAACTATAAAATTCAGTTCAACAGCAATATCACAAATTACATATCTTTAGAATTTCCGATACAGAGCCTCACGCTGGAGATAATTTTTTTTCCCGTACAGTGTTGCTATTGCTCGCTTTGAAATTGTTTAGTTTTTTAATAAAAAATTCGTTGAAGGGTTAGAAAATCTGAAAATCTGAAATCGATAATAAAATAAATTTCAAATTCAAATTAGGGCTTCCACGTGCCCATATTCTATAGAAGATTATGTTATTCAAATTTGGGTGGCTCTAGGTACCGTTGTTTTATCACAATGCGAGAAAAATACGTACATTCATTGAGATTCTTCATTATTTAATTTCTTTAAATATAAGACAGAGCGATAATACATGGTGGCAACGATTTCAAAAGTGATTCAGCCTCTTAGCAAAATGCCAAAACGAAATTAATAGTCCTTCAGAGCCAACCTGCACTTTTGGACTTAAAAAAAAAAAAAAAAAAAAAAAAAAAAGACCGAATGGATGTAAAATGCACAATTTAAGGGAAATTTCGTTGCGTGACAAGGTATTCCAGATTACCTCAGCTTAAAGGTAATAATTTTATCAGATTTTAAATAATGAGAAAAGGGAATTTAGACTCCCAGGTATATGATATACCGATGAGACAAATAATATACGTATGTCCGATCTGTAACAGAACTGCCATAGGCAAGTATTAAGTTACATTAGACATAAAGGTTTGCTTAATTTAATAACATATATAGTGAGACATCAGATAAATAAACAGCTATTGAGCAATATATCGAACAACTAAGCAGTGAAGAAAATCACATCATATCATATGCTCCTTTTTTAGAAGGCGGCTGAAAAACCGGCAAAAGTATTTTGTAATTATGTTATTACATTAAAATTGCATAATTGAAACTGCGATAACCGAAGAATCGAATTATCGCAGTTAATTTTATATACAGCTTTAATTTAGCTGTATTAAAATTTTTAATACTTAAAAATTTCATTACATTATAAGGTATTTCTCCCGCCTTCGTGAAGTGGTGGTCTGCACGCTCAGTGCGTAATTGAGAGGTCCGGGGTTCGATTCCCGGCAAAGGCGTTGCATATTTTTCCTCACTCCTGCTTTCCCAAAATTACCTAATTTCTCTACAGTGGCGCACGGACTAGAAGGGTGTTGGATGATGATTCTCCTCTCCCTAGATTTGGCGACCTAAAAAACCTAGTTGCCAAATCCCACCTTCTTGGTATGCTTTCGTGGTGTGGTAGTCTGCACGCCCAGCGCGTAATTGAAAGGTTCATGGTTTGCTTCCCGGCATTGCTTATTTTTCATTTTTTCTGCTTCCAAAATATCTAATGTCTCTACAACTTAAAAAATAAAAAAAAATTGTGTTTATGATTTCTCATTCATGAATAAGTTTTTTGATAAAATTATTCAAGCTAATTTGTTTTAAGTGCATTCTGCACTCTGATTTATCCCAGTTTGGAAAGTATGTCTAGAAGCAAAATATTGTTTGCATTTTATTCTCCTTCGAAAAAAGTTTCAACACTTCAAATGTATTTACTGCCTATTTTTATGTCATACTTTCTCTGTGTATGTATATCGTACTTCCTCAGAACAATATATGTATATAGAGGACTGTCGTACTTCCTAGGTCCTACTTTTACATCGCACTTTATAGGAAGCTCATTTGATTTAACTGTAAGCGATGAAAAATACTAGGGTTATCTGCCTAAAGAGCGTAATGCTTTCGTAAAGGATTCTGTAAGGAAACCTACCTCACATTTGTATTCCCTATGGAGAAATCCACAAATGCAGCCAGGCATTTGCCATGATTCTGGCCCAGGTCGAAAAATCAAATTCTTTGGGCTTATCCAATCGGCCATCAGAAGGCCCAGTTTTATAAAAAATTATTTGAATCGAGTCATTGAGAATTTAATAATTTGCTGTTACATAGTATCTGCTAAATAACTTAAAGATCACATAGATTTAAAATTCTAACATAGTAGAGCGGTAATACTCTGAACACTAGTACTTCGAGCCAGTGTCTAGTTCTGGCGAACAGGCTGACTCCATGGAGGCTTTCATAGTTTTCCTTATGTGTTAACGTCAGTGCCAGCCAGTTTTCCTTAGGCAGTTCTCCACGAAAGCATGCCTTCATTAGGCAGATAATACTTACGAATAATTGTTTTGCCGCAATCAAATAAATAAAACTGAACCTAAAACACTTATGTGTTTTTGCCACTTTTTAAAGGACGTTTTACACACAACATCTTCCTGTAACAGCAATGAGATAATTTTACTTGATCGCATATTTCATATTGATATATTTTACCCGTTCCAATATTCAAAAGGATAATTATAAAACTATTTTGGCTGATTATAGGGTTAGAAATAGATTATAGAACAGATGGACATAGATGTAGAAATCGATCTTTACACAGAGCTTGTATAATTGTTACATTGTGATTGAACTGACTGCTTATATTATAAACAGGTAGATAACATAAATTTAAGCATACCAAATTTATGAGTAAAAATATTACTTTAGAATGAATATTACACAAATATTTTTCAGAAAAACAATTTAAGGTGGAAATATTGTGCGATATTCATTCTAAAACAGTATTTTCCTCCTTAAATTGTCTTTCTGAAAACCATAACTGGTTTTATATGTAATATTTTATAAAAGGATTTAAAGAAAATTTAATCAATTATTCTTTAAAATTTCAACTTTCCTTGAAAAGACAATGTATTTAATGTGTTTCTTCTCAAGGTATGCTATTTTTATTTCTTGTCTTCCTTGTAGAATATTTACAAACAAATAAAGCTGATACATTTGAGATCACTTGATATTCAAACCATATATTTATTTATTTTGAAACAACTTAAAAAATCTGATGCGGACACTACATGACTTCCTTGTACGACAAATAAATTAAACGCAATTTTTGCTAAACTTCATTTAAACCTATTTCGTTTGTAAATGAGATATGATCTTCCATTTCAAAATGCCCCTTTGGCACTGCCGATTGCAATAAAAAGGGGAGGTGCACAATTAGATGTTATACAGATGCCCCATACAGAAACTTTCAACATTCTACGGTTAACCGTTTTTGAGTTATGCGATATACATGCGTACATACGTACGGACATAAATCGCGCTAAAACTAGTCATAAGTCCCAATTATAAAATTTCAACATTTTATGTTAAGTTATGCGACATACGTACGTGTAAACGTCATGATGGAACTATTCAAAATGGAAATTTTCTTTGAAATATGAAAATCGAAATGTTTCGCGATTACAATACCTTATTTATTTCTCACAAGTCAAAGCGGTGTCATAAATAACTAACTACTAATAAATTTATGATGCAATCTAAAGAATTATATAAATCTAACACTTTAAACTGGAATAAACTTATAATATTTGAAAATTAAATATAAACATAATATTAAAATAAGTTGCGAATAATTGGTAATCGAAAAATTGGAACACGAGAGAAAAAAAATTCTCACAAATTCCCTTTGTATATTAAAAAGTATTTCCTCAGAAAATAAGGATAAAAAAATGCAAGATTAATTTTTCACCATTATCGAAGCAATTCCTTAAAGAAACTGGAAATTTAAAGCATTTTACGTAGTTTCTCTTACTGATGTATATTGACTAACTTTCTGTATTCGGCACATATCTTGATTTAAGGTACGTGTAATATACAGCATATGTGTTAGTGTGCAAATTATAAAGTAGCCAAATAGGAGATAAAATACTATTTTAGCAACCAGTATTGTGACGAAGATACCATAGGGAGAAAAACTAATTTCACTCGCTAAATTCAACGTAGAGGAGAATTAGCTTAATTATATCCACATGGTAAGGGGGGCCGGCTTGTGAAGTAGTTTGAGTAAAAATGCTTGCCGTTTTTTGCGACAGACCTGGTAAGAAAACACGATTATTTTTACGTCGTTTCCTGAAAAAAGCCGTAACGCTCGGGGGGGGGGCTAGGGCAAGTGGGGAGTTACCTAGGATAGATCTGCAGATAGGCAACACTAGATTCAAAGGAGTGATTGATAGCGGAGCAGAAGTTACGTTAATCCGAAAATTGGTAGTTCCACAGAAATATTTGGAGTCTGGAGGGAAGATATGGTTACAACCCGCCGTAGGACCCCAGGTAGAAGCCCAATTAGTTACAGTACCTATCAGTATCTGGTTAGGAGAAGAGGACGTACAGCCTTATGTAAACGTTCATGCAGCAGTAGTGCATAATTTGAACGAGGAAGCGCTGGTGACACCTCGAGACTTTAGACTTCTCAAGGAATAAGGAGATATTTACTGGGGAGAAAATAAGGAAGAGAAACTAGTATTGGGAGTTGGTCAGATATCGAGTAACTGGGACGGAAAGGAATCGACAGAAAAAGCCAGTCACACGAGGTCGAAGGTGAAACAGAAATAGCTGGTGCTACACCGTTGGTAAGGAGTGAAGATGAGGAGGAAGTAGAATTGGGGGGCAGTGAGCAAGTGTCAGCTGATAACCCACCCCTATCGCAAATTCAACGTTTTAGACAGGAGCAAGCGGAATGTGTTTCGCTGAAAAGCGCGTTCATGAATGCACGTAATAACAAGAATGGGTATTGGCTAGAGTCAGAAATTTTGTACCATACGGGAAGTATCAATAGGCAGCGATGTAGTCAGTTAGTTGTTTCTCAAAGCCGCAGGAAAGAAATTGTGAAGTGGTCTCACGAAAGCTTACAAGAGGGGCACTTCGCAGCAAAGAAGACGGCGAAAAGGATTAAAATGTCGTTTTGGTGGGAAGGATTGTCAAAGGAGGTGCGGAAGTGGTGTGAAGCTTGCAAGGAATGCCAGCTACGAAGGAAAGTTAAAGTAAATGATAGGGCTCCAATTACAGCAGTAGGGAGGCCAGAACTTCCATTTCAAGTGGTCAATGCGGACGTTTTAGGGCCGATTGAGCTGAAATCTTCAAGAGGGCACCAGTATGTGTTATGTGTTGTTGATCAACATAGCAGATGGCCGGAGGCAATTCCACTAAAGGCGATAACAGCGAAGGCTACATGTGACGCTTCCATTGACATTTTCATGCGAACAGGAGATCCGAGAATGATAGCCATGGATAAAAGAACGAACTTTAAGGCTAAGCTAACACAAGAATTTTTAAGTAAGTTAGGGGCCTCGCCAAAATTTTCTTAGCCAGAGTATCCGCAGTCAAACGGGCTTAGTGGAAAGGTGGATAGGAACAATGAAGTCAATGTTGCATCACGCGATAAATACTCAAGGAAGAAACTGGGATAAACAGTTACCGTATTTGTTATGGGCTTATAGGGAGATACCGAATTCAACTACCGGAGTCTCACCATTTTTGCTGATGTATGGTCGAGTGCCAGTGGGGCCACTGGCGATACTTAAATCAAGTTGGGTAGATGAGACGGTATTACCACAAGGAGTTGGGCAATCAGTTACGGAATATTTAATTTCTCTTCGAAATAGGTTACAGGAGGCAGAGAAATTAGCTTAAGACAATTCGGAAGCTAAGCAGCAGAAATATGTTCATCATCATAATTTGAGATCTAAGGAAAGGGAATTCGAGAAAGGAGATGAGGTAGTAGTACTGATACCAACGTCAACAAATAAACTTTGCTCGAAATGGACAGGACCTGGAGAAATAGTTGCGAAAAAGTCTCCACATTCATATTTGGTAAAATTGCTAGATGAATGAATCTGTTAGACATTTGCATCAAAATAAGTTACGGAAATATATACAACCTATAAATGCAGTAGGGATAATCTATGAAGCTGACACAGAATTTGGGGAGGTGCAGCACGCGCCTATTCAAAGAAACCCTAAAGTAGACAAACTTTTAGATAGGATCTGTGTTTCAGAGGAACGGAAACATTTAGATAGGTCACAAAGGGATCAGTTGAGCAGATTAATCAAATCTTTCCACGTAGTGTTTGACAGGGAGATTAAATGTGCGAAGGTAGGATCCCACAGTATCAGGTTAAAAACGGGAGTTGAAAGAAAGCAACCTCATGTTTATAAGGTACTTGAGGCGTTGAAACCACAGGTGGAAAAACAAATTGCTGATTTATTAGAAAGGGGTTTAATTGAACCTTCCACAGCAGAGATCGCTTACCCTATTGTGTGTGTAGCGAAACGGGACGGAAGCGTACGTTTATGTTGTGATTATCTAGGGCTTAATGCGGAAAGTCAGGTAATCCCATTTCCTATGCAAAACGCAGAAGAGCTTCGGTATAAGGTAGGGGCAGCACGTTATTTGTCTACGCTAGATATTCTTAAGGGGTATTGGGAAATCCCTATGGAGAAGGAAAGTAGACATTTGACGAGTTTCGTTTCTCCGCAGGGTCAGTGGAAAGTGATGCCGTTCGGTTTGTCAGGTGCTGCCGCAACCTTCCAAAGAGTTATGAACCAAACTCTTAGACCAGCGGTTCTTAACCTATGGGTCGCGACCCAAAATTGGGTCGTGAAGCATATTTTTTGGGTCGCGCTTTAAGTCAAATTAAAAACAAACTTTTAATATACAAAAATAAGTAATACCAACACCTACTAGAAGAGTTTTTTTCTAATACAAGTTATTCTCTAAAACAATGCATTGGTTTTACCGCTCTTCGCGAATGGCTTTCTAGAAGTCACATCCAATTTCTGTCTTATAGCTTTCTTCTATGAGGTGTTGGTAATACTCACGCCATTGCTTTACGTGCGCGCAGACACAATAAGGTTGTAGGTAACATAGTCATTCTCCGGTAGTGACACCTTTTGGTAAAAATTAAAAGCGCTTTCAATCAGCTACTTTTACTTCGACTTTTAAGAACCCGGGGAATTTCCGTTGGTTGTAAACATGTAAGCAGATATTATCGATTTAACTCGTGTGAATAAAGAAGTAATAACGGAAAATTGTATTCTGTTAGCATATTAATGATATTTACGTAAAAAAGTTGCACTCCGCTGCAAGTTCTTTGTCAAAAACTCGTTTCTGTGTATTATGTTGTGAATAACAGTGGAATGTGTAATAATCATGAAACGTGAATACAAGCATTTTAGAAACAATTTTTGTCTGTTTATTAAAACTGGAGTGATCAAGCTGCAGTGCGTATTGTAAAATTGTAATCACCCTAAAATGGCAAAACGTGAATACAAGGAAGCTAACAGTGTGTGTGTGTGATTATGGCAAAGCCTCGAGGGCTATCTGCCTAAGATGAGGGATGCCTTCGTGGAGGACTTTCTAAGGGAAACTGGCCCGTATACACGTTGCACATGGGGAAAACCACGAAAACGGCCATGCAGCCAGCCCGTTCGCGGGATTCGAACCTCGGACCGAACTACCAGTGTTCAGCGACTTTACCGCTCGGCCGCTGGTGGGCCGAATACAAGGAAGAATTTTTAGAATTAGGGTTTACTTGCATTTATGATGGAGGAATGAACAAGCCGCAATGCGTCTTGTGCAGTGAAATACTAAGTAATGAATCGAAGAAACCGAACAAACTTAAAAGACATTTTGATGCAAAACATAAAAATTTTTTCTTTGAGGGAAAAGATCGTACTTTTTTTGAAAGAAAAGAAGCCGATTTAAAAAGACAGCGTTTAGATGCACCAAGTAGTAATAGTTTTCTAATTTCTACCAAACAAGCTATACTTGCTTCTTTTTATGTGGCTTGGCATATTGCAAGACAAAAGAAACCCCATAATATTGCTGAAAAACTTATAAAACCTGCTGCCATTGACATGGCACATTATAAATGTTATCTAAATATGTAATAACCTTAATATTGAATTGTAAACATAAACTGAAATGCTGTTGACAAATGCGTTATAAAACTATTTAAGCAAGAATTGTTCGTATTGGAAAGCAATCTGTTAAAAGGTATTGTAAAGCAAATGCTATGAGATGCGCACTTAAGAACGTAATAAAGAGTTTTGGAATATGTTTTGTTGAAATGAAGAGTGAAAAAAAAGTCTGATAAGTATAATTAAAAGAATTATTCCCCTTACATTTTATAATAACTCAGTTGCAAATTTTAAATAATACTTAAAAAAATATTTTATTCCCTTTCAGAAATGTTCAGAGAAAGTCAATACTATTTAAAGTATTTCGCTAATTCTCTAATTTAAAATGAACCGAATAGAGCATTAATTATAAATTGACTTACATTTTTCGATTTAAAAGATGCCTCAGAAGCCAAAAAATCATGTCATATTTAAGAAAGTATTTTAGGAAGAAGCTGTATAAATAGAAAAGAAATAATGCATAATTTTAATATTAATAATACAATAAACTTTGATCTTAATTTTTGTACCTTAACCGAATAAAATCGAATTACCTTAATTTTTTTTCTAATGTAATTAACGAAAACTTGTGAAAATATTTCATTCAAATTAAACCATTCTGAGAAAACTGTCCTGTGAAAAGTATAGCATTTAATTCCGTTCAGAATGAAATGTTGTTTTCTTATACTTAGGACTCTGAAGTGTTGTAGAAAAAGAAAATATATACATTTATATGTATATTTACGACGTAATTACAAAATATTTACATCCGAACTCGTCAAATCCCATTGAACTCAATGGTAAATGACCCAATGTTTTGGTCACCACGTAGGGATCGCCGGTGCTTCAGAGCAGGGTACGGGAGAAACTTGTTTAGGGCTACTCCATCTTACTTCCTACCTCCATGGTGAAAGATGATGAACGGAAGTGACCTACCCCGGAAAAACCGGTCGAGGCAGGCTGGTGGGGGGGGAAAGACTGGACTGGTTGACACTTGGGGTTGGACCGGCAAGCATGCCGTGTGGGAGTATAGAGAACTGAAACATGTTTTAATTTCTTTTGCGCGACTTGTATATATATATTGTATATAGTTTATTTTACAGTGTATTCGTTTAATGGTGCATCAATAGTGCAGTATGTGTAATAAATTAGTGAACAAAATGTCAAAGCGGATAAGTGTTATTTTCCTATTACGGTAAGTTCACCAGAAGAACCCACCTCGTGTTTAAACGAGCACGAGGCATGACAGAGAGTATATAAGGTATTTTATCAGTCCTTTACACATGCCTTAGTGGTGTAACTGGATTGCACGTACGAAGAGTATTCTAGATGTTCGGGCCTCGAAACTATTGCACATTTTTTTATGTTCCTGCCTGGATATAGCCAAATAGCACTACTACATTCCTAAACGCTTTGTACTACTTTTTATTCCCAGTCTGTGCAGATAATAAATCATTGTTTAGTTGGCTAGATTTTGTTTCATTTTTTGAACTTACTGCCATTCACAGCACTTACTGAAAGTACAATGCATGTATGTGTATGGCTTTTAAATTAAAATTTTGTAAGTTGTATTAATTGTAAAACTTGTATTAATATATTCCAACAGCCTTAGATTACGATACCTAAAAAACTAGAAGTAAAGCACCAAAACATAGCTAGCTGTGATAAGATCGCAATTCTTCGGCTTTGCGTTATTCCTGTCTATATTTGATTGTAACGCGGAGAGAAGTTCTAAGTCAACTTGCAATTTAAAATGAATTGTGTAGTCATTGACTATTACGCCTAGTTTAAATTTAAATTTGACTGTTTCTTTAAGTTTCTTCGCCACAAGTGGTGGTTGTTTTGTTAAACACAAGCCTTGTGTTTACGTTAAAGTTTTGATTTAATAATGATTTGATAAAAAGTTTTAAACATTTTCAAGTCTCTGTTGTTACTTCAGACCAAACGATAATTCGCTCCAACTCTGTCAGGTGTCTGATACCAGTTTATGCGACTAGAGAAAGTTAAACTCTGTAACTGATATACCGCAGTTCAGTATTCTATTTAACAAATTCAAAGACCTTAAATAAAAAATATTCAATATGCGGATTGATATTTGCCATCATCAAGAGAGTTATTTCTACAGGACGAGCACTTCTATAAGGGACTACAGTTGTCTGAAGCATGAATGTTTGCTGAGAAGTTCTCTGCAGTTTAAATTTCTGAAGATTTGCATAAAAATCATGATTTAGACCTGGCCCTTCAAATACATATTTTCATCTAAAATCAGCACTTACAATTATGAATACGCATCAACCTTGAACGAAGTGCTCTCTGACAGCTCAATAAAGCAGTTCGAATGGAATACAAGTATCTACTCAATTTCTTTGTCTAAATGTCTCAATGTTTCTTTGGCTCATTGCTTGATACAGTAGAATTCCCTTATATTTAATGTGTGCCCAGGTTTTCCAGAAATTGAATGCTACACCCGCATCGGATAGCCTTTTGCTTAGAACTCGGAGAATGTTTTAGATGAGGGATACATATAAGGACGGTAACATAAAAGTGTTTATCATTATTCGAATTTTATAAACGCAATGAATTTAAGGTTTAATAAATTTTCGGTTGTAAATTCTTGAAAAAGTTAGAAAAATACAAAACAAAGTTTAGTCAAAGTGATCCACAAATTTCGTTGTATCCGATTTTTTGTACATAAGGTAGCTCGCTATATCTGGAAAACGTTAAGCCTGTATGAAACTGGATGAGACCAAAGTCACTCTTTCCAGAGGTTCGTTATAAACTGAATTCGCTATAGTGGGGTTTGGATGCACTATATACGGAGGACAAAGGCCTGATATCCACATAGATATATGATTAATATCTGTGCCTAGTAAAACGATTCAAAACCAAGTTATTTCATCAATTATCCAATTTGCTATTATGCTATTAACTTCATGATTAAAGTATGCTTTCTAACTCTTCTTAACGTAATGACCAATAAATAATAATTACAAGACGCTTTCCATTACGTACGCAGGATTAATTGGTTTAGTTTTTCTCTAAAACTGACATCCTTGCATCTGAAACGCACAATAAGTGATTTGATATAAAAAGCAATAAATTCCTTAAAAATTCAAGTAGTTTTACGAGGTTTCAGAGTTTCAGCAGTGGACACTGGTCAGATGTTTGAAAAATTGATAGCTGCCGATAATATTCTTGTTTTTAACCCTGATGTAGATAATATGCTTCAGGCTTTGGATGTGAAAGACAATACAATGTAGAAACTTTTATAAGCTCACGAGTACCCTGTTATAGGTAGAGACTTCTTTCGCGCTGCTTATGGGTGGGTTGAAACTTTAGCATATTAAGAGCATTTAAATTTTAAAAAAAAATGGGTATATCGTTTGAAAGTATATATATATATATATGTGATAATAAAATTCCATAGTCAAGAATACACTTAAAATTCTAACTATATGTTCTTTTCATTTTGAATGGCGACTTTCTCTTATTTGAAAGTACGTGGAATTAAATCCACAGCCCCGTAGTCAAGTTGTTTTTCCCGCCTTTTCTACACGTACAGTTATAGAATGTTCTGGAAATATTTAAAGCGAACTGGATTGGCTAACGAGGCTGACGTCATTTATTGGAAGCTCGGCCTTTCCAGAGGCTATAAAAGGACTCGCAAAAGAATATCGGGGCTTTTTCTTAAATGTCACGATGCAGTAAACTTCATACAAAACGTTATTAGTAATTCTTTTTATTTGCTCCGGATATCTGATTTTGTAACTGCTATTTCTCCTGAATAATAATAAATGGATCCTGTTTTTTAAACTTATCGTCTGATAATTTAAGCTACGACTACATTATGGACAAAAGCTGATACATCACAAGGAGTCGACAGGATTTTGTGGCATGATCGATCACGAGATGTAAATATTTTTTGTAGAATTATAATAATTAAAACCGCCGACTGTATCAATAGAAAGGCATTCAAAAGGTTTATCAGTTGGGGGTACTTCTTGCATAAGTCCAAATTTTTTGGTATTTTTCTTTTTATCAATTTCATAATCAATTTCATAATTAACCTCAGATAATTTTTTGACAATTTGGTATGGTCCAGAATAGGGAGGTGTCAATTTACGTGTATTCAGAAATTCAAATTCATCAAATAAAACTAGATCACCAGGTTGAAAATCTACATCTGCAAATTTTGTGTCATAACAACTTTTATTCCTTTTATGATATTCAATAGTTCTCTTTTTAGCTAATTTTATTACTATCCTCACGGTCAAAAATTTACAATCCATACCGATCATGCAGCCCTTGTTTGGCTTAAAAATGTTAAGAATTTAAGAGGCAGATTATTCCGTTGGTCACTCCGACTCAGTATGTTTGATTACGAAGTTAAATATAAAAAAGGCTTTACAAGCGTTGAACCTGATATGCTTTCTAGACAACCTGTTTCTCACCAGCTCCGACATTCTGTGTATTTACTTAATCGTGATGAAATTATACAACAGCAAAAAAGTGACAATGTGTGTGATAAAAAATATGTAGAACTAAATGATTTGATGGTAATTAAAAAGAAAAAGGTTATAAAATTGTGGTACCAAAATCCTTAAGATTAAAATTATTAACTGAAACTCATGAAAAATTCGGACACCCAGGTATTCATGCTATGTTAAATTAAATCACCCAGCAATATTATTGGCCCTACATTAGTAAAGATATTGGAAATTTCCTGAAACATTGCCATGTTTGTCAAATTAATAAAAAGAAAAAAACCAAAAAATTTGGACTTATGCAAGAAGTACCCCCAACTGATAAATCTTTTGAATGTCTTTCTATTGATACAGTCGGCGGTTTTAATTATTATAACTCTACAAAAAATATTTACATCTCGTGATCGATCATGCCACAAGATATGTTTGGGCTTTTCCATCTAAAAGTGTAACTACAGAAACTTATGCTAATATTTTGAAACAAATTTTCCAAATTCAAGTCCCCGAAAAAAACCTTAGTGACCGCAGTGCCGCATTCACCTGCAATAGATTCAAAAAATTTCTTAGAAATTATAAAGTAAAACAACTTCTAACACTACTGCCCTTAACCCCCACACAAATGGTAAAGTAGAGCGTGTGAACCAAACCCTAGTAACCCGTTTAAGATGTAAACTCTACATCATCTAAAATTCCATGGACGAAAATTTTAGATCAAGTTATTCGTGAATATAATAATTCCCCTCATTCGGTAACTAAATTCACCCCTGCATATCTTTTACTCGGAAAACTTCCTTTCGATTCTTCCCTAGATCAAAATACTTACCCTCCGGTTGACATAGCGAGAAAATTAGCTAAAGAGAGAACTATTGAATATCATAAAAGGAATAAAAGTCGTTATTACACAAAATTTGCAGATGTAGATTTTCAACCTGGTGATCTAGTTTTATTTGATGAAATTGAATTTCCGAATACACGTAAATTGACACCTCCCTATTCTGGACCATACCAAATTGTCAAAAAATTATCTGAGGTTAATTATGAAATTGATAAAAAGAATTACCACACAAAGAAACCTACTGATATTGTCCATGTTTCCAGACTACGACACTATGGTAATTATAAAATACTATTGAAGATGAAAGTTGTGTTGAACGACAATGCAGTGTATGACATAATTGTCATTGTCGATAGTAAAAGGTAAAATACGAGTAAAATTATTGTGTAAAATGATTATTATCAAAATAAGTGTTTTATATGAATAAGTAGTCAAAATGAAATACTGTAAACAAACTAAAAGTCAAAAAAAAATGTTAAGAAATTAGTCAAGTAGTGCAGTTGTCAATGATATGAAGAAAAAAATAGAGAAATACCTCACCTCAAATAGAAATTTTTAATATTAAAGCCACGGCGAACTGGAAATGAAAGATTTGTAAAGTAAGAACTGCTCTAATGTTTTGCAGCAATTTCTAAAGACCTGGATCCAGAACTGAAAATGTTCTCGAGAAATGTTTTCCTAATACTGCATGCATAATGTTATTTTTCTTTATTTTCTATAAATGTCAATATATTAAGGTATATTATTTACAATTTATATATTGATATTATTATTGACTGTGTTATAGTGAGAGTGTCTATTTAAGATTAATATTATTGTAACTCGAATTCTGGATGCGAGTTCTTCAAAAAAATTAAACAGTTATTTAAAATATTTTTTCTATCTGGAATGTCTTGTGGTCGAGGCGCCCGGCTTCAAGCCTTTTCAGATGGGGGAATATTTGTAATAATAAAATTCCATAGTCAAGAATACACTTAAAATTCTAACTGTATGTTCTTTTCATTTTTAATGGCGACGTTCTCTTATTTGAAAGTACGTGGAATTAAATTCACAGCCCCGTAGTCAAGTTGTTTTTTCCGCCTTTTCTACACGTACAGTTATAGAATGCTCTGGAAATATTTAAAGCGAACTGGATTGGCTGACGAGGCTGATGTCATTTATTGGAAGCTCGGCATTTCCAGAGGCTATAAAAGGACTCGCAAAAGAATATCGGGGCTTTTTCTTAAATGTCACGATGCAGTAAACTTCATACAAAACGTTATTAGTAATTCTTTTTATTTGCTCCGGATATCTGATTTTGTAACTGCTATTTCTCCTGAATAATAATAAATGGATCCTGTTTTTTAAACTTATCGTCTGATAATTTAAGCTACGACTACATTATGGACAAAAGCTGGTACATCACATATATATATCTTTTTAAGGTCGATTCAATAAAAACAATTAAAATACAATATAATTTCTCAGAATGTAAAACATATTGTTGCGTGCGTACGGGTTCGTTACGAAATGAATGCACAAGTCCGATGAAAAATGAACAAAAATTTATTATTATCACAACAAAAATGCTTAAATTTTCTCAAATTATCATGCAGTATTACAATATCTCACAGTAATTATCTTTTAACTACTCAAATATCCAATAGAACGTAATTCAAAACAGCTAAAGAACGCTAATCCGCGAATTCGCTACAATCAACAACAGCAGTTTTCTAAACAACAACAAACTAAGCAGCAACTACTACAAACTGAGATGTTTTCCTCCTTTTATAAGATTTTAAAATCACGCGCTAGAATTTTCCAGTACTTTCTCGAAATCAAAAAGAGATATTTATTTATTTAACGCACGCGCTCTTGTATTTTTAATTTTTCCGGCTTAGCTTTCTTTTAATATTCGTCACGCGCTGCACTGCGCGAGAAATAAAACCATTTAATTTATAATTGAAGTAACATTAGCTTTTTAAATACCAAATTCGTAACACTGCCTCCTTCCCAAGGACTGCACGTCCCGGGCAGTACAATCCCTGGACAGGAAGCTAAATTTACAACTGTGGCATAAATGCATTAATAAGCATTACATTACAATAATAAACAACATGAAGAATAAATGCAATAACTAACTTGAACAAATCAAATGCTATCAAATACTAAATACAAAACAAATACTAAATACAAATCAAATACTAAATACAAATCAAATCAAAGACACATTTAAAAACAAAATGGACCATGGTCTGATACTATTTACAATTATTTACATTACGTACTATGGCCATAGTAATGAGCTAACCTGTCGTAATGAACGACTTTAGGTTTAGAGTTCGAAGACTTACGAATCCGAACCACGACGTCATTCAGCCTTTTTAGGACTGTATACGGGCCATCCCAAGGTTCGGACAAAGTCCTTTCCGTCGAGTCGGATTCCACAACCACACCTTGTCTCCTTCGTGGAATTGATGTTCAGTAGCTCTTGTGTCGTATCGGGTCTTCATCTTCTCCGTCGCCAAGTTGACTCGCTCTCGCGCAAAATTGTGCATCACTTCAAACCGGGCCTGGAGATCTTGAATATATTCCTCAGACGATGAAGGAGCATCCGGAGGGCGGCCAAACAATAGATCACAAGGCAGACGAAGGTCACGACCGAAGAGCATCTGTGATGGAGAGTAGCCGGTAGTCTCGTGGACAGCACTGCGGTAAGCCAGTAAAAAGAGTGGAATTTCTTGTCCCAGTCCTGTTGGTTTCTGGAAACCACTAATGAGAGGTTATTAAGGATGGTTCGATTGAACCTCTCTACCATGCCGTCCGACTGGGGATGCAATGGCGTCGTTTGAGTTTTGTCAATGCCAAGTAGTTTGCATAGTTCTTTGATTACTGCCGAGGCAAAATTCCTTCCCTGATCGGAATGTAACTGAAGAGGCACTCCGAATCTGGAAATCCAGCGCTGTATCATTACCTCAGCTACTGTGACTGCCTCTTGATCAGGAATAGGATAAGCTTCAGGCCACTTGGTGAAGTAATCAATGACAACGAGTATGTATTTGTTGCCATCAGCAGTTTGTGGCAGAGGTCCCAGGATGTCAAAGGCGATACGTTCAAAAGGCGCACCTACGTTGTAACGTTGCAGTCTGCCTCGGCTGCGTTTCCTCGGTCCTTTTCGACCTGCACAGGCATCGCAAGATCGGCACCACTTTTGCACGTCATTCTTTGCATTATTCCAGTAAAAGCGCGCACGAACTCTCTGTAAGGTCTTCATAATTCCAAAGTGACCTCCTGTAGGGCTGTTATGTAGTTCTTTGAGGACATCAGGAATCCGGGATCTTGGAAGTATCAGTTGCCATCGGAACGTCTTCCCATCATCCGATTCGAATTTCCGGTATAAGACGCCGTTTCGAATGTGAAGTGAATCCCAGAGTGCCCAGTATTGTTTTGTTGTAGGACTACAGATAGAAATGTCCTGCCATGTAGGTTTTCTGTTTGATGACTCTATTAAATCAAGTATGGGTTTAATGTCGCGGTCTTCCAGCTGGTCTCTCCTGACTTCATCATCACTTCACGGGTCTCGATCAGCCAATGTTGATGTTGTAATTTGTCTTGCGACCGGAGTCAGCAGCTCGTATTTCGCTTCCACCCTGGAACAATATTGGCAGCTTTCTTGGCAAGGTCTTCTAGACAGGGCGTCGGCGTTTCCGTGTGATGATCCCTTACGATGACGGATAGTGATGTCATATTCTTGGAGTCTCTGTATCCACCTGGCTATTTGACCCTCAGGATTTTTGAAATTTAAAAGCCAGGCCAATGAGGCATGGTCCGTGCGGAGGAGAAATTTTCTCCCGTATAGATAATGATGGAAATGTTCTACAGCTTTGACTATGGCGAGTAACTCTTTCCTTGTGACACAGTAATTCCTCTCCGGTTTAGACAGGCACTTGCTCCAGTAAGCTACGACCCGTTCTTGGCCGTCTATTTCTTGGGACAAAACAGCACCGACACTTTCATTGCTCGCGTCGGTGTCGAGAATAAATGGTCTGTCGAGCTGAGGATACGTCAGGATTGGAGCAGATGTTAAAGCTTCCTTTAAGTTGTTAAATGCATCCTCGCATTCCTTTGTCCACAAGAATCTTTGCTTGCTCTCTCTCAGCTTGTGAAGTGGTCTTGCGATGGAAGAAAAGTTCTTCACGAATCTCCTATAGTAGGTGCAAAGCCCTAGGAAGCTCCTCAGCTGATGGACATTTTCGGGACGCGTCCAGGATTTAACCGCTGATACCTTTTCAGGATCCGTGCGCACACCTTCTGCAGAGATGACATGTCCCAGGTAAGTCACTTCCTTTCGAAACAATTTGCATTTAGCGGGAGTCAGCTTCAGATTGGCCTCTTTCAGTTTCTGAAGCACCTTTCTAAGATTTTCTAGATGCTCTTCAAAACTCTTTCCGACGATGATGATATCGTCCAGGTATATCAGACAGGTTTCGTAGGAAAGGCCTTTCAAAACAGTCTCCATAAGACGTTCGAATGTTGCCGGCGCATTACACAGTCCAAACGGCATCACTTTGAACTGCCAAAGTCCTTGTCCCGTAGTAAATGCCGTCTTTTCTCGGTCATCAGGATGGATTTCTACCTGCCAATACCCACTCTTTAATCTCAAAACTCACTTGCTTCCAGAAAGAGTGTCTAGAATGTCATCAATTCTAGGAAGAGGGTAACTGTCTTTCTTCGTAACCTCATTCAACCGGCGATAGTCAACGCAAAATCTTGTTGAGCCGTCTTTCTTTCTGACGAGAACGATGGGAGATGCCCATGGACTCGCTGAAGGCTCGATGACATCGCCTTCTTCCATATCTTTTAACAGTGTTCGCACCTCTTCCTGTTTAGCAAACGGTAGACGTCTTGGAGGTTGCTTGATCGGGGGATGATCGCCAGAATCTATTCTATGTTGTGTCAAACTAGTTCGACCCACGTCAGAAGACGAGCGGGAGAAAACAACTTGAAGATCTGTAATGACGCGATCGGCAGCATTTTTCTCCTTATCGTTTAATTGTGCATTCTGCAATAACTCCGATGTAATGCTCTCTGAGGACACGGATTCTGGGATGTTACTCTTTCTTTCAACGCTGGTTACTGGAGTACATGTTGCAACCACTTCACCTTTCTTAATAACTCTCGACTTTTCAGTTACATTGGCGACTCTCACCGGGATAACCGTTCTGGATAGGTCGACGAGTGTTGAGGCTACTAATACTCCTTTTGGGATATTACAGTTATTGGGATATTCTATGATGCCGTAGCGGAAATTTCTATTTTCGGCTATGGATCCAGGAAGTAAAATTTCTGTTCTTGCCGGTATTGTAATATAGTCTTGTGCTATGATTTTATGGATAGATTTAACTTCTTCATCATTAACGAGAAATAACGATATGTCCTCAGATGTAGAATGCAATTCGTTATTTTTAAAATCCAAGGAAAAATTGTATTTCCTTAGAAAGTCCAATCCGAGTATGCAAGAATCAGTGATCTCTGCTACATATGCCGTGTGATGGTAAGCGGCACTTCCAAACGTGATGTTAACATTTACTTTTCCGTCGATGTCGATCTTCTCACCGGACACAGTCTGGAGGGTAATGCAGGGCGGCGTCCAGATAAGTTTGTTTCCTAGTTGTTGAGCCAAATCTTTTCGGATGATGGTGACGTTGGCTCCTGTATCTATAGTCATATTGCACGGAACTCCATTAATATGTCCTATTATGAAAAGTCCATTGCTGCCGCCTCTCACTGCAGAAATCTGAAGCGCTTTAAACGGGCGCTTTTCATTATCTGGCAACCTCCGCCCCGCGAGATGGCCACTAATTAGTTTCCCTGCTGCTTGTTAGAAGTGGTCTTAACATCAGTACCCTGGGGTGTTTTGCAGTTTCGTCGTATGTGACCTTCAGCACCGCAGTTCCAGCACTTAACGGTCGGTTTCTTCTCACCAATATTCCGTCTCAAGGCGTTCAGTTGTCTAGTTAAATCGTCAAGTCGAGCGGTGACTTGATCCCCTGGCTCCTGGACTTGAGCAGCTCTGACTGGGTGGCGGTCTCGACGAGTGGCTTGCTGGGCTGCCTCAAATTTCATGGCGTACACTAGAGCACTTTTTAAATCTTTTACATCCGCCATTCGTAGAGCTTTCTGTATTTCAGTATCTCGGATGCCGTCGATAAAGTATTGCAAGGACAGGATTTCCCTTGTTTCTGTCGGGCATTCCGAAAAGGCGAGATGGGACAGCCTTTCAACATCCGCGGCGAGCTCCTGAAGTGTTTCGGTAGGCTTATGTTGACGAGATTTTAATTGGAGCCTGCTGTAGTCTTTTAAACACTTCTCCCCAAAGCACAACTCCAAGGCGCCGGACAGAGCTTCGAAATCTAACCTTTTGTTTTCGGGAAGCGTCTGCAGGATATCCGCTGCGTCTGCTCTCAGAGAAGCGGCGAGATGAGAGGCCTTAGCTTGGGAATCCCATTCATTCGCATCCGCCACGATAGAAAACTGGGTCTTATACACTTGCCAGGATGTCTTCCCATCATATGTGGATAGCTTCAGAGATGGACGAGCAGGCATCGGTAAGAATTTAAAATCATCACTCTTACTCCCAGCCGTCGCTACGAATTTCTTTAAAGTTTCCAGTTCTTTGGCAACCGCAGAAACCCGGTCATCAATTTGTTGTTCGATTTGTTTCTGAACGGAACAAACTCTTTCTTCTATTTCTTCTTTAACAGAAGAAACATTTTCCTCAATTTGTCCCACTTTATTCTCAACCACATCTATTCTGCCTTCCATAGCATCGAATTTGGTTTCTATTATGCAGGCAATTTCTCTTTTCATTTCGCATTGACTTTCTTCAATCTTGACTTGAACAGCTTTTATTTCTTCTTTAACAGATTCCTTAACAACTTTTATTTCGTCTTTAAAAGTTAATTGACCAGTTTGAATGGCCTTCATTTCTTCCTTAACGGATTCTTGGCCCAATTTCATCTCGCCTTTAATTTCTTCTTTAACGGAGTTGACGGCTTCTTCCATCTTTTCTTGGAAAGCAGCAAATGCAGTCATCATTTGCCTGAATTGTTCTTCCATCGCTCTTGTTATTGGCATTCAAACCCCACTCCTGACACCAAAAATTGTTGCGTGCGTACGGGTTCGTTACGAAATGAATGCACAAGTCCGATGAAAAATGAACAAAATTTATTATTATCACAACAAAAATGCTTAAATTTTCTCAAATTATCATGCAGTATTACAATATCTCACAGTAATTATCTTTTAACTACTCAAATATCCAATAGAACGTAATTCAAAACAGCTAAAGAACGCTAATCCGCGAATTCGCTACAATCAACAACAGCAGTTTTCTAAACAACAACAAACTAAGCAGCAACTACTACAAACTGAGATGTTTTCCTCCTTTTATAAGATTTTAAAATCACGCGCTAGAATTTTCCAGTACTTTCTCGAAATCAAAAAGAGATATTTATTTATTTAACGCACGCGCTCTTGTATTTTTAATTTTTCCGGCTTAGCTTTCTTTTAATATTCGTCACGCGCTGCACTGCGCGAGAAATAAAACCATTTAATTTATAATTGAAGTAACATTAGCTTTTTAAATAACAAATTCGTAACAATATTACACTTATTATTTTTGCTTGCGATAAGAAAGGTATAGCCGTGATATAACAGCTTTGAGATGATTGAAATTATCATTCGGGCATTGCAGAAAAATAAAAAAAAATATTCTTAACTATTGAGAATTAAACATTTTATTCTTATTTATCTTAATTATTTTAAATCATTGAGAATTAAAATAGGAAAAACAAGACTTCATAACTTTTATTAGAGAAAGAGAAAGTTATTTTTTTGGATCTAGGTCCATAAGAATGAAGAAAGAAAGCCCAAACCATAAGGAAATCCACTAGAATGTGGCTTTCATGATATACAAAAAAGAACATCTTGTTTTCAGAAATTGATATTTCAGCTTTCAGTGACTTACACGAACCACAGAAAATTAATCAGATAAAACCCACATCATTATATTGAATTTAATCCAAAATGGGCTTTGAATAAAGATTTTTGTTACAGTACAGGATTTCTTCCATTGAAAACACTAAATGATTTAAAAAGATTTTGTGCGTAAGAACTTTGTTATTTTTGAAAGAAAGATAATACATTTGTAGAGACATTAGGTTATTTGGAAGCAGAAGACGGGAGAAATTAGCAATGCCCTCCCCGGGACTCGAACCCCATGAATACGCGCCGAGCGTGCTGATCATTACACCACAAAGGTATACTAAGAAGGCGGGAGAAATACCTTATATACTCCCCTTTTTAAAGAGCGACTGGGGATAAGGGGACCCAATCACCAAATCCTGTTGGTGGAGAATCATCATCCACCATCTTTTTAGTTCGGGTGCCACTGCAGAGACATTAGGTTATTTCCTAGCAGGGGACATGAAAAATGAGCAATGCCCTCACCAGGACTCGAGCTTCGGACCTCTCGAATACGCGCCGATTGTGCAGACCATTACACCCCGAAGGCATGCTAAGAAGGTGAGAGAAAAACCTTATACATTTACACTGATTTTTCTTTCATTATTCTAATATCTAAACGATTTTTTCTGCTAAACGTAGCGTTAAAATGCAATCTAATTTGGATTCTTGACTGCATTTAGAAATTGATTTTACAGTAATTTGTTTGGTAATATTTTAGCCTTTTAAAACCATTCTTAATGTTTTATTATGTATGAAATTTGAAACGTAACTAATGTTAAGTAGATATAACTTGTTTCATAATACTTGGAAAATGAAATATAGGAACTTCAATAGAATATTTACATCTGCGATATTTCAGCCAGGAGGAAAACACATAATTTGCTCTGGATTCACAAGTCTACATCTTTATTTATTTCTTTTAGAAATATTTTATCCACGATGCTGGTAAAATACGGACCATTTTTAAGCTGTTTTAAAAATTTCAGGACACTTTCATTAATATGAGACTTGAAAAACGATTTTATTCTCTGTTAGTAAAAGCTACCGCAAAGTATAAATTAGAAATATGGGAAGTTAAGACTAAAGATTAATGAAATATATTGTTTATGAAAATATTGTTCATTTTTATTGCATGTAGTAAGCTTATTTAGTAAGATAGTTCTTATTTTTAAATAATAACGACGATTTTCAACTTAATTTGTTTATATTACAGTTATTTGTTTATATTTGTTATATTACAGTTAGTTTTAGTTGTGCTCAGTTTCTAGAAGTTTTATTAATGATGAATTTAAATCTCACATGTGCTCAAGTATTCCTAGCATATTTTATTAAATGAATTGGTACCTTTGTTACCAACAGAAAGGTTTGTGAGACATGGTTTAGCATGAATGTTACATTCTAAACTGGTGGCTTGAGAAATATCTTTGGTGCATTAGAAATCTTTCACGAACTGATGGCTTGGAATCTACTTCACAATGACATCAATCCCTTTAGACCGAAAATTATTTGCCATAATTAACTGAAGAATAAGATAATTTTGAAACTTAAATATATATTTTATAAATTAAGATGTCTAAAATTCGTACTGCAAGTGCACGGTAAATCTGTTTTACAAAAGGAAATTTTCTACTCTCAAAAACATGTATGCATTATGGCGTAAATATGACATTTATCTGCAATAATCATCATAAATACTATTAAATTGTACAAATAATATGCAATAGGATTTAATAAATTACTTGCACGCTAAAAAGATCAAAATATACAAAAATATATATGAAATTATCAAAAATAAACAATATAAAACAAAAACATTATTATTCAACCAAACAAAATGTTCTAACCTCGAATGGAAAATATATAACAAGAAGTGTGACCCTTCTTATAAAAACAAAGATTACATAATGATCATTTATGCCTCCGATCAAATGATGTTGAGCAAAGAAGCTTCTGTCAGTTATATTGTTAGAATTTTTCAACTGGGATTTTCGCGTAATTTTAAATTTTACATTGTTATGCATTTCTTCTAGATAGAAGTTTCATATTGTTACGGGTTTTGTATTTAGTTTGCTATTTTTAGTAGAACTGTAATTAAAATTGCTTTATTTCCCTGTGCAATGCAGCGCGTGAGGAGTTTTAAGAGAAAACTATGCCGGAAAAGTAAAAATACAGGAGCACGCGCATTTAATAAATAGATATCTCGTAATTGCTTTTGCTTTCCAATATAGGAAGAATAGAAATTACCAGAAGCTTCTCGTGACTGATTAAAACGCTTTAAAAAGCCGGAGAAAACCATCTCAGTTCAGTTATTTAGATAACTGTTGTTGCTGACTGTAGCGAATTCGCGATGAGATCGGATTAGCTTTCCCTGCGCTTTGAATCGTGTTCTATTTAACATTCAAGTAGTTTACAATATAACTACTGTGTGATATTGTACGAATATCTCTGAGGAAGAAATTCAGCATTTTGTTTTTATTTCTTGTGGTAAGAATAAATTTTATTAATTTTTTTATCAAACACTCGCATTCAATCTATTACGAACCCGTATGCACACAATACCTTTTGGTGTCCGAAGTGGGATTTGAATACCAATAGCAAGAGCGACGGAGGAACAGTTAAGGTAGTTGGTGGTTAAGGTAAGTTAAGGTAAATCTGTCCGCAAAAGCACAAGAGCTGTCATAGCACAAAACAATATCTCATTACCAGCAAGAAACACACGTTGAGAAATGAGACAAATGCAGAATTTGAAATGAAGACGCCTAACTAAATCTTGGCTTACTCCTTATTAAATGCTTGTGAATAATCGCCGCTAGCAGATACTTAACGCCAGCTAGTTAAATTGCAACAACAAGAATTGCTGCATTTAAAGAAGAAATGAAAGCGGGCCAAGTGGAGATGAAAGCTGGCCAAGTTGAGATGAAAGCTGGCCAAGATTCCGTTAAAGAGGAGATAAAAGCGAGTCAAGCATCTGTTAAAAAAGGAATGAAAGGTATTCAAGTATCTGTTAAAGAAGAAATGAATGCTATTTAGAAATCTAGTAGCCTGGCACTGATGTTGAAAGACTGTCTTTTCAGATCTCGCCTTTTCAGACTGCTCGACAGGAACAAGGGAAATCCTGTCCCTGCAATACTTCATCGACGGCATCCGGGATCCTGAAATACAGAAAGCTCTGCGAATGGCGGATGTCAAGGAGTTAAAAAGCGTTCTAGAGTACGCCATGAATTACGAGGCACCTCAGCAAGCAACTCGTAGAGACTGCCAACCAATCAGAGCTGCTCAAGTCCAAAATCCAGAAGATGAAATGGCTTCTCGCTTACACGATTTAACCAGACAACTCAATGCATTGAGATGCAATATGACAAGATATCGACCCTAAAGTTCTGGAGCTGTGGTGAAGGGCCCATACGAAGAAACTGCAGAAACCCCCAGGGCACGGATGTTAAGACCTCTCCTAGCAAGAAGCAGGGAAACTAATTTGTGGCCATCTTGCGGGCAACAACTTTTCATTATCTGGCAATAGTGGCGGCAGTAAACGACTTTTAATCATAGGACATATCAGTGAGGTTCCTTGCAATACGACCATCGATACAGGAGCCAGTGTTACCATCATTCGAAAAGATGTGGCTCAACAATTGAAAAGAAAGCTCATCTGGACGCCGCCCTGCGTGACTCTTCAGACTGTGTCCGGTGATAAAATCGACATCGAGGGAAAATTAAACGTTAACATTACTTTTGGAAGTGCCGCTTACCATCACACGGCTTATTTGGCAGATATTACAGATCCTTACATACTCGGATTGGACTTTATAAGGAAATACAATTTTTCCTTGGACTTAAAAAACAACGAACTGCATTCTGTCTCTGAGGACATAGCCCTATTCGGAATTAATGATGAAGGAGTTAAATCTGTCCGCAAAAGCACAAGAGCTGTCATAGCACAAAACAATATCTCATTACCAGCAAGAAACACACGTTGAGAAATGAGACAAATGCAGAATTTGAAATGAAGACGCCTAACTAAATCTTGGCTTACTCCTTATTAAATGCTTGTGAATAATCGCCGCTAGCAGATACTTAACGCCAGCTAGTTAAATTGCAACAACAAGAAAACTAAAACATAGCAACGGCTAGCCATATGCTAACTAACGCATTTTTTTTCCTATAAAAATTAGATACTAGAAGCTTACTTTAACTAATTTGCATTCTGATGGAAATTCACAAAAACGGTAGTTATATTAAAGCCAATATAATAAAATAACTAAAAATAACGGAAAATATGTAGCATTCTTTTCATCTTTAACTTCTGTGTTTCAAACTATTACTAGTAAAGAAAGACACTGAGTTAGAATCTAAAGCATAATACTGCGATTAATTTTAAAGTACTGATTTATTTTGCATTGTTTATTATATAATAGAAATTTAAATTCAACTTACTTCGTTTAATTGGTGTCCTATTGATCAAGCGTCAGCTCAGAAACCCTTTGTCATACTAACATAGTATATAACATCTTGAAATGATTAATATGATTTTATGATGGCCATTAGTTATTAATTAAATTTTAGAACAATAGTTATCTTTTGAGTTATTTTAATGAAGTGATTTCGATTTACTTTAATTAGTTATTATGAGTACTATTAACCCTACTATGAGTATTACTACTGAGTACTACTAAGTACTATTAAATCTACTACAACTACTAATACAATAGAGTCTATGTGTATTCTTTGATAACGTATAACTTTATGTCGAAGACGAAGTAGTGAATTCTGACTATGGTTTTAAGAATAAACACTGCAGAAGAAAGGTTTAAATAATTTTTTTTTATTTAAAGTTAATTAAAACAGATGCACGCAAATCACCAAAACATGTGGCTAACGAAAATTAACGGAAAATAAGAATGTAAATGCACATTAAAATTTTGAGATAACTAACGACTGGCTACTTAGTTTAAACTAACGTTAAACCGACTTCTCATCGCAAAGCCGAGCAGAGAAATATCATTATAAACTGAAACGTGTCGAACACCAAATTAGAGAGCTAATTTTAAACTCGCAGCATAAGCATCGGAACTATGTCTGCTACTACTCCTTTTTGAACTCTTGACGTCCAACTTAAATACTGCTTCCGAAATACGTTTAAATTTGGATACTACGTGATTACTTAATTTACATTCCAGCAGGAAACTGAAACTAGAAATGAAAGTAAAAAAAAACTAAAAATAATTGGTTAGAATAAAATAAATCCTTACAGTACCATATTGTGAGTACTAAAAAAAATCTTACTACTTTATCGTAATATGTTACCTAAGTATTCAGAAACTGATAAAATCACTCATCATTCTTCCTTTAAATTTTAATATTAAAACATATGTTAAAAACAGAAATTTTCTAAGGTATAATGAAAAAAAAAAAAAAAAAAAAAAAAAAACTGAAAGGTTTCAAATTTTAAACTACGTACAAAGGAGCGTTTTTTTAACATTTTGGGTGTTACATTTATTTATTAAATACTAGCAGCTTCGCTGCCAGCCTTCGTCTGGCTTTTAAATGTACCGGAAAAATGGCTGAAGGGAACACCAAACTTTAAATTTAAAAACTGCATAGAATTTTATTCTGCAGAACAACTTCATAAGAAAAAGTTATTAAGTATAACAAAATTACAATGAAATAAGCAATATCCCTTAATACAAATATTAATTATCCTAATAAATAAATTAACCAACTTCACTTTGCAAAATCTTAAGAACTCAAATGGTATAAAGGAGGTTAAGAACTTTGTTTTCTAAAAAAATCACTCAAAACTTTTCAATATCTTAAAAACAGTGAAATGAGCAATAAATTACATAAAAGAATACAAAAAAAATTCTGAAAAGCAAAGTATAATTAATGATATTTTATCTTATATTTTCAAGAGAAAAAAATTAGGTGCTACTTTGGTAGACGGTTGCACGGATTTTTGGCGATTTACATCGGCGCAATTGTTGGCGCGGTTTTTATAGTCATCAGCCATCTTGAAAAATGCTGTTTTTACGTATTTTACGCATATAGTAAAGTATTAGAAACTTAAAAAAAAGTAAATATCGTTAAAAATAATGGATTAATTTTTGGTTGAAAACGTATTTTGTAAGATGGCTGGCAAATGTAAATAAATACATTTACTAAGAGTATAAAATGCTAAAGTAAGGTTAAATTATTACTTTCACATAATAGAATAAAAACACCGCTATAAAAAGATTGCGCCAACATTTAATAGGACTTAATATAAATAACTTTATATTAAGTCCTATTAAATGTTGGACTTAATAAAATATTACTTAAATTGAATATCGAATTAAAAATATCATAGCAACGTTTAAATGAATTAAAATATTACTTAAATACTTTAAAATAAGTTTTATAGGATTTAATTGTTTAACATTAAAACATATGTGGCAATAAATATCTCAGGAATTTTTGAAAACATTGTATTAACTTTTTAATAAAAGTTGAAGTATACAATTATAAAGTAAAAGAAAATTATGTACTGACATTTTTTTAAAGTATTTTACCTCTCGTATATTGATAAGTACCAGGAAAAAAACGATCTTCACCTTTGATCCACATCTCTCGCACTTCAATGGAGAAGCAATTAACGAGGTTTTCTCCAAAAATTTAAAATAAATTTCCTCTGACGCTATTAACAATTTATAAATAAATATTTGATTAGGGAAGCCAGGTTGGCCAAAATAAGGTCTCAAAGGGCAATTTTTTTATTCCGATACCAATAATTCTTGGTTAATTACCAATAACAACATTCATCTTCGAAACGGACATATCCATTCCATTTTAAATCTGAGGAATTCGAAGAGATGAATAATAAAATTTTAAAATGGCGCAGTAATGCACAAATATTCAGTAACCAATAAGGGAGCTAATTACATTAGGCATAGAATTAAAATTATTTAAATAATCATTCATAATAAAATCATTTTTAAAACAAATGCAAAGTTAAATTGCATTTTAATATTTAACAACCATAAATAATGTTTAAAACATTAGATTAAATTTATAGATATTAATAAAACCAATTACGTTTTAAGTAAGGTGACGTCATCGATTACATCATCCACAACATAAAATTATATAAAACATTATAAACAACAAAATTTTATAAATAAAAATAAAATAAATATGCAAATAAAAATGCAAAATTAAATTGATTTTTAATATTTAGAAGCCATAAATAATATTTAAAACACGGAATTTATGCATAATAAAACGCATTATTTTTTAAATAAAATGACAACAAAGTATCGGTTACCATAAATAACTTATCCAGCAGTGGGTTTACCATAAGTCGTATTACTCGTCAAAAGAAAAATTGCCAAAATCCGTGCAACCGTCTACCAAAGTAGCACCAAAAATTACAATGAAATAAGCTATATCCCTTAATACAAATATTAATTATCCTAATAAAAAATTTAACCAACTTTCCATTGAAGAAAAAAAATCATGCAAAACCTTTCGATATCTTAACAGCGAAATAAGCAAAAAATAACATGAAAGAAACTCAAAAAACAAAAAGTTCCGCGCAGAATTTTACTCTGCAGAACAAATTTATAAAAACATCAATAAAAATGTGTTATATATATAAAAAAATGGCAATGAAATATGCCAATTTCTTAAAAACAGTGACATAAGAAATACGATGAAAAATTGTTGCCAAACCCATATTTCTAAAAGAATGAAACTATTAAAAATGATGCGATTTCATCAAAACATCTATCAGCAACAATAAGAAAGGAAAATTGTTGCCAAAATCACATTTGTAAAGATGTGAGATGTGAAAAGTGTACTCGGAAGCTTCATTTAAAAATTTGTTTAAAAATACAAAATATGATCCTGAATAATAATATGAATATCCTAAAAATACAAATTATTATTTATTAAATTAATGTGTTCAAAAATCAAAGAAAAATAAGCTGTACATTTTTAAACATAAACGTTTTTAGAAAAAATCCCGTGGAAAAGGTGTTAAGCTCATTTTGTTAAATAAATTCGTATTTAATCGATTTATTGAAACACGAAATTTATTTTAAGTTCATAAAATACCTAAGTGCCTACATTTCATTACGATGTGAAAATGGAGTGCGTAGAGTAAAATCTCGCTTTCCTATAGCCCATTATATCTCAAAATGACGCGATTTCGTCACAAAGCATAAAATAAAAAAAATTCTATTTCGAATTACGAAAAAATCGCTTCGAGGTGCACTGGCTCTTGTTTAGATGCACCTATGTACCAAATTTCGTAGCCGTGGGTCTATTAGCTTACGCGCAGCGCGAACGAAAGACACACACACACAGAGACAGACTCTTTGTTTTATTATATTGTTTCGTGCGTACGGGTTCGTTTGAACTGAATGCACAAGTCCTATAAAAAAATGAACAAAAATTTATTATTATCACAAGAAATATGCTTAAATTTCCTCAAATATTCATGCAGTATTACAAAATCTCACAGTAGTTATCTTTTAACTACTCAAACGTTCAAAAGAACTTAATTCAACACAGCTAAAGTAAGCTAATCCGCGAATTCGCTACAATCAACAAGAGCAGTTTTCTAAACAACAACAAACTAAGCAACTACAACACACTGAGATGTTTTCCTCCTTTTATAAGATTTTAAAATCACGCGCTAGAATTTTCCAGTACTTTCTCGAAATCAAAAAGAGATATTTATTTATTTAATGCACGCGCTCTTGTATTTTCAATTTTCCGGCTTAGCTTTCCTTTAATATTTGTCACGCGCTGCACTGCGCGAGAAATAAAACCATTTAATTTATAATTGAACTAACATTAGCTTTTTAAATACCAAATTCGTAACACAGCCCCCTTCCCAAGGACTGCACGTCCCGGGCAGTACAATCCCTGGACAGGAAGCTAAACTTACAACTGTGGCATATATGCAACTGAAGCATAAACATTACATTACAATATCAAACAACATGAACAATAAATGCAATAACTAACTTAAACAAATCAAATGCTAAATGCATATCAAATACTAAATACAAATGAAATCAAATACACATTTAAAAACAAAAAGGACCATAGTCTTATACTATTTACAATTATTTACATTAAGCACTATGGCCATAGTAATGAGCTAACCTAACCTGTCGTAAAGAACGACTTTAGGATCAGAGTTCGAAGACTTACGGATCCGAACTACAAGGTCATTCAGCCTGTTTAGGACTGTGTGGTGACCATCTTAAGGTGACTGTAATTTAGGCCTGAGTGCTTTTCGTTGAATCGGGTTCCACAACCACACCTTGTCTCCTTTGTTGGATCTATGTCCAGTAGCTCTCGTGTTGTATCTGGTCTTCACTTTCTCCGTGACCAAGTTCACTCGCTTTCGTGCAGAACGGTGCATTCCCTCAAACTGGGCCTGGACATCTTGGATGTGTTCCTCAGGCGATGAAGGCGCATCCGTAGGGCGACCAAACAGGCGGTAACAAGGCAGACGAAGGTCTCGACCGAAGAGCTTCTGGGATGGAGAATAGCTGGTAATCTTGCGTTTCGTTTCGACCCTAGCATGATTTCGGCGGCTCCCCGAGCTGGGTCTTTCGGACAAGGCGTCGGCATTTCCAGGTGAGGATCTCTTCTGAGGATAGATAATCGTGTCACCAGATGCTGAAAGCAGTTTGTTGTTTTTGAAGTCTAAGGAAAAATTGTATTTCCTTAAAAAGTCCAATCCGAGTATGCATGGATCTGTAATATCCGCCACGTATGCCGTGTGATGGTAGGCGGCACTTCCAAACGTGATGTCACGTTTAACTTCCCAGCTATCTCGATCTTGTCACCAGACGCAGTCTGAAGGGTAACACAGGATGGCGTCCAAATAAGTTTATTTTTAAACTGTTGAGCTAAATCTTTCCTAATGATGGTAACATTAGCTCCTGTGTCAATGATCATATTGCAAGGAACTCCATCGATATTCCCATTAATGGACATTCCGTTACTGTTGCCCCTCGCTGTATAAATTTTAAGCGCTTTAAAACAAGGTTTTTCATTATCTGGCAACCTCCGTTCCTCGATATGGTCACTAATTTGTTTACTGCGTCGTTGCTGGGAAATGGTCTTATTTTCCGTACCTCGGGGTGTTCTGTAGTTTCTTCGTATGTGGCCTTCAACTCTGCAGTTCCAGCACTTTAGAATTAGTTTCTTTTCACTTCTGTTCCGTCTCACAGCACTGACTGGTCTGGTAAAATCATCTGCTTTATATTCCGTACCCTGGGATGTTCTGCAATTCCGTCTTAGGTGACCTTCACTACCACATCTCCAACACCTAAGAGCCACTTTCTTCTCTCTCCTACTCCGTATCAAAGCGTCGACTTGTCTGGCTAAATCATCTAAACGAGCCATCAGTTGATCCATTGGCTCATGGACTCGCACAGCTCTAACTTTGTAGCGATATCTACTAGTTGCTTGCTGGGCTGCCTCGAACTTCATGGCGTACACTAAAGCGCTTTTCAAATCTTTAACATCCGCCATTCGCAGTGCTTTCTGTATTTCAGGGTCCCGGATGCCATCGATGAAATATTGCAGCGACAGAATTTCCTTCGTTTCTCTCGGGCACTCCGTAAAGGAGAGGTGGGACAGCCTTTCAACATCCGTGGCGAGTTCCTGGAGTGATTCTGTGGGCTTCTGTTGACGGGATTTTAATTGGAGCCTGCTGTAGTCTTTTAAACACTTCTTCCCAAAGCGCAGCTCCAAGGCGCCGGACAGAGCTTCGAAATCTAACCTTTTGTTTTCGGGAAGAGTCTGAAGGATATCCGCTGCGTCGGCTCTTAAAGAAGCGGCGAGATGACAGGCCTTAGCTTGGGAATCCCATCCATTCACATCCGCAACGATAGAAAACTGGGTCTTGTACACTTGCCAGGATGTCTTCCCATAATATGTGGATAGCTTCAGAGATGGACGAGCGGGCATCGGTGGGAATTTAAAATCATCACTCTTGCTCCCTGCCGTCGCTAAGAATTTCTTTAAAGTTTCCATTTCTTTGGAAACTGCAGAAATTCTCTCATCAATTTGTTGTTCGATTTGGTGTTGGACGGCACAAACTCTTCCTTCAACTCGTTCCTCCACAGCCGAAACTCTCCCTTCTATATGTTCTTTTACAGAAGATACTCTTTTTTCTATTTCTTCTTTCACCGAAGAAACTCTTTCTTCAATTTGATCTTTTAAGAAAGAAACTTTTCTTCAATTTGTCCAACTTTATTTTCAAATGTGTCAATTCTGCCTTCCATAGCTTCAAATTTATTTTCTATTATGCAGGTAATTTCTCTTTTCATTTTTTCTTGACATGCTTCAATCATTTCTTGACCAGCTTGAAAGGCTTTCATTTCGTTCTTAACGGATTCCTGGCCCAATTTCATTTCCTCTTTAATTTCTTCTTTAAAAGAGGCAAAGCCTGATATTAACTGCCTCAATTGCTCTTCCATCGCTCTTGTTATTGGCATTCAAATCCCACTTCTGACACCAAAAATTGTTCCGTGCGTACGGGTTCGTTTGAAATGAATGCACAAGTCCGATAAAAAAAATGAACAAAAATTTATTATTCTCACAAGAAGTATGCTTAAATTTCCTCAAATATTCGTGCAGTATTACAAAATCTCACAGTAGTTATCTTTTAACTACTCAAACGTTCAAAAGAACTTAATTCTACACAGCTAAAGAAAGCTAATCCGCGAATTCTCTACAATCAACAAGAGCAGTTTTCTAAACAACAACAAACTAAGCAACTACAACAAACTGAAATCGAAATCGAAATCGAGTCAATGGCTAGGCGGCAATTAGTAGCCAACTGCTACGTTAACCGTCTCTGTTGGTAAATTGCCCTAAGGCGTTGGTACTTAAGTTTTTAATTAAGGCGATTTACGCCGCGCCAACTAGGCGAAACTTGTCAAATTTTTGTGAAATGTAGGTGGAGTGAAGGGATATGATTGGCAGGAGCTTGTCACGTGGGTGTTCACCCACCCAAGTTCAGACTCCGAGCAAAGCAGCTTACGCGTGCAATGAGAAATATTGGATAAATTAATAATTATCAAGTTTTGAAACAGGTTTCCAGATTGGAATAATTAAACTAATATCGCGATCTAAATGAAGACAAATGGCACAACAAAGTGCTACAGATTAGCTAAACAAAATATTCAAATTCATCCTTGCTGTAAAACACAGATTGGACAGTGGTAGTCACGTGGGGGTCACCCTCCCGTGAACTGTCCACAGCCAATGCATCTTGAAATAGTAGATATCACAATTCAGTGAAGTCTTGGTCTGAGAAATTAAACACTAAAGTTCTTGTACAACACTGAGGCACATGAGTTACTGAAACTATACACTATGTACATATAGGGACGGCGGTATTTGAGCGAAGTAGCAAATGGTGAAAAACATTTTACACTAGCAATAAATAATCAGAGCTTTGAAGATCCAGGTACACAACAAACTGAGATGTTTTCCTGCTTTTATAAGATTTTAAAATCACGCGCTAGAATTTTCCAGTACTTTCTCGAAATCAAAAAGAGATATTTATTTATTTAATGCACGCGCTCTTGTATTTTCAATTTTCCGGCTTAGCTTTCTTTTAATATTCGTCACGCGCTGCACTGCGCGAGAAATAAAACCATTTAATTTATAATTGAACTAACATTAGCTTTTTAAATACCAAATTCGTAACACTATGTAGAGAATCTGTGCATCTGTAATGTAATCCGCGCATCTGTAATGATGATTAAACGAGTTTGAGAATCGCCATCTACAGTGTACGAGGGCTGGTCACAGCTATCAGTTAATGAGTGATTGTAATTAATTATGAGAATTAATAAAGAATCGAACCAGAGAATTTATTATAGTGTGTGTTATTTGGGATGAGACCCAAACCTATCTGTTCGTAGTCGACCGGAGTGTGAGTTTTGTACGTGAATAAATAGTGTTTCGTTGTTGAAAACGCAGGAGTGTTTGTGTTTGCGAGTATTCTCAGCTTGTTCTTTTCAACGAATATCGCTGATTTTGGATAAGAATATTCATCAAAAGTGAATCACTGCAGAGGTAAGGGTAAAATCCTAGTATACGTTGCAGCCATGGCGCGATTTTGAAAATTATCGACACCACCAAAAATGACCCAAGGAACGTCTATGTATATACTATCACTATATACATAGTATATACTATGTATAACTATATATATTCTTTGAATGACCCTTTTACTACTCATTGTATATGTCCCGTTTTTACTGCTCATCATAAAGTCGCCAAAAGTAGCCAAATCCCGTGTGCACCGGATACTAGGATTAAACCGAGGTAAGTGGTTCCTCTCTTGTTAATTCTGTACATTTTGTGCTTGTTCTGTTATAAGTAACAATGTTATTTAAGGGTGCTAAAAAAGAAGATTTAAGGCTTATTACCTTAGAAATAAATCTAAATATGGACGAAAAAATGACTATAGCAGATTTGACTGATATTATTGAGAATAGTGAAAATTTTAAAACTAAACAAGATTTAGTAAAAAAGATAGCAAACTCTATTATCGAAAATAGAAAACAGGAAGAGCAAAAACTTGTCGAGTTAGAACAAATAAAACTTGAGAGATCAAGTTATACGGTGTGAGAGTTCGGGATTTTTCTTTTCGTCATTAGAACGAGCGTTTAATACAAAAAATGTTTCGGAGGAATATAAAGCAGAAGTTCTGTTAAATCTGTTAGGAGACAAAGCTTCGAATATAATAACATATTTACATGATAAGGATATCGCGAATTATGAAAAAGTAAAAGAAGTAGTTCTGAAGGAGTTTCAGCCAACACCATATTCGTGTTTAGAAAACTTTAGAAAAACTGTTAAACAACCACATGAAACTCATGTGCAGATTGCTTCACGCTTAGTAACTGCCTGGGATTATAATTTAAAATTAAGGAAGGTAACTGACTTCGAGACCCTCAAACAACTAATAGTTTCAGATAGGTTATACCAATCTTTAGATACGGGAACAGCTTCTCACATTGCAGTGGCAAGGTGATTCATGGTTTTACCTAGTGAGTTAGGTAAAGAAATAGATTTATATTTCACGTCACGAGGAAAACCTCTTACTGAGAATTCTCATGTTAATCGTAAGTATAACAGCTCAAAAAGTGTCACTAAAGTGTTTTTGTCATATGTTAAAACAGAGAGCTGTATTTTATGCCACGAGAATCACGGTTTGGCAAAATACCCATCGTATTTAAAATTACCTGTACAAGAAAGAGTACAAATAAATAAATTTATGTTTATGTGAAATCTAATAAATTTATGTTTTAACTGTCTACATATGCATTCAGTATCAAATTGTCCACCAAATCGAAATATTCTTGTTTTTGTCAAAAACGGCACCACAAAACTATTCATTTTCCGAAAGCAAATATCGTAAATGAGAAAGAATGTTCTTCACCGGAACAAAATAAAAACAAAACAAATATATCTCACTGCAACGTTCCCAAACGAAATGACTCATCGACATTGAAGGTTAATGCGCAGGAGTTCGTTCAAAAGGCATTTATTAGCAATTATTCGAATAAACAGAGTACAGTTTTGCTTTCAACCGTCGTATGTTTTCTAAATGATAACGAGGGAAAAAAACACAAAGTGAAGTGTCTGCTGGACGGGACAGTATGTCGAACTTTTTGACGCGGAATCTTATTGAGCATTTCCAGTTAGAGAAAGAAAAAACAAATATTTCCGTTTCGGAAATAAATGATGCTACTTTAACAATAAAGCATAAAATTAATGCTTCGATATGCAATAAAGAAGGAACTTTTATAAAGAATTTAGACTTTTTAGTAATTCCAAAAATAACTGCTGATTTAACACCATCGCGCAAAATTAAAATTTCAGTGCAAGCTCTTCCTAATTTAAAATTACCAGATGAAGGATTTAATGTTCCAGAAAGGGTAGATATGTTGTTGGGAGCGGGAGATTTTTATGAACTTTTGAAACCGAGTCAAATTCGAATGAATAATTCTGATCTTATTTTTCAAGATACAGTTTTTGGTTTTATCGTGTCTGGAAGTATTACAACAGAGACTGTAAACAGGGTTCATTGTGGGTTGATAAAGAAAGAAGACAACTTAGATAAAACTCTTAGAAAATTTTGGGAATTAGAAAATATTGAAACTGATAAACCCAAAAACAAAGAATCTTTAATTTGTTAGAAATATTTTGTAGAAAATTATGCACGAGATAAAATCGGTAGGTACTTTGTTAAAATGCCATTAAAGGAGGATCCGGACACTTTAGGAAGTTCTAAACAAATTGCAACGAGTAAATAAAATTCTTTATGGAAACGCTTAGTAAAGAATCCCGAATATTTAAAATTATATTCAGATTTTTAAAAGAATATCAACAGTTAGGACATATGGTTGAGGTGAGTGAAAGCGAGGAGGAACGAGGTTCATATTACATTCCTCATATTGGAGTATATAGGGGAGAAGAGAAAAGTAAGTCGACATCCTTGAGAGTAGTATTTAACGCTTCTTCTTTGACAACCAAAGGAAACTATCTAAATTGTATACAGTGTAATGGAGGTGTGATACAAGATGATTTATTCTCAATTATGCTGAGATTCAGGAAATATATTTTTGCTTTCACTGCAGATATACAAAAGATGTATCGAGCTATTTCTATGCATCCAGATCAGTGGAAGTTGCAAAGGATTTTATGGAAAGAAGGCATTGATAAGCCAATTAAAAACTTTGAGCTAACCACTGTTACCTACGGAACTGTGAGTGCACCATTTTTAGCAATGAGAACACTTGTACAGCTGTCAAAGGACGAAGGAGATAAATTTCCTTTAGCAGCACCTGTACTGAGAAAAGACATGTACATGGACGATATTCTATCTGGAGCTGAGTCGCTAAGTTCTGCGTTAGAACTTCGCGGGGCATTTTGAAGAGTGGAGGTATGTTACTCCATAAGTGGTGTAGTAATGCTACTGAACTGTGTCAAACAACCAACAAAACATATCCCTTTCGTAAATCAGAAGAATCTAAAGCATTGGGTATTTTATGGAAATCAAAAAGAGATTGTTTGAGCTTCAACGTTAAAATCGAAGATAACGTAAAGGTTATGAAACAGCAAGTGTTATCCGTCATATCTCGCATCTTTGACCCATTGGGTATAGTTTCTCCAGTTATAATTATAGCAAAATTATTTATGCAGAAATTATGGCTGTTAAAATTGCACTGGAATGATGTTCTGCCGGAAAAGGAGGCTAAAGAATGGAAAGAATTCTCCACTACCTTGCAGCTAACTAACAACATTTAAGTCCATAGATGTATTTTGTTACCAGATACAATCAAGATTGAATTACATGGTCTCTGTGATGCCTCAGAGGCCGCCTATAGAGCAGTTATCTACTGTAAAGCCAAATCAGCAACAAACCATACATCAGTGAGGTTGGTGTGCAGTAAATCGCGTGTCTTCCCCCTCAAGAAGACTACAATCCCAAGACTTGAGCTTTGCGCAGCAGTGCTATTAGCTAAACTAATGCATCGAGTGAAATCATCGTTAAAATTAGAGCTTACTGTTATCCACTTTTGGACCGATTCTATGATTGTGCTGTCATGGATCAACAAAGAGCCACATCTGCTCAAGACATTTGTTGCAAACCGGATTTCAAAGATACAGGATCTGACTGAAATAGCACAGTGGCATCATATCGCTTCCGAGGAAAACCCATCAGATCTCATATCTAGAGGTATGTCTGTCAAAAAACTGCTACTAAGTCAACTGTGGTGGAACAGGCCTAACTTCTTAATGAAGGATGAGTATCCTTTAAGAGTTATATCTGAAGCAATTACTGAAAAGGACAGTAATGAATTTAAAAACTTTCCTGATTCTGAACTATCTACATGTTTAAATCTAAATGTGAATAATTTTGTTAATGATTTATTGAATTGCAGTAATAAATATTTAAATTTAATTTGTATTATAAGTTTTTGTTTTAGGTTTTACAAGAATTGTAAGCAAGAACAAAAGAAGGTAGGTAGTTTACAAGTGGCAGAATTGAGAGCAGCTGAAGCTTCTTTATTAAAACTAGTGCAGAGTGAGTATTTTATAAATGAGATAAATGGTCTTAAAAAATCAGGTATTGTTCCAAGAAATAATTCTATTAAAAGTCTTAACCCTTTCATTGGCAGTAATGGACTGTTGAGAGTTGAAGATAGATTAAGAAATAGCAATTTATGAGAAAAAATTTCCTATTATTTTGCCTTCTAAACATAAATTAACAGAGTTAATAGTTAATTACTATCATTTAAAGTATTTGCATGTGGGTCCTCAATGTTTATTATATCATATAAGACAAAAATGTTGGATTGTAAGTGGTAGAAATGTTTGTAGAAAAATTGTATAATATGTTTTAAAGCTGATCCCATTGTAGCTCAGCAAATTGTCATAAGGTTACATAAAAAAAGAAGAGACTGAAGATTTATATGGACAAGGATGTCTCGTGAGCATAAGCTGAAAATTATTATTTTTTTTAACTTACAAATACGTTTTCAATAGTTATTAAAATAGTCTTTATTAAAATAATTCAATCGTTGGCAATATTAAAAACGCAAGCTCGAGAGCCACGAATTGCTCTCACACGTAAAATGTATAGAATTTGATTTTTGAAAATAGATAGTTTCTCTCTTGTCGAATTGTATGTAGCCATTTTTTTGCGTTCAATAAAATATTTATGCTGTGTTTTGTTTTGAACCTGATGTCACAACCCAGGGTTTGCATAGCGGTTTCGGCCACTACACCACAGCAGTAAATATTAAAAGTTGGTGGCAGCTTTTAGGGATTGTTCCTGAGAGTAAATTTAGGAACGGACTTTTTCGCCTGTGAACTTGAGTTTTATGTGAACAGTAAAGACTTTCTTCTCTTCAAGAACGATCTAATTTTGCGTGCAAGGACAGTTCCCGTGGTGAAGCCTCTTCAGTGACAAGTGACAGTGTGTCAGAAGGGAACGCCGGAGGAAGAATGATCTAGTGCTGCAAAATAGTGAAATTTCCTGGAAGAATATCCAAGTAGTGCCAGGAGAGTCAATCGAAGGCGTCTTCAAAATTGGTGAGTACCATTTTTGTGATTTTGGAGAAGTTATGCCAGTTATTCAAGACTAGGCTTATTTTAGATATAGAGCAGGAAAAGGTTGCCTCTTAATTAGCCTTTTTTTATATACGCTTTGCTTGTAGGCGTAGGTATTATCATTAAGTGTTGTAAGGCAATTTGTATTCAGAATTGTTAGGGAATTATTCAGTTTTGGAGAGAGATAGACCTGTTGTTGTTTTTGTGTTATTGTTTTTCGGGGTAGGTTATTTTTCTTTAATTTTCCATAATGGGTGTGTTTATGAGGAAATTTACTAAAACTCTGCTATTGGAGTTAGCGGAGGAGTTTGAAACAAATGTGTCTCAGGCAAATAGAGTAAGAGAAATTAGGCAGGCTATTCTAAATGCCGAGGACTATGAAGAAGAAGCTGCGAAAGAATACGCGGCAAGACTTTGGGCTGCGGCTGAGCAGATAAAAGCAGAAGAAATAACCGAACAAGAGAGAGCAGAACGGAAACAAGAGAGAGCAGAGCGGGAACGTGAACAAGAGAGAGCAGAACGGGAACAAGAGAGAGCAGAGCGGAAACGTGAACAAGAGAGAGCAGAGCGGGAACGTGAACAAGAGAGAGCAGAGCGGGAACGTGAACAAGAGAGAGCAGAGCGGGAACGTGAACAAGAGAGAGCAGAACGTGAACAAGAGAGAGCAGAGCGGGAACGTGAACAAGAGAGAGCGGAACGGGAGCGGTAGCGAGTTTTTTAATTGGAAAGGTTAAAACTGATGAATGTGGTTCAGACTAATAGCCTAGCTTCCACGGTTTCGAAAGTTGAACAATCTAGAGAAAAAAAGGTTAATTTGAAAGATCTAGTACCGCGTTTTCCACCGAGTAATATAGATATTTCATTATTCTTTATGCTATTTGAGAAACAAGCTCAAAAAGAGAACGTTAATGAGATTGATTGTGTCTCGCAATTAATTCTTTTATTGCCTCATGATGTAGCCCAGTTAATAGTGAAAGAACCAGCGGATAAAGGGGATGATTATCAGCATGTTAAGAAATTAGGTGCAGCAGAGATTCAAGCTTAGTTCTTGGGCACTAAAAACAAAATTTGAAGAACATTCTAGAAAAAACGGAATGTTATGGGTGGATTTAGTGTATGAATTGAGAGTGTATTTAGAGAATTGGTGGATTCAGTAGAAGTTCAAGATTTTGAAAGTCTTAAGGAACTTATGCTTACTGAGCAAATTAAGCGGCGAGTCCCTCTAGAAATAACAGAGCACTACTTAGACAATTGGGAAGAATTTAAAACAGCTTCCATTTCAGCAGACAAATGCGACAAGTATGAGGCTTTGCGAAGAGATACGAGGAAGTTAGAACAGAGAGCGGGGTTAAAGAAACCATTTGAGAAAGATAGAGAGCGGTATGTAAATTCTAACTGTAGTTGTAATCAGAAAAGTAGTGGTCATCAAAGAATTAAATCAGAGGAGCATAGAAAAGTGGAGGCTCCTAAAAAAAGCAAGTTTTCAATGAAGCAGGTTTCGAAAAACAGCGGAAAATAAGGTGTTACCAATGTGGAAAGGACGGACATATCCGACCTAACTGTCCATCGCTGGAAAAGAATAAGGCTAATCTGGTGAATAATCTAGGAACGGAGAGTTTCGGAAAATGTTTTGAGCCGTATTTCAAGAAAGCAGTAATTAATGGGATAGAGAGAGAATATCTGAGAGATACTGGTGCTGGTATAGATCTGTGTAATAGTACTTGGATTAATACTAGTAACTTATTAGGGGAAACTGTATGGGTGAAACAGCCTTTGCACACAGAATGTAAATGTTTACCTTTGGCGAAAGTCACCATTGAAGGTGATTTTGGTGTGGTCACTACAAAGGCAGCGGTTACTCCGGTAGAGTTAGATAAAGAGTACTATTTGTTAAGGAATAAAACTGCACAGTTGATTGAGGAAATTAGAGAACGACCGGTTCTCTTGAATGATGTGGAGACTCGTAGTCAGGCGCATGCGTGCATGAGTTTAGAGAGAGCGAGTGCAAAAGACTTAGATTCCAGATCGGAAGAAAAGAAAGAGATAGAAAGTGAAAGGGCCGTCAAAAATGAGCATTCGGAAGAAAGGAGGTTAACCAGTAATACGGAGGAGAACATTAAAATTCCAGACATCAGTTTAGAAGAAAGGACTATCCTTGCGGATGTTTCGCCAGCAGAATTCTTGGAAGCACAAGCAACAGAAAATCATGATAATGTTGAACACCAAACAAAATTTATTATATCGCATACTGGAGGAACACAAGATCTGCAGAATTCGATATTCGAAAAACCCTCTTCTATCAAGACGTTTTCTTCTGAGAAATTGCTTCCAAATAACCTTGCTGTAAAAATGATGTTCAATTATAATGCTGAATCAAATGCATATGCTATATGGCGTGCAATGTATAAGGAGACATTACCAACCATTGGCGAGTTTTCTTTGGATGAACTGAGAAATCATAAAGTCAGGAAAAAGAAATTGGGACCTCATCCAAATATAGTTGTAAATGTTGAAGAGTGTCCTATCTCAGTGATTGATTATTCGAGATCAGATCTACGGACAGCAGGAATTTTAGCATTTGAAGTATATGCAGGAGCCAATCCTTTTTGTTCTGTAAACTGTTGTTTGAAAAATGATTTTTGTAGCGTTTTGGAATTATATTTTTGTAGATTTAAATTTGTTTGCATAGTGTGTTTCATTTTCAAAATGGTTAGAATCAAATGTTTAAGTATTAGCATTTTGTAAACTGAAAAGGTACTTTGTGTAGATTCAAAATTTAAATCTTTTTGTTGTATTTTTGCATTTATGTTATCTAGAAATAAGTGCAGGGTAATATAACTGGCTTCTCTATTATCACGTAAATGGTTACCACTTGTGTTTTGAAAGCAGTGAAATGTATTTAGAATTTTTCCTTCCATAGTCAATAAAAATTTCTTTATAATTAAATTTTGAGTTGTGATAAGGTTACATAAAAGAAGAAGAGACTGAAGATTTATATGGACAAGGATGTCTCGTGAGCATAAGCTGAAAATTATTTTTTTTAACTTACAAATACGTTTTCAATAGTTATTAAATAGTCTTTATTAAAATAATTCAATCGTCGGCAATGTTAAAAACGCAAACTCGAGAGCCACGAATTGCTCTCGCACGTAAAATGTATAGAATTTGATTTTTGAAAATAGATAGTTTCTCTCTTGTCGAATTGTATGTAGCCATTTTTTTTTTTTTTTTTTTTTGTTCAATAAAATTTTTATGCTGTGTTTTCTTTTGAACCTGATGTCACAACCCAGGGTTTGTATAGCGGTTTCGGCTACTACACCACAAAATCGTGGGTAATTTACCCAAGGAAAGAATCACAGCTAATCTTGCATTCAGTTGTACTGGAGTTGACCTCTGTGGCCCATTCTTAATTAAGTACAAAAATCAGAGAAAAGGTATATATCAAAACGTTTATGTGTGTATATTCATTTGTATGGTTACTAATTCCATTCATTTAGAGCTGATAACAGACCTAACATCTGAAGCATTAATATCTACCTTGAAACGTTTCTTTGCACGAAGAGGTAAAAGTTCTACACTATTTAGTGATAACGCTACGAATTTTGTAGGTGCAAATGCAAAATTAAAGAGGTTAAATAAACTAGTGAATGAGCAAGATGAGCTTTTACCTGGTTATTTGAGTTCTGAGAACATCAAATGGAAATTTCTCCCTCTCAGAGCACCCAATTTTGGAAGCCCTTGGGAAGCTCTTTTATGTACCACTTCAAACATGTCGTAGTTAATACAAAATTGACATTTGAACAATTTTTAACAGTTATGATTCAGATTGAAGGAGTTTTAAATTCCCGACGATTGACACCATTGTCTTCGGATATTAATGATTTAGAGGTTCTAACACCTGGGCATTTTTTTAATTGGTAGAACAATTCATTCGATCCCTGAGCCAAATATCACAGAAGTTAACATTAACAGGTTAAAATTGTGGCAACAGATCACAAGATTAGTACAAATTATCTGGAAAAAATGCAACTCTAATTATTTAAGTCATTTACAAAATCGATCTAAATGGCAAAGTTCTAAGAATAATATACAAGTTGGAGACATGGTCTTAATTAAAGATAATTTGCCTTGTTGTAATTGGGCGGTTGGTCGTATAATAGAAGTATTTTATGGTAAAGATGGAAAGGTTCGCGTGTATAATGTAAAAACTCAAACTGGAACTTTCAAACGACCAATTACCAAATTATGTGTCTTACCAATACAAAAATGAGTATTGTCTTTATAGTTATTATATAGTATTGAATGTGCTTCGCATAAAATGCCATTATGTAACTGAAATGTTATATTGCATTGTTTTGAGTTATACGCTAAAGTATGTGGTAAATGTCTAATTATAATAATAATTTTATGTAATAGTGCTTATTCAAAATTGTTTATGATATACTTATTTAATATTTTATGCTATATCTTAGTTACAATACTTGAATGCTAAGCATTGCAACGCGGGGCGGCATGTTCGCGCCTGCGCACCTGTAATGTAATCCGCGCATGCGCATCTGTAATGATGATTAAACGAGTTTGAGAATTCAGGACTCTAATATTTGGTGGCAGCAGTTTGAAAAGTGAAACGGACATTTATAGTGATTCAACGCAAAATCGGAAAACGAAAACAATAGTCCTTCAGAGACAAAGCCCTTTTGGACTAAAAAAAGAAATGATTATCGAAAAGGTTAAGATAGGTTATTGGAATATGGCAAGGTAGATGACAGCTATAGGCTTAAGAATGCTTTCGTAGAGAACTTTCTAAAGAACATTGGCTCTTATTTACGTTACTCAAAATCATAAAAACCAACCATGAGACAGTCCATTCGTATGGAATTCATGCAGGAGTTAAACCTGCATGAAACTCTCAGTATTCAACGGTCTTAACCTTATGGCCACTAGCGAAGCAGTAACTGAAGAAGGAGATGAAAGGAAAGCATGTGAAATCCGCATCTGAAAACTTAAAACTTCTTAAAGACTTCAATTTTATGTACAATTATAAAAGTAAATAAAATACATTTTACCTACAGAGCAGATTACGTAAAATTCATCTGCTTACTATGAAATACTGTCGAAAATGAACATTTTCCCGTATAATTTACTTGCATTCTTTGACTTTAAGCTCTCAACTACAGGAAATCTTCCAAGCTATCTTTACATTTTACCATGTTATTTTAAGGTAATAAATATCACACAATTTTATTTAGTTTGCTATCTGTTTATTTATTTGGTTCAAATCTAGGAATGAATTTTTGATCCACTTTCAACAAGCTGACGTTTTTAAAGACTTTCGCACAAATACATTCCTGATGACAATAAAATATCCCATCAGTTTGTTTTTTAGATTTTGAGTTAATTTCTCCTCCAGATTCTAGTTGCTCCGTGTCTAATCAAACAAATTTCTGTAATGGTAGCAGCCTTCTTGTACAGGTAGTGCTAATGCTGGTAAAACAATTTACAGGCTTTCTTTAATGAATTTTTGCCTTGCGCAGTTAGTAAATGAGGTAGAATATTGGATGGAATATTTTGTGATACTTAGTTACCATTACCATCTATGGACTATAAGACTTATTAAAATCCCTTCTTGTAGTTCTTATCGTATAATCAAATACTATTTACCTTCTCGTGCCGACCATCTTACTTCTGAAGGCGGCTAGTATTTTTGGGAACATATAAACATCAGTATTGAATCTTTCCAAGGTGACCAATCTCTGCAGACCATCACAGTAAATAATTAAAACCGTGGGTAGTCCGTTCTCTTATCATTTATGATTTATGTGAAGTTGCTAAAGTATGGCCTTTCTTTAGTGCACCTGTAGAGTTCCGCGCCTCCAACCTGCACGCTACCAAGAGGTGACTGTTGAAACTGGAAAATAGACAGAGTCTTCCTAAGGGTTTAAGTCCCTTTTTATTCAACTTAAGAAATTACAATTGCGTGCTCTTGACGCTCACTAACTACACCGACCCGGCGGTAAAATAAAAATAAGAACCTGAAAAGAAATAATAACAAGACTCTAACTACGAGGCTCTCTAAACGTAACTAACCTCACCGCGTTTTACAATACCGCTGCTAATTCAGCAAACTTTGAATATCACGTTGAACGATTAACAATTCTCCGAGGCAAGCACACAGGCCGAAACGTGGGGTTCTTCAATTTCTGGCAAACTACCTCCGCGCTCGTGAAGTAAGAAAGCACACCTCGAACTCGTTTCCATTCTATTTAACTCAGAATACTTCCGCTGATAATTTGAATCCTTGCGCGTTCTACTAAAATTTACATACTCTGGCATTGGCAGTTCCAGGGGAAAGTAAGGCTTGACAGGAAAGATAGTTTAAACTTAAAATAAATGTTAATTAAAATAAATATAAACCCTACATTTGCCGCTTCAAGAATTTGGAAAACTTGGAAGCAGGTCCTACAAACGACCTGTTGTAAAGTTTCTAGAATTCTGAACTAACTCTTAAGAGCCTCGTTTACACAAAAAAAATCTTATGTAACAAAATGTATACTAAATTTCTGTCGATACTTATATAAATCTCTCTTCTTACAGCAACTTTTCCTGGACTTCAGCAATCAATCTTGTTCTTTTCCTTCCAGCATCTGGAAGGAATAAGTATCAGTATCTTTCTAAATACATTATAATTTACACTTTCTTGACGCTGAATAAATTTTTGTTTTTAAACGATTCGTTTTCTTTAGTTACTGCTTAATTCACATTCATTCAATTATTCAAACATTAATTTAACTTTACCCTAGCTCTCCACCATGTGTGGTGTCAAACGGGAATATTCGTGTTTTAGTCTTACAACACTTCCCCTAATCACCATGCTTTGTTAGAATTCAACGACCAAATAGACACACCTTACTCGACATTCTACAACTCGATGAGCTACTTTAACACTCTTAATATTCAAGTGTAGGTGGAGAACCCTACAAAACACATTCATTCTAAGTTCCCCCTCATTCATCTTTAGACATGCAGGCTTTCCCTCTAAAGCACGATTTTATCTACAGTTTAATACTTAAATTCGAATTCATTGCTTTTAAGCATTTACTTTTAGCATCTAAAATTTTATGCTTCTAGACTAAATTCTACTTTTACATAACTTTCAAGTATTTACGTATATTTACAAAATTTTAATACATATGATTTTTACAATTTACCATAAAATGAATAAGAGAAAATAAATTTTTACTTTACTCATTCTTCGCCAAGCTGGCGGCACTGAAACTAAAATTCTTATTAATACAAGAATACGAAGTTATTTTTATCTTCGGCCAAATTTTGGCTTTAACATAACTAAATCAGTCTTTCGACCAACAGAAAATGCTTGTTCTTAGATTTTTACTTAAAGAAAATAATACTTTTGCCTTAGCTAAATAAAGTAAAACAAAACTAGGTCTCAACCGAGACATATTGACTTTCGTCAAAACATAGAACTTCGTACTTACGCATAACATTTCGGAACAAAAGAAAAATTTTATAGAAGATTTTAACTTATCTTTGAGTTTTCGATGATTGAAACTCCGTCATTCTTTTCTGGCAAAACTGTTCCCAAGTTATAGGTTTCATGGACGTCAATCTTCTCCTTACTGACCTCCGAGTGTCGTCCACATTAGTTTTTCTTTTGCGTCCTCTGCATGCTCGCCTCTTGGCGTAGCAATCGTCGGGTTGTTGTCTTTTTCGTTTTTCCATTGGACGGCTGGTCTTGACGTCCTCCGGTCTGGAGTCCTTCTTGAATTTCTTCTGTTATTCCTGGTATTTTCGTTCCTCCTGCTGTCTTTTCAGTTTCCGGAACGGCGGCTTTATTTGCACCTGACTCTCTGGCCCTGGGAACGTTCTCCTTGATGTATAATTTCTACTGCGATACGTTGTAGGGCGTGTTTTCCTCTTTACCAAGGTTTCTTTACGCGGTGGCTTTGCATTCTTGTTTTTCTTAAATGCTGGAATCTGAAAGTTTTCATTTCTTCTTTTTGGTACCGTTGTCTGGGTTGTAGAAGGGCTAGGTCTCTCTTCAGTTCCCTGCTTCTTGGGTGGTGGAACGGTTGTCGTTATTTCTGGACCTTCTACTTCTTTTAGGCTTGAGTCCTGCAAGAAACTTTTAAGGATTTTAAAATCATTTGGATTATAGTATTTTTTCACCTGGTCGGGACTTGCTTTACAGATTTCCCCTCTCTCGTTCTTAAGATACAATACGACTCCTTTGATTTCCTGAATTACATAGGGGCCTTCAAATTTTGGAGCTAACTTTGCAGTAAAATTGTCTGGGGCACTTGATAAAGAAAATTTCCGCTTCAATACTTTATCCCCAACTTTAAAATCTGCTTCACGGCGTTTTCTATCGTAATATATTTTTTGCCTATTTCTTGGCGTATCCGAGCTTTTAAGCGCCTGGTCAATACGTTTTTGCACATCTTTCTGTTTAAATTCTTGCTCTCGTTGTTGCACAAAGAATAATTTATCTAAAGGCGTAATTAACTTTCGGCCTAAAAATAATTCTGCTGGGGTTTTTCCCGTAGTATCGTGATTTGCCGTTCTTAAAGCATAAGCTAATTCATTTATGTAGCCATCCCAGCGCTTGTGATGTGTGCTAACGTAACTGCGAATTATTTTTACAATGTTTTTATTCACTCTTTCTGCTATGTTTGCCTGTGGTCTATACGGAACCATTTTGATATGGCGTATGCCAAGTCCACTGCATATGTTTTCAAATATTTGACTAATGAATTGTTTTTCGTTATCGCTAATGACTTTTATTGTGCACCGTATTTTAAAATGTATCTATGTAAGAATGCATCTGCGACTGTTTTGGCTGACGCGCGTTTAAGTGGAACAATTTCTGTCCATTTTGAAAAGTGATCTACAATTACTAAAAGAAAAGGATTTTTATTTAACTCGCTCTGGGGGAAGGGACCAAGAAGATCTATGCCTAATATTTCATTCGGAAATGTAGCGCGAATGCTATTTAAGTACCCGGCCGGGCTGTAATTAATATCACTTATTAACTGACATTGATTGCAGGACCTGACATACGCAGTTACTATTTTGTATAATTGCGGGAAATATACCGCCTCGCGTATCCTTTTTAAAGTGTTTCTGACCCCGAAATGACCCGCTGTTTTCGCGTCGTGTAATTCCTTCAAAATGCTTAATCGAAGCGAGGCTGGGATGACTGGTTTGTACTCGAGATTTTCGTTTGTTGTTTTCGTATAAAATAATAAATTATCTATTATTTCATAGTTTTCTGCTCTATTTCTTATCGCATCGATATCTGTGTGCTCAAAGCTTTCGGGGTCTTTCAAATATGCATAGATATTTCCAAATTAAGGATGAGCTTTCAGTTCAGTGATAATCGTATCTCTAGAATCTAAAATTTTTGAAGTCAACACAGCGCATTTAAGTTCATTTCCTTCATCGTCCAGTTTTATACCCTTACCCGGTTTATATTTTATTATTAGATTATATTCTTGGAGTTTTAAAGCCCATCTTATTAACCTGGCCGTTAGGGTTTTCCCCGAGTAAAGTCTACCAACAGCCGCATGATCCGAAAAGACTGTTACTGGCGCTTTGCCGAAATAAACTCGAAATTTGTGTGCAGCCATTAATACGGCTAATGTTTCTCTCTCTGTAGCTGTATAATTCCTTTGTGTCTGATTCAACGTTTTACTAAAAAATGCCAGAGGATGGCTATTTTGCATAAGAACCGAACCCACCGCATAGGCCGACGCGTCTGCTGCAATTTCCAGGTTTTCGTCCCCCTCCTGGAATTTCAAAACAGGGCCATTGATGAGCGCTTCTTTTAATCTTTCAAATGCTGTATTTGCTTCCGCTGTCCACGTAAATTTACTTTTCTTTCTTTTAATTACTAAGAGTGGTTCAACAATATTAGCGAAATCTTTTATGAAAGACCGATAGTAAGAACATAACACAAGGAAAGAAGAAGGTTTCTTGGTGGTGTTGGGCGGTGGAAAATTCTTGATTGCTTTTATTTTTGAATCTTGAGTTTCTATACCCTTTTGCGAAATTTTATAACCCAGATATTTAAGTTCTTTAGTTGCGAACTTGCATTTTGAGGCGTTAATTGTAAGACCGGCCTCTTTTAATAATTCAAAAACTTCTTCTAGATCTTTAATGTGTTGTTCCAACGTACTAATCGTTATAATTATATCATCTAGATAGATTAAAGTTGATTTTCCTAGGACAGGCTTTAGAACAATGTCCATAGCTCTCTGGAATGTTGATGGGGCCCCACACAACCCAAAGGGCATGCGTAAAAATGCATAAGTGCCCGATTTCGTTATAAACGCGGTTTTATGTATGTCTTCGGGTCTCATAGCTATTTGATAGTAGCCAGACGTTAAGTCCAAAGTAGTCATGTATCTTGTAGATTTGATCTTTCTAATAATTTCCTCTATAACCGGCAAAGGGTAAACTGGGAATTTAGTAATACTATTTAGTTTTCTGTAATCGATAGCAAACCTCCAAGCCCTTTTATCCGAAGGAGGAAACTCGTTCTGTTTCCTACATAGTACGACTGGACTCGCGTACTCACTATTTATGGGCGTTATTATTTTGTTCTTTAACATTTTCTGAATATGTTCTTCGATGATTACGTCTTTTTGTTTATCATAGCGATACGGTTTAGTCCTACAAGGTTTGTCGGCAGTTAACTGTATCTGATGCGTCACTATTTGACAGCTACCAGGCCTTTATGAAAATTTGAAAAATTACTCACCACTTGCTGGATTGCTTGACTTTCATGGTCATTCAAATGGCTAAGGTCAACTTGCGGTTGTTCCACAGGTTCCACCACCCTCTGGTCCATCTCCAGTACAACAGAACTGTCTTGAAAATTCAATTTGGCCCTCGCGGTCCTTAAAAACTCCATACCTAAAATAAGAGGATTTTGCAGATTCTTCACTACAAAAATTAATAATTTGAGGCTTTCCTCTTTTACCTGTATGTTTAATGATAATTTCCCGATGCAGTGACAGGTTTTTCCTTGCGCCGCTATAATTTCGGTATTTTTGGTTTTAAAGAATCGTAACCTATAAAAATTATTTTTGAAGAATGTTTCGCTCATAAAATTACGTTCTGCTCCTGTATCGATGAGGGCTTCTACTGGTACATCGCCAACCAGGACTTGTATAATTGGTAGATGTGAGTTTTTTACGATGACCGTATTTAAATGTCTTTTTGAGGGTTTTTTTAAAACTTCGGGGGTCTGGACCCTCGCTTTCACAGGCCCCTCTTCCAGTGCCTCCTAGATTATAAAGCCAATGGACAGGTTGTAGAAACAAGTGTGACGTCAAAGTTATTAGGCCCACGTGATGTTCTCGAGGTTTGGATTCTCAATTGGGAAGCCATTGCTTTGCGGTGTACATAGACTGGAATGTTAGCACGTGCTGTCGGAGAGATGAAATACTTGGTAAGTTCGTATTTATTGAAATGTAACTTTATATTTTGTTCATTGAAATAAACGCTTGCTATTACTAATGTTGAATTAAATTAAGTATTAATTGCTTAATTATTAGTAACACACGTATACTTATTATGTTTATCTTCGTATTGATTAGCCATTATTATTATTATTAATCTTAATTCTGAATTTACTTAATATATTTTGTTTAAGTGCATCACCGAAGTTTTAATTTTATGTGTGCAGTATCTAATGTTACGTATTTTCTTTTATAAAAGTTTTTTATTATTTCATTAATATTTTACGAATTTTTAACCTAATCATTTATATAAAGCTTAATAGTTTTTAAAAATGTAATTGAAAGTAAACCTATACAATAAATCTAGTTAAATTAATAATTACGTATATCAGTTAACAAACGTATGTACGCTAATATGTGAGTGTGTAGAATAAATGCGAGTGCATTGTATAATGAGTGTAAGTATAAGTGAGAATGGCAAACTTTTAAAATTATGTGATCAAAGCGTTCAGTATTTGAAGAACAGTCTAGTAAAAACGTTTGTTTTTTATTGTGAGTTTAATTATATATTAACTTATCACTATTGAAAGATATATTTTATGTGGTTTCTAAATTTATACTGTGTATTTGCATACAATGTATTTAAATATTAAAGCAGTAAATTCATCTTAACATTCCATAAATAGTGTTTAGTTTACCAAACAAAGTCTTTCTTCAGATTTCAGGTATATATTTTACTGTCCAATATTCTAAATATTCTAAACATGATTCACCTGAAGTTTGATATTATTTTCATTTGACTGTTTCAGCATGTTTTAAATATCAAAATTATCATCATTGATGCGAGTAATAATTTCAGTATAATAATAGATATCTTAATAGAAGCTTAGGTGTTCTTCAGATACGAATTTCTTGAAGTCTCATTCATTCAAATGTTTGAATGACATTTAAAATTCTCCACCGTTGGTTTATGGTGTATCGAATTTCAATGTATAATTATGCAAATTTAAATTGTTATAACATTTAGTATTTATAAAACTGATTTTTGTACTGTTTTTACAGAAAATATGCCATTTAAATGCTGTGTAACTGGTTGTCGGGGAAATTATAAAGGTACTGAAAAGATGCATATATTTTCCTTTCCCAAAAATGATGCTCTTAGAGAGAGGTGGCTAAGAAATATACCTAGGAAGGACTTCTCAGCAACTCCATATTCTCGGGTAGGTGTAATCCTAATTAATTTATTACGATTCATTAAATTGTTGGTAGAATATTCTTAGTCTGCTATGGAAACTTTCTGCAAGCTATAATTTTTACCTCCCGCCAACATGTATAAATAGGTTTCAGTGTATAGTTTTCTATTTGATGAATCAACAAATTACATTTAATTTACAAACAATCAAGGGCAAATGATACTTCGAAGCTCGTTGCTGTATAAGCCATAGAATAGGCGGGAGGTCGTATGCTGTCATGATCAGATTTTTTATATGCAGTGTTAACTGATCCTTAAATATTTGAAAGAAAATTTTAATTTGCATATATGCATTTAAAATTTAACCTGCCCAAAGCATTGCCAAAGCTTGAATGTTTTTATTTATAAGAAAAGTGATCCGATCTTGCTTTACAGTTGGTTGTTTTAAGAAGTTAGTTACATGATGTCTTCCTTTTACTTAATAGGTGTGCCATAAACATTTTCAACCTGATGACCTCATCTGGGAAACTTTTCTATGAAAAAAATGGGAAAATCATTAAAGCTTCACTGCAGAGACGAAAACTAAAAGAAGGCGCTTTTCCTAGCATATTTGATGGCTGTCCATCGTATTTATCTTCACAAGCTGGTAGTTCGAGAAAAAGTCCGAATGAGAAAAAAATGGAACGAGAAGCAAACCTCATGATGAAATCTATTGCTCATAGTAAATTATCAGCTGCTGAGTATTATAAATCGGGGACATTTTCAGACTTTAATGAACTTTTAACTTGTTGTACGCAATATACATTTTCTACATTTTGGAACGTTGTGCAAAAGACAATATCTTGATGTTTTTGAATTTAAAATGCACTGATGGATGTGTAAAATTGCTTTATGCAGTCCACATTACTGCAGATCTTTTATTATCTGTATCGTTTCAAAATAAGTTATTGACTCATATCAGTAGTAAGTATAATGAGTTACCTATAAAAGTAAGTAATATTAATGAAATTCATGAAATACTTGATCATATTGAAATGTTAGAAACTAAAGACTTAATGAATTCGATTGAAATTGTAATCAACCTGATGAAATCTTTAAGTTTCACAAATGAAGGTGATAAAATTTTATTTGAGTTCATGATTGAACAACTTTCTCTTGTAAAATGTAAGCCCCAAAATCGTCAATATTCATCCAATACCTTAATTTTAGCTTCTATGTTTTATTTGTTATCGCCCCAAGCATATAAATTTGTCCGACAATCTGGTAATTTAATTTTGCCTCATCCAAGTACTATACATAAAATAAGTTCTAAATTAAATGTAAATCCCCAAAAGGAAACAGATGATATGTTGTTTTTGGCATATGCTAAGCAAAAAGCTTGCTATCTGAAAGAGCATGAATTACATGTTTCATTAATGATGGATGAAATTCACATCAGACCTTTTCTTGACTACAAAAGTGGAGATATTGTTGGAATTGGCCAGGAAGTTGATAACTTAGCTTCTAGTGCACATGTATTTATGATACAGAGTATTTTGTGCTCTTTAAAGATGTTGTCCATATATTACCATCGAAGAAAATGACAGCTGAAGTTTTGTTCACTGTTTTGAAAAAAATAATTGTTGGTCTTGAAGCAATAGGTTTCAAAGTAATTATTGTTGTTAGTGACAATAATTCCATTAATAATCCATAAGCCCTGAATATGAAAATAGTTTCCTCCAAGTATGTAACCAACGTAATTTAATATCCAATATGACATTAGAAATTCTTATGTGTAAGGAAATTAAAATTATTTCCTGTAAAAACCCTTTGTCACGTAAAATTATGCAACTGCTTATATATTCATGCACAAATACTCTTTTAAACAATTATTGTAAATTCAAAAATGACAGCTTTTCTAAATATTCAGATAAAAGAAAACTAAAAACACTTGCTATGTAAGCATAACTAACAAAGAATATATTAGAAATGTACCAATATAATTTTTTGGCTTGAAAATAATTTTAGTTCATTTCACTTTTTTAATTTTAATTGCTCTCTAAACATGCATTAGTAAATATATGTGTAATTTTATTATTTTTGTAAATTAATTTCTTGTTTCTGTATTAAAATATTAAAAATTATGGAATTGTATTTAAATATGTTATATAAATCAATAATTTTAAAGACTTCATTTGTTGTACTGTATTATTTTATATAGGTAACAGCAATAGTTGTCCATTACATACCAGCAATTAATTTATATTTATATTAATGTTTTTCACATCAAAATATTTTTTCATTTAAAATATAAACTGTATGCTTGGATGTTACTTTTAAGTAATCTTTGTATATTATTATACATATGTGATATATTAGAAGTTTGTACGATGAGAAAACTTAGTAGGTACTATGTGTATATATTTACATGCATAATATTTTAATCACAGAGTTAGAAATATGGATGCGTAAACCCAGAAATTCGGAAATATAATTGAATAATTTGGAAAGATCTTGAATTTGGGAGAACAGATGAACTTGGGGAGGGGGGAGAAAATAAAATTTAGGATAGTCAATTTTAAGGTTGCCAATTATTTCTTAACATAGCCATCATATTTTATTATATCTTACATATGTAATTATGTGTTTGTAGATGCATCTGAAGAAGCTGTTAGAAGCACCAGGATGGGAACCTACATCCAAATTGGTTTTCATTCTAGAAAATTAAGGTCTTATGAGCAAAATTATGCAATTACTGAATTAGAATGTTTTTTATTGGTGATGCAGATAAATTTCATTAATACTTATTCAGTAATTATTTTACTGTACACACTGATCAAGCTGCTTTAGTTTGGCTTAAGAACATTAAAGATCTTACAGGTAGGTTATTTAGATGGTATTTAAAATTATCTATGCATGATTTTGATATAAAATATGAAAATAGTTCTACTAATATTGAAGCTGATATGTTAACTAAAAATCCTATTTGTCAACATTTAAGTTTGGAAGTTAATTTATTCTCATTAGAAGAAATTAAAGAGCATCAAAATTTAAATAATGTATATAATCCTAAGTATAAAGAAATTAATGATGTGTTAACTATTAAAAAGCAAGGATTATACAAAATCATAATAGCAATCTCTCTTTGTACTAAATTACTTTAAATGGCTCATATTAATCTTGTCAACAATATTGGTCAGGAATTGTCTGTCCAAGATGCTAAAATTTTTTGTAAACATTGCGAAGTGTGTCAGTTTAATAAGAAAAGTAAACAAAAGAGATTTGGTTTAATGTGAACCTTTTGAATTATTATCTATTGATACTGTTGGTGGTTTAAACTATTATAATTATATTAAAATGTATACTGAATTATTGATCATGCTACTTATTAAATATGGATTTTTTGCTTCTAAAAGTGTAACTACAGATAGTTACATAAATAGTTTAAGACAAATTTTTCAAATTCAAGTACCAAAGAAAATTTTAAGTGATAGAAATGCTGCTTCTTCCAAATTTAAGCACTTTTTAAGAAATCATAATGTAAAACAATTATTAACTACTAACGGGCCTCAAACTAATGGTAAAGTTGAACGAGTTATTCAAACAAATATAATAAAACTGTAAATTAAATTCTTATCAGGCTAATATTGCATGGACAAAATTGTTACCTCAAGTTACTGAATAATATAATAATACACCTCATTGTGTTGCAAAATTCCCGCAATCTTATTTAATGTATGGAAAATTGCCTTATGATCCTCTACTTGAAAATCAAGAAGTCTGTCCACCAATCCTTTCTTAACATAGCCAGAGTATTTAATTATATCATATATATATATGTTATAATTTCCACACATTTGAGAGTATATTTAAGACTAATAAATGTAAATTTTCCTTGCTGAAATTTTAAATTCTGATTTTCAAGGAATATGATTTTATGAAAACATGATATTATGTCTTTAAATGAGATAAAAACAACATATCAGAAATTTTTAAGATATTGAGGAGTTTTGGTTTTCAGAACTAATTTTTAATTGAATGATTTGAAAATTCAGCTTCTACTAATCATTTTATAAAGCCAAATTCGATATTCAAGATCAAGTTTTGCTGGACTAAGTATCAAATCTTATTACATTACATATGAAATTTTAATGCATCTTTAATGAGTTTATTGCTCTTGCATTGTAATGTTCAAAGATATTCCGATAGTAAAATAAATTTTTTATTTCGGAAATATAGTTTCTGGATTATTCTGAGAGTTCATTATTTAACGCAAATTCATACTCGTATGAACAGAGAAATCGCTATCGGAAGTTCCGCCGTTTCATATTCTCCGGTCTAGTGCTAGTGACGTCACAGACCAGTCCGATGGCTTTATATCTAGGAGGCACTGCCTCTACTCGTTTAAAGCTTTCCTTTCAACTTCTGCCTTCTGGGTACGCGTATGTTTGTTTTCGAATTTCCTTTTTGGGCCTTGACCTTCGAGGTTCGATGAGTTAGCTTGATAGCTCTTTCCCCCATAAGAGTGGTTTGAAGATTGCCTTCGGGTACTTTGAGAATACGATGCCCCTCTAGCTTTTTCCGCTATTCTGCGATTTTGAAACTTCACCGCTAATTCGAAGAGCTCCTGCAATGTGCTTGGGTTTCTAATTTCGAAGTAGTCTTGAACAGCAGGTAACAATCTTGGTAAGATTATTTCAATAATCTCCGCGTCGGGTTTCTTCCCATGCAGCATATCCGTCAGCTTAATTTTTCGCAGAATAAAGTCCGTCAATTCTTTTATATCCCGTTGATAGAAACTATAAAGTTCTGCTTCCAGCCTTGCTCGATCTTTGACTATGGGGAAGGCCTTTACTAACGATTTTTTGAAATTTTCAAATGTATATGTCTGGCTTCCAAATTCCCCTAATAAAAATTTGCCTATATTCTTCCACCATAGCGCGGCATGTCCTCTTAGTGCAGATGTGGCGATGTCAACTTTTTGTCTTTCAGGGACAGGGTAGAGCTGAAAGTGATTTTCTAGGCCTTCTAGAAATATCGCCACCGAATGTTTTCCGTCGAAATTGACGTTTGGCTTGATTGACGCTCTCAAAGTCTGGACCAGGTATCCAAATCCTTCCAATTGGCTTGCCATTTCTTGGTGTTGTCCCGCGGCTTCCATCCGATTTTCGGCCATTTCAGTTCAACAAGCGTTCGGGCGTCAATGTAGAGTTGCGCGCCTCCAACCTGCACGCAACAAAGGGGTGACTGTTGAAACTAGAAAATAGACAGAGTCTTGCTAAGGGTTTAAGTCCCTTTTTATTCAACTTAAGAAATTACAATTGCGTGCTCTTGACGCTCACAAACTACCCCGACCCGGCGGTAAAATAAAAATAAGAACCTGAAAAGAAATAATAACAAGACTCTAACTACGAGGCTCTCTAAACGTAACTAACCTCACCGCGTTTTACAATACCGCTGCTAATTCAGCAAACTTTGAATATCACGTTGAACGATTAACAATTCTCCGAGGCAAGCACACAGGCCGAAACACGGGGTTCTTCAATTTCTGGCTAACTACCTCCGCGCTCGTGAAGTAAGAAAGCACACCTCGAACTCGTTTCCATTCTATTTACCTCAGAATACTTCCGCTGATAATTTGAATCCTTGCGCGTTCTACTAAAAATTACATACTTTGGCATTGGCAGTTCCAGGGGAAAGTAAGGCTTGACAGGAAAGATAGTTTAAACTTAAAATAAATGTTAGTTAAAATAAATATAAAGCCTACACACCAGAGTAAATATATCCATCATATACAATTCATTTGGAGCTTCAAAGCTGGAATTTAGGTATCTTACAAGCCTGAGGGTTTTGTATCACTGAAAATTAGAGTATAAAATGATATTTTAATAATGTATTTTATTTTTGACTAGTATTCTCACATTTTTAAATATATGTAATCAAACAATTAATCATTTGCCTTTAAGTTCTTATTGTTTTTCAAGTAATTAATGTAAATTACTGACATTAACCTAACAACCGGTTTTGAGTTGTAACTATTAGAATAAAAAAATGTAAGTGTAAACTTTTCAATTTGTACGGTTTTAATAAAAATCATTAAGAAACCCCATTTTTTTCTGTACTGTATTTCTTCGCATATTACTCCCCATTTTTACTAATTTTATTGTCCGAAAATTGAGATGTGAAAATTATATGAGCAATTTAATTCCGAAGAGTGCACTTACAGTAAGAACATAACAAATGAAAAGCAGTAACAGAAAAATTACTGGTAATCAGAAGGAAATTGAAACCCTCTAGGGGCACCTTACATGAATGAGTCTTGACCGCAGTTCCCAACAAAGACATTAGAGGAACGAAAGAGAAGGGGCGAACAAAAGACGGGGATTTTGGAAGATCGAACAAATCAGCAGTAGACAAGGCTAGAATTAGCTAGAATATAAATAATGGAAGTAAGGGGAAAGCACATATTTGGAAAGAGTACCATTGGTAAAGTAATATTTACTGAAAATTAAATTAGTGCAATAGTATGGTCCTTCTAGAAATTTGGTTAATGCTGTGTTTTGATTGCTTTTATGTGCAATATGGTGAAAATAATCTGTTCTGCCAACGTATATAAAATAACTTATGCAGATCATTTTGAGAATTCTGATTAAGAGAGTGAATTAGATTTACGGTGAAAATATTACACTAAATAATATCCAAGTGCAATCTAATTATATATATCCTCTGTTTTTTTATTTCGCCTTGTGGAAAATGTTTATATAAATATAAATATATATATATATATACTGATGATTTAAATAGGTTAAAATGATTTTTGAAGTACTCTCCCATTGATTAGTAAATATCAGGTTTTTCTTGAAATAACAATTGTATGTTTTGTTTAATCATTACTCATGTTGCTCACCAATCACCTGCACGGGGTTAAAGCAGTTCTTTCTTTAAAACACAACGCAATTCAGTTTTGTTAGGTTAGGATTTTAGGAAAATTTAATTTGGTGTTGTGGCGTCCTTTTTAAAAGGCACCATAACATTAGAAAAAGTTGATGCTTGCAGACTTGTCCTATTTTTAGGGGCCAAAGAGCCTCATGCAGCTCAAACCGCAGTTAGGGGCTTAACACTCGCAGTTTGGCCTAGATTTGCTGAAACTCAGTTTATAGATAAGCAACAGTTAAAGACAAGAATTTTTATAATTTTTTTTTTATTATTTTCAGACGTAATTTCAGGATTAATGCGGGTTTCTGGATCTTTAATTTGAAACATCAAGATAAAGTAGCAGATAAGCATTACGTTATTGGTTATTTAAAAAAGCAACATGATTATTTTGGAACTAGTAATTAATGACACTTTATTCAATCAAAAGTCTTAATGTTTTAAAGCATGTTAAAATTAACAGTTACTTAGCAAAAGGTATAAATGCTACCTGCCTATAAAACTTAGCTTTGTAAAGTCTCCTTCACTTTGGTAACACATATAAAATCGAGACTCTATGCAGACGTAAGCGACTTGTAGCCATGTTTAAATAAATAAACCAAACGTACTAAGCGAGTAAAAGACCCTTTTGCTGAAAGCTCAGTAAGTTGAACAGAAGGCATTCCCGGTGTTTACAAACCAGCCATCATTTATGGTGTGAACTCAAAAGCAGAATTTTAAATTAGAACTAAGTCTTATTTAATCAAGGGTTACCTTGTAAGGATCTTAAGTTTTACTAACGTTTATTTTATTTTAAATCTTTACTATCACTTCTTATTTTCTACTTCCGGCCAGAATTATAAGCGTTAATGTATGTATGCAAAGTTTGTCTGGCGAACGCCAAGTATTTAAGTTGTGGCTTTTTGCCAAGCGAGAGAGAGGAAGCAGTGAGTCGAAGCAGGCCGCTTACCTTAGAAGTTTTACTCAGTTGCTGGTTGCCTTCCAGGCTAGAGGTTTTAATCCTCTTGATAATTTTTAAACGTATTGTAGTGTTCACAGTTCTCTGTACTACATATGGCTTCCTGTTAATATAAGGCCAATCTTCCACGTTTATTATTTTAAAGTTATATTAGAGTTTAGTTTTATTTTTATATTTTTACGTTCAGACCACAAGTGGTTGGTCTCTGTATTCCGAAGTACGGAAATTATTGTAAAGAGTGAAAAATAAAGGGTTTCGTATACCTTTCCTGTGTATCCTGTCTACTTCCCACATTTATTGAACATAGCTTTAGTAAGCTCCCTGTTCCGAGTCAGGTTCTTGCATGTTCCCAAAGCAAGTAAGGCGGAACACTGAACCTGATAACCTAGAGATATTAAATCGCGCAGGTTGGCTATCAATCTACACCGGCGTGGCACTGTCTGCAAGAGTAAAGCAAAGCAGTAGAGAGGAATGATTGTAGTTGAATAACAATTAGATAACGCGAACTTCAACAAGTAGAACACTCTGTTACGAAAACAATCCCAAACCCTCACTTAATATACGCAAGCTGAATTTGCAGTCTGGCAGGGAAATAGAAAGAGAGATATGAGAGTAAAATTCTTAACATAAAATAACTGGTAACATAAATAACTTGCAGCGTAAGAAAACGTCAAACAAATGAATATCTTAATCGTGTGCACTTTAAATTTTACTGTGCTTCCTTTCTTAAACTCAAAATTTCAATCAAGCATGGGTAAAAACATTTCACTGAAAGCGGATCTTCAAAATAGATTAAAATTAATTAACAAAGGGCAAAGTTATTCTATTTTATTTAACTGAAATCAAGGCTCCTTTTTCACCAAAATTATTTCCATAAGTTATTGTACCATTTTATTTATTATACATTGGCTTACAAAGCATATTAGCAGACAACTCAAAAATATGTATTGAATTTTATTGGCTGAAAATCGCTGCGAATACAGATGTTAGTATGCAAGTATTTAACGCTACAGCCAATTACGATTGGCAGTCTTAGCATACGCTAATTAGGCAGTCGTTGAAGACGTAAATTAAATTGTAAACAGTTTAAAGAAATTCACTTAAATGGTGATACGAAGTATTTATAACTTTCCTAAGATAAATTTTGGTGAGATTTGTGTTTCTATGACTGAAGAAAAAGACGAATGGTAGATGCTGGCATGCTGCTGGACGCATAGAAGCAGCCAATCAAAGATGTACTCTTTTCTTTGACGTTGATAATTTGGTCATTTCTGTAACGTGGAAACAGCTCCAAACAAGTGCCCGGAGACCCGTACTGAATGACCAAATGTTATCACCCCTTCTAAAGATCAGTATATGTGAAGATCCGGATCGATCACGCGCTTTATTAATATAAGTTTTGTTTGTTTCTTTTAGATTTAACATCAATTTGTTAATGATTCAAAGGTGATGTTGTCATATTTATAAAAATTAAATATTGGTTTCACCTTTGTACATAATGATTGCTTTCTTTCACGCATAAACACATTTGTTCTCTTCATGTGCAATTTGGTGTTAATGAAACTTTTACTTTTCGATTTTTGTTAGTTTTAACGTCATGCTTTTAACTTTTGGCAGCAAGTGTATGTATTTTAAATATTTTGCATTTGGTAATTCGGAGTTCCATTAGCTCACAAAAGTACTTTGATATGTACTTTCGAATGAAATATAAATCATTTTTAACCACAATATTTTCATCTCTTCATCATTGTGTTTTCACAATGAGAGTGTTCCATTTATCATTAGCTTAAAATAGCAAACTAAAACTAGTTTTGGAACAGATGATTCACAGACATCCGTATTTAAAACTGCAATCTGAAAATTATTTAAAATTACGACCCATACCTAACAGATTCAGGTTTTGAGAAGTAAGTTGCTGTGTAAAGTGTACTGCAAAATATTTTAAGGGAGCGATTTCTAACTTATCTTTCATAATCTAATATCTCAGTAATTCACACCCAGATAGTTATTAATACTTCAGATACAACACACTTTAAGAAAATACAGGAGGCTGAAATTATTCTCATTAGGATTAAACATTTGTGGTTTAATATTTATTTTACAAACTTCGGTATCAAAATCAATGGAGAATTCGAAATTCAAAATCAAATTCGAAATATTTTATTTTTTTTCTAAATTTCAGCGAATGAAGTAAAAGACACAGTTAATTCAATCAAATTGTTATTATGAACACTTTTATTAACACTGATTTAGGAAGATCAAGATTTGGTGTTTTCCGTGTTTATTATTGAATTGAAGAAAATGATTTCAAGTATTCTAAGAAATTGCTGTAAAACGAGCGAAATGCATGAAATCGGTACTTGTAGCAGTAGATAGAATTTAGTTAAAGAAGAATTTTTATTAAACATTCAGAGATCGTAGAAATTATGCATCGAGTATGAATCAATGGTTTTTCAGTTTGGAACGTAAAATCTTTTTTGAAACTTCAAATCTTTTTTTAAGCGGATTTGTTTTCTACTCTCAAAGTAAAAAAGGGAAAATACATAGAAATAGCAGAAGTCAAAACACTATTTTTATGTATAATAGAAGAGAATTAAGTACGTATTAAATTTTACACTTAAAGAAGTTTTAGCTCTTTAAGAAGTTGGTAAATTTCTTTTCAGATTACCTTCCTCAGAAACGTCATGGTGAAATCAAACAAATAATTGAAATATAATTACTTCTATTGCAATTATTTTTAAATATAAATAATTTGAAATAAAACTTTACTTTATATTTAACATATAAATTTATGTTATTTTTTTATTTTTTAGGTGTTTAGAATTCTATTATTATTATAGGATTCTTTCAAAGCTATAATACTATGCTAGCATTAATGGCTGCTGATATCTGCATATGAGAGAAATTGCCTTTGCAGAAAAAGATCTTCATAGATATAGCAATCAACGAACATTTTCACAGAAGCTGTCTCGAGCTGTGTATGATCTCTTGTTAGGAATACTGTGATGGACACATCCCCATACACATTAGCGTTCATTTCGTGTAAAAAGACTGTTAAAACACAGCACCCCTTTTCACCGAAAATCAAAGCCAATTTAACTTAAGCTGCTGATCTCATTACTCGGTTATAGGAAAGTATGTCAGTGCTATGTGCCTAAGAGAAAGGATGTCTGTATAGAGAAAGTTTTAAAGGTTATAGGTTATTCAATGCTATTTTGTGAATACTGCCTAGTATTCACAAAATAGCATTGAATGTGTATATGTTTAGATTCAAGTTGGGAACTTGTATCTGATGTACTTATATCTTCATTTAAAGCATGTTGTGGAAACTTGAAGCAGTTTACATGAATTTTTGAAAATACTTTGTCTACGTCATTTCATGCTGCTATTATTTATCACCCGTGTATAATTTAATATCCGTTTTATATTTCTTTGAGTAATCTTTGGGTGAATTGTATTAGTTCTTTCTCCAAAGAAACTACCACCATTGACAAAAAGACAGACTAAGAAACTGGTACTTGGCTTCTGGTTTTGTTTTTTCTATGCTTGAAATATGGACTACATAAATTCTCGTGACTTACCTCCTATGTATACTGCTGGCCATCAAAATTACTATACCGTGAAGATGGTAAGAAAGAAACATCAAATTTTCATGAATAGTATTACATGCAAGTATATTCAAATGATTACCTATAGCATTCTAGCCCATGCGCACAAAGCAGATATGAGTAACGCTATGTACATTGTATATAAATGTACAACGATTTTCTCATTTGTAAATAGTGTATGTGCTTCGGTTGTTTGTGCAAAGCTTGTGCTATGTCTTGTATAAGACGGACATACTACATCAGCATGTATCGAAATTCGACTGCAGCAGGATCGTGGCTTGTCAAGACTGCTCTTTATCATTCTGCGCCATTGCTGTTCGTGTTGGTCGGATTCCTATGACTGTCATTCGAATATGGAGAGGAAGGGTTCAGGAGAGCGATTCTGAAAGTCATGTAAGATCTCAGAGGCCCAAGGCCACTGGCGCCCGAGAGGACAAACATATTGTTCCAAAGGACTTGTGGGATCGTACATGTCTTGCGGGTTCGTCACGTAGCCTGAGTAAGGAACTTAGCTCGTATACACGATGCCAACATGCAAAAATCGTTAATATCTGCAGTACTACAAACTGTCAGCAAGACGGCCATTGTTGCAGCTTTCTTTGACGCTGCAGCAGAGACAGACGCGCGTACAGTAGTGCAATGAACAACGACATTGGACATACTAATTGCACCAAGTCTTCTTTACAGATGAAGGTTCTATATACAGTATCAGGATGGACTTATCCGTGTGTGGATGCACCGAGAAGAGCGAATATCGCCAGTTTGTATTCTTCTTCGTCGTAAGAGATTCTTCATTCATAAGAGATTCTTCGTCATAACCCCTTTCGTGATGGTTCGGGGTGTCACTGCGTACACATTCCGATCATTATTTATTTAGTTACCCGGTAATGTGGACAACCACCATTATATTTCTGAAGTGTGAAAGTCCGAGGTTGTGCCCTATCTTCGAGGCCTACATGACGCCGTATTTCAGCAGAATAATGCACAATCACAGGTTTTCAGTGTTGCTGTGAACTTCCTCGATGCGGAGGAAGTTCGAAAGTTTCCCTGGCCATCACATTCTTCAGATTTCTCACAATTGTAAACATCTGGTCATGGACTGCAGATGAGAGACTGGCCCGCTACAATTCACCAGCCACGACGTTTGATGAACTCTGGCACAGAGTTGAAGCCACATGCTGGAATGAAGAACTCGTATCTGTCTGCATCATCTGCAAGCTTAGTTAGCCTCATGCCCAACCAGATTACAACTTTTTATTGGAGAGCAACAAGAATCATCGTAATATTGATAAATTTAACCAGAGCTATCAGAGGTGGAATTTTGTGTACTGAATTCTGATTACTGTGCTCTCCAAACAACCTGCAAATTTAATCACGTGATTCTCAACTTATACTGTGCGTGTACAATATATAAGATTATACTGTTTGCTTTCCTTCCTTGTTTAGAACTTTTAATGACCAGCAGTGCGACTTAAATAATAGGCCGTGTTTCTTGCACAAATGCATTCTCTCACTATGGCAAATATATTTTCATAGTAATTTGAAAAAATTAATTGACCAATGAACAATTTTGAAAGAAGGTTAAATACTGTCAAACTTGTCCTTTTTCATTTCTAAACTGTAGTTTTAAATAAGCATGAAAAAGTGTGACTTTATATGAGTATAAGAACATATATATAAAAGTATTATAAGTAAGTTATTTCCATATACTACTTATATTGTCTAAGACATTATTTTCAGCAGGTTTCAGCAGGTTGGTGCTTATAAATTAGAAACAAAACGTACTAAATTTGTTCTAACTCCATTTGTGTAACGAAATTGGAAAACAAATGCAAAAACTTTACAGTCTGTAGGTTTATCAAGCATAAAAATTCGAACTTTACTTAAAAAGTATATATAAAATTATTACTTTAAACTAAATTCTATATGAAAGATACCTTTTTTTTTTTTTTTTTTTTTTTCTTTCTTGTATGAAATGTACAACAGATAAATAAATTAAATAGAATTTTCAAATTTCTATAAACGTACCTAACTGAAATTTATTTCTGGGGTACATAAATCTCATTTAAACCTTTTCTGTTTCTGAAAGTAGTTGAATCTACCGAAATTCAGTGCAAATGCCGAATAGCTTAATCTACTTGGCGAACGGTTAAAAGACTGCTGAATATTGGTAGTTCATCCTACATTCGAACTCAAGCGGCTGGCTGCATGATTGGTTTTCATGGTTGTTCCCATGTGTAACATGAATACAAGCCAGTTTACCTTAGAAAGTTCTGTATGAAAACATCTATTCCGTAAGAAAGATAGCACTCGTGTAGCTTGACACTTTTCGCTTACAGTAAAACTATCAGATAAAGCCCAGCAAAAAGGAACAAAAATCAAACCCTAACATGCTATGCTGCAGTTCAAGCTATTCATTTATGTTGACACTATTAACCCCATTTGGTGCAAATCAGCGGCTGAGCGAGAAAGTCACTGAACACTGATAGTTCATTTCGTAGTTCGAATCTCAAGAGAACGGGCTGTTTTCGTGGTTTTCCCATGTGCAACGTGTATACGGGGCAGATTCCTTTAGACGTCCTCCATGAAGGCATCCTTTCTCTTAGCTAGACAGACCTCAAGTTCTTTGCCATAATCAAATAAATCAAACTAAACTAATCTCCTTTTCCTGTAAGGAATGATATACATGTGAGGGGTGTCATGAGAAAAAAGAAATCTTAATATAAGAGCTAGATAAAAATATAAAAGAAATAGTAATATAATGCAAAAACTTGCAAAACTAACGCTCAGTTTCAATAACACACTCAAACTGGCGTCGGATGACTTTTCTTCTATTATCTTGAATGACCAAATGCTCATTATTAAGCAAAGAATGGCAAAAATCTCATTAAGAAGTTTCTAAAAGAAATTAATTTTTTGAAATCCTTGATGAATTTTTTTGACAGTGCATTCAACTTCATAGTAATTCATAGTCTGTTACTTTAAAGGAGGAACTTCAAGGTTATTTTCAGCTGCCCGACTTGCCTCGTAACGATGGGAACAGCAGTTAACGATTCGGAGTCGCCATGATTTTTTCTCCATTTGATTTCGTTAAGGGTGTTTTGCTTTCTGAAAAGCACATGAATGAAGACTGACGTAACTACAATCTCATATGAAGTGGAGAAATAGGCGATAATAACGACAGATATAACGATCGTAAATTAAGAGGGGTTTTCAGGCCTTGAAAAGCCTATTTAAAAGAAACAGGATACAGTAATACATTACAGTCCACATTATAATTCCAGTTTTCTTTTGATGATCGAAAGTATTTAAAAGCCCTTTGTAGGACAGACATTTTGTAGCCTACTATTTCTGTAAGAATAATACTGCAATTACTTATTTATATTGCATTTTAAACAGTGAGGAAAAAAAGGGAGCAGGTTTTAGGCCTAACTATATTAATTAACTTCACGTAACCGCCTTAATTTACTTCATTTGATTTCCTGAATTTGCTTCAATGTTTCGATTAAGAAATATTTGAGTCTTAATGTGTTTTTATAAATCTTATTAGTCCAAAGGGGCAATTTGCCCAGGACTATTAATTTCGTTTTGGCATTTTGCGTCAATTCACTACAAGCGTTGTGTCACTTTTCAAATTGTTGCCACCAAATGTTATAGGCCTGTATTATATTTAAAGAAATAATGAAAAACCTGCATAAATGTATGTATGTTTTTTGCATTGTGTACCTAGAGCCATCAAATTTTGAATAAAGTAATCCTCCTTCGAATATGTGCATTTGGTAGCCCAAATTTGAAATTTGGAATTAGTTTTATTATCGATTTCATATTTTGTAAAACTTTAATGAAATTTTTATCAACAAACTCAAGGTCTTCAAAGCGAGCAATGGCAACATTGTAAAGAAAAGAAATTTTTACCTCCAGCGCGCCAGACTGTTTATCGGAAATTCTAAAGATATGCTCATTTTAAAATTATTTTGCGATATTGCTCTTGAACTGAATTTTATAGGTTAAGTGAGAAGAATATGATAGTTAACAACTAAAGGCAACACACAAAATTAAAAAAAAAAACCTCCCCTTTGGACGTAATTTAAAATCTGAAAACCTTCAGGTTTTTTTTATGTGTTATTGGTGTTATTTTTGTATTAAACTTTAATTTATTTAATGAATGTTTCTTAAACTGCGTAACGTTTTTCTGGGTTTTTATAAATACAGCTACTTTTATTAGGACAGTTTGATGCATATATTAGCTTGAATTACAAATACATTTTCAGCCACAAGAGAATAAAGTGCCAAATAAAGTGTGAAATTTTGAGTATAGATCTAGGAACTCAAAGAGTGTAAATTTATAATTCAGGCAGTTCTGTAAAAATGAATTCAAGAAATGTGTATTCATTAAGCAAATGTAGTATTTTAGACAACAGACTAAACGTGATATGAAACTTCTGCAGAGTGAATCTGGACAAGTAGGCAGAGCTTTAAGGGATGACAGAGGGCAGCTATAAGAGCAATATTCATCATAGAATGTACGGTCGGAACGCAAGCGATAAGAAGTTAAAAGGTTGTTTTCCACTGACACATTTAAAGAATTAACACAAGAATGAGAGGAGATATATCAGAAAACCTTTAATTAACAAAACATGCTCATAGAAACCGCTCGAAAGACCTTCCGCCAGCTATAATGCAGGCTTCTCACCTGCGGGATAGGGATTGTCGCACACTTGCCAAGACACCGGGAATCTCGAAAATATCGCCGGCAACAACGGCTATCCTGGCGACTAGATCCATATTGGTTTCAATGGAGCCCTCGTAGATTAGGCTTTTCATATGGCCTCGCAGAAAAAAAGTCCAAACACGAGAGATCCGGTAACCTTGGAGGCTAAACTATGGGACCACCTCGACCAATCGATCGCCCTGGAAATTTCGTGGTTCGTATACCCAGCAGTCCTCTCGGAAATCCACGGCAGAAAATGCCGTTGGGTGCAAGGACTGATCCTTTTTATACCATTTATTTATAATGCCCCCCTAGCGACTCTCCGTTTGCGTTCCAGCCATACATTCTCTGACGAATATTCCTCGTATAGCTGCCTTCTATCTCCCCTTCGTACACTTGTTCGTACACTTGTTCAGATTCTCAATATATATGTAAGAACTTATGTTTACAAATTTGATACTGCTAAATCCATGAACCTATTTAGAATTTTATTGCGTGGAATTCCCAAATATTTACAACAGTGTACCTGATGTATAAATAGTATAAAAATGATGGTGAAGAAGTAGCGAAACAAATGAAATAAAAGTTCAATCACTTAATGATTAAATTTAATCACTTTTTTGCTTTTATTTTTTGTTTACAGTAATTAGAGTATTTATATTTCTTCAACTACAAAAACTATTTTACTGAAACTTTTATCTTCCAACAAATAACGAATTAAAAAACGATCAGGTAAACTTTCAAGGTTTATACCCATTCCTCTCCAATTAATTGGAATTTAGTCTTTAGAAAGCCAAGGCTGCCTGATATATTTTATATTAGGAAAGGCAAAGAGAAAAAAAGTGTAGCGTGGACGCACTCAGCTGATCTTGCAGGCTCAGAGGAAAAAAACCTCTTCCTTCTTGTCCTCCCGAAACGTCAAATATCGGCCATATTTTTTTTTCTATCTGCATGCGATGCGCTTATCATATCATGTGGAATTGCTTTATTTAGCGATAAATTTGGTTCAACGTATAATATTACGTTTTAGGCATTGCTATTAAAAATATTTTTACCGGAATCATTGTATACAGTGAAGTTTTTGATTAACTTCAATGAGTTTATTTATAGTATTAACTTTACTGCTCATTGTTGCACAATGTTTGCGTTATGTTGTAAAATAAAACAGCAAAATAATTTGTCCATCTTCGTTTAGTCTTTATTTAATATTATTATTTAACTTCGCTTAATCTTATCTCCAATTTTCAAAGCGTACATATAGCTTTAAAGCTGAATTTATTCCCTACTGTTTAATTCTCACATTCTTATTCCCAAGTAATTCACACCGTTGCGAATTTCACGCTTTTACATATTTGATTAGTGAGAGAATCGGAGGTTTACTAATTTAACATAGTGTACTCAGATTCTTGTACTTACGTGCTCATGAATCAGGTGAATTTATTTAACTTTATTAGATTATCTGGATCAAAAGATACGTACTGAAATAAAATCTGTAGAAATCTGCCGAACCAACATAAACCATACTTTCTAGAGGAAAAAACTTATATTTTTAAGCATTTCCTTTTAACAACAATTTCTCAATATTTACTCTCAGAAGTTACACTTTTCGTTCCCAGTGATCTTCTTTAGGTAAACATAAGAGCAAACTGCACTTATATTGGTTTGTTTCTTAGAAGTTTTGGATTCGCCGCTATTCTATTCAAAACCATCGTTGTTGTATTTTTCTCCGAGATTTGAACCCTGGACCGAACAACTAAGCGACTTTGCACTATCGGGTGTCAACGCGCCCGATAGGAGGTAAGCTAAGTGCGCTGTATATCTGCAATTGCATTTCCATTATTTATCCGGCAGCAGGCATCTATAAGACTATAGGTTACGTTCTTACACTGAATGGTACTAAGATTAAACACATAATCATATAGTAAAGAATACAGCAATATACATCAAGATACAGTAATGTAAATAAGCAATAAAATGTGATAAAATTCACATAATAAAACACAATGTATTAAGTGCATTACCTATATAAGATAATACATAGATGTACGAGTGAATTATTTAATTCGATTCTTGATTATGAGTAAAATGTTAAATTAGTTTGAGACAAATATACACTCTATAACAAAAAAAAAAAAAAAAAAAAAAAAAAAAAAAAAAAAAATTGACGCACCAAGAAGGAATTATGCGATTGCTTTGAAATTTCATATGCATAAATGTTTCGACCGAATATACAAATCATTCAAATTTGATCTACAATGAATAAATAATGCGATCTCCAGAGCATCGGAACTGCGCATCCAGCAGATGTATATAAGGAGCCGTTCTTGAACGGTTGTTAAATCTTCCTTTCTAGTACAATTTTCGCCAAAAGATGGTGCTACATTTACTTCTCTTCTAGGTTAGGTTAGGTTAGGTTATTTAATTACTGCAAAGCCTCGAGGGCTATCTGCCTATAAGGAGGGATGCTTTCGTGCAGGACTTTCTAAGGGAAACTGGCTCGTATACACGTTACACATGAGGAAAACCACGAAAACACTCATGCAGCCAGCCCGTTCGCGGGATTCGAACCTCGGACCGAACTACCAGTGTTCAGCGACTTTACCGCTCGGCCGCTGGTGGGCCCTACTTCTCTTCTAGAGACTCTGCACTAGGTGCAAAAAAGTACGTTCCATCTTGCTGGATTCAACTCATCATTAAAGATACCCTATTTATAATATATTGATAAAGGCTGCACTAGGCCGATTGCCTCTTAATTTCGTTACAACACAGACATAGACAAAAACTGTTGTTACGAGGAAATGCAGAGTTTGAAAGAGATCGTATCATTGGATTGAAAAAGGCAGGTTGGGCAAATTGAAGAATCGCTCGTAATATGAGTTGAAGCGATGCGGCAATTAAGAAGATGCTGGCAAAAATGAGTGGAAAATCGCAGATTTCAGCCTCATGATGGTAGTGATCTATCTAGTGCCACATCTGATCAGGAGGACAGAGTGATTGTCAGATCAGCTGTCACAGCGCCTGATTCATCGCCACCAGACATGCACCCCGAACACGAGTGTCCACCATGACCATTCACAGACAGTTGACAGAGCGAACTCTACCTTCATACTCACCGTTACGCCACCTGCCACTCACGCCTACACACTGTCGAGCCAGATTAGAGTGATGCTTGGTTCGATCAGGTTCAAATGATGCTGATTGGGGACGTATAGTTTTTAGCGACGAATCCAGTTTCTAATTGTGTCGCGACCATCATCGAAGACGTGTCTGGAGACTCTCAGAGCAACGTGCCGATCCTGCTTGCACGTCACACAGGCCCTCAACCAGGAGTTATTTCGCTTGATAGCCGAACCCCTTTGATCGTCATTAGAAGCACATTTATAGCACAACGGTACGTCGACGACATTCTGAGACTTGTTTTGCTACCTTTCCTTTTGCAGTAACTTGGTCTTATTTTTTACCAAGATAATGCCGGACTACATACAGCACGCGTTGTTATGAGCTGTCTTACAGCTTGTCAAACACTTCCTTAGCCATCCAGAACGCCACATCTCTCTCCCATCGAGCATGTCAGGGATATGATGGGAAAACGACTGAATCTACCAGGGAATGTTGCTCCTAGCCCGAAAACTGGAGCAGATTTGGAAAGAAATACGGTGACCATGTAGGGTTTATATTTATTTTAACTAACATTTATTTTAAGTTTAAACTATCTTTCCTGTCAACCCTTACTTTCCCCTGGAATTGCCAATACCAGAGTATGTAAATTTTAGTAGAACGCGCAAGGATTCAAATTATCAGCGGAAGTATTCGGAGTTAAATAGAAAGGAAACGAGTTCGAAGTGTGCTTTTCTTACTTCACGAGCGCGGAGGTAGTTAGTCAGAAATTGAAGAACCACGCGTTTCGGCCTGTAGTTTCTTATTTTTATTTTACCGCCTGGTCGGCGTAGTTTGTGAGCGTCAAGAGCACGCATTTGTAATTTCTAAAGTTGAATAAAAAGGGACTTAAACCCTTCTCAAGACTCTGTCTAATTCCCAGTTTCAGCAGTCACCACTTTGTTGCGTGCAGGTTGGAGGCGCGCAACTCTACATTGGCGCCCGAACACTTGTCGAACTGAAATGGCCGAAAATCGGATGGAAGCCGCGGGACAACAACAAGAAATGGCAAGCCAATTGGAAGGATTTGGATACCTGGTCCAGACGTTGAGAGCGTCAATCAAGCCAAACGTCAATTTCGACGGAAAAAATTCGATATTTCTAGAAAACCTCGACAACCACTTTCAGCTCTACCCTGTGCCTGAAAGACAAAAAGTTGCCATCGCCACATCTGCACTAAGAGGACAGGCCGCGCTATGGTGGAAGAATATAGGCAAATTTTTATTAGGGGAATTTGGAAGCCAGACATATACATTTGAAAATTTCAAAAAATCGTTATTGAAGGCCTTCCCCATAGTGAAAAATCGAGCAAGGCTAGAAGCCGAACTATATAGTTTCTATCAACGGGATATAGAAGAGTTGACGGACTTTATTCTGCGAAAAATTAAGCTGACGGATATGCTGCATGGGAAGAAACCCGACGCGGAGATTATTGAAATAATCTTACCAAGATTGTTACCTGTTGTTCAAGACTACTTCGAAATTAGAAACCAAAGCACACTGCAGGAGTTCTTCGAATTGGCGGTGAAGTTTCAAAATCGCAGAATAGCGGAAAAAGCTAGAGGGGCATCGTATTCTCAAAGTACCCGAAGGCAATCTTCAAATGAGCAGGCGAGAAATGCAAACCGCTCTTATGGGGGAAAGAGCTATCAAGCTAACTCATCGAACCTCGAAGGTCAAGGCCCAAAAAGGAAATTTGGAAACAAACGTCCGCGTACCCAGAAGGCAGAAGTTGAAAGGAAAGCTTTAAACGAGTAGAGGGGCCTGTGAAAGCGAGGGTCCAGACCCCGGATGTTTTAAAACAAACATCAAAAAGACACTTAAATACGGTCATCGTAAAGAACTCACATCTACCAATTATACAAGTCCTGGTTGGCGATGTACCAGTAGAAGCCCTCATCGATACAGGAGCAGAAGGTAATTTTATGAGTGAGACATTTTTCAAAAAGAATTTTTATAGGTTACGATTATTTAAAAACAAAAACACAGAAATTATAGCGGCGCAAGGAAAAACCTGTCACTGCATCGGGAAATTATCATTAAACATACAGGTAAAAGAGGAAAGCCTCAAATTATTAATTTTTGTAGTGAAGAATCTGCAAAATCCTCTTATTTTAGGTATGGAGTTTTTAAGGACCGCGAGGGCCAAATTGAATTTTCAAGACAGTTCTGTTGTGCTGGAGATGGACCAGAGGGTGGTGGAACCTGTGGAACAACCGCAAGTTGACCTTAGCCATTTGAATGACCATGAAAGTCAAGCCATCCAGCAAGTGGTGAGTAATTTTTCAAATTTTCAGAAAGGCCTGGTAGCTGTCAAATAGTGACGCATCAGATACAGTTAACTGCCGACAAACCTTGTAGGACTAAACCGTATCGCTATGATAAACAAAAAGACGTAATCATCGAAGAACATATTCAGGAAATGTTAAAGAACAAAATAATAACGCCCATAAATAGTGAGTACGCGAGTCCAGTCGCACTATGTAGGAAACAGAACGAGTTTCCTCCTTCGGATAAAAGGACTTGGAGGTTTGCTATCGATTACAGAAAACTAAATAGTATTACTAAATTCCCAGTTTACCCTTTGCCGGTTATAGAGGAAATTATTAGAAACATTAAATCTACTAGATACATGACTAGTTTGGACTTAACGTCTGGCTACTATCAAATAGCTATGAGACCCGAAGACATACATAAAACCGCGTTTATAACAAAATCGGGCACTTATGCATTTTTACGCATGCCCTTTGGGTTGTGTGGGGCCCCATCAACATTCCAGAAAGCTATGGACATTGTTCTAAAGCCTGTCCTAAGAAAATCAACTTTAATCTATCTAGATGATATAATTATAACGAGTAGTACGTTGGAACAACATATTAAAGATCTAGAAGAAGTTTTTAAATTATTAAAAGAGGCCGGTCTTACAATTAACGCCTCAAAATGTAAGTTCGCAACTAAAGAACTTAAATATCTGGGTTATAAAATTTCGCAAAAGGGTATAGAAACTCAAGATTCAAAAATAAAAGCAATCAAGAATTTCCCACCTCTCAACACCGCCAAGAAACTTTCTTCTTTCCTTGGGTTATGTTCTTATTATGGGTCATTCATAAAATATTTCGCTAATATTGTTGAACCACTGTTAGTAATTAAAAGAAAGAAAAGTAAATTTACGTGGACAGCTGAAGCAAAATACCGCACTTGAAAGATTAAAAGAAGCGCTCATCAATGCCCCTGTTTTGAAATTCACGAAGGGGGACGAAAACCTGGAAATTGCAGCAGATACGTCGGACTATGCGGTGTGTGCGGTTCTTATGCAAAATAGCCATCCTTTGGCATTTTTTAGTGAAACGTTGAATCATACACAAAGGAATTATACAGCTACAGAGAGAGAAACATTAGCCGTATTAATGGCTGTACACAAATTTCGAGTTTATTTCGGCAAAGCGCTAGTAACAGTCTTTTCGGATCATGCGGCTGTTGGTAGACTTTACTCGGGGAAAACCCTAACGCCCAGGTTAATAAGATGGGCTTTAAAACTCCAAGAAAATAATCTAATAATAAAATATAAACCGGGTAAGGAAAAGAATGTAGCTGACGCACTTTCTCGTATAAAACTCGACGATGAAGGTAATGAACTTAAATGTGCTGTGTTGACTTAAAAAATTTTAGATTCTAGAGATACAATTATCGCTGAACTGATAGCTGATCCTGAATTTGGAAGTATCTATGCATATTTGAAAGACCCCGAAAGCTTTGAACATACAGATATCGATGCGGTAAGAAATAGAGCAGAAAACTATGAAATAATAGATAATTTATTATTTTATACGAAAACAACAAACGAAAATCTCGAGTACAAACCAGTCATCCCAGCCTCGCTTCAATTAAGCATTTTGAAGGAATTACACGACGCGTAAACAGCGGGTCATTTAGGGGTCAGAAAGACTTTAAAAAGGGTACGCGAGGCGGTATATTTCCTGCAATTATACAAAATAGTAACTGCGTATGTCAGGTCCTGCAATCAAAGTCAGTTAATAAATGATATTAATTACAGCACGGCCGGGTACTTAAATAGCATTCTCGCTACATTTCCGAATGAAATTTTAGGAATAGATCTTCTTGGTTCTTTTCCCCAGAGCGAGTTGAATAAAAATCGTTTTCTTTTAGTAATTGTAGATCATTTTTCAAAATGGACAGAAATTGTTCCACTTAAACGCGCGTCAGCCAAAACAGTCGCAGATGCATTCTTACATAGATACATTTTAAAATACGGTGCACAATAAAAGTCATTAGCGATAACGAAAAACAATTCATTAGTCAAATATTTGAAAACATATGCAGTGGACTTGGCATACGCCATATCAAAATGGTTCCGTATAGACCACAGGCAAACATAGCAGAAAGAGTGAATAAAAACATTGTAAAAATAATTCGCAGTTACGTTAGCACACATCACAAGCGCTGGGATGGCTACATAAATGAATTAGCTTATGCTTTAAGAACGGCAAATCACGATACTACGGGAAAAACCCCAGCAGAATTATTTTTAGGCCGAAAGTTAATTACGCCTTTAGATAAATTATTCTTTGTGCAACAACGAGAGCAAGAATTTAAACAGAAAGATGTGCAAAAACGTATTGACCAGGCGCTTAAAAGCTCGGATACGCCAAGAAATAGGCAAAAAATATATTACGATAGAAAACGCCGTGAAGCAGATTTTAAAGTTGGGGATAAAGTATTGAAGCGGAAATTTTCTTTATCAAGTGCCCCAGACAATTTTACTGCAAAGTTAGCTCCAAAATTTGAAGGCCCCTATGTAATTCAGGAAATCAAAGGAGTCGTATTGTATCTTAAGAACGAGAGAGGGGAAATCTGTAAAGCAAGTCCCGACCAGGTGAAAAAATACTATAATCCAAATGATTTTAAAATCCTTAAAAGTTTCTTGCAGGACTCAAGCCTAAAAGAAGTAGAAGGTCCAGAAATAACGACAACCGTTCCACCACCCAAGAAGCAGGGAACTGAAGAGAGACCTAGCCCTTCTACAACCCAGACAACGGTACCAAAAAGAAGAAATGAAAACTTTCAGATTCCAGCATTTAAGAAAAACAAGAATGCAAAGCCACCGCGTAAAGAAACCTTGGTAAAGAGGAAAACACCACCTACAACGTATCGCAGTAGAAATTATACATCAAGGAGAACGCTCCCAGGGCCAGAGAGTCAGGTGCAAACAAGGCCGCCGTTCCGGAAAATAAAAAGACAGCAGGAGGAACGAAAAGACCAGCAACAACAGAAGAAATTCAAGAATGACTCCAGACCGGAGGACGCCAAGACCAGCCGCCCAGGGGAAAAACGAAAAAGACAGCAACCCGACGACTACTACGCCAAGAGGCCAGCATGCAGAGGACGCAAAAGAAAAACTAATGTGGACGACACTCGGGGGTCAGTAAGTAGAAGATTGACGTCCATGAAACCTATAACGTGGGAACAGTTCTGCCAGAAAAGAATGACGGAGTTCCAATCATCGAAAACTCAAAGATAAGTTAAAATCTTCTATAAAATTTTTCTTTTGTTCCAAAATGTTATGCGTAAATACGAAGTTCTATGTTTTGATGAAAGTCAATGTGTCTCGGTTGAGACTTAGTTTTGTTTTACTTATTTAGCTAAGGCAAAAGTATTATTTTCTTTCAGTATAAAATCTAAGAACAAGTTTCTGTTGGTCGAAAGACTAATTCTGTTATGTTAAAGCCAAAATTTGGCCGAATATAAAAATAACTTCGTATTCTTGTATTAATAAGAATTTTAGTTTAAGTGCCGCCAGCTTGGCGAAGAATGAGTAAAGTAAAAATTTATTTTCTCTTATTCATTTTATGGTAAATTGTAAAAATCATATGTATTAAAATTTTGTAAATATACGTAAATATTTGAAAGTATGTAAAAGTAGAATTTAGTCTAGAAGCATAAAATTTTAGATGCTAAAAGTAAATGCTTAAAAGCAATGAAGTCAAATTTAAGTATTAAACTGTAGATATAATCATGCTTTAGAGCGAAAGCCTGCATGTCTAAAGATGAATGAGGGGGAAGTTAGAATGAATGCGTTTTGTAGGGTTCTCCACCTACACTTGAATTTTAAGAATGTTAAAGTAGCTCATCGAGTTGTAGAATGTCGAGTAAGGTGTCTCTATTTGGTCGTTGAATTCTAACTAATCATGGTGGTTAGGGGAAGTGTTGCAATACTAAAACACGAATATTCCCGTTTGACACCACACATGTTGGAGAGCCAGGGTAAAATTAAATTAATGTTTGAATATTTGAATGAATGTGAATTAAGCAGTAACTAAGGAAAATAAATCGTTTAAAAAAACAAAAATTTATTGAGTGTCAAGAAAGTGTAAATTATAATGTATTTAGAAAGATACTGAAACTTATTCCATCTAGATGCTGGAAGGAAAAGAACAAGATTGATTGCTGAAGTCCAGGAATGGTTGCTGTAAGAAGAGAGATTTAATTAAGTATACTCAGAAATTTTATTACCTTTTGTGAGATAAGATTTTTTATGTAAACGAGGCTCTTAAAAGTTAGTTCAGGATTGTAGAAACTTTACAACAGGTCGTTTGTAGGACCTGCTTCCAAGTTTTCCAAATTCTGGCAGCGGCAAATGTAGGGTTTATATTTATTTTAACTAACATTTATTTTAAGTTTAAACTATCTTTCCTGTCAAGCCTTACTTTCCCCTGGAATTGCCAATGCCAGAGTATGTAAATTTTAGTAGAACGCGCAAGGATTCAAACTATCAGCGGAAGTTTTCTGAGTTAAATAGAAAGGAAACGATTTCGAAGTGTGCTTTTCTTACTTCACGAGCGCGGAGGTAGTTAGTCAGAAATTGAAGAACCACGCGTTTCGGCCTGTGTGCTTGCCTAGTCAAATTGTTAATCTTTCAACGTAATATTCAGAGTTTGCTGAAGTATCAGCGGTATTGTAAAACGCGGTGAGGTTAGTTACGTTTAGAGAGCCTCGTAGTTAGTGACTTGTTAGTATCTCTTTTAGTTTCTTATTTTTATTTTAACGCCGGGTCGGCGTAGTTTGTGAGCGTCAAGAGCACGCATTTGTAATTTCTAAAGTTGAATAAAAAGGGACTTAAACCCTTCTCAAGACTCTGTCTAATTCCAGTTTCAGCAGTCACCACTTTGTTGCGTGCAGGTTGGAGGCGCGCAACTCTACAACCATCTGGGAGCTTTATCAGTCTATGCCACGCCGTGTGGCAGCTTTCATACAGGCTAGAGTTGGGTCAACACCTTATTGAGCTCGTTACTTTGTAACTATGTAACTCTTAAATTTAATTAATTTTAATCATTTTCTATTCTGTACATAATCTGCCTCTCCACTAATTTTTCCATCGGACAACTCCTTCTTGGTGCGTCAATATTTTTTTATAGAGTGTATATTTAAGACAAGAGACACCAGTTCGTATGTCCTTAAACAGAACCACATCAATTCATGTATCGTTTGTGTTCCACAGATTCTTTGATGTTACGTATGAATTATTCCTAAGCATATTATACACTTAAGAAGAACGTTATACTATAAAATAAATTCTGCTGTAAATTATTGTGATCTGAGTTATTTTATTACGCAAGTACAACATAGTTCTTCCTCCAGCTGGAAGAGAGAATTCTCCCAGCATGAAGACTTGTCAGAACTACTACTGCATTGCCATTGCCTTTTATCCAACTCATGTATATTTTTTAAAATTCTAACTAATTTTATGAGAAAATGCATAGGAATAGCAATTCCTTCGATTAACAATAAACTGTATCCTACAAAACAAATCCGGATATTTAAAAAATCGGAAAATTGGTTAAACCTTTTCTCGAAGTCAGATGCGTATTTATGAAGTATAATGAAAGAAGAGAGTTTTATATTTTTGTTATAAAAATATCATACACAAGAAACAGTGTGAGTGATGTATGCTGAAAGGTTAGATGTATCTAACCAATTACATATTAAAACTAAAAAATTCGAATTACATTGAGAAGATATTCATATGACATCATTCCAAATCAAAAGGAAGAGAAACATGCCACAGTGAAACATAAAATTAGCAAAGCAATAAAGTTGTGTTTGAGGTAGGTTTAATCAAGAAATCAATCGATTTCGAGGACAAACACGTACAGATCTGTCTTCATCAGCAGTCTTACAGATTTCTTTGCAACTGATAAAGAGGGACCTGTACCTTTTTGTCCTGGAAATCGATTATGTTCTTGACTAAATCTATGCCAAACACAAGATTGTTGCTTTGATAATTTTATCATCCTGTATATTAAGTCACTAGTGTTGATAGAATGTACTTTTGAAGCTAAGCAATCACTGCAAGAGTAAATAAAGAAAAATGCGCTCAGATACGCTCAAGAAAATAGAGGTGCCCACCGAAAACATATCGGTGGAAGAAAACGTCACGGAGAAAACAACGCAAACCGAAAGCATTGTCCATCATCATAAAACATCCCGAGAGAAAAGATAGCAAGAAGAAAACAACACAGTTCAAAAACATTGCGGTATAAAACATCGCAGTTGAAAATAAAGCGGTTCAAAATCATTACAGTTTTAAAGCATCGTCGTAACAATATCGTTTTAAAAATTAAAGCACTTACAAATCATCAAATGATGATAACACTGCAGCCATATGTTTCTCAAACCTGCATAATGATTTGTGGGCGCAAGTAGGAATGAGGAATATTTTTACTATTATATTCCATATTGATCAATTTATATATATATATATATATATGTTGTTAAAAAAGAAGGAAACTTGAGCATTCAAAATTTGAAAATAAGTAGAAAATTAGTCCTGCGTATAGCAATTAATATAATTTTAAATTTATGTTTTTAATTAATAAAAGTCATTATTTAATTTAACTCTTTTATGAAGTTGTACTGGCATTTTTCATGAGAAATGTAGCCCCCTAAAAAATTAGAAAAGCGAAAATGAGTGACTGCATGAGATTACCTTATCAAGTTCAATGTTCCTTCTAACCTTCTTCGGGAACATACAAGGACCTGACTCGGAACAGAGAGCTTACTAAAGCTATGTTGACTAAATGTGGTAAGTAGACAGGATACAGACGAAGGGTATACAAAACCCTTTATTTTTCTCTATATACAATAACTTCCGTACTTCGGAATACACTGACCCTCCACTCGGGGTCTAACGTAAAAAAGTATAAAAATAAAACTAAACTCTAATTTAACTTTAGAATAATACACGTGGAAGATTGGCCTTATAATAACAGGAAGCGTATGTAGCACAGAGACTGTGAACACTACAATACGTTTAATTTATCAAGAGGATTAAAACCTCTGGCCTGGAAGGCGAACAGCAACTGCGTAACTTCTAAGGTAAGCGGCCTGCGTTGACTTACTGCTTCCTCTCTTTCGCTTGGCAAAAAGGCCACACTTAAATACTTGGCGTTCGCCAGACAAACTTTGCATAAAAACCTTCTCGCTTATAATTCTGGCCGGAAGTAGAAAATAAGAAGTGATAGTAAAGATTTAAAATAAAATAAACGTTAGTAAAACTTAAGATCCTTACATACTTCCCGCCAGAGTTAATTAGTTTGAAACTGAGGTCTAAAATGATCTTGTTGAAAACTTTTAGCTCTAGAATCTAACGCGAGGCCAACCTTTTACAAACACAACTTAGCTAGAAACTAGAAATTTAACAGAAAGAAATTTGTTACAGTAGCAGTTCCTAGGATATACAACAATCTTTTTTTCATCTGTACTGCATCTAACCAGGAGCTTTTATTCAATTCTGGTTCCTTCCAGAGATCTGGAAGGAAAACTAGTTTAATGAAATGTTACACAATGACATGGCAAGTAACATATAGAATTATACTGCTCTTAACATTCTTATTTCATTCATGACTATTTTAATTATCTCTCCCCGTGCTCTCTGACATGTGTTGTAAAAGAACACCAAACACGAATGTGTTTCTGTCTACGTGTGCCACACTTCCTCCTACAATCAAAACACTAACGTGTTAAAATTCAACATAACGAGACCTCTTAACACACCCTACTTTCAACTCTAAACCCTGAGGTACTATTCTAAAAGTGGCTAACTCTAAAGTGTAGCGTCAGAGAGCCTAACTACATCATTCAACCTTTACCACATATTCGCCATGATTTAATCTTTACAGTCACACGAATAACAAATTTTTAACATTACTTTCACTTTTACCATATCACGGTATTTCTTAACATTTAAAATAACAGTTCACATGTATATAAGAACATATCAACATGCCGTTAATTTTACACATTTGAAAACATACATTAGTAGTACGTTGTTAACTTCTATTCTTTTCAAAGCAAGTGCCAATTCTTTCTACATTGAAATAATACTACATTTCAAAAAGTCTTTCAGACTAAAACTTCTTTCTTGCTAGAATGTTTTAAATAAAATTTATACAATAACTTTTTACAATATTTAAGTCTTTACACAACGCTATTATACATCAACTTTAGTTTTACGCACGAGTAATTTAACAACATAATACGAAAATCGCTCACAACTCATTTCTCGCCCTTTTGGCGATAAAGGTAGACCTCGCATGAGGTAAAACTTCTTGAAATCTGCCACTTGCAGTAAGAGTGAAAGATTAACTTAAGTTTGCAAAGTAACATAAAATTTTACTTATTTTTGTAATATTCGGACATCCTTTTCTGGGCCCAGTCTTTAAAGGTACTGCAGATAGTAGCTTGGTTTATCCTCCTTCTTGTACGGGCTCGCCCTTCAGTGCTTTCCTCTGGAAGCTTCCTTTTTTCACCAGTACGGCCACCCTTGAATACTTTCCTTTTCTCCTCTGCTTGTGGTCTTTGCCGTTTGATGGCAGCTGGTCTTGGCGGAACCGGGAAACTTCTGTCGTGATCCTGCTTGGACCTCGTTGTTGGCCGTTCAAATTTTTCTTGTTCCTCCGCCGCTGATGGCCCTTCCGCAGTTCGGCGACTTTTGCTGCGGAGAGTTCTGTCGGATGAGTAGATCTTCCGTTTTAAAGCCGGGTTATAGTTGCCGTCATTTCTCCTGGTCCTCTTCACATACGTCGTCCTTCTCCCTTCTCCATTCTGGGGGTGTTCGTGAACTCTGTTTTCTGGACGGTGGAACGGCTTCTTTTTCTTGTTACATTCAATTTTTCCGCGGGGCAATTTTCTTTTCACTTGTTTCTGTCTCTCATTGGCTTGCCCTTGTACTTGTCGTTTTTCCACCTCTGGAACTTGTACCTGCGGTGTCTGCCGTGCCGGATCCTGCAAAAGATCTGAAAAGATTAGCATTTTTTTACGATCGAAGTAGGGCTTAATTTGATCAATGTTTGCGGAACAGGTTTCACGATTTCTGGCTTTTAACCATACAACAGCGTGAGTTATTTTTTCTATAACATATGGTCCTTCAAATCGTGGAAAAAATTTGGCAGTTTTATCTTCTGGTGCTGAAGAAAGTGAATGCTTAATTTTTAAAACTTCATCCCCTACTTTATAAGTTACTCCCCGTCGTTTCAAATCATAATACAATTTCTGTTTTCTTTGTGCTACTTCCGTATTCTTTTTTGCTTCTTTTATTAGTTTTTCTATATCACCCATTTGAAATTCTGGGGCTCTTTGTTGCACATAAAATAGTTTATCTAACGGTGTTATCATCTTTCTGCCTAGAAATAACTCAGCAGGAGTTTTGCCCGTTGTATCATGTTTTGCGGTACTAAGGGCGAAAGCAAATTCATTGACATAGTTATCCCAGCTTTTATGAAAATTTTTAACATAACTACGGATAATTTTCACTATATTTCTGTTGACCCGTTCCGCTATATTTGATTGCGGCCGATACGGGACCATTTTTAAATGACGCATGCCCAGTTTTTGGCACATGTCTTCAAATATATTACTTACAAATTGAGGACCATTATCCGATATAACTTTTAGGGGCACCCCGTATTTTAAAATATATTTATTTAAAATAGAACCGGTAACTAATTTCACGGAGGCTCGTTTTAAGGGAACAATTTCGGTCCATTTACTAAAATGATCAACCATAACAAGGAGATAGCGACTTTTATTTAACTGACTTTTTGGGAAAGGGCCCAATAAATCGATGCCAATTATTTCATTTGGAAATTCGGATTTAATACTATTTAGAAACCCGGCCGGGCGGAAATTAATATAATTAACGGCTTCACATGTTGGGCAGGACTGGACATACGGCCTTGTTAACTTTTGCAGTTCAAGAAAGTAGACTGCCTCGCGTACGCGTTGGATAGTTTTTCGAATACCAGCATGAGAAGCTAAAGGGCTGTCATAGAGCTCTTGCAGGATATTTAATCGAAGACTAGCTGGGATAACAGGTCGAAATTCGTTGTTGGAATTCGTAGTTTTTGTATAAAATAATAGACCATCTATTAGTTCGTAATGGGCCGCCCTATTTCTTATCGCCACAATATCTTGGTGGCTAAAATTTTCAGGATCCTTCAAATACTCATAAATACTTCCAAACTCAGGATCCTTACCCAGTTCTGTTATTACAGTTTCTCGGGAATTTATTGTACACGCTGTCAGCATTGCCATCTTTACGGTATTGCCTTGTTCGTCTATTTTAATCCTTGATAGGGCATCTGCTACGATATTTTCCTTTCCACGGGTATGTTTGATTACCAGATTATATTCTTGCAGCTTGAATGCCCATCTTATTAACCTTGGGGATAAATTTTTCCCTGAGTACAATCTAGTTACCGCCGCATGATCAGAGTATACTGTTATCGGCGCCTTTCAAAAATAGACTCGGAACTTTTGCACTGCTAACACAACTGCAAGTGCCTCTCTCTCGGTCGCGGAATAGTTTCTTTGTGTTTGATTTAAAGTTCGGCTAAAAAATGCCACGGGCTGCTGATTTTGCGAAAGTAACGCTCCTACCGCATAATCCGAAGCATCTGCTGAAATTTCTAAATTTTCATCCTTTTCAGGAAATTTCAACACAGGGCGTCAACACAGGGCAACACAAACAGCGTTAATGCTTGTTTTAATTTTTCGAAAGCACTATTGGCTTCGGCCGTCCACGAGAATCTTGCCTTTTTCCTTTTTAATTTTAACAATGGCTCAGCGATAGCCGCAAAATCTTTTATAAAGGACCTATAATATGAACAAAGTCCTAGAAAAGAAGAGAGCTTCTTTGCCGTGTTTGGAGTCGGATACTTTTGTACAGCGATTATTTTTGATTCATCTGTCTCGATCCCTTTTTGAGATATTTTGTAACCTAAATATTTTAATTCAGGGGCTGCAAATTTGCACTTTTCGACATTAACTTTTAGACCGGCCTCATTTAATAAAGAAAACACCTGTCTTAAATCCTGTACATGTTGGTCTAGATTATCACTAGTAATAATGATATCGTCTAAATAGATAAATGTGGACTTTCCAAGAACAGGTCTTAACACAATGTCCATGCATCGCTGAAATGTTGCCGGGGCGCCTGAAAGGCCAAACGGCATACGCAAAAATTCATAAGTGCCAGACTTGGTTATAAAAGCAGTCTTAGGCACGTCCTCAGGCCTCACCCCTATTTGAAAATAACCAGTCGTTAAGTCTAAACTCGTCATATATTTGGTGGATGTTATGTTCCTTAGAATTTCTTCAATAATAGGTAACGGATATACCGGATATTTAGTTATGGAGTTTAATTTACGGTAGTCAATTGCGAATCTCCACCTTTTTGGATGCTCCAAAGGATAATCATTATTTTTCTTACATAAAACCACCGGGCTAGCATAACTACTTGAGATGGGCGTTATGATCTTTTTACGTAGCATATCGGTAATATGCCATTCTATAATTTTTTCCTTATTCTTATCATACCGGTATGGTTTTTAACGAACTGGCAATGCATCTCCGGTGTCAATACTATGGTTAGTAACCTGAGTAAATCCTGGAATATCACTAAATAACGAAGCAAATTCACTTACCACTTGTCGGATTCTATCTTGCTCGTCATTAGGCAGGTGGTCAAGATTCAACCTTGGCGGTTCAACCTTTTCTACACACACTGGTTTCATCGTCAGCTTAAGGGACGCTTCATTAAAATCCAGTGTAGCTTGTGCGCCTGAAAGAAAGTCTATTCCTAAGATCAAATGTGCTTGCAGATTCTTTACTATAAAAAACATCACCTTTACTTGTTCGTCCTTGATACGGATATACAAAGGTACTTTACCTACGCACTTACATTTTCCTCCTTGCGCCGCTAACACTGTTGTATTATCCGCATTATATATGCGGTATTTCCGAAAATACTTTCTAAAAAAGACTTCTGCCACACAGGAACACTGCGCGCCGTTATCCAGGAGTGCGGTGGCTGGGATATTATTCACCAAGACTTCAATCTTCGGAAGAGTCAAATTTTTCACCATTACTGTATTTAACTTGTAGGAAGAGGGGTTTTCGTGGCCTTCGGATTTCCGCACCCTCTCGTCAGCAGAAATCCGTTTTAGTTAAAATTATTTTTTCTTTCCGTGCTTTCCTTCTTTTTCCCCTGGCCTTGAGACTTTTTTTCCTGGGTTGCTATTGAACTGTCGACGTTCGCCGGCTGTTTTTGAATGCTCGGGTTTCCTTGCCCACTGATTCGCTTTTTCTCCGTAGCCGTATGCTTGAGTTTGCTGTAGTCTTGGCGTACCAAATTGGTTTCGCTGTTGATATTGGCGTCTTCTTTCGACGTCCGCCGTTCTTCTACTTTCAAACTGGATTGCTAGCTCAAATAACTTTTCCAGTGTAGTCGGATTTCTTAATTCAATAAAGTCTTGCACTAGGGGCAGTAACCTCGGCAAAATCACTTGAATTATTTCAGGATCCGGACGGTTTCCATACAAGAGCTTGAAAACGTGAATTTTTCCTAAAATAAAGCTCGAGAGGTTTTCGATTCTTTGTTGATATATACTAAAAAGTTCCGTTTCTAATTTCGCACGATCCCTTACAACAGGGAAGGCTTTTAGTAGGGCAGTCTTGAAATTTTCGTAAGTATAGGTGGAACTTCCTGCTTGACCCAAGAGACTTCTGCCGATACATTTGAACCAGTTAAGCGCTTGGCTCCTCAAAGCGCTGGTAGCTAAGGTAACTTTCTGAAACTCGTGCACGGGGTAGAGCATGAAGTGGTCATCCAATTTTTCCAAAAAACTGGTTACCGGTGAGTTTCCGTTAAACGTTGCTTCTGGTTTCATCGAAGCGCGCATGGTCTGGACGATGTAACCGAATCCTTCCAGGGCGGCAGCTGGCATTTCTGGATTCTGAGCCGTTTCTGCAGGCAGCACAGGTTCTTCTTGAAACTCGGCCATGGTTATTCTTCTTCGTCGGGCGCCACTATCAGGTTCAATGTTCCTTCTAACCTTCTTCGGGAACATACAAGGACCTGACTCGGAACAGAGAGCTTACTAAAGCTATGTTGACTAAATGTGGTAAGTAGACAGGATACAGACGAAGGGTATACAAAACCCTTTATTTTTCTCTATATACAATAACTTCCGTACTTCGGAATACACTGACCCTCCACTCGGGGTCTAACGTAAAAAAGTATAAAAATAAAACTAAACTCTAATTTAACTTTAGAATAATACACGTGGAAGATTGGCCTTATAATAACAGGAAGCGTATGTAGCACAGAGACTGTGAACACTACAATACGTTTAATTTATCAAGAGGATTAAAACCTCTGGCCTGGAAGGCGAACAGCAACTGCGTAACTTCTAAGGTAAGCGGCCTGCGTTGACTTACTGCTTCCTCTCTTTCGCTTGGCAAAAAGGCCACATTCAAATACTTGGCGTTCGCCAGACAAACTTTGCATAAAAACCTTCACGCTTATAATTCTGGCCGGAAGTAGAAAATAAGAAGTGATAGTAAAGATTTAAAATAAAATAAACGTTAGTAAAACTTAAGATCCTTACAAACTATATTACCCTATATTAGTCAATTATCAAATTGTAAAATTATTCTGATATTTATTTAGTAAATATAAACCTTCTTTTGTTTTATTCGGCTTCTTAAAGTGTCATCAACATTTTTACAGCCTGCAGTTAATGCTTTGGATGTTGATTCATTACCAATGAGGAAAATCGTGAGATAGCTTTATAGTATTTCAGTAGGGAATTTGGATTTATCGGATTATGGCAAAAGTGTATTACGGCTCCCTAAGGTGAGGGAGGCCTTTGTTACGTAATGTCCTTTAATAATTGATTACATAAATTTAAATTTCTATTAACTGCTATATATAGCATTAAATTTCTACTCATTTTCAGCTTTTGAATACTTAAGTTTCCTTCTTGCCTTTTTAGCAAAAAAATTATTATTTCATCCTAAAACATGAAACATAGAGTTAAAAATATTCCTTATTCCTACTTGATCTCACAAATCATTATACACATATGCATTTACAATTCTTAAAGTTAAAAAAAAATCATGCCTGCCATGTTATTATCATGCGATTGTTTGTAGGTACTTTATTTTTTACCACGATATTGTTACGACAATGTTTTAAAACTGCGATGTTTTTGAACCTCTTTATTTTCGACGCTGATAATATCACGATAGTTTAGAACTGCGATGCTTCACTCCTTGTTTCATTTTTCTCACGATGTTTTGTCCAACAATATTTTTACCTTGCGTTGCTTTCTCCACAACGTTATTTTCCGCATGTGTTCGTCTGTAAATGTAGCGCATAACTATATATTTTATGAAAACTACAGTCTTATTTTACAGCTAAATTGAACTAATAGCTTATTGAAAAAGTATTGTTTAGGATTCTAGTTTTCTTCTTTATTTAAATAAATAAAAGAATGCAGAAAAAATTTAGTTAGCTTAGAAACAACAAGAAGAAATTCGGATTTATGGAGCTTTGGAAAACCCAAATCCAAATACTTGCATTTCAATTGAGCTCATGTTGCACTTTTAAAGTACTTGCATATGCTTATTTAATAACTAAAAAAAGAAAGAGATGGATTTCATTGGTAAATAATAAGCAAGAAATAAAATAGATTTAATGAACATTTTATTTAAACTTTCTTTACTATTCGTAATTAATTTTTTCAAAAACTGTTCTACATCTTAGCACACGACGATGGTACTAGATTCGAAATTCCTTATGATTTATCAATGCCGATTACTTCCTATTTTAATCTTTGCTAATTTAAAATCATAACCCACATTTATTAATTTATCAAATAAAATAATTAATATTGCCTGTTTTGGAAAAATTTCCTCACACGTGCTTAATGGATAATGCCATAATGAACCAGGAAACAGCTGTCAGAAAAGAAGTTTAATCGGCACTTATATATTATTGTTATGACTACAAATTAATTAATTTCCCTTTTTTAGATTTTCTACAATAAATAAAATTAGTTTTTTGTCATAGCTCTGTGCGATTAATGATCGCATGTATAAGTGCATGCAGAAACCAGCACATTTCTAAATATATAAAGCCGGAGATTTAAACTAGATCCAGTTTTAAATGAAATAAACAAATACTTCTATTTTAAAATTCTCATTTTGAACAAAAGAATGCAAAATCCTTTTAAAATTTCACGAAGCCTTCATTTCGTGAAGTAGGATAACGCATTCCCAGCTTAACAAGCAGTAATAACATTTTTATTAGAAATGCTAAAGTTATTGAGTTTTTCTCCATTCTACAAATAAATAATTTTTAGAAACCTTGCATAACATGAAACAATGTCATTCGATAACGAAATACCAGACAACTCGAAATGATGAAATTAGAATTGAATTTCATGGAGCAATGTACTGAAGTAAGAGACTTAAAGAAGATTATTATTTTCGATTATTTTTTATTTTATTTCAATTTCATTTTGCTGTGGAATTTTTATTTTAATTTACTTTCTGCTATACGATTTCATTAACATTTTTAGTGGTCGGTTTTGCTTTAAATCACTTCCGCGTTATCGTTGCAATAAATTACGTTACGAATTTTTGAGAATTTTAATTTTAGGATTTGACTGAACTCTAATATTTTGCAATTTCCTTAATAATTAAAACTGATTAGTAAAGGAATTAAAAATTTTTTTTAAATGATCATTTCAAGTAATTTTGACACAATATGAGTAATAACACTTAATTCATACCAATCTGAATGGTAATGCAAATAATATTATTTGTAAATTGACAAATATCCAGAAATTTAAAATTAAGCATAACTCGTCCTCAGGTTGGCACATATTCAGAGAAATATTTTTTCATTTCGGGAGAGTCTGGCCAGATCTTCTTTATTCAATGAGTAAAATATTTTCGTACCGATATTTGATGAAATTAGATCGGTGTCTCTAGAAATGACCAGAAGAGGGTTTCCAGGTATTAAAGGTGATTCTATATGTAGCTCGCAGGATAAAGAGATTTTGTGTTTAGTAAAATACACAATAAATACATAAACAATTAGGGGAAACAGACTGCAAAATTTAATTTTTCTTCCGTCGTTGAACTTAATGCTAAATAAATGCTAAAATTTTAAGAGATGCTGCTAAATGTTAAAATGAGATTGATTTTATAGTTTTTTAATTTAGTATTTTACTATTTAGTAAATTATAAGCTAAAATACTCGATGTAGTGACGTACTTCTTTTTCTCATTAAAATCGTGGTTTTTCTCAGTGTATAAGAGACAGTTTTGTCTAGTCTTCATGCAAGGCAAACAGAATATAACTGGAACTGAGCGAACAATTCCCTCGACCGTTATCTCGTATCTTTTAGCACCTATGTTAACTTCTTTTTCCAACAAATCAGGAGCATCAAAAATATCAATGAATCTGAAAACAATGTCTTTTTGAGAGTTCATTACCAAATTTTCAAGCAGTTCGTACTATATTTTACGTTTCACTGTGAAAAATTCCTTTATAGAGTAATCAAATAGTCAGCTTCATTCACAATCAACAGTTTAGAAACATTTCCGGTAAAATTCTATACGCAAGTTTGAACAGGAAAGATTACAGGTAGAAATAGGCAGGGTACCAGAAATTTAACGTCGGTTTTACAGGTATAGTCCCACTGCAGTAAATGTGCTGTTTCGCCCCAATTTTGCGGAAAAACATCCCGGAAAAGTTTACAAGGTCTCACACCCTCTTCATTATCATCAGCCTCTATAGAGGATTTCTGGCTCGCCATGCATTTTGAGTGTTTCCTTGCTGCACAGACACTATACGCTTACAGACATCCATACTTTCTCCGGGATTCGCAGCCGGGCATATCGGTACAGTAGTTAGCACCACTAACCACTGTACCGGCTGGGCATAATGAATAGTCACCGGCTGGCATCATATTAGTCCCATAGACAGGGTTTTTCACATTAAACCGACATGGCTCAACCAAAGTATACTTTTCTGTGATTTTCCGCGTTAAGACTCTATCGCAAAATATGAAGTAAGAAGAGAAGTTTTATGGGCAGCCTACTGAGCGGATATAATTTCTTGTGACTTTTTTTTTCTCTGATTAAAGGTAGGTCCATGGAAATAACTTTCAAGTGATTTACAACTCAAAGAGAACATTCATGAATGCCTTGTGGTTCGAAAATTCATGTTTTGCATAGTCCTGATAAGGTTAGTCATAATGTGGTTTCATGTGCTCAAAATTGTCTAAAAGTCCATGGAGGACATTTTCAGCAGCAATTGTATCTTTCCTACAGCTACATATCCATTTGTTCATACACATCAATTTCATTTGCTCACTTCGATTTTGCTTTTAATTTTCAAAAACTATCTTAATTTTTTTAAATCTTGTATAAGAGAGGCTGAGAATCATTTTACTTTTGACAGATTTTTCGAGCCGGTCACAGCGGTCTAATAAATCGACTTTATTTCTTGGATCATTATGCCTTTTGCTAGTCTCCATAATTTAAAAATGATCAAAAGAGACTGATTACGAGACTATTCCAAATAGAGACTGATAAAAATAACTAAAAATGACTATGAAACAGATTAAAAATTGTAAAATAGAAAACACAGGAAATAGATTTTCTTTTTTTTACCGAGAATCACCTAGAATTATGGTTTCGTTAAATTGGCTAGGGCAGCAGATCTTTGTAATATATAGAAAACAGGTTCAATATTACATAGTATTTAATCAGATTGGAAGAAAACATACCAATGTAAAATTTAAAATAAGGCACAAAAATCAACTTTAGTTTGGAGTAGGTTTTTCAGGAATTTTTTTTCTGTGCAGAAATTGCTTTACTCCTCAAGAAGAGAGACCTGAGTCTGATTGTCGTCCATATTCATAGAGTTATTAAAAATACATGCCAAACTAAGGTTTTTTTTTTTTTTTTTTTTTTTTTTTTGTTTAATTTTTAAAAGTTGATTAAAGTCAAAATTAAGCTGTTTGGCAACATTTCCTTGCCTCTCGTTAATTTTTGTAATATATTTTTTACCATATTCGGCAAATTTATCTTTCATTTGGCAGCATTATTTCAGTTTAAATAAATTATTCTATAATATTTTGATTATATTAAGAGAAATGTTGATCACAGTTAGCGGTACGTTTTCCATGCTTTCCTGTATAAACAGGCGGATCTTCGGTAATTTAATAACAATACCCGAATTATAACATTAAACGCGATAATAGTATTAAGTGGCATTTACCGTATAGTAGAAAAAGCATAAAACATGATATATCTGATTTAAAAACGAAGCCGTGTTACGAATTACGAGTGCTTATTAACATTTTCGCTCTATGTACTAGGACAGGAGCTAACTGATCTATTTTGGTTACAACTGATAACAAGGAAGGTATAAAACTCTACAAAAATGACGCAAGCCAGTCTGTCTGAGTTTATGTTTGCTGAGTTTGAGTTATTGGTTTTACTCTTTAATGCTCTAAATTACAAATTTTGAAATCAGAAGTCCGAGAAATTTTCCATTAGCTTTCAAATTCAATAATGAGTTCACGATAGTGGAAATCCGCATCAGAGATAAAATTCAGAATGATAGAATGTATATTGCAAAGTGCCCTAGGCTAAAGATTTCAATCTCATTAAAAGGACATATTTCAATGATTTTTGGGAAAGTGGAAATTATTTTGGTCCTTAATCCGGAAGCTAAAATGCGATAAAAGGGAACGAAGTTGAAAGAGCTTTTCAAAATTAGAAAATGAAGTTCTGCTTCACGGTTCTTTTTAAGACGTTTCAATCTATAATGATGAAATTAAGATTAACAAAGATGTATTCTGAGAACTTAGTACACTGCATAAATGTTAAGTTTTAAAGAGCTGATTGAAATTTTGAATCGAGTAGCCAATCACTTTTATCTTTCGCTGCATCATGAGGAGGTTCGTGCAACGAAAAGAGCAAATAAATAAAATATCCTGTTTCTAAACTGACAAAGTTACAAATTAAAATTTAAAAATGATTTTAGAAACTTAGATTACTTTGATTGTTTTACTAACGTTATTGGTTTTGTAAGATTTTTAAAAACTTTTATATTTTAATTTATTTGTTTCTCAGTCCAAAAATAGGATATTTTATTTATTTGCTTCTTTTCGTTGTCCCAGCCCCCGACCAGACGACGATTCAGCGGAAGATGTATACAACTTCCGCTGAAATTTTTATTTTTGGTTTGGACATGACCCCCCCCCTCGGTTTTTAAGGTTTTTGCCACTGTGCCTTCTTTTGGTTTTTGCCACTGTGCCTCTGTTTTTTGATTTTTGCATGTGGTTTATTCCAAACTGAATATGGGAAGGATCTTAAATGTTTTTACTTTTTATTTTATTTTGCATTATTACCACCACTTGTTGCTGCTATTTAACGCACAACTGGATACGGTTTTGAGCTGTATGTTCTTGTTTGCACGAAGTAAAGGAAGTATTGTAATAACGAAAAATCTCGGGTATCACATTTCAGCGAAAATACCAAATCTAACCGCTTTTTTTTTTTTTTTTTTTTTTTTTTAACGCTAAAATTTTTACACGGTTCGATGAGCTCAGCATAGTACAATAATGAATTCAGTTGCATCAAACTTTGTTGCCCTTTGCCTAATGGGACCAAAAATAAACTTTCAGTTTCGTGTACCGAAAATTCGGTCTTCTTGACCGTTAGCCGAATTGCTTCTTTTTGCGCAGAAATTTTAATTTTAATCGTAGAAAATTTTTTTATCGATTTTTAACTGTATTTGGTGTTTTAGGTTATTTTATATTTTACAATACAAAATGAAAAATGAGTGCGAAAGTTATAGTTTTCAGAATTTCTAATAAATATCTCGGCTGATTAAAGCGGTAAGAAGATAAGAATGGTCAAAATGGCTTTTTTTGGTCAAAATGGCCACGAATTTTTGGAATCTTGAGGTACGTCTCTCGAAACTCAGTTCCCCTCCGTGCCAGAGGAAATGATGCCACAACCAAACAAACAGACAGACGCGCACGGAGTTTAGTACTATAGACTTAACAAAACGGAAGAAAAATAAAGAAATAAAATTAAATAAACTTTGAATTTCAGTTGTTAAATAGTTATCAAAGTTTACTTAAATAGCAATAAAAATAACACAAAAAATTCCATTTCACATTTATTTTCTATCTGAAGTTTCATCTGTAAGAAATTTATATTGATTATACTTTAAGTAAAAACACTGGTAGCTAAATATTAAATCTTAAATTGAAATTTATTTCAGCTAATTCCCATAAGTTTACTTTTTCAATAACTTACTTTTAATCTTCCGAAAACCTGGAAATTTCTCAAAACTCAAACGTCACCAGCTGTCGGCAAGCAAACTAAATTTCCTGACTATTCCAAATAGGGCTGTGGAGTCGGTGGGGAAAACGACGGACTCCGACTCTGACTCCCACTCCTGGAATTTCAATGACTCCCACTCTGACTCCGACTCCCTCATATATATATATGTGTGTAAACATATACGCATGGGTTACAGCATACTTTTTTAATATAAAAGAAGTAATAGTTGCTACAGAAAAATAATTGATGGCATAGCAAATTATTTATATTAATTAGCATATATTATGAAATAGAAAAACTGGCATTAGTTATTTCTAAGAAACAGTATAGCTTTGGCAATATCTTCTTTGTTGGAGGCCCTGAAATCCGATTTAATAAACTGCAGAGCTGAGAAGATCCTTTCCACACTAGTTTGGGTAGGAGGAAGAGCTGTTACTGTTAGGGCTACTTCTTTTAACTTTTCAGGATAGATTTTTATAAGTTCTAAACGAACACCTCTTTTTAAAAAAGCACACCTCTAAAAGTAAAGAACACAGTAAAAGAACACCTCTGCTCTTGCAAGCGCAATCATATTTCTGTATTTCTTCAAGGCAATGTAGATATGTTGTTTGTATTTTTTCATTTTTATATCTAAAGTCTCTTGGTTCTTTATTTTTATTCGCTTTGCCTTAACCTTTTCAATATTATCCAAACATATTTCTTAAAATCTAATTCATCACTAGAAAAGGATGATAGAGACTCAATTGCAGTGTCTGAAGTTTGACTGTCATCATTCGAATTCTCCAATTGTTCTGAGAATAATTTCATTCTTAATGAAAGTTTATAGATGACTTTCTTTGCCTTTTTAATTTGTTCGTCATCCAAGAAAATTCGGTGTTTCGGATCTACATATATTGAACCCAGCAAGATTTCATTGTCTCGCAAACTAGTTTCTCTTTTCTTGATTGAAGAAATGATTCCTTCTACCATAAACCCTCCATTTCAGAACGAACAAACATCCCATTCTTCTATTCTAGCCTCCCGTCAATTTTTCAAATTACAGCTTTTTCGTATCTATATACGGTGTAGAAAGAAGAGTTTCCAATTCTGCAAGATCATTCCTCAGTCTTTCTGTTAGTGAAACATTGGGATTATCTACTTCTTCTAGAAAAGTTCTTAATTCTAAAAACTCTTTATCATCAAATATGTACTTCCTTGTCGCGTTGCTTGATCAATAATTGCTCCTTTTCCTGCTCGCTAAGAATGGCATCAATTTTAGGAGTTCTTGCTGCTATTGCTACTTACCTAAATTTACCAGTGAGATTTGTAACTAAATAAATCAGTTTAATTGCTAATGGCAAATATCACATCCATCCTTATATTTATTTATTAATATGTCAATAAAATAGAAAATAACTATTTATTAATGTATACAGACTGTAAATAAAAGTAATATATCAGCTTGTCATTAATTTTTTTCAATTCATTTTAATTTCATTTCAAATTCAAACTGTCCAGCAAAAACGGGAGTCGGAGTCGGAGTCGGCCTGTTTTTAGAGACTCCAACTCCGACTTCTTTTACACCAAAATCTGCCCGACTCCGATTCCGATTCCATGACTCCGTCTCCGCAGCCCTGGTTCAAAAGTAGGAAATCTTCAACATTACACTAGTCACGTAGCCTGGCGTCTAAGCATACCGTGACAACGTACCAACTTACTTGTTCTTTCTTATTTCCTTCAATACAAGCCGCGCACATAAGTTCAGCCAATATTTTATGTTTCAAAACTGGAATAAGCATCGTATTTACAACAACTACGCAGTTAAAACATTCCCGGGACACTAATTTAGAGCATTAAATGACAATTGAAGCTTTCGTTAATATTTTACAATTAATTTTTTTAAAGATATGATTGTTTAAAAAGTTAAGTAGCAAATATTAGGATGAGATTAATCGCAGTTAATAATATTTTAAAAGCATGAAGTATATTTTAATTTGGGGAATAAAAAGAACAAAAAATTAAAAAGAGTTCCAGTTATCTCGTCTTTAAGTATCCGGAGTGGTTGGTCTTTCTAGACATACTAAAAATAAACTAATTTTTGATTTTGCCACTAGTTTACTTGATTTAAAAGAATAATAAAGCATAGGAATAATTGTTCACTTCCATGCCTATCGAATTAATTTCCACCTTTTCGTTGCCCTGCGTTGGCAACATGCTTTTGAGATTTGTCGTTCGTAGAATTCGGTCGCTAAAAGCATAGCTGACCTGTAACGGTTGTAATTCTTACGTTAAAGCTTACCTGTATTGCTGAATTATTACTAAATGTTTACGTGTGAATGTTTTATTATTAAATGTATGCAGTTTGGTTTGAATAGACCGAGAGTGCTTGGATTTATTAAGGATATTTAAAATGGAAACTATTTCATCCATTTCGGCGCCATTCTAACACAGGAACATAAACAATTTTTGGAGGCACGGCGGCGATATTGGGGATTCGTCAGCAGTTCAAGTACACATAAGTGTTTTTTTATGTCGATTTATATCTGAATTTGATTCTTGAAGTTTTATATATATTTTGTATCGATTTTCATTTTGAACTTGAATACTTCGATTACTTATTATGCATCAACCTACTGTAATTAGATTGCATGGTAGGGCAAAAGCAGCCTTCACAAAGCATTCAGAATAGTATTACTTCCGATTTATCTCAAAATGAAGTAATTTTGCATCTGGAGCGCTTGGAAAGGATTTATTCAGATTTTGATACATTTGATGCCCAATTACCAGAAGAGCAGTCAGAAATTGAAGATTTTGAATCGAAGTATTTTAGTTTGAAACTTCAGTATCAAAATTTGTTAGATTTATTGAATGAGGCTAATGTGCCAAATGTTCCAGGAAATTCTCATATTAGTAACTTAAGTTACCGAAGTTGAATATTCCTATTTTTTCGGGTAACTTTAATGACTGGATGAATTTTAAAGATTTGCTTGTTGCAACAGTGCATAATACTGCACTTCTTTATCGAATATTCAGAAATTTCAGTATTTGATCGGATCACTTGCTGACGAACCAGCTTCTATAATTAAACATATTCCTTTATCATATAATTCTTATGAAGAAGCATGGGCAAAATTGCTCGCTAGGTACGATAAAAAGAAGCAAATAGTACAATCGTTAATTAAAGCATTTCTGGATCAAAAATGTTTTTCACGGGTTGATATTAATTTGCGGCAATTAGCTGATGCTTCAGATGAAGTTGTCAGAGGTTTAAAAGCTCTTGGTGACAAAACAACTTCTAGGGATCTATGGTTAATATTTATGTTGCTTCAAAAGGTAGATTCAGAAAGTTATGGGCACAGAAGACAGCGGAAGACGATTTCCCTACACTGGAATAATTTTTAAATTTAAGGTGATCTTCTCTCGAAATTATCATAAATAAAGAAACGGAAGCTAAAGTCGTTCATAAAAATAGTAATGTTAGTTCTAAAACGTTACGGAATTCTACATTTAGGTATACTAAATGTTCGAAATGTAATGGTCTTCATGCTTTATATAAATGTGTTAAATTTAAGAATTTGGATGTTACCGCTAGAAAGAACTTTGTAAGAAAACAAGGATTGTGTTTTTATGTTTAAATTCACATCTAATCAAAAACTGTAATTCACAGTTAAAGTGTAATTTGTGTAATTCAAAAACGTATAATAATTTGTTGCATGACGATATTAAAGCGAATAATGTACAGCTTTTAACAACGCCAAATGAAAGCGAAAGCACTCCAGAGAGAATTTCGAATGAATCATGCGAGGTCAGGTAGTTGTCATTAATACGATTCAAAATTGCAACTCGGGAATTTTGCCTACGGTTCTCGCACTCGCATTTTCGTCCAGTGGCGAAACTATCGAGATTAAAATATTACTGGATTCCGGAAGTGAAAGTCCGTTTATTTCTGAACGAGCTGTTCGAAGATTAGGATTAAAAAGAACGAATCAACGGTTACTTTTGCGTGGAATTGGTGGAGTGCCAACTTCCAAGACTCGCGGCTCTGTTGGTTTTAAAGTTCGGTCAAGGTTAAATAATGAAATAATTGATGTTAACGCATACATTTTGGATAGGTTAACTTTGCCATTGCTGGAACAAGTCATTAATGTAAAGCATATACACTGACTACCAATAAGTATCTGGACACCTGTGATAGAAAAGAAAAACAAACTATATTCAAAATCAATAGTAGGTAGAGCCTCCACGAGAGGTAATTACAGCGTGGACCCTCCGGGGCGTACTTTCCACAAGTCTTTGTATGACAGCTAGTGGTATTTTCTTCCACTCGGCTTGGAGAAGACATAGAAGTCCCTTAACCGATTTTACACGGGTAGTGCACCCCTGAATTCGGCGATGCAACTCGTCCCAGAGGTTCTCGACAGGGTTCAGGTCTGGACTCTGGGCAGGCCAGTTAATTCGATGAACTCCATTGGTACTAAGCCTTGGTTAACGTCGAAACATGACAACTGCCATTGTCGTCCTGAAAGTAACAGGGATCCAACCCGTAAAACTGCCACAACGTAGGAAGCACATTGTCATCCAAAATAGTGCAGTAGGCATCGGAGTTAAGCTTACCATAAATGGGGAACAAGGGTCCCAGCCCATACCAGGAGAAACACCCCAACACCCCAGACCATAATTCCACCTCCGCCGAACTTGACTATTGGCACAATTCATTCTGGCTATAATGCATTCTGGAAGGAGACGTTCTCCAGGTAGACGCCAGACCCTGCCATCTGAACGGTAAAGGGTGAACCTTGATTCGTCACTCCAAAGAACCCGTTTCCACTGATCTACGGTCCAATTTCGATGTGCTTTGCACCACATTAACCGAGCAGCGCGATTGGACTTTGTGATCAAAAACTTATGGGCAGCAGCACGACTATGAAAACCAAGCAGATGTGCTTCCTTACGGATGGTATTCATTGAAACAATACTCCCGGATGACTGTTGAAACTCCTCACGGATGAGGGCAATCGGTTGGGTGCGGTTCTTCCGAATTTCTCTGGACAGCACTCGTCGGTCTTTATCTCTCAGTTTCGTTGGTCTGCCGACTCGGAGTACATTCCGACAATCACCGCTCACCTTCCACTTCTTAATCACATAGGCCACTGTCGATTTTGGGTACTTCAGATTGCTAGATATGTCCCTTAAGGATCGGCCACGTTTGTGATACCCAATAATTTTACCTTTCTCGAAATCAGAGAGCTCTGAACTGCGAGGCATCTTGCATGTGACTAAAGCCGATGCTGTTTCCTACACGATATATACCGGCGAAGTCCCTGAGGTACCTTAGGACCGCAGATATTGTCATTTGCATGGGTGTCCAAATACTTATTGGTAGTCAGTGTAGAATACATTAAATCTATTCCGTTAGCGGATCCGAATTTCGCTCAACCCAAAGAAATTTATTTGATTTTAGGAGCTGATTATTTTTTCTCCGTTTTAAGATGTGGCCAAATATATGGTTCGAAAAATGAGCCGGTAGCTCAAAGTACAATTTTCGGTTGGGTGATTGCTGAGAAGATCGGAAATAGTATGGAAGGCCCCAAAACAACAAATTCACACTTCATAAAGCTAGAAGATAATATAAATATCGATTACGAAATTGAGCGTTTCTGGGAAATGGAGGATATTGCCGATATTGGGAAGAAGAAATGTCTGACACCCGAGGAAGAATTTTGTGAATCACATTTTCAAAACATTCATTCTGTTAATTCAGATGGGCGATTTGTTGAAAAATTTCCATTCTATAAATCGCATTTGAAGTTGGGAGATTCAAAACCGGCAGCAATTTCTAGGTTGCGTTCCATGGAACGAAAATTCAAAGATAATACGGAATTTGAAAAAACGTATAAAGATTTTATACATGGATATGAACAGTTAGGACATATGACTGTGATTAATGATGATTTAGATAACAGATCGGATATAGAAAAGTTTTATCTTCCTCATCATGCGGTCATTAAACCTTCTAGCACAACGACAAAATCAAGAGTAGTTTTTTTTTTTTTTTTTTTTTTTTTTTTTTTTTTTTTTTTGATGCATCCTGTAAATCTGAAAACGGTATGTCATTCAATTCTGTTTTACGGGTAGGTCCGAAATTACAAAGAGATATTTTTGAGATTTTGATTAATTTTCGATTTCCTAAAATTGTTTTCAAAGCCGATGTGGAGAAGATGTATCGTCAGGTGATGGTAGCCCCTGAAGATCAGAATTATCAATTGATACTGTAAAGATCGTGAGTTGTAAAGATCATGACTTGTAAAGATCGTGACTTGTAAACATCATGACTTGTAAAGATCGTGACTTAAAGAGAACGTGAAATATAAATAATAGGACAAGAACTTGCATTTTACGGTGTGGCAACAAGAAGAGGATTCGGAAGATTTTTATATATTTTGTTTAGAGAGTTTAAGATTTTAATATTTTAATAGTTGTAAGAGTATTAACTGTAATAGTTAAGAGTTTAAAAATTTTAATAGTTAAGAGTTGTTGCATTTATTTTTTTGGTTCTGTTCTAAAATTCAAATAAAAGTATTTTGTTCATTCTGAAAATTTAGCTTTGTCCTTCCTACAAGGTTCAATATCCGTTATACTGAAATAAGGAAAGGATTTTTACTGGCGCAGTCGACAGAATCACATATAATTTTGGGGTTTCCTCGCATATAATTACGAACCAAAATAACTCAGGTGAGAGCTCAATTTACCTTGTAAACGTAAAATAATTAATTAAGATTATGAAAAGTTAATTATTGTTTCCGTCATGGAATCTTAGTTTATTTACTTGTCAAAGTAATGAATACGCCAGTGTTCAAATGTAATTTCGTTTGACTCGCCAGAGTAGGTGAACAACACATTAAGTATTGATTCCACTGATTGATTTTCGTGTCGAATAAAATTAAATTCATTGTGAATTATATTCAAATAGAAAAAGAAAAGAGAAAAAAAATTGCCTTTTATAAAACTAAGAGTCTATTGACTGAATAAAATCGAGACATGGCTTTTATGAGACGTGGGAAAAAAGAGGATTTGCTGGTTTTAGCTGCTGAATTAGAAATTCAAGTAGATCCAAGTATGAAAATCGTGGAGATAAAAAATGAAATAATTCAAAGTGATACATATGATGAAGCATTTTCTAAAGAAGTGTTTTTAACGATTATTGAAGAGAGGAAAAGAAAAGAAGAGGAACAGCGAAGAAAGGAGAAAGAAGAGATTGAGGAACAGCGAAGAAAGGAGAAAGAAGAGATTGAGGAACAGCGAAGGAAAGAAGAGCTTGAGGAACAGCGGAGGAAAGAAGAGATTGAGGAACAACGAAGGAAAGAATTAGGAGCACAGCAGAAAAGAGAGCAAATGGAGTTTGAATTGAGGAAACTCGAAATTGAATCTCGCGTTCGACTAACACAAACTCCACCAACAAATGAAAATGGACGTCATAATTTTGATTTAATTAAGCTTATTCCCAAATTCAATTTAAGACACGATGATATTGTGATTTATTTATCCTTATTTGAAACACAAGCTAAAAGGACAAGGATTGATCCTAAAGATTGGGTTTCATGTTTATTGACTTTAATGCCATCTGAAATCATTCAATTAATTGGTGGGGAATCTGAAGAAAATTTGTAAGATTATGAGTACATTAAGGCCATTTTATTGAAGAGATTTAAATTAAATCCTGAAAGCTTTAGAAAAAAATTTGTGATGCACCAAAAGAGCGCTGAAAAATCATGGAGAGATTTTGCTACGAAATTACAAGTAATTTTGAAGAATGGTTCAATGGTCTTGAAATCACAAATTTTGCCGCTTTAAAAGACTTGATTATTACTGACCAAATTAAGAAAAGAGTACCCTATGAAGTAAGAGACTATCTTCTTGACGACTGGGCGAAGTTCGTTTCTCCAACCAAATTAGCTGATAAACTTGACGAATATGACAGTATTCGTAATATCTCAAAACGGACTGGTAGTAATCCATTAGCAGACAGAACTAATAAAAAATGGCAACCTCGTTCTCCACTTCCAGAAAGAGCTTTCAGAAATAAATCTCTGTTCTTTGAAAACACGCCAAGATGTACCCATCCCGTAAGAGTGACGAACCACAAAAGCCTAGTTTCAAACTAACTTGCTATAATTCTGGAAAAGAAGGTCATACATCTAAGTTATGTACTAAAAATCGGATACTAAGAAGTGCTTCTGCAACAGCACAAAACAACTTAATACAAACACAAGCACCCCTTGCAGAAAAAGAAAAACCAGAAGTGCTAACTGCCAAGATCTCTATTCCTGTCTCAAAATCAGTGGACGTGTCTAGGAACATAGATGAATTAAAACTTGTCAAAGTTAAATGTAGAGATGTTATTCTAAATGGAATCGTAGACACGGGAGCACAAATTTCAGTAGTCCGTGAGAAACTGGTTGACAACATACCTTACGAAGGAGAAAGTAAAATAGAGATATCTTCTGCTTTTGGTGAAAACGAAATTACTCCACTAAAGATTTTCCAGATGAAAATTGACGATGATTTTCACGGTAGAGTGTCCATTGCGTGTGCTGTTTCAGAAAAGCTAGTTACCGACTTGCTACTGAGTTCTTCAGCTTATGAAACACTCTGTGGAAATATCGAACTGTGGAACTGTGATCGTCATTGGGATGCATCCCCCTTAGAGTACAAAGAGACAGATGATAAACCCACACCAGTTGAAGACAATACTACAAATTTGGCTGTTGTTAATCAGATTTCCCAAGAAAACATAGAGTCTCTGAAAACAACGAACAGAGTAAGACTAGAATTCAAGACACATCAAGAACAAGACGAAACTCTGTAAAAATGCTTTGAATGGGCAAATAAAAATCAAAATTCATATACTTTCGATGATGGCATATTACTTCACTCCGAATATATCTGTGTTGAAAACATTAAGCAAGTTGTGTTACCTTTAGAAAAAAGAAGGGAAGTCCTAAGAATGGCACATGAAATCACTCTTGCCGGCCACCTCGGTGAGAAAAAGGCAATTCAACTAATCAAGTACTCATTCTTTCGGCCTACTATTAAGAAAGATGTTAAAAAATTCTGTGAAAGTTGTAAAGAATGCCAATTGAGGAGAACAGTTACGTACAAAGATCGAATCTCCATTCAACCTATTGTTAGACCGGAAACACCCTTTGAAGTATGGAGCGTGGATTGTATCGGGCCATTAGAACCTCCATCCAGGAGAGGTCATAGGTTTGTGATATGTGCAGTTGACCTATGCACCAGATGAGCAGAAGCCACCCCCGTCAAAGACATAAGTGCGAAAACAACATGCAACGTTTTGATGAGGCTTTTCACTCAAACTGGATTTCCAAAAGTAATTTGTTCCGACCAGGGAACTAATTTCACAGCCAAACTCACCCGAGCCTTTAAGAACTTACTTGGTGTGTCTCCACGATCCTCCACTCCAGGACACCCCGAGAGTATGGGTGCTGTCGAGCGTTGGAATAGAACCTTAAAAGAGATGCTGAACAAAAATATCCAAGAACATGGCAGAAACTGGGATTTGAATCTTCCCTATCTCCTGTTTGCCTACAGAGAAGTGCCACTGGTTTGTCTCCCTTCCAGATAGTATATGGAAGAATACCACCAGGACCATTATCTTTGCTGAAAGAGATATGGACAGGTGACAGGTGACGGAGGACGGGGACGCCTGAAGCTTAACAGAGGTTAACAGGCATATGTCCCGCGTCCTTCCCTGGAGTTTATTTAATAGTTATAAGTGTGGATACATGGCCATACAGGGGCAACTGTTTAACATCTGGCATTTGAAGTACATTTGAAATAACATACAGGCACGGTTTAAAAAAAAGAAAAAAAAAAGAAAAAAAAAGAAAAAAAAAGAAAAAAAACATTTAATAGGTTATAACAATGGTGTTCAATTTTCTTCTGCTCCCTATGCAGTCAGAGATTAGATGGTAGAGCATTAGAGTGCATATGTCAGTGCAAGTAGTGCATGTAAGCCCTATTACTCTGGTTGACAGATGTCCTGGCCATATGCTGCAATGGTGGTTATTATTTTGCAGATTTTATTTATGGCCGCTCTGTTTTTGGCTAGGAACTTGTGAAATGCTGAGATATTGGCTGGTATCGAGAAGTGGAACTGTTCCGTGAGTGGGCACTGAAAGATATAATGGTCCGGTGACCCCTCAGCCCCGCAAACACAGCGATCCGTGGTTGAGATGGTGCGGCGGTAGAAGCAATCCGGGAAGGGACCATGACCAGTAATGAAGTTGGTAAGGGGAGCAATTGCCATAAGGCGCTCCGTGGTTACTTTTGGCAAGAAGCTATGCGCTCTCCTTCCCGTGTCGCCCTGATCCCATTCTCTTTGCCACCACTGGATAGCGGCATTTCGAAGTTGACTTTTGAGGAAAGATGGTGATGCTGATACTGATATCGGTCTGGCATTTTGGTTCGAAGCAGCCTCTTTAGCGAGTTCATCCGCTGTCTCATTACCCATGTTACCTGCATGGGCTTTAATCCGTACTAGGTCAACATGTGCGTGCCGATTATCTTTTAGGATATGCTGCAGTCGTATGATCAGCGGGAAGGCGTGACTATGTTTGTCAAGAGCAAGCAGTGTCGACATACTGTCTGTATAAAGCTGCACATGTGTGATGATGTTGAGCGCCACGTATTCAATGGCAGCTGTTATAGCAACTACTTCTGCTTGAAAAATGCTATTATTTGAATTGAGGTACCCTTTCTAATGGTGTGCAGCATGGCCTTGCCTGTAGTATATAAAGGCACTACCTACACCCTGAGCAGTTGTCGAGACATCTGTGTAGAACGCGTGCATATTAGGGTTTCCTTCTGGTTGACTTCGTGACGGTTTGAGGATAGTGTGAATGCCAAGTCCCTTGAGCGGCCTCCACCGCCAAGGAACTTTTAAATGCTATCTTTCCTACAGATGATACACAAGCAGATACTTCAGAACAGAGGCAAATTAGAGAAGATACAAGCTCGTCATGCACACCGAACGATATACAGTTTTCTGCACAGGAGATACGTAATATCTTCCGGTATCTGCCACTAAAAAGGCCCCGGGTCCAGACGGACTCGATTACGCAATTATCAAAGTTGCATATCAGGCACGACCATCCTACTTCCATAAATACTACAACCAGCTTCTGCATTATAAAATATTCCCCACAGCTTTCAAAAAAGGCAATGTGGTATTATTTTTAAAAAAGGATAAAGACCCCCTAGTATCGAGTTCCTTTAGGCCTATTTTCCTTCTGTCGGCGATAGGAAAGATTTACGAGAAGCTCATCGTCAACAGGCTAAAATTTCATCTACATCAATACCAAAGCATTAGCCCAAGACAATTTGGCTTCAAACAAGGCAGTTCTACCACTCATGCCCTGCAGCGAATCCATGAAGTCATAATTCAGAACAAATCGCAGGGTTACCAGACGGCTTTTATATCGATAGATTTGCAAAGTGCGTTCGATACCCTCTGGTGGCCTGCCATCAGGCAGGCCCTCAGAGAGGCAAGATGCCCAAGAAATATCTATCAAGTTCTGGACAACTATCTGGCAGACCGGCAACTGATGATCTCTAACAACAGTAGTACTGTCTCAATAACACAAGTGAGAGGATGTCCACAGGGGTCCTGTGCAGGGCCTCTGCTATGGAACCTCGGTGAACGTAGCATTCCAGTTACAGCTTCCCGTTCAATTGAAAATTATCTACAAGACCTTTTAGAAAAATTAAGAAAAGCTCATTGCATCAGCAAATTCCAAAATAACTCAAGTAGAGTACAGTTCAAGATACAATTTACGTTCTCAAGAAAAGACTTTCAATGTTGGGAACAAAGTCCTCGTGTTAATGCCATCATCATCACATAAATTGCTCAACACGTGGCAAGGACCAGCTACCGTGATCAAACTTACCAGGCCACACTCTGCCAAAATCGAAATGGAAAACGGAAGTATTAGAGAACTCCATATAAATAAGTTAAGGCCTTATATTGCTCGTGTAGATCACGTTGGTATCATTTTTGACCAAGATGAAGAGTTTGGAGATATCCACTATGCACCAGCAGATCTTATGAATAAATCTGCTGATGATATCTGGACCCATTTACAAAATTTGAAAGGCGACTTAAAATATTACTAACGGGAAGGACCATTTAAAGTACTAAAATCTTATGTAGATGTTTTCAGTAGCAAACCTGGTCAAGCTAGTGTTGATGGTCATGACATCAAGGTTACAGAAGAATGTAATCCAAAAAGATTGAGGCCCTACCGTGTTCCTGTTTCACTTTAAGAGGAATTCGATCATCAAGTTAAAGAACTGTTAGAATGGGATCTTATAGAACCCAGTGACAGTGACTGGGCACATCCTATAGTATGTGTTGCAAAAAAGAATGGCGGCGTTAGACTGTGCATAGACTTCAGGCTTTTAAATAGCTTCACAATTCCGGACGCCTATCCGATGAAGATTGCTAAAGATTTACTATTCGAAATAGGGAAAGCCAAATTCATAACAGTTCTCGATTTAACCAAGGGATATTGGCAAATTCCTATGAAAGAAGAAGCTAAACCCTACACAGCATTTATCACTCATTCCGGCCATTACCAATGGAAAGTTCTCCCTTTCGGTTTGAAAAATGCTGGAAGTACCTTCCAAAAATCGATGGATAAGGTGCTTGCAAACCATAAGAACTACTGCCGTTCATATATCGCAACATTTTCTGAAACTGTGTGGCAATATTTTCTGAAACTTGGGATGGCCACCTCTATCACATCGACCAAGTGTTTCAGACACTGAGAAACGCAGGTATAACCGCAAATCTAGAAAAGTGTGATTTTTGGAAAGAGTCACGTGAAGTTTCTAGGACATGTAATAGGTTCTGGCACTCACTCTCCAGATCCTGAGAAGGTAGAAGTCATCAGAAATCTGTCTAAGCATACCACTAGAAAAGAAGTCAGAAGTCTTTTAGGGCTAGCAAGCTACTATAGGGCTTATATCCCAAATTTTTCTGAGATTGTTTTGCCTCTAACAAACCTTACAAAGAAGAGTGTTCCAAATAATATTCCATGGGACTCTGAAAAAGAAGCAGCTTTCAACAAACTTAAAGAGTTGATTAAAATGCCATCTCTGCATACTCCGGACATCAGCAAGCCCTTTCAACTCTATACGGATGCATCTGCTTTCGCAATTGAAGCGTGTTTAGCTCAAAACGACGAACATGGCAAAGAAATGCCCATAGCATTTTTCAGCAAGAAATTAACGCCCTGTCAACAACGATGGTCAATCATCGAACGAGAAGCATTTTGTGTCCTCGAAGCCTTGAAAAAATTTGACACATGGATTTTCGGTGCCAAAGTGCAAATTGTGTCTGATCACAATCCCCTCACCTACTTGACCCAAAGCGCCCCTCATGGTGCTAAACTGTCTCGTTGGGCCTTAGCATTACAACGGTATAACATGACTGTGACATACCGCAAAGGAAGTTCACATGGGAATGCTGATGCTTTCTCAAGGTTAGCTGTTAACTCTTTCTCTCTCAATAAACTCTGAGCAGCATTGTCTCTACGGTGACGAATGTGCTTCTTGTGGAGGGACTTGTAAAGATCGTGAGTTGTAAAGATCATGACTTGTAAAGATCGTGACTTAAAGAGAACGTGAAATATAAATAATAGGACAAGAACTTGCATTTTACGGTGTGGCAACAAGAAAAGGATTCGGAAGATTTTTATATATTTTATTTAGAGAGTTTAATATTTTAATATTTTAATAGTTGTAAGAGTTTTAACTGTAATAGTTAAGAGTTTAAAAATTTTAATAGTTAAGAGTTGCTGCATTTATGTTTTTGGTTCTGTTCTAAAATTCAAATAAAAGTATTTTGTTCATTCTGAAAATTTAGCTTTGTTCTTCCTACAAGGTTCAATATCTGTTATATTGAAATAAGGAAAGGATTTTTACTGGCGCAGTCGACAGAATCGCATATAATTTTAGGGTTTCCTCGCATATAATTACGAACCAAAATAACTCAGGTGAGAGCTCAATTTACCTTGTAAACGTAAAATAATTAATTAAGATTATGAAAAGTTAATTATTGTTTCCGTCATGGAATCTTAGTTTATTTACTTGTCAAAGTAATGAATACGCCAGTGTTCAAATGTAATTAAAAGTAAAAGTATTTTGTTCATTCTGAAAATTTAGCTTTGTTCTTCCTACAAGGTTCAATATCCGTTATACTGAAATAAGGAAAGGATTTTTACTGATACTTTGGCGATACAATTTCAGTGATGAAATGCGCACGTACAAGTTGAAAACCGTTACGTATGATCTTTCATCTGCTTCATTTTGAGCAACTCGATGTCTGAAGCAGGTAGCTTTAGATTCTAAAGAGGAATCAGATGTATCTCGTATATTGCAAGAGGATATGTATATGGACACTTATTGTCGGGTGCAAATACAGTTGATGATGCAGTATCCGTCTGCAAGAAAGTATCTTTAATTTTACATGCACGTGGTTTTGATTTGAGGAAGTGGAATTCAAATTCTGTAGAATTCTTAACTCAATTTAAGGAACATTGTTCATTGAATTCTTATTTCGAGATATCTCTTAATTCGAGTTCGAAAGTCTTAGGACTTTTTTGGAATTCAACTACTGACACCTTCAGTTTTAAAGCTACACTGTAACTCAACGTACCTATAACAAAGAGACGCATATTGGCAGAATCTGCTCGCATTTTCGATCCTTTAGGTCTCTTATCTCCTTGCACTATATTGATTAAAATATTCTCTATCAAAGGCTATGGTTAGTTAAAGGCGACTGGGATTCAGTTGTTCCCCAGCAGATCTCAGATGATTGGTTTAAATTTCAAGAGATATTAATCAATAATTGTGAAATTCCGAGATGTGTCATACTTACAACGGATAGTGTTATCCAACTACATGGATTTTGTGATGCATCTTCGCAGACCTATGCAACAGCCATTTACTGTCGTCAAAAATGCAATGTTGCGGTTAAGGTTAATCTTTTGGTATCAAAGACTAAAGTCGCGCCTATAAAGCAAGTATCCATTCCTCGATTAGAACTCTGTGCTGCGTATTTGTTGACCAGATTAATGCGATCTCTGCTGAACATTTTAAAGAAGTTTAATTTCGAAATCTATACGTGGACAGATTCCAAGGTACTTCTGTCTAGGCTATCCGCTAATCCACGTAAGTGGAAAACTTTTGTTGCAAACAGAACATCTCAGATCATAGAAGTGATACCTATTAAACATTGGAATCATGTTTCCTCTAAACAAAATCCTGCAGACGTTGCTTCTCGTGGTATTGAACCTCAACTCCTACCAAATTGTACTTTGTGGTGGAATGGTCCACCATGGTTGCGTCAGGAAGAGAAAAAATGGCCTAAATATGAATTAAGATCTGAAGATGATACTGAAGTTAAGGCCGAACAAAGATCTGATCCAATTTTTATTTCTCATATACGTGAATCGAATAACTTATTAGCTAATTTATTCGAGCATTATTCTTCGCGTTGTAGAATTGTTCGTATTCTGGCTTACTGTCAAAGATTTATTACTAATTGCAAAAAGCATCATGTTACTCAAAACATTTCACATAGTAGTATTAACTCCAGTTGCCTTATGCCGCTAACATTTCTAGAGATTCGAGTAGCAGAAATGTTCATTATTTTGAAGATGATTTACAGTGTGTTAAGGAAGAGAAACCTTTACTCAAGAAGAGCCAACTACGTTCTCTGTATCCATTCGTGGATAAAGATGGTCTCTTATGGGTGGGAGGACGTCTTCGAAATTCATCTTTAGAATTTAACGTCAAACATCCTATCATACTTTCTTCTCGACATAAATTTAGCGAATTACTAGTGAAAGAACTTCATATTTCTTACCTTTACGCTGGTCCTATTACCATGAAATTTAATAAGGGTCGTGGTTCTAAAACAACGAAAGGTTATATAGCTCTGTTTGTTTGCTTGTCGACTAAAGCTGTGCATATAGAAGCAGTCAGTGATCTAAAGGCAGACTCGTTTATCGTGGCACTTAGACGTTTCATTTCACGTTGCAGCGCACCAAGGCACATTTACAGTGACAATGGTACCAATTTTGTGGGAGCATGGCGAAAACTACAAGAACTAAATCAGATTTGGTCTTCCTTATGTGCAACAGAATCGGTTTCCCGAGAACTAACTAAGTCATCTATTGAATGGCATTTTATACCGCCTGCATCTATTGAATGGCATTTTATACCTCACTTCGGAGGAATATGGGAAGCTGGCATTCGTTCAGCGAAATTTGATCTGAGAAGAGTATTGAAAGAGACTCTTTTAACCTACGAAGAGTTGTCAATGCTACTTACCCAGATTGAGGCTATTTTGAATTCACGTCCACTTACTTAGATGAACGATTCTGATATTGACTCTATTAATGCTTTACCCCCTTCTCATTTTATTACAGGTGATACTTTGACTTCCTTTCCAGAGACACATCACTCTGTTCGCACAAGGAGTTCTAGGTGTACAGAATCTACGACGTGGATTTTGGAATCGCTGGAAAAGGGAATACTTGACTTCTGTTCAGCAGAGATCCAAGTGGCAGCACACCAAACCCAACTTGAAGGTAGACACGGTGCTTCTTGTCATTGAAGAGGGATCTCCACCTTTAGCTTGGCCTATAGGGCGGATCATCCATTTCCATCCGGGCAAGGACGGCTTAGTTCGCGTAGCTACAGTCAAAACTAAAACTGGTGTCTTCAAAAGACCAATTAATAAACTTTCACCTTTGCCTGTCTATCAGGACTAAACCTGATAGAGTGGGAGTATGTTCACTTCCACGCCTATCGAATTAATTTCCACCTTTTCGTTGCCCTGCGTTGGCAACACGCTTTTAAGATTTGTCGTTCGTAGAATTCGGTCGATAAAAGCGTAGCTGACCTGTAACGGTTGTAATTCTTACGTTAAAGCTTACCTGTATTGCTGAATTATTACTAAATGTTTACGTGTGAATGTTTTATTATTAAATGTATGCAGTTTGGTTTGAATAGACCGAGAGTGCTTGGATTTATTAAGGATATTTAAAATGGAAACTATTTCATCCATTTCAGCGCCATTCTAACACAGCAACGTAAACAATAATATTTAGAAGCTGTTCAACTAGTTTATATGAATTTATACTACATGCAAGGTGCCGACAATGTTCAGGGAAGCAAATATTTAGCACGCAAACATTATTGAAAAGCAACTATGTTGTGTATAGGTCTACCCTTCCTTTGCTTAGTTGTCTTTATTTGAAACAGCTTCAGTACAGCCCATCTTCAAAGTTTGGTGATTTTTCTTTTGGCGCCAAAGAGCGTGAAATATGTTGTTTTGAAAAATGGTTACCATTTAGATTTTTGACGAAACTCCGTGTTTTTAAAAAATGGTGGTCATCTCGATTTCGCCAGAAATCGAATATAAATAGGAATAAATTTACTACTATTATACACGATTTTAAGAGAAAAAATACTAAGGAATGATTAATGAAAATGATTAAGGTTAAAAGGGTGTAATTTCAAAAACAATGCCGGAAAATCTCACCTTTGATTGGCTTTCTCAAATGTGAGATAAATTTGCCCTTTTAAATGTACCAGAAAAACGCCTAAAGGGAACACGAAATATTAAATTTAAAAACCGCACAGAAGTTTATTATGCAGAACAACTTTATCAAAAAAAATCAATAAAAATGTATTGCATATAAAAATTACAATGACATAATAAGCAATATCCTAATAATACAAATATTAATTATCAAAAAATAAATTAACCAACTTCCCGTTGTCTTCTCTAAACAAACGTTTAATATTCAAGAGAAATATTAAATTTAAAAACTGCACAGAATTATCGCCCTCATTTTTCCGAGTTCCAACAGTGCTGATATCAGTAACAACTGCAATATTCATATATCACCAACAATGACTGCATGCCATTGTTGCTGATATAATGAGAGAGAATTATCGATTTGATGCGAATTCATCAAACGCATAAAAAATATAAAAAGAAAATTAGAATAGTTTTAGATTTTAAATTACGTCCAAAAAGGCGTTTTTTTTTAAATATTTTGTGTGTTACTTTTATTTATTAAATATCATGTTCTTCGCACTTAAACCATAAAATCTATTTTAAGAGCAATATCGCAAAATAATTTTAAATTGAGCATATCTTTAGAATTTCCGATTCACGGTCTCGCGCACTGGATATAAAAGTCTTCTTTCTGTACAACTTTGACATTGCTCACATTTAAATCCTTTAGTTTGTTAATCAAAAATTCGTTACAGTTTTATAAAATATGAAATCGATAATAAAATAAATTCCAAATTTCAAATTTGGGCTTCTACATGCCCATATTCGCAGTAGGATTACATCATTCAAAATTCGATGGCTCTATATGTACCGTCGTTTTATTACAATGCAAGAAATATACATACATTTATGCAGACTTTTCATTATTTGGTTTCTTCAAATATAATGCAGGTCTTTAACATTGGGGAGCAGCAGTTTGAAAAGTGAAACGGACATTTATAGAGATTCAATGCAAAATTGCAAAACGAAAACAATAGTCCTTGAAGGACAAAGCCCCTTTGGACTAAATATGTTATTAAATGTATCTTAAATGAAAATTAGCTATTAAAATACTTTACATTGAAGGAAAGTAAATATCTATACGTGGACATATTCCAAGGTACTTATGTCTAGGCTATCACTTGTCCGTAATAATTGTCGTTAAAATATTTTATTAAATGAAATATGAAGGAACACAAGCAGAATTTTAATATCCGGCTTTTGTTTTTAAGATCCTTTAGAAATTAGCAGATCATAGGATTATTAGTTTCACAAGGGTAACAAAAGGTTGTTTAGTTTATGAAAATTTTGCTTTTTCCATTATAAATAATATAATATAATAGTAACTCAGGGATAAAGCCCTTTTCGACTAAAAATAAAATCTGAAAGCTCTCAAATTTTACATTACTCCTTTAGGTTTTGTGTGCTACCTTTATTTTTAATATTTATTTATTAAATATCATGTTCTTCGCACTTAAACCATAAAATTCAATTCAACAGCAATATCTCAAAATGATCTTAAATTGAGCATATCTTTAGAATTTCCGATACACAGTCTCGCGCGCTGGAAATAGAAATGAAAGTGTCGAAAATGAGAGTAATCCAAAACTCTCTAAGAGAAATCATTGGGCAGTTAAAAAAGTTTAGTTCTGTCCATGCACTGGATGAGTTAATTTTGTCATTAAAACATCAAAAACATTAACCGAGAACAGATCGCTGGGTACTAAAAACAAAGGTTGAACATTGGGCATGACACAAGTACATTGACTGGTCATTTTAATACAAAGCATTATTCGATTCGTTAGAGCGTCAGAAGCTTGCTAGTAGTTTTATAATATGTGACACGAATGTGAAATAATAATTGGTAATGGCAGCTATATGTGAGCTAATTTACTATATGTGAGTAATAGCAGCTCTTTTGCAGTTAGCTTCTGCTGTTTTAATAATTTAAAATTAGAACCCTTTTCTTCCTGATGGAGTTTTGGTATTCAACTTTTACAGATTATTTAACTTTTCTGGTGGGAAATATATATATATATATATATATAAATCTGAAATGTTTCAGATTTTAAATTACGTCCAAAGGGGCGTTTTTTAACATTTTGTGTGTTACCTTTCTTTATTAAATATCATGTTCCTCGCACTTAAACCATAAGATCCAGTGCAACAGCAATATCGCAAAATAGTTTTAAAACGAGCATATCTTTAGAATTTCCGATACAGAGACTCACGCGCTGGAGATAAAAATGTTTTTTCTGCACAACGTTGCCATTGCTCGCTTTGAAATCCTTGAGTTTGTTAATCAAAAATTCGTCAAAGTTTTAAAAAATAGGAAATCGATTATAAAACAAATTTCAAATTTCAAATTTGGTCTTCCACATGCTCATATTCGTTGGAGGATTACGTTATTCAAAATTCGATGACTCTATGTACCGTTATTCGTTATTTTATGACAATGTGAGAAATATACATACATTTACGCAGATTTTCATTATTTAATTTCTTCAAATATAATGCAGGACTCTAATATTTTATGGCAACAGTTTGAAAAGTGAACCGACATTTATCCGTCCGACGCAAAATGCCAAAACGAAACTAATAGTCCTTCGGAATTCAAATCCCTTTGGACTAAAATTTTTGGACAGTTTTAGAAATTATTAAGTTTTGCTTTATTATTACAAATTGGAAAAATAAAAACTACTCCACATTCAGTACATTATGCGACAACAGATACAACTTGATGCAAAACGTATTAGAAATAGATCCGCTGCCTATATAGTCCCAGTTAAATCTAAAATTATTAATGTTAATTAAAAAGACAACTCTGAAGTAAATTTTGACTTCTTAATCAATAAGCTGTGTCAAATAAGAATCTGTCCGTTATAAGGATTTTCATAAAAAGACGCTAATGAAATTTGATTCTTTACAGTGGAAATGATTAATATAGTCATTAAAGATTTATAGATCTATCAGATCAGAACTATACATATATATGAGATAGTACTGAAATTATTAAAAGAATAAGTAAAAAGATGTGATAATAAAAGTGTATACCTATAAGAATTCATGTAAGTGTTTAATTCTGAAAGGAGTTAAAACCAATGACAGTCCCTTCTCAGATGCCTTTTAAGTATTCTAAGAATTTAAGGTAAAATATTACTGAAAGAAATGCTATTTGGATAAAAATTTATTTCATATAAAAAGAATGTAAACATAGAAGCCGTTAATTTGTGAATCATTAAATTCAGTTAGCACAGCTCCATCTCAACTATCACTACCATTATACTTCGAATTTATTTTTTCATAGCAGCTGTATTTTTGCTACCGGTTAAACATTGCTTAGGTCAGAAAATTAGAATAAACATTTTGTTAGAAATCTCTCTCTTCTTCTTCAAAGAGAAAAAAAAATACCCAATAAAATGAACAATTTTTAATACAATTAACTGTTGTCATCTGAAATAACCAAACTAAGTCGCTGCATTTAAAATTACAACAGGAGAGCTTATGTCCCACATATGAACCAGAGCTTAGAATTTTATGAACAATTTTCGACGAGTGCGATTCTGCTAGATTATTGTGAATATTGTAATATTAATGGTCCAAATTTTACAGCGTTCAGGAAATGAAAAGTTATTACCAAATATGAAATGAAAAGATTTTGTTTCCATTTGAATATCCTGCTCTGCGCAAGACTTTTCTCGCCGAGCGTTACTTGGAGGCAAGAGATATGTCAGATAGGGTGTACTCCAACTGCCCGAATGAAAATCCCTCCCCCGGGTCCTGCTGTATTCTGCGCGAATCAAAATTTCTCCCCCCCCTATTGCCTACAGGGTTACAATTTAACTTTTCGAAGGCAATTGTAGCCAAGAGGAAAATAAAAATAAAGAAATAGAATTACATATAACAAGAACAAGTAAAAAATATCCAACAAACAGGCTAATTACTTGAATGATAGTAATAAATGCGAGAGCTAACAAAGAAAATAAAAGGTATTGATAAACATACATATTAAAATTACAAACATCTTTCATTTATTATAATTATATCATAAATTAAATAATTATAAAGCATACCAATTATATTTTTTATAAATTACATCAATAATAGTCAAAATGTCTGAACTAGACTGGAAAGTTTAATAGAGCTCACTGGCGTGTAAAAGATTATTCCATATCAAAGTGTGCTAAAATGTGCTAAAAATTTTTTTTGTTAATTTAAGTAATCATGTAAATGTTTGGAGAAATTAAGAGTTAAATTTAAAAAAGAAGCTTAGCATGAAATGTATTATAACAATATTACTATGCGTTTGGAACACTGACGTATAAATTGCAAATAAATTTAAATTATTATGCTAAGAAGTTTTTTCTAAAATTTATCTAGAAGAAAAGAATTAGATGAACAGTACTGCAAATTAATATAATCAATCAGGCCCCTCAATAAATAAAAGTTTATTTTTTTAACCAAAAATAAAAAATTGGGATGAAAAAGTTTGTGTAATATACTTGGAAATACCTGAACATATAATTAATTAGAAATGTATAATTAAATTAATAACAAGTTAATTAACAGTAACAATAAGCTTAATTACATTCAATCTAAAACAAGCAATTGATCGGGAACTCCGCATAACTGAAGTTTTATTGCTATTTTACGCAGATTTGCGTATAAAATAAATATTTGCACTTGTGAAGCAAGTGAATAATGTACTGATAGTCAACAGGAATTCAAATACAGTGGTTAAAAATATAACTACTTGTCAGAAGGTATGCAAAGTTGCCATGGCTATAGAAATTGAATGATTATAGAAAACTCATAAAGTTAAGCGCTAGAGTGTGAAAAGAAAATTCTGGAATAAACATGTTAAGAAAATTAGATGGAGAAATAATCCTTAATTTATTGGTATCCATATAAACTCTATGCTTTTGGAAAAAGTTACATATAATTTGCACCTAGGAATCAATCACCAAAAACGAGTTAACGTCTTTCCTTATTTTTTCTTATTAGAGGGATTTGTAAATATGTATGCTAAGGTGAAAATTATTGCTATGTTTTTAAAGAATAAATTAAAAAAGTATTTTTACTTCATGAACTGAAATTTTTACGATACATTTTTACACAGTAAATAAGAACAAAAAAAGAAAGGGCTGGGAGATCTCTGGGAGCAGAAACTCGAGTCGAGATACTAATGTTTAGTGACTTTTCCGCTTGATCATAAGACCTTTTGAAATTAGGCTGAACAATATATTAAAGAAAATAGAAGATACAGCACAGATAAGAACAAAAGTGGGCTGAATTAGAGATTTACATGTTTGGTGAAGGAGTTAAACTTGTCTGTCTGCCATTATAAAATATTAGGAATGTAGCATAAAAGCCTCAGTGAAGAAGGCAATGGCAATCTAAATCATTGTAATCTAAATGCATAACATTATCAGTATCTGCTATTAATTTCAATACTGCTGAAAAAACTATAATATAAATGAATTATATATAATAAATCACACGAATTCGTTGCATTATAAATTACAAAAGTTAGAAATATTATTAGCGTGATTTAGCGACCATCTTTGTTAACAAATAATTTCAAATAATTAATTCAGCTTGAAACTAGGTTAGAAAATAAGCTGCATGCTGAAGATTAAGCTTTACCAAGGCGTTAAAAACATCTTCTGTTAACTAGATTTATGATGCAAGAATTTGTAAAAATTATCATTTAACTATAAATTGTCATAAATACATTACAAAATATATAAATTGGCATAAATACAGTACAAAATATATAAATTGGCATAAATACAGTACAAAATATATAAATTGGCATAAATACAGTACAAAATATATAAATTCTACATACATGAAAACTTGAATACAGTGCAACAATATGTGAAAAAGGAATGGTTTAAAAAGGAGCTGAAAATCTCAAGATATTAATATAAGGGAGTTCGAATTTTTTTTGTTAATTATGAAAATTCTGCAGATGCTTATAATTATTAAATTATTAATTAAATGTGTATAAGAAATTAAATGTCTGCCAAAGTACATCTGGTAGAGTAACTGGAGAACAGAATAAATATTTAAACGTTTCTAGTATTAAAATATGGGATTTGTAAGAAAGTTAAATAACCTTAAAATAACTTCAATGACTAAAAATGGAAAGCTTAATACGGCGTGTACTGCAATAATATTAGTGTGAATTTAGAACCACTTAAGAAATCCAAATTTTAGATTTAATAAAGAGAATTTTTTTAATTAAATTAGAACTGTTCACCTAAAATGGTAAATTTGAAAGTTAAAACCATTCTGATATCTAAGAAGATTTTTTAATATTTATCTAGACAAGAAAACTTATTTAAGGTGCGCTATAAATCCGATATTTTATATATATATATATATCAGCGACTAAAATCTACAACTTGGAAAGTATTTAATTCTTACAGAGAATAAAAAAGATCTGGCCCATTATTCTTTTAAGCATCATAAAACTTTAAAATGAGTGTAAAAGAGATTCATTTTTACTTTGGCACACGCCAGATTTTAAATTAGTATTTGTTTTGTATGCACAATTTTTAAATATTGATAATCGAAAATAGAGGCTTGCAGTCTCAATAAAATGTCCCATTAATGGCGATAAATGACTTTTTGTTGCACCCATCTTGGGGGTAGAGTACGAACTGCGCGAGATTTGATCGAAGATCCCCTCCCCCTTTTATCTAATCCACGAACTTCGCGACGTTTCCTGTCCCCTCTTTCTTTACCAAGAAGATTGAGTCATGCAAAAAGTCATTTATCGCCATTTACGGGACATTTTATTGAGACTGGAAGCCTCTATTTTCGTTTATCAATATTGTAAAAATTGTGCATACAAAACAAATATTAATTTAAAGTCTGGCGTGTGCTAAAGTAAAAATGAATTTATTTTACAATCATTTTAAAATTTTATGATGCTTAAAAGAATGATAGGGCAGATCTTTTTTATTCTCTATAAGAATTAAAAACTTTCCAAGTTGTAGATTTTAGTCGCTGATATATATATGTATATATCAGTTTTGAATAATAAAATTGATAGATTAATGACATACACAAAACTGATACATAATTAACCTATCAAATATTGGATTTGTATCTCACCTTAAATAAGTTTCTTGTCTACATAAATATTAACAAATCATCTTAGATTGCAGAATGGTTTTAAATATCAAATTTACCATTTTAGGTAAACAGTTCTAATTTAATTTAAACAATTCTCTTTATTAAATCTAAAAATTTGATTTCTTGAATAGTTCTAAATTCATACTAATATTATTGCAATATATTGCAGTATCAAGCTTTCCATTTTTAGTCATTGAAGTTATTTAACTATTTATGGTTAAGTTTATTTAACTTTCTTACAAATTCTCTATTTTAATACTAGAAACGTTTAAATAAACGTATAATATGTATAAATGTTTATTCTGTTTTCCAGTTACTCTACCTGATGTACTTTGGCATACATTTAATTAATAAATTGATAATTATGAGCGTCTGCAGAATTTTCCTAATTAACAAAAAAAAAAAAAAAAAAAAAAAATCGAACTCCCTCATATTCATCTTAGGATTTTCAGTTCCCTTTTAATCCATTCCTTTTTCACATATTTTTGCACTGTATTCAAGTTTCATATGTATGTTATCATAATAATTAAAATTTATTTACAATTTATACGTCTGAGTTCCAAACGCATATTAATGTTGCTGTAGTAGATTTCATGCTAAGCTTTTTTTTTTAAATTTAACTATTCATTTCTGCAAACATTTACATGATTACTTTAATTAACAAAAAGTATTTCTAGTACACTTTGATACGGAATAATCTTTTGCACGCCAGTGAGCTATACTAAATTTTCCAGTCTAGTTCAGACATCATGACTATTTTTGATGTCATTTATAAAAAATGCAATTGTATGCTTTATAATTATTTAATTTAGGATATTATTATAATATTCCTTGCTGTAATATTGTAATTAATGAAAGATGTTTGTAATGCTAATATGTATGTCTTTAGCAATATATTCAATTTACTTTCTGAGCACGAATATTAATGCTATGTGCAAGAGTTATATCGCTCATACCGTTCTTTAATTTCAAGCCAATTTTTGAATAAAATTTTTTTCTATTTTTTATGACAAGGAACAAAGCACAGCAAAAACAATTATTAACTACTATATAATAAATGCTACTCATCAAATATACAAAAAAAAAAAAAAAAATTCTTGCTTTTAGTACAATTAAACTATGAACTGAAATCTGTCTCGATTGCCGATTAATGTTTAGTATAAAATGAAGCGAAGCACACATGAATTTAAACAAAGTTTTAACTCTGGGGATCTCTGAACCAATATAAGAGGGGAAAAAATCTAAAGTTAGTGGATATTTGTAAAGACAAAATGTGAATGAATTTTTAGTTTTAAGAAATTACACTGATTTAAAAATTTTGATCGAAAGAACGTAAAAAAAGGTTAAGATAAATATTTTAAAAATTTGATTGTAAAATAAAATTCAAGGCTCTAAAATAATTGAAACATAATTTTTTTTATTTTATCAAAAAGTTACTTTTTATAAATTAGTTAAGTTTATATTAGTATAACTGGAATCGAAAGAAGATTTATTAGAAAAAACAGATTTATTAGAAAAATGATTAAACAGAGCTAATGCTAACTATGATTGCTTTCTCACTTTTAAAATATTTTTTTAACTGGCGATTAATCAAATTATGTTCACAGATGCTAAATATTCAAGATAACCAATTTATATAAAAGTATAAAGTTCTGGGGCATCTAAGGCGAGTATATGTTCTGCGAACCTAAGCGTCGTGATTTTTATTGCCGCCTATCTAGGGCATTTTATGATAAACAGGAACTTCTGGACAATCCTGTGGTTGTTAACTATTGTTATGATACTAGGGACCCCAATTTCAGTAAGCGCCCAAGGGCGATCCTAAATGTTAGTAATGTGTAATTTTGTATCTGTGTTATGCAAATTGTTGCTCAGATTCTTTATTGTATATTGTTCTTTTTTCCTCCTGATTGCTTTTTGTTTTTACTAGTGGCACTAAGGCGTCGCACTTCGTATTTTGTTTCTCTTGTGTGTACATGTATTCTTCTGTGAAATAGTTGTTAAAAAAATAGTTAATTATGTATGGATTAGTAATTAGGTACTTAAGGAAAAAAAATATGTATTTAACTATTAGCAATTATGAATTTAAACTCTTGCTCATTTAATTATTTAACACATTCAGTTATATTTCTCATAATTCGAAACTTTTATCATGTTATTCGATGAGGGGTAGGGCTATGGCGCCCAGGCACCCTGGTGGTTAAGCACCGCAGTTCAACATGGACTAAAAAAAAAAAAAAAAAAAAAAAAAAAAGAATCGTTCTTTCTTGGAAGGGGAGGAAAACCACTTTCCAAGCTCGAAATTTCTAGCCAGCATAGAATTTATGCCTTATTTGCTCTTAGTTCTCTTTTCAGATTTTATAAGAACAAAGCCGTTGAGCTTTACTCGAAATCCTTGCTAATCAGTCGAAATTGAACCCAAACTGAAATATTTTCACTGATTTATGCCAGTTTAAAAATGAAAAGCGACTGATTTATAAAACAGAATGTTCGATTCGAAAATTTGATATCGAATTTTAAATAACCACAAAGAAAAATATGGAATTCCACAGCTGTAATTTTTTAAACGAAATTGATATAATGTTTCGTTTTTTGAATGTAATTGAGATAACTGAAGTTTCAACGATAACTTTTTCAAAATGTCGCATTTAAGTTGTGCTGCCATCTATGAATGATTATGAGAAATAAATTGATAGAATGTACCGATTATTTTTTTCAGTTTCAAAATTTTATTTTTAGTTTAAACTTTCCATTCGTAATACAAATTAAAGCTCATATACTTTATATTTCTTCTATCATTTTGCGTTAATCAAACATTCATTTCATTAAATTCAAATTTTAGTAAGGAAAGTATTTGGTAAAAAAGATAACTGTACGACTACAGATTAATTTCCAAAGCCATTCAATGATTTTCTAGCAGTCTAAAAGTACAAATTATATAAACTAAAATAAATAAAATAAGTATCAGCTTCACATTTCAATTTTTAATTAAATATAATCAGTAGAAAAAATACTTTTTAATAAGGCTGAAATTGAGATAAAAATACATAAAGTATGCGCATTTTTAACAGTTCTTGGTAATATTTGATATTTGAGATAATATATTAATATATTTCTTGGTAATATATTAATATATTATCTCCCATATATCTGATATCAGAGTTGCTTGAGAGATTAATAAAGCCAATCTCAATTTCTCTGTTGTCACAGATACTCTATATCTTATCTGAAGTCCTTACCCGGCATTTTTTTTTTTCCGCAACCATTAGTCCTAGACATATACTTTCCAATGTATATTCTAATGAGATAACATTTAAATTGTGGCATTTTTAGGATTTTTTGTATATATGTAAATAATTTTATTGAAGTTATGTTTCAAATTGCAGCATTTTTTGCGTTATGTAATATGAAATGTTTGCAAGAGAAAATGCTGTGCCGGAAAAATAAAAATACAGACGCAAGTCTATTTAACATTGAGTAAATGGCTATCTCGCTAAATTGAAGAGATATCGCCAAGCTGGCGATGGTTTCGACAACTATTATTTGTCGCAAAATTTGATGAGAAATTGCCAAACGGACACCATTTTGTGGCCGGTCTGCAGTGCTTCTCAAACTTTCAATATCTGTGACCCAATTTTTAATCATAGTTTTCATCACGCCCCCTCCATACAATAACAATGTATTGAATGCAATAATAATGTACGTTGACGCTAAAGCTACACTACGATCTTAATTATAAACCGTACAAATTATCAAGATAATAAATGGATATTTTAAGTAAGTTACTTTTAAGTAATAGGATAATTATTATGTTACTTTTCCTTTCTAATTTTTGAATTGGAACAATAAATTTTAATTAAATTAAATATTTATTTCCTCAATCATCCATTTCTAAAATTACAAATGTCATTAGAAAAATAGTCTAGTCTCTGTTGCTCTCTATGCATCACATTCTGTTATTCATTACATTCGGCATTCTCGCGGACGTCTGCGCAACCTATCGAACGTCTACGCAAAAATGTGTATAAATGCTGCAACTCGTGAATTTCCAGTCAGTCGTTGGCGAGTCGATTCTTCTATCACTACCGAATTTATCTTTAATCTGCATTTTATAATTTGGGGCGTTAATTGGAATTCACGGTATTAAATAACGGCAATAAATTTTTATAGAATCATGGATAAATTTTTAAGTCGTAAGCGAACATTAGACGATAATAAAGCATCAAAACGTACACAGATGAGCGTGGATCTAAAAATTAAATCAAGAAGATATTCTCAAGAATACTTAAATTTTGGGTATACCAACCCTGAAGTAAATGAAGAAAAAAGGCCCCTGAGTGTTAGTTGCTCAAAAATATTGGCAGCAGACAGTATGAAATCTAATAAACGCAAACTACATTTAGAAACGCTTCATTGTGAGTACGTTAACATACCCCAAGAATTTAAAATCATATGAAAAGCAAAAGCATCTTTAAAAAAACTTTGTCTGTGAATGAAAAAACTTTGCTTACTTCTTACAAAGTCTCATATAAAATAGCCAGATGTAAAAGGCCTCACACCATTTGCGAACAGGATATTTTGCGAGCTGAAAGTGGGATCATAGAAACTATGTTTGGAGATAATTTAGCGATAGACTTGCAGTAGATACCTCTATCAAATGATACTGTTGCCCGTCGAATCTATATAGCTGAAGATGTATACAGCAGCAGCTTTTCGGGAAGTTCCATGACAAATTGTTTTCAATTCAACTTGATGACGCAACAGATAGCAAGCAATAAAGATGCTCATTTAATTGCGTATGTTCAATTTTGTAATGGTATGTCAGCAGTAGAAGAACTACGTTTTTGTAAACCAATAAAATTCAAAGCACTAGCATTATTTGATATTTTAAATAATTTTACAAATGAGGCAAACAAAGAGTGGAAAACTTGTGTCGGAATATGCAACGTTGAATCTCGTACGATGTCTGGAAGATTCCAAAGCATACAAGCACTTGTGAAATAAAAATCTCCACTGTGCATCTGGGCACATAAAAATGAGACCCCCCAAAATCAAGAATCTTCTCTGTACTTTGTAAAGACATGGGTGCAGTACATTCATCGTTGCTACTTTATTGCTAGGCAAAATGATTAACCACCTGGGAATTTTTTGCGATGTGTTTATGAATCAGGAGACGAAATTGTCATTTTCCTAGAAGACCGACATGAAGCTGAGAAGTTTCGAGATGATTTATTTGTGATGAAATTGAGCTACTGGGTCGATATACTCGAAAAAATAAATACCTTGAATCATCAACTCCAAGGAGCAAATATACATATGTTGGAGACGAGTAATAAAATTAATGCTTTTTGTAGAAAATTGGAATTATTGAGCAGAAATTTAAAGCAAAAAAAAAAAACCTAGAAATGTTTGAAAATGTGGATAAATTTACGAGGCTGAAGATCAGCATGTGAAAGTTGCTTTTGAAACCATTGAATATCATTTAGCCATGCTGGCAAAAATTTAAAAAAGTATTTTCTTGCTGACGACAACTTGACAGCAATGACGAGTTTCTTGCTGACGAGTGGGTTATATCCATTTCAAAATACTCCAGAAGAGATTTCAAGTGCCGAAGGAGAAATTTTCATAGATTTCATGTCACGTAGCGAAATCAAAAAGCAGTTTAATAATAAATCACTCTTTGGATTTGGGGCAGGGGTGTATGATGAATTTTCTGCACTGAAAAAAAAAAAAAAAAAGCCTTTCGTATACTATAACCATTTCCATTATGCTGTTCTTATGTTCCGGTTAAGGTTTTTATGCCTTTAATGTGCGTGCAATAATTGTAGAATCATCAACAATTTAAAAGTTGTTTAAGTGCGAGTAAGCCTAATAGAGCAGCCATACGTTTGAAACTCAGCAGAATAGAATTGTTTTGAGTTTTTATATGTTTTCGCCTTGCCTCGAAGTGAGAAATGAATTAATTGAATGAGAAATATATCTCTAATGAAATTCGAGGAAATAAGTTTAAATGAAATGCAGCAAAAAATGTGTATAATTTAGTAGGCAGTACAAGGAAGTCTTGTGGTGTTCACATCAGATTTTTATTTTTTATATAACTTATGCCAATTATCGATGTTGTTATTATTATTCTTTGAAACATTATTCTAATAAAAAGAAAGCATTTGGTGATATTAAAACAATGGCTTCCCTCCGCATAGGCAGACAACCCTTACGCGATTTGCTATATTTGAATAATCTAACCTAGCCTATTCTTAACCTAACCTAATCCATTTTATGAACTTCTTGACTCTACATTACGATTGACAGATTTTAAATTCCGCATCCTTGAAAGACGATGTACTCTCACAAATATCCGATCCTTAACAGAAATTCTATCTCAATTACTCAGTTTCAGTTAGCGAAGCTGAAATTTGAAATATCTCGTCAGTCAAAAGTATCTTCACAGAATGTTTTTACAAGCAATACAGTTAACACAGCTAAACCTTAGTTGAAATTTTTTCCCTTTTACCGCAAATAATCTCTAATATTAATTATCAGTTTGAGAAATATTAATAACTATATATTCTACTGTCAGGATCCTAGATCTGCGTTGTAAAAAAAAGTTATGTTTTTAAAGAGATTTTAATGATATTACCTACTTATCAATAATATAATATTCCTCTAATATTCAACATTAGTACAAATGTTAATTAAATGTATACTATATTATAGCGATCATTATGCCAAAGTGGTAGTTTTAAAGCTTGAAATCTAGAAGTAGGAGAAATGTTTTGAAAATTCTTAAGAGAATTTTGATTGCAAATCTTACTTCGAGTTGTCCAAATACGAGCAATCATTATTTGTCCAAGAAAATATATCTCTTTGCAAATTTCCATTTAAAATTTTGAATTTTTTTTTAAAATCTATTTAATTTTATTTCAAAAGGATCGTTTTTTCTTTGGAATTGGGTAAAATGACCCTTATCTTCAAAATAACAGGCACGGGTTTTATAGCAATCTTGACATGCTGTATCTAGAAAATCCACAAATTATAAAAAACAGAGTTATGTTTCTTATTATTCCTTGAGCTTTAAATAGACAAATGATGGTAAAAATAGATCTATGCAAGCGTTAGAAGTTTTCAACATACTGTATGTTTCCCAGGATTATCTACCAAACTTTCTCTGCAATTACCGACTATTTGGAAAAATGGTGTTGGTGTATTGAGAATACGGCAAAGCACACTAGGGCTATCTTCTTAAGGGGAGGGATGCCTTTCGTGGAGGACTTTCTAAGGGAAACTGGCTCGTATACACGTTACACACGGGGAAAACCACGAAAGCGCCCATGCAGCCAGCCCGTTTGCGGGATTCGAACCTCGGACCGAACTACCAGTGTTCAGCGATTTTACCGCTCGGCCGCTGGTGGGCCTATTTGGAAAAATGAAATAACTTGTTAATATAGTAACAAGTGTAGCAACCATACACCAAAAGTTCATGCTACTATTCAAGTACTACTGATTAGATGCTACTCGGTGTTATGCATCATATTGTGTCTGAATGCTATATAAAAAATAATTAGAAATGATAGTTATTGCAGCTTCCGTTTCTCAATCGATTCATGCAACATAAAACCATTTACGTATAATAAATGTATACACAGAACTATAGTAAATGACACTGCTCTGATCTAACTACATAAAATACGCATAAGTAGTAGCTTTTGCAACTTTCTATTCTCATCTAATGCTTCTAATATGAAACTATTGTTTTCTGTTTCATTTACCATGCAAATAACCGTTCTGTTTTACCAAAACTACCGTATGTCCTGCGTATTTCCTCCTTTTATTTACTAGTACTGTCGTCCGAAATTCGAGAGGGGAAAATTATGTAAATAATTTAATTTCCAAAGGGCTCGGTTGCAGTAAGAACATAGCAAATTAAAAGTAGTCATGATAAACTGCGAGTAACTATCCACAGTATAGTTTCTTTAAAAGAAAGCTAAATTCCAATAAAAACGCGTAGTAATATTAGCACTACAATGTATAATAAGGTATCTTATTTCTGCTTTCCTGTAACTTTGATCTCAATCGTTCTTATTCCTTAGGTCTCAAATCATCCACAAATAGTTAGGGAAGGAGAATGAGCAGCTGAATCAGCAAAATATCGTGAACTGAAAGGCAATTCATACACGCTTCGTTGTGAAGGGACGGTTCTTGCATCAGACTGGCATAAAAATCAACAGTAAGAAAGAAAAGGTTCGGAGTAACCTTTCCTTTCTTACTGTTACAAGAATAGGAATCGGAATTATTTCCATTTTTACTGTTGAAGGTTCGGCGTATACTTTCTTTTCTTACTATTTTATCTTATTAATAAATATAAACCCTTGCAAGAACTTTGTGAGAGTTTATGTTTAGTATTAATAAGACAGAAAAAAATTACTACATCCATTATAAAATTTTCGGAAGCTCATTCTTTGAACGCATTGAGAAAGAGGAAAATTAAGCGAATACTTTTAAAATTTTCAGAAAATTTCGCAAACTCCTAGGGGAAAAGTAAGCGACAGGGAAAATTACGTAAGAGAATATTATAAATTTATTGTTAAAAGTGTTATTTTTTAAGAAACCCATTCCGGGCCCAAGCGATTCGCGTTAAATATATAAGAATATTGATTTATTTAAGAACTGCCGCAATTTTACCCTCATGCACTTTAATTATATAGCAGAGAAATAGAGGGCAAAGTGATCACTTAATAATGCAAGAGAATCCGAAAGCAAAATGATCCAGAGATTTTGCTTTGAAATAATATCTTTCATTAGTTACATCTCGTTGTGGTAATATTTGCAGAACATTGTTGCCTAAATTGTCTACTTAGGAGTACTGATCTTGCAATTTTTTCAGATGAAAAATTACAACAAGCAAGTTATACAGTTGCGCTTATAGCAGTTTGTGAAAAATCCGTGTTTTGCCCTAGAAGAGAAACAATAACTTCTCCAACTAATATTAGCAAGACAATTGTGAATAAATTAAAAGTTAAGTTGTAGTAATAAGTTTCAACAATTGAACTATGAAGATTCTTCATAGAAAACAAACCGCACAAAACAAAACTTCTTATTCAACTCCATTCTGTCGCCTAGATGGGAAGGTGGTTAGTGACTCTGACTGCCGCAGCGAAGGACTCGAAATCAAACTCCGGAGAACGAATGGATTTAATTTATCCTTTCCTCCATAGGATGCTACGATAGCTCGCCTATTAGGTGCCTCCAAAATAAAATGACCACGGCTTTCGGCTTTAGTAACGGCCAACGCCTATAAACCGCTGGAGTCCGCTATTGGGGGGGGCGGAATTTCTATTTCACTATCACATAATAATGTTTATTTAAAATGTGATTATTAAGCAGGCAACGTTCAATTCATAATAATAGGAGATAATATATAATAATAGGAGATAATCATAAGTATAATTAACTCTAAAATATTAAGTAATGTTTTTGAAAACTTTGGCTATTTAACTGTTTTCCATTTTGGACGTAATATTGCGGCTTATTAACATGCTATTAACTTCCAGCAAAGTATGAATGAAACAATTGCAAATATAACATTGATTTCTGCCATTAGTAAGGTACTGGGTTTAAAACTTTACCCGTTGAATGCAGTTTTTAAATTTTTATAAATTATATATTTACAAGTGTTTTAATGTTTAACTGTAAACCTTCCTTTAGGGTATTTCTCTTGAGGGTACCTAACCTTCCTATTTTGGCAATAAACTCGGTTGTTTCAGTGCTAACAATAGCTCAGAATAAAATCTTTGTCAACGAATGCATTAATACTATTGAATTAATTTTCATTCTTCTTAAGCTCTGCCTTCGAATACAATTTCTTGTTTGAATGCTTATTACCATAGCAACATAGCGGTGCACTAGTGTCATATAATTTTATTATTTCCCACCATTAATGTTCAGAAAAAGATTTCTAAAAAGGGAAATAAAAGCTATTTTCCCCCATTTTTGAAGGTGATAATATTTTGGAGGTAGCTATGTGCTTTTGTGTCTGCGCGGAAAGATATCAGCGGCATTTAAAGAGAGAAATATATAACAATTCAATAATTACAGCTTCTCTAAATGAAAATTAAATTTTATTATTTAATTCCTGGAAATAATGTATACGAAACACAGGGATTGTTTATGTTAGGTTATTTGAACGTGGCAAAGCACACGAATGGGTTTTTTGCTCAAGAAAAGAAGTGGTTTCATTTAGGACATTCTTGGAAAAACAGGATCGTTTCAAAGTTACACATGGAGAAACGACAAAAACCTACTATACACATTGACAGTTAGCTTAGTTCGAAAGAAGGTCGAACTACCAGCATTCAGTGGTCGTAAGGATTAGGCCACCTGTTGGAGCTCACAGAGGTATGAAATGGTAGAAAAAGAAAAACAGATTTTCAATATTGTAATTATGATCTAGAGCTAAAAAACAGCAATAAAAGACAAATAATAGTGTTTAAGATTATGGGGTGTTAACGTTGTGTATTAATTTACGGTGCTTAATGAATTTATGAATGTTAATATTTGTGAACTAATTTTTAATATAGTCTTATTTAAACTCACTTTCATTTGAATGAGGTAAAGATCTTAATAAGCTAGCGAAAAGAAATGTACTTCTAAAAAGCGGGTGATGTTCATTCTCACGAGGCTATCCACTTGAGGTCATTAGGTCCGCGGACATGTATGCGCTCCCACCTCCTTTTACTTCCAAACTGTACACATGTTTCACTCGTTGGAGGCCAGAAAATTTCGGTTTTCTTCTGAAATGAAAGCTTTCTGTTTTATTAATCACTACTGTGTCGTATTCTTTGAAAGAAATACGTTTAAAAACCTTCCTTGAAGTTTAGCGAAAGAACGGGATATGTCACTTTTAAAAGTGGGTTAGACGTTTCTTCAAAATTTGCAGGTAAATTATTACCCTTTTTCCTGTTGGTTAGATAGAGTCCAAGATAAGCGTTGGATTGGATAGATATTAATTTATAGTTAATTATAGCCAGTAATGAATATTAGAGGCTGTCCGTAGCTTAGAGATACCGAGGTTTTAAATGTTGTTGCATGACAAGCAGAAGAAGATTCCCCCCCACCTTATTAAATATTACAAAAGAAGAAACAAAAGCAGAGAGAGAAAAACACTGTTTCAACCAAAGCCCTGAGGTTTAGGGTCCGACCACGGTCTGCGAGTCTCGTTTTCCCGGCAATAAGGACATTGATGGACGCCTTTCTTTACAGCATGCCCGGCCATGTATGAATAGAAGCATGAGAATAATGAGTTCCAGTAGCGGGTAAGATGAACTCTTTTCCCCTCCCTAGAAACGTTTTACTAGCCACTAAGAATCTGTGCTTGAAATTTCGGGTTTTCGTGGCTTTCACAACTGTATTACTTTTGAAGCAAGATTTAGGGTGTCGTTAACAAGAGAATATGGATGAAGAATATGCGATTTGGGCAGTACACATGCAACTGCATTCCTTTCTTCAGAGACTGATGGACATATCGGAATTTCGCTAATTTTTCAATTAATTTAATTTGAATTTCGAGAACAATATGGTGAATAATATTAATTTTGGACAGTATAACATGCAACTCCAGTCCTTCCTTCAGAGACAGATGGACACCACATAATTTAGCTGAGAGAGCAGTTGGTGAGAAATATTTGATTTGGACAGAGCGACAAGCAACTGCGTTCTCTCCTTCAGAGACTGATATACGTTTGATTCTTTCCAGGCTTATAAAGTTGGATATTTTAAGTGAGTTTCCTTTTCACTATTTTCTAGTGTCTTTGCTTGTCTAATTATAGTCATTTTATTTTATCTTAACTTAATTGGTAGAAAGGTATTTAAAAATATTAAATGCAGAGTACCGGTTCGTACTTAAATGATTTTAAAATTTATGCATGAAAAGATAAATTTAGTTACTTATAATTTCTTGCAGTAATTAAAAATGATTTGTAAGTCTAAACGTTGGTATACAGTAGAAACGTTTGAATATGTGAGATTTTAAGGGTTGAATTCAAACGAAATTTAGTTAAGGAAAATCAATATCTTTTATGTGTTTTCCAAAATATAGTACAATAATATATTATTGTTTTTAAATTGGCAATTCCATTTTTCCATGAATTGTAGCAGTCGCTTTTCGCTTGTAGTAGAAATGATTGGAAATAAACCAATTTGATATAGGGTAACCGATTTGATATAGGGGTAATCTGACAAGGTATCTTAATATATGTTGATCCTTCATTAATAAATGTGTTTCAGTTATAAATTTATTGTTTATGTTTAATTTAGTGGTTTATTCATGTCCTCCATGTGATCCATATGGAAAACAGGGATTCATAAAACGAACACGGGCAAATTTATTGAGGAAGTTAAGTAACGAAACTAATTTTATGTGTATTTGAACTATCCGATCGGTTTATCAATTTTATTTGAACTGATGTTTGAATTCTTACTTGTGTGGTTAATCCTTCCCTGATGTTTCGAGGTTTCGTGTATTTGTATTTAAAGATTAAAGAGTTTGTGGCTGTCTCTTTAGTTTAGGAATTATCGTATTGAAATGTACGTATTTTCAGGAAAGACAGATGATATAGTTTTATTTTAAGGAGAAATAGTATTCTTAGAATTTGCTAGCAAATTGCATTCTCGCATTTTTTAATGAATAATCTTTCGGTTTTATAGCAAAATGCTAGGGAGGTTATTATCTCTTAGGTATTGACTTCAAGAGCTTGAGCTTTGAAGTAATATAATTTATTTTATAAAGTGGAAACTTTATGTGATTTAGTTTAACTGCAATCACCAGTCTCGAGATTTCAGTTAGAACAGATTTTTATTTTAATTTATGTGTCCGGAACCAGCTGTCGCAGTGTTCTCAGTGATTCAACAACAAGGTTCAAATTAAATATTTGCAACAACAACTTTATTTTTTCTACTTAATTAGTTTTTTTCTACTTTAAATAAATCTTTTAGTAATTAAGTTAAAGTGTAAATGCTTATAAAAATTTCCAGTTTTTAAGTATTGCCAATATCAAGAAATATATTATTAAAACTAAGCTCATTTTTTACATGAATATGCAACGTATTGCTGTAGATTCCAAGATGAAAATAAAATTTTAATGAATATATTATAATATAAAAAATAATGTTATATGCACAAGTAGTAGTGTACGGAGCATTAGAATTTAACCATTGATCGTACAGGTACGATTCTGCCTCATCAACTGTGCAGTTCTGTCCAGTATTAATGAAGAACTCCAAAAGAGACGAATCCGAGGGTCTGGAACAATAGATAAAGCTTAATAATAGTTTTAAAAACTATGTATGCTTCTTTAAATGTACTCTATTTGCTATAAATAAAATGCAGTTTGAAAGACAGGTACAGATGGGAGCTAGGCCACCACATGTTTAGTACCACATGAAATTGAGGTATTGTTGAAACTAGCTAACTGTTAAGCTTTCACTCCAATTTTGAAGCAAAATACCTCGGAGGGGGGGGTATGAGGATATCCAGCTTTCTCTCCGTACCACTAACCTCTCGAAAGCACTTTTGGTCATTAATTTTGTGTGTTCCCTTGCCGCCAGGCACTATGCACTTTACGAACATCACTACCTTCTCCAGGATTCGAACCTCGGCCCATCAGTTATAACAGTGGGCGTCACTCACTATTATACAGCCTGACGAGCAGTTAAAAAGATAATTGTTAATTGATAGCAGCTAAGGACCCCGGTGCTTTACTGTATGTCAGTAGGTGCTGCTCTTAGACTGCAGCTTTCTGTAAATCAGATGTTTTTTTAAACATCTGATTTCTGAAACATCTGGAAGTTTCAATACTTCCTTCAGCATTAATATTTAAACAGATTTGTGAGAAGGAATTCATAATATATGTGAGGCTGTTGTACTTATGATTACGCAATGTTTGCTGTGATGAATGCTTGCTTGCATGTAATATAGCTTATAAAAGATCGTGTAATGTGAAACTAATGACTTAATTTTGTTTTTATGCATTCAAAAGACTTGACGATGCCCAAAAAAATTGATGACGTAACGAAATGTTTCTTCATATGGAAAAATTTTTCATCAGGTAAGACATAAATCTCTGCCTATGTTTGCTACCAAATTTATAAATTTAATAGTGCATCTTCTGCGTTCTTTCCTTTCCATAAGAAAGACTGTATATTTTGGATTTATTTGTGATAGATGGTGAATTAAAAAGCATCGTTTCCAACGGTGAATGTGAAAACTTTACATTAATTAACTTCGTCACATGATAAGCTTCAGATGTAGATAATTGCTATCATTTTCACTTAAGGGAATAAAATTTGAGATTTAATCTCGTAAGAAAAGAGAAAAAACAAAAAAGAGAAATAACAAATTAGCATTCAAGGAGCTTTAAGTGCCTAACTTTTCAGTCTGTTACTTTAAGTAAAGAAACAAGCGACAGTTCCGTTTCCTTACGATTTTCCTTACAAAGAAAAGTACATTTCATGAATTTCTGTCAGAAATCAATTTTTGAGAATCCCAAACAGGTATTCTGAAACTGAGTGATATGCTGTATTTTGAATTTTGATTTCATTAGCTTAATCTTAAGAAGTAGAACGTATGTATATCTGCTTATTGTAAAAGACTCATACTTTGCTTTTGCATTGCTTCGGTGGTGGTATGCAATGCTTCATGGTGGCAGAAGAGAAGGAAAGATGTTATTTTATTATGAAAAGGCTTTTTTTCCATAGGTAATGATTCTAGAAACACATTCCTCGAATTATAAAGTTTTCTGATCTAAGGAGCAGAAATATGGGTGGCTGTTACGGTCTTTTCGGAAATAAATGTAACTTTTGTACTGACATCGCAGAGTAAATGTTTTGAAGTGTTTAGAAATGATTTATGTTCAAATTAAATCTGTGAAAAAGCAAAATGACTTTCAAGCAGCCAGCCCGTTCTCCAGAATTTGAACAAGAGTTGAACTGTCAGTATTCAGTGATTTTACCGCTCGGCTGTTGGTGGAAGCACGCTTTGAAAAGTTTCAAACAAAAACTGCTTTCAAACAAACTTTCAAACAAAACTTTCAAACAAAAACATGCATATAGATGTAAAATTTGAGAGGATAGGTTTAATAAGTATTTTCATTTGAAATTTGGCAGGAGTTACTGCCAAAGAGATAAACTTTGACGTCCAAATTATAATCCAGCTTCTGTTTTACAACTCTTTCCTAAATTTGTATTCTTAAAATTTGCAATGATATTTTGCTTTCTTTTTCTTCCATTACTTTCCATACTGCATTGAATCTTTTGTAAGTAGTTCTTTTTCCACACACGTTACGCAATATTCCACTCATAAAGCATCAGGTGGCGTTGCAAGAAAGTAAGCAAGAGATACGGGTTCATTTATTTTATCTTACTCTGCAAAGAAATTTAGAGGGAGCACTTGATGAATGATGTCTATCCTGATGGAACTATGTTCGATAAGGAATACAGAAGAAGGTTTTCTTTTATTTCCATACTAAAAGAACTAGAGTTAAAACATAACATTGATAATGCAAAGAACTGATTTTAACATTTTGTCGAACTGTTTAATTTCCCTTAATGCGGTAGAAATAACGTTATCAAATTTTTTTTATTTCTTTCAGGTACTTTCTCTGTATACTGGAAATCATGTATGTAGGTCTTTTCCTACATTCCTGCAATTGTAATTCGCCTTTTCCTTACAACATACATTTTGAAAAGTCGCTGCTTTATCATTAGTCTTCCTATTGTTTAATCTGGTTCCATTTACAAGATATTATACTTATTAACGTCTAGTAAAAACTTTGATATTACTAAATTTTTAACTGGGCATGTTAAATTCCATTCATATCCAAAGAGATTTGGGCTATCTCATACGAACCTGTGTTCCTGGTGAACTTCCTTTGGGAAGAGCAAAATGTCGAACATTTGTTGTTCTCCTGTTCAAAGCTTACACAAGTAAGAAAGAACTCATTTTCCAATTAAATTCTTTGAAAGTTCAGTTTCCTCCCTCTCTCCATGTGTTTGTTCAAGATAAAATGGCACTCTCTGTTGTTGACTAATACTCACTTGTCTGACGTTATAGTCATCCCAAGCCCACCAAATTCCTTGTAGCAAGGTGCACAAACTTACGCCTATCGTTAGCAACAGCCTTGAGCACTTACAGGTGACAATGCGATTTAGCTCAGTTAGACCCTAATTTTGACGGAGAGCACACCGCAGGGACGTGTCCGAGGATCTCAAACCCCTCTTCCCCTACCCTCAACCTCTTGAGAGGACTTTCAGTTCGACGCATATTTAGAGTGCCCCCATGCCGCACGGACACTATACATTTACAAACACCCATTCCTTCTCCGAGATTAAAAAATCTCGGAGAAGAACCCGGGGCCCGACATAGCAGTCAGCGACGCGAACCCGGGGTCTTCGGCACGGCAGTCAGCGACGCTAACCACTATACCCCCATTGCATCCGTCTTCTATTTCTGAATTATTTACTCGTCGAATACTCTTCATACTTCTCCTGGACTTTTGAAAATAATTTAAACACGTCAGTTTATTTCTCCCTTCAACAAAAATAGCCCTGGGGGGGACCGGCCTGCAATCGAGGGTAGGCAGCAACCAATTTAGGTAAATCAACCGAGTGAAGTGGAGCGAGTCAAGTGAAGTGCCCCAGTGGAGCGGATACCCCACCGTCGAAGAAAAGTAAAAAAGGAAAGGTAATTCCATTTGTAATGAAAAACTGAAATTTTGAAGAGTATATAAATTACGTTTCAAAAAGATAAGTTAAAATTTTTTGCAGACTTTTTTATTTGCAGACACTTATCTATGAAAAAAAGAAAAATATAGTTGAGTCAAAACCTTAACTGCGGAATTTTTAAATAGTCCTATATTAATTTAGAAGTCAAACAACAAAAATCAACGTTATATTTTCAAATTTTCACAGGGCTAGTTTCGATGGTTTTTACCGAACGATCATCCTCAGCTGCAAAAGTGCAAATGAACCAGGTAAGATATAGTAATTAGATAAGATAAGAAATCCTGGACTACTGACACTATCTGTTGATGAAACCAAAACTAAAACAGCTACTGGCACTATCTGTTGATGAAACCAAAACTAAAACAGAATTTCTTTAAAGGCGGAAGGCAAAGATGGATTGGAATCGTTGACTAGAACACAAAAATTTTTTTGAATGTGAAAATGTCTCTAGAAAATCTGGTTCACCAATGGAAGATGTTTTTTTTTTTTATAATTTTGACAGCAGAAAAATTGAAAGGGGAATTTTCGCACCAACAATGCTGGGCAACAGAAGACTTTTGTGTTTCCTTTTTTCTAACGTATGCCTCATGTTCCTTAACGCGAAATTTTAAGGCTCTCTTAGTTTGACCAATGTAAATTAAACCACACTGGCAAGGAATCCTGTAAATACCCCAGGAGTTCATATCCGGAATGGGGTCTTTGAGTATCGAACTCGGAATTTTATTGATGGGAGAATAAACGACCCGAAAGCTAAATTTCTGTAAAATACGTGCAACTTTATAGCTAATTGATGGTAAGAAAGGAATGACGACATAATTTTTATAATCCCCTAAAACAAGAATGTGCTTTTGGTGTGTTGAGATGAGAATTTTTTAACTGCTTGATTAATAATGTTGGGTGAAACGCCCCTGTCAATAGCTATTGCTTTTAAATAATTTAGTTGTTCATGAAGAGATAGTTTGGAGGAAAAAACTTGAAGAGCACGGAAAACATACGAATAAAATGAAGATAACTTTTGTTTAGTCGGATGACATGATTTTGAAGTGTGGTGGAAGGCAAACCGATGAAGGTTTACGGTAAACCGTAGTACTGAAGTTGGATGTGTTACGTGTGACCAGAATGTCGAGAAACGTAAGAGAATTGCAAGTCTCAAGTTTAAAAGTGAACTGAATAGCAGGATCAATGGAATTCCTTGTTGAAAGAACTTTATTTAAATCAGCTTTATTACCTTCAAACAGGGTAAAAGTATCGTCTACGTAGCGAAACCATACCGGAAAGTTTAAAGTTTCAAATAATTTTGATTCATAATAATGCATGTAGATATCAGCTAGGGTGGGACTGAGGAGGCTTCCCATGACTAATCCCTCAGTTTGCTTGTAATATTTATTTTGGAAAACAAAATGCGTTTATTTCAAACAGAGTTGAGTGAGGGAAATTAGCTCATTTCGATGCAAGAGAAATGAAATTCGCGACGACTGGTTTCTGTACATCTTGATGCAACCTCCACTGGAACATTGGGGAATAATGATTTTACATCAAAAGAAACCATGAGTAAATTTTTCAGACCTTTTTTACAATCTCTATTGAATTTTTTATGGTGTAAATGTTATTATCTAACAGAGTTGAAAGTCTAGAAACTAAATATTTAGCTAATGGATAGGAGGCAGTGGCTAAATTCGATGCAATAGGGCGGAAAGGAATATCACTTATATGAATTTTGGGAAGAGCATATAAGCTGGCACAATTCTCAACAGATGGGATAAGCGACTGTCTTAAGTTGCTTGAAAGGATTTGTGAAGATTTGATCGCAGTTTTTATTTTTGACAGGTTCGAAGGTGAAGAATTTTTAGGGATCGGATTATATGGTCCTTCGTTTAAGAGTTTAATGACACCATTGATGTAAGTGTTCTTATCCATGACGACTATCTGGCCACTTTTGTCGGCCTTTGAAATGATAATATCCGGGTTAGAATGAATTTCACGCATTGTAACTCTTTCTCTCGCGGTTAGATTTGGTTTCAAAGTTTTATTATTGAATTTCACATAAAGCTTTTTGGATAAGAGCAAAAATCTTTGGAGTTAAGGGTTTAGAGGTTTGTGAGAAGTCAAAATTATATTTTAAAATTCTCTCTTTTTCTTCTGATAAACTAGCACTAGAAATATTAACTATTGGATTAATGTTTACAATGGGAAGATTTTTTTAAGTACTTACACTGGAAGACTATAAAAGAAGTTTTTCGAATTTAACTGCAAGGGTGTTTTTATGACGGTTAACTGCATTCTCCGTTCTAGACAAAGACTTTTGTTCAATGGCAGTGAATTTTTTATATGAATCAGCGAGTTACAGATGAAGCTTATAGAGCTCATATTCAATTCTGGATAACTGTTTTGATGGACCTGTTTTGATATATAACCCTTTTGATGGACCAAAGTAAGGCTAGCTTGCAGTTTCACAGAATTCTTGAGACACGACTGGAAAGTTTTTGATTAGATTTGATTTGAATGAAATTGGTGATCAACTTTTTACATTTGCACTTAAATAAAATGTCAAGGTGATTCAGAAATTTGCGTCGCGTAGTACTGTGAAAATTTGAAAATATAACGCGGATTTTTTGTTGTTTGACTTTTAAATTAATACTTGTTCGGCGTGTTATTGTATCTTAAGGACTATATTAGTTATTACATCAAATGGTACATAGGTTCAAAATAATTTTTATGTTTAGAAGTTGTTAAGTATTAATATTTTAAACAGCTTAACTGTCTGTATTTGGTGCCAGAAAAAAAAACTAATATCTAAAATCTTCAAGCTGGTGATTGAAGGTAAACTAAATCACATAAAACATCAACATTGTAAGGTAAATTAAATTTTTCAAACTTCTCAAGTCAATACTGAAGGAATAATATCCTCTCTGGTGTTTTGGGGTGAAATCTAGAGATTATATGTCAATACAAATGTGAGAAAAGCATTTCATAATCAAATTCTACAAATGCTATCTCCCACTAAAATAAAACTATAGCTTTTGTCTTTTATGAAAACAAAACTCAATACAACTATTCCTAAACGCTGGAGATAGCCTTTTCATTTAAATATAAAAGCAGAACACCTCAAAATTCAAAGGGTTAATTACACAAGTAAGAATTCAATCACCAGTTCATATAAAATAAAAATCCGATGGTATAGCTCATATATACAAAAAATTAAATTTCCCAACTACACCTCCTATATAACTTTACTCTCTAAGTTCGTAATAACAAATCCATGTTTTCCATGTGGATCATATAGGTGACATGAAATAGACCACTAAAGTAACTCAAAGAAAACATACAATATTAAATCATTAAACACATTTATTATATTTTTTAGAATAGCATAAATTATGATAGCTGTGATAACTGCATCCAGACCCTACATGAACATTATTTTAAAAGCACTCATAAATTAAAAATTCACATCTAAAACTAAATTTGAGGAACATACAAATTTCTCTCAATAGTAATACAGCAATTTCATCTTCTGACATTTATTAATTAATTAAATTACTTAATATAATATTCTATACACATTAAATTAGTGATGTTTTCTTTTATGAAACATTAAGACTTTTCCTCATATATTAATTTAATTGAGGTTATAATAATGTCAATTAAACATTTTAAAAATTCATCTTCTCAGTTATTAATTAAGTAACAAGTAACAAACAAAAATGAAAAAATACACTCACGTTTGACGAATACACATAAGTCTGAGTGATGACTGTCTCCGTTAGGTTAGCTTTATTTTTATTTATTTTCGTCATTATTCGCGCACCGTACTTTGGTCAGCAGCAATTCTCGTAAAATCTTCCTCCTTTTCCCGGTTACGGTGCAATAGTAAGTCCAGTTTTTTTATGAATGTCCGAAAACTTCAATCACTACACCACAGATGAGAGAAGAACAGCGACATTGGAATCAGCACTGTAAATCACAGATCAATGATAATGTTCTTGATGAAGACAACTGCAAGCAACAGCCAACGATCACCCTATTTTTAATTTTCGTCTGAAAGCTGGAGACGAAGCTCAATGATCCTGAATTATTTTTCAACAAAAAAATTACTAGTCTGACGAGGAAAACTATGTCTCCAAGGAACGGGTTATCCGAGAAAAAGTAAAATTACTCACCGTCCAAAATCGCGAAGAGAACCCGCATCGCACATGACCCGTTCCCCGCCGCTCGGCAAGACACTGGGAGGCGGTAAGTTACCTCCGTTTTTCTCTTTTTTTATATTTCTTTTCGGTGGAAAATTTGGAAAAATCTCTAAAAATCTGCTCCTGCCTCTCTTGCAACAACTTTTAAAACTTCGGTAACACCATACTAAGGACCCCTTCTAAACTCACTATTGGTTAAAATCAACCATAAATCAACATATATCTGATCAAACACATAACTTGAACTCTCTCTAACCCGAAAAAATGGGCAACAATTAAGTTCCAAATTTTCAAGAAAAGCTAACCCCTTTTTAGAAGTGACATACCCCGTTCTCGCGTCAAACTTGAAGGATTGTTTTCAACCGTAATTCTGTCAAACATGCGAAACCAAACAGTGATAAATATATCACGAAGTTCTGCACTACAGAAAAGCCGAAGAATTTCTCGCCTCCAACGAACAAAACACGTGTTCAGTTTGGAGTCTAAGGGGGGCGGACGTAAGCGCAACGGTCTGGCGACCTTTGGGCCCCAAGTAGTAGCTTCGTTGAAATGAAAATCACCCGCCTTTTTAAAAACTTTTCTCTAGCTTATTAAGGCTCACCAGCGGCCGAGCGGTAAAGTCGCTGAACACTGGTAGTTCGGTCCGAGGTTCGAATCCCGCGAACGGGCTGGCTGCATGGGTGTTTTCGTGGTTTTCCCCATGTGTAATGTGTATACGAGCCAGTTTCCCTTAGAACGTCCTCCACGAAGGCATCCCTTCCCTTAGGCAGATAGCCCTAGTGTGCTTTGCCATAATTAAATACACCACACCACTAGCTTATTAAGAGCTTTATCGTAATCAAATGAAAAATGAGTTTAAATAAGAATAATGTATTAAAAATCAATTTCCTAACGTTAACATTATAAATTCACTCTTCCGTATAAATTAATGCATTCAGTATCCACTGTAAATTAATACATTCAGTATGCACTGTAAATTGATGCACAATATAATAAACTGTAGAGTCATTAGATTATTTTGATGCTGGAGACTTAAAAGAGAAGGGCTAGCTCATAGAGCTTTTCCCCCTGAAGCAGAAAGTGAGAAGTGATGACGTACTTATGGCGACACTGAGCGCGGAGATGCAATTCGCTGCTTGGAAATTAGCGTTTTTGAACCAGTGTTTAAAATGAGCTGTGTGTGAAAGATAGCTATAATTTGGAAGAGACAATGTTACTGCAGTATGCATTTTACACTGAACCATTAAAAATTTAATAATACGTACTCAATTTTAAAATAATAGTTAAAATGTGTTACTCTTTTAACATAAAGTGGCTTTTTGAATTTTTTATTTGCAGGTTTTTTTATTTAATGCACGCTTATTTCTCTTCCGATTCAATATAATAATAGATATTTTAAAAATAATTTTGTAATTTAGACTTACATCTATATTACAATTAAATAAATGTATGTAAGATGGTTACCTTAATTTTGACAAAATAGTTTTACTCACAGTACCTACAACAGCTATTTAATTTTTCAAAAGTGTGAGTAAAGGAGGCAGGTCTTTTTTTGCCAATTACTTTGATGTTTTATACTATTATATTTTATCTAGAATGCTAATTTAGCACAAAATCGAATCAATAATTAGTTACAAAGAATACAATAAGAATAACTTTATTAAGTACCTAACAAAATTAATTTGTTAAGTACTTGTTATTCTTGGTGGTACTATTTTGGTACTATTCATAATACCGAAAATATTATCGATTAACTCACAGAAGTCAGATGCTTTTTGATTTCCTGTGAGGAGTATACCTGTTGCGGTAGTTCTTGAAAATAATGTTTTTGCTGGAGCGACGTTTTGTCTCTGGTTTCCCTTGACCATTAAATAATTCGGCTTTAGTTTGTGACACAATTTGATTTCTTCTGAATCTCTATTTAAAACCTCTGTGGTTTCTCAGTAATTTGAGGCAGAGCGCGAAATGAGACCTCTGATTAAAACAAACTGCATATTTTGAAAAGAACTGAGAACCAGTTTAGAGTCATAGCAGAGTTCTCAATCTATATGCATTTCCTCGAAACTGAAAACGCATATTTTTTCTATAGAAGTCAAATATTAGCCTCTTTCTTTCTTTAGAGTAAGAACATCACTTTGAATTCTTGGACTACACTAAAATTTAGCGCACCATTTCTTTAATTTGCTAATACTAGGCAAAGGAATTCCAATTTTTAAAAAAAATTTTTTCTTTCCAAAAATCATAGCTTTAAGATGACAGAGCTCTTATGACAATGCAGTGTGAAATATCTTCACTACTCCACCCGAGTTTTTCCTTCTTTTTCAGCAATGCATTAATCTGCGTCTTTATAAAAATAGGCTTTAGACATTTTTCCAAATTCTCCGATTTGTGCCCCCCCCAACCGGAAATTTTGCTATTTGAGATTTTAATTTCTGATATCAATTTCTGTCTAGATGTTTCCACTTTCTTTGTCGCTGTACAAACAATCTAAAATTTTTCTTTTCTCTATTTTTCAAATACTTTAATACAATTTTCTAAGGATATTATTTTGTTCTTCAAATTAGCAATGCATTCTTGTTTATCCTTAAACTTAGGGCATTCAGGACTACATTTTCATTTGTGAGTTTTATTTCAAAATCATTAACATTTGATTAATTATTGTCATCATCAGTTTCGATTTATTATTGTCATCATAATTTACTTTCGGCACAGCATTCCATTTCAACAGTTTCTTTTTGTGGCTATCCAAAGAAGTGAATTTTCATATCATCTTCATAAACACTGCATAGAAAATGTTCGCTGCAGATTTTTCCGCTCTTCGCATTAATAGAATCTTGTCTTTGACATTTGTGTATCAATTCTTTCGCCAAAAGCAATTCTTATTTGGGTCTTTTGGTCCCATGAAATAAAATATCTCATCCTTTCGTACTTCTGTAAGTGCTATGGCACGTTACTACAGCGCAAAAAGCCATATTACATAAACAAAACTTTACAATATAGAATTTAAAATAAAAACTGACTAAAATTATATATATATATATATATATATATATATATAAATTATTTTAAATATATACACTATTAGAAAACAGATATATATGATTAAAATTAATTTGGGATATGTAACCTCTAGAAAATAGTTTCGCAGCTGAATGAAACTACAGTTTTAAACGCGGGAAATCAGAACAGGTGCATTATAGTGACGTCAGATTACTGCCTGTTAAGTCCCACATTCGGCTCGCGTCGGCGAGGAGTCGAACAAAGGAGTGAACTAGCCCTTTCTATTTATCCCTGTTAAACCTGGACCCATCGATTACGCGGCGAGTGTGCTACCACGAAGGCAAGCAGAAAGGAGAGAGAAAATGCCTGTTTATTTCTGGTACCTTACACACTCTTATTTCTGGTACCTTACACTCTCAACTTTTTAAAGAGTGACTGAGGATTAGGGGAACTAGTCGCCAAATCCTGGTCGTGAAGAATCGTCATCCACTACCTTTTTTAGTTCGGGGACTATGTAGAGTGATTAGATTATTCTGATGCTGAAGACGTGAAAAAGGAGCAATGCCCTCTCTGGGACTCGAACTAGACCTCTCGAATACGCACCAAGTGTGCTATCCTTACATCACGAAGCATGCAGAAAGGACGGAAAAAATACCTTATAAAGGTATTATCAAGTAGTTGTTTTGGGACAGTTATTTGACAACCATTCAAAAAATAGCATGTCTTATCAGAAATGTCAAGCAATTGTTTTGGGATAATTATGTTTTGATTTTTGCAAGAAATTTTTTCTAAGAATGCAAACAGTCTCTAATTAAAAAAAAAAAAAAAAAAAAAGATTAAAAAACTGCACAGTTTCTTAGAAAATGTTAAAAAACTGTGAGTAGAAAACTTGTCTTGCAATCAATTGGAGTGCCATTTTCAATTTATCAGATATTTGTTTAGACTGGATCTTTTTATCAAGGGAAGTAATTAGCTTCACCCACGCTCTTGCTTCAACTAAATGAAAGGAAATGGTTGCCGGAAGCTTAGTAAACAGAGCAACATAACAGATATATTGTGTTCTCAGAGAAGGAACTTTAAAAAATTTCATTTCTGAAAGTAATATTTGTTTTAATAAATACAGAAGCAATAAGACAATATGAGTAATTAAAAACAGGTAAAATTCAATTTAGAGGATATTTTAGAAAACAAATCTTCGAATGTATACGTCATAAGGTTTCTTCAAAAGGAAAAACATTTTCCTTTTTTAAGAACGGTTATATCAGATTTTGCCTTTAGAATATTTTTTCTACAAACTCTGATATAATATTGAATTTAGCTTTATTTTAATATTTACGTTTTCTCGGTTTCCTCTATCGTTAAGATGCCTGAAAATATACTCTCTGCTTGAACACTCTCTAGTGTTGAAGATGGAAGAAGCTACACCAGTGGCTGAATAGTAAAGACAGCTGAATACTAGTACTTCGAGCTAGTTTGAGTTCGATCCCAGGTAAACGGGCTGGCTGCGTGGTTATTTTCGTAGCTTTCCCCATGTGAATCTGAGTCAGTTTCTCTCAGAAAATCCTTCTTGAAGACGTCACTCATATAGAATTTAAGACAGATATTTCTAGTGGCTTTGCCATATTCAGATGATCTAACCTAACTAGTGGGAAGAAATTGCATTTGTAACCTGAGAAATCGCATTATTTTATACATTAAAACCATCTTTTTCAGTTCCTGTAACCTTTTTGGGTAATTTTATGGATTTCATATTCTTGAACTCTAATAAGTTCTATGTTCTTTCACAGAGAATGTTTTGCTTTATTTAAAAATCAGCTTAACTTGCAAATATGACTGCTTACATATTACTTGTTGATTACTGTCCTGATATGCGAAACCTTGGTAAACATGATTGTTTGACTACAGATTGTTGAATATTGATTTAATCCAGCTGCAAAAGAAATATTTTGCAATGCTCAAGTGGTTTCAGCGTATCCTTATTGAGTGAAACAGTATACTCACTTGAAAAATTATAGTATGTATCATTGCAGACTGAAGTAAATGGAGTTCCTGTTGCTAAATTTGATCGAAGCCCTTTTAAAAATTTAACCTTTAATCTTGGGAGTCGTTAAAATTTCCTGCAACTGCAGAGTTGAAAGAAATGTAATAATAAATTGTTTCATAATAATGTGGCTTATACAATCCAGTACAAGTTCATGATTTAAAGCTTTTTTTATATTTTAGTTTATCAAATAAAAAGAGAATCATAATAAAAAATATTTTCAATTATTTTCTTTATGTAAAGTTAACTTGAGGAATTATTATTTAATCTTAAATTCGATTTTGAAAATTTTATTTGCTTTCTTATCTTGATTTACACATAAAGCTGACTTTCTAGATGAAATTCACATTTAAGCGATAAATGTTTTTATTACGAACACAATATTCTTTACTCTTATTAATATATTATTTCTATAAAAATCATACTATATATACAATATACTTAAAGCAAGTCATTAACTTAAGTGCTTGTTATTTAATTTTAATTTTCTGTGTATAATTATGAATTTCATACACGTAAAATAAAATTTTAAAAGTTACCTCTGCTTAAAATTTTCTGTTGCGAATATATTGCTAATGTCTGAGTTTAAAAATATTTTAATATGCAATTAAAATTCTTTTGATAGATCATTCTTTGTTAAAATAGTGCTTAGTTTAGGTTTAAAATATTAAATTGCTTCTTTGAATTATAATCTTACTCGAAGTTGATTACAGACATTTTAATCTTACAATCTAATGCAGTTAAACGGATTATAATTTTCATAGGATTTCATTTCAAAATCTTCATCCTTCTGAGCTGTAAGTTTCTTATTCCAAGTTTCTCTAGTTTAAATTTCTATGACTCTAGCTTAAATGGAAGTATTAGTATGCCATTAATCGATTTTATTTCATTTTCGTTCACTCATATTCATTATCAACGCTGAGATCTTAAGAAGTTTAATATTTCAGAAATTTCTAACAAGGTAAATTACTTTTTACAAACTCTGCAAGTTATCTTTTAATGAATAATTACGTACTGAATATTTTTTATTAGACGGAATAAGGAATTTTTATTAACGAGATTTATTCTAGTTTCTCAGACGTAGACTAATTTTTGACTCTAACCAGAACATAAAGAACTTCCACAACAACCTTTTTGTTGCCATTTGAATTTAACTATTCACATCCAAAATAAGGAACTACGTCCTCAAGGTATTACTTTACAGCGAAATGAAATGCACAGAATTTGATCGGTTGGAGATGGCTTACTACAATCAAACGAAGATACCCATTTTTATGGAAAAATGGTTGAAGCATTTAACGATATCTTCCCAAATATTAGCGAATCTAACATGGCAGTAATTTTTCGCTCAGCAACCCGAGTTCGAGAAACTGAATATGTCGACCATAAAAATGAAATGGGCCCTTTTCTTTTGGGTTCGGACAAAATGGACAAAATCAATAATAAAGTACTACAGTTACCAACAAAGAGCGTAAAAATAGATGACATCTCAATCAAATTTATATATTACGAAGCAATGCTCAATCACAAAAATTCGTTCTGCTTTGGAAAAGCTCAGCTCCATTTTGCACCAAACTCTTTTTAAGCTAAAGCATAAACTGTTACTGAAAATTCAAGTGGTATATTACTTATAAAAGTATATGAGTCATTAAATATACGCACTGAAATTGATCATTGATATCGGTTTTGAAATTTCTACAATTTTTGAAAATTTCATGAGATCTTTGGGTTAGCAGTATTTTTACTCGCGTATTTCCTCCCTCCTTTTCTTATCAATTTTATCCCAGAAAAACAGGAGGGAAAAATGCGCGGTGTATTTTATTTCTGAAGAGATGATTTAAATCACTGCCTATCCTACACTTTTATGAAGGATAACCACATTTCATATTGAAATACTTTGTCCAATACATTCTGAGACCCTATCCTAGAGATTCCACATAACATTGTTTTTAATGCACACTTTCCGAAACGTCCCAGTATGTTCATAAATTTTCGCCAAGTTCATAAGAGTTTTTAGGTAGATTTTTGATAACAGTTTATATTATTTTTGCTAACTTCTAGAGACCAGTACATTCGGGTACAGTTATTCCTTATCGTTAAGATATTTTCCTGAAACTACGATATTTATTTTTACCATTAGACATATTTTAATACCTTTTGAGGCAAACGTTTGATGGAAAAGCTTATTCATTATGTTTAATTATGCTGATGTAGTATTATGTACAATCATTTCAGTTTCTATTTTTAATTATTTTCTGTATACTGAAAAAACTGCGAAAAAAATTCCGAAGGGTTTCAGATTTTAAATTGCGTCTGTTTTTTTTTTAACATTTTGTATGTTTTCATTATTTATTAAATATAAATTCAGTTTAAGAGCAATATCTCAAAATAATTTTAAAATGAGCATATTTTTAGAATTTCCGATACGCAGTTTAGCGCAATGGGGATAGAAAGTTTTTTTTTTTTTTTTTATGTACAACGTTGCCATTGTTCGTTTTGAAATCCTTGAGCTTGTTAATCAAATATTCATTGAAGTTTTACAAAATATGAAACCGATAATAAAACAAATTCCAAATTAGGACTACCAAATGACATAATATGGTGAAAGATTAAGTTATTCAAAATTTGAGGGCTAAAGGTACAATTATTTTATTACAATGCGATAAACATACATACATTTATGCAGATTCTTAATTATTTAATTTCTTTAAATATAATACAGGGCGATAATATTTGGTGGCAACAATTTGGAAAGTGAATCAACGCAAAATGCCAAAACGAAATTAATAGTCCTTCTGGGCAAATTGCCCCTTGGACTAAAAAAAAAAAAAAAAAAAAAAAAAAAAAAAAAAAATCAAATTATGTTTTTCATGTCTTGAAAGCGCAACTTAGAATATATATTAGATTTATATATAGTATTGTTCTAATATGGGTATTTTGACACAAAATCTTACCTTCTTCTGAGATAACATACTAATTGTTTTCCGTATTTCGAATCTACGACTCAAATTACGCCTAGACAGTAAATTTTGCAATTTTTGGTGAGAAATTTATAAATTAATCTTCGCACATTTTTTCCAGTTTGAGCCAAGAATAATTCACTTGGCGAACTATTTAATTTATAGCAACCTATTTTCATTTCCCTTTTTTCATCGTACACGAGCGGGAAAAAAGTCATCGTTCATACTTTCAAATAATTTTACCAAAGTGCGTAAACCACATTTGGTGTTATTATCGTTCATAACAAATATGCCAAATTTCAAAACGCGCCAGTATGTAAATTCACGTATATCTTAAGGTGTGGTGTATTTAATTATGGCAAAGCACACTAGGGCTATCTGCCTAAGGGGAGGGATGCCTTTCGTGGAGGACTTTCTAAGGGAAACTGGCTCGTATACACGTTACACATGGGGAAAACCACGAAAACGCCCATGCAGCCAGCCCGTTCGCGGGATTGGAACCTCGGACCGAACTACCAGTGTTCAGCGTCTTTACCGCTCGGCCGCTGGTGGGCCGTATATCTTAAATAATTTCGGATAAAAAACTCTAAGTTTTCGCAGGTATGCTCAGAAATACATTAAGATGATAGTAAACATTTTTGTGGGCTATAATGTTTTTTCCAATGCCGGGCCTATAACCTTATTGGCCACTCCTAAGGCCAGAAGCGGTGGCCATTTTATTGTAAAAGCACCTAATGGGTGGTCACCGTTACCTCCTTTTAAGAGACAGACAATTTTATAACCATGCCTTCTTCGGTATTCGAACCCGAACCTTCGGTATCGCAGTCAGCCTTCCCTAACCACTCTACCGTCTGGGCGGCTTATGCGTTATAATTCAAAATTTCTTTTAAAAAATTTATAAAAATTATTTAAAAATAAAACTTATTTGAATAAATCGAAAAAAAAAAAAAAGGGGGGGGCGAAAATATTTGGAATGAACCTAACTTCCGAAATGTGAAAGGAAGAATCAAATAAGTTTAATAAAAAAAGAGATAGTAAATAAATATATACCAAATTTAAATTAACATGGAGGAGCTAAAATTTTGATAGCTTGTTTTTTAAAAACTCATTCGTGCGACTTTTACAAGACTTGGCAGTTTGGGATAATTTAAGTCGTAGACTCGAAATATGGAAAAATATTGGCATGTCATTTCAGAAAATGTCTAATTTTATGTCAAAATATCTATATTGGAACAATGCTTTATATAAACCTAATACATATCCTAAGTCGCGCTTTCAAGGCATGAAAAACGCAACTTGAGTTTCGTCAGTCGGCCCAATAAAGAACGGGAGAACTACCTCGACGAGTTTTTTCCTCCAGTGTTTACATATAGAGTGATGATAAAAAAACGTCCTCGACATGTGAACTACTAGCGGCCTCTCCGCTCAACAAATTGAAATGAAATTTTAGATATTGTTATTTGAAGATATGCGCTCGAGATTGTGATGCTTTAAAATAATAGAGCTCTCACTGTTAAGGTTACAGAGAAAACATTTCGAAACTTTCATATGGCAACACCCACTTTTATCCTGCGCAAACTGATCAGCGTATTAAGAAACCATAAATGGCGTTGGAATGGTACACGTATGACAAAATTGCCGGCGTAAAAATTTTGCAAAAAAGACCACTGTAAAGAAAGGACCAATGACAGCACAGGAGACAAGAGGGAAAAGCTTTTAGTTTTCAACGGGCCCACTTCTGCAGACGATAACGCATTGCATGTGGCAAATTATTGACAACAATGGCGAACATAACATTGCAGGAGGAATCTATATAATTTCACTTTTATGGCATTTTTTTATTTCTGAAGAATATCGTGGATTTGATGTGTACCTCTCAGATTCCAGTTAACCACAGAACCAGAAAGCCACAGGAATGAGATCGGAGGAATGCGGTGGCTAGGAACTGCAAAGCCATTGGAGAAGACTCTATTACCAAAGTGCTGTTGCATATGGCGAACGTATAGAGGAGCACATCAAGCAATGCCATTAAGATATTTCGCTGCTGCAGTTCTGGAATCACGTAATTCTGCAACATTTTTGTACACCGAGCACTTGCGATGAAGAACGTTTTCATAGCTATGGAAGTGACCTCTCTGAAGAAGTACAGACCGAGAATAGATGTCCTTGCGGAGCCACACCACAAAATCTATTTATTGTGAGATTTTCAACAGCGAAAGCAGTTCTTGGAATTTATGTTCCTAATTAAAGAGAAACAAACGTGCCTAATCCATGTGTAATATCTGCAGTTACCACCTGCTGTCTTTATCATATTTGATGAAGAAAACATTCGCAAAGTTGACCCGCTGTTGCTCGTCTCCAGGTTGCAATATATGGACGCCCTAGAATTGATTCGAACATTCGCAGAACAGAGTGCAGAAGGTTGAGGCCTGTAGTTTTCAGTACATCCAAACTTCTGGCATCCATACGTCTTGCAGTATGTAATCGATCTGCAATAACCATTTTATGCCCATCCGTAACAACTTGTTACAAATTTATTGCTAATGTATGCGTTTAAAATATTTTAATACGGTCTTAAATTTCTTTTGATAAATAATTCTTTGTTTAAATATTACTTTTTCAGGTTTTAAATGTTAAATTATAATTTGACTGTACTTATTGGCAGCTGAATACAGAAATTTTAATCTTACAAATTAATACAGTTAAAAATTATTATGATTTTCTTAGGATTTCATTATGATTTTCTTAGATGAGGGAAAGAAAAGAATGAATACATGGTCCTTCAGATCACGTTCTATGAAGCGTCCATCCAGTTTCTTCAAACTGTTTTACTAAATCACATAGAGTTTTACGGAACATGGGCCTCAGCTTAGCGGATAATTTCGATGATAAACTCGCACTGCTTCCATAGCATTTTCCCGATTCAGATAAAAAAGCATATCAATTCGCTTCGTTGTTTCCCTTTGTCATCATTGTTAACCCTTCGAACATCTAACTGAAGAAACAATCTTCCACCACTGCTTTATTATTATTATTTACGTGTTCCACCCTAAGGCACTACAAGGAAGGGAGGGATGTCTTTGTGGAGGACTTTCTAGGGAAGCTGGCTCGTCTTAACGCATTACACATGGAGAAAGCCACGAAAACGTCCATGCAGCCAGCCTGTTCGCGGGATTCCGAGCCTCGGACCTAACTACCCGTGTTCAAGGACTTTACCTCTCAGCCGCTGGTGGTTCCACTACTGCTTATTAAAGGTTTTTCACAAACAATGCTTCGCACATGGGGTTCTGTAATTGGTGATTTTATTGTCTATCGCTGTGAACTATGAAAAGTGCGTCAGTGCACCTCCTATCTGTGTTGTCATTAGTCATTTACATTGCTTTTCTTCGCAAATATTTTACGCCGGCAATTTTCGTCACACATGTATCGTTCCAAAGCCATTAATGTTTTTTCAACGCGCTGATCATATACTATTACACGCAAAAATAATAGTATATACGAAAATATGCGTGTGTTGCTATTCAAAAATTTCAAAGATTTTTTTTACTGTAACCGGGAGAGCTCTTCTGTTTTAATAGCAGTACCCTTTTCTTAGAAGTTTCCTTTCTTTCTGGAAAGAAAGACGAAAAAATTTGAAACATTTCGTCAGTGTTTGAATTTTTTAATATTCTAATTGCTTGAATTTTTATAATTGTTCAAAATTAAATAATTATGGCATAATAGGTCATTTCTTCAATTTTCGAAATTGTCCAAGATTCGTGCATAACATTGAAAAAATATTCAAAAAATTTTTACTTTATTATTCATTTTTACCTTTATTTGGCATGATGTTCAGACGGAAGCTTGTACCAAATAATAAAGCTCTGCCAGATTATGGTAAGCAATTAGATATAATTTCACTGATTGTTTTCAATATTTGATATAATTATCTGGAGAAAAAGTTTAAAATTACCTCTTTTTCATTAATATTACTTATCTAGTGACTGCAGAGCAGTAACTCCTCTGAAATTGGTAATTATCAGTAAGAACGAAAAGTTGAGTCTCAGTAAAGACTACTTTTATAACTTAACTAGAAAGCCCGTCGGTCATACGAAATGACCGCTGTTCTATATATTATAAATTAATAATTATAAACTGATTATAAACAGATGATTGTTAATGCAAACAAATGTTCACGTTCCCCCTGACACGCTCAATTTGCGTTCAGTTGTTAACCATTTCAGAAACAGATGATTGCTAATGCAAACAAGTGTTCACGTTCCCCCTGACACGCTCAATTTGCGTTCAGCTGAAAATTCAGTTTAAAATACAATGTCGGAATAAAATCGGACAAAATTTTAAACTCTTTACGCGTAAGAATATTTAGCATAGGAGTTTGGGTAAACCTACCTGATGAAATGTACTACGCGCAACTCGTTAGTTGGTTTCGTCTCCTTTAATTACTCAACGTTTGCAAGTTTCTAGGTAATTCATATGTAAATATAGTTAAATGCATAATAAGCAACAATTATATGAATTAAAACTATTTAAATGTTCTTAAATACCATGATAATTTAATTAAAACAATGATAACTGTATGTATGGTATCAGTGTACATAAGACTATTTGAATGCCGTGGCAACTTCACCCCATTAGATAGTACAGTTACGCAAGCAACCAATAAACTATCGGCGACAAACAGACATTTAAGCCGCATGTAATATAGTACGCAAGTAACCAATAAACTATCGGCGGCAAACAGTTAAGCCGCATATAATAAAGATTGAGTTTATTTGATTATGGCAAAGCACTAGAGGGCTATCTGCCTAAGGGAAATGACGCTTTTGTGGGCAGTTTTATAAAGGAAAGTGTCTCGTATACACGTTACGCATGGAGAAAACCACGAATACCCATGCAGCCAGTCAGTTCTCTGGGATTCGAGCCCCATACCGAACTACCAGTGCTCAGGGACTTTACAGCTCGGCCGCTGGTGGGCGCTCTTTAATTAGTGTTTAACTCATGGAGTTATGTATAACTTTCGGAAATGAGAGTCAAGGAAAAATGCGAAATTATAAGCATTTTAATCGGCAGAATTGGCGTTTGTAATCTTCAAATGTATTACTTTCCCAGTTTTTTTAACTTACTCGGAGCTTTTTTTCCTATCTTGATTCCGATCTTTATTAAAATGTGAAATAAATTCTAGCTTAAGATACTGAATTTTCATAACTGATAAGTTGCAAAGAAGATGATAAATAAATTAATCGTTATTTAAAAAAAATGCGCCAAGTAATTCTATCAGTTTTCTCTACGAAATTTGAAAGAGCAAATACTGAACGCGGGCTTTTTCCTTTGCTGCTGATCTCCCACGCACAAGGGCTGCCGGAAATATTTGGCGAGAAAACCTATTTGCACTTGGCCTCTCCATGTCGGAAGTTTAGAAAATATTTCTCTCTTGGAAAAGATTGAAGACCAAGTTGTTTTTGATAACAAATTTAAAAGCAGAATATTCTTATAGATTGAAGTCTATCACTTAATATCACATTAACATAAATCTAATAACATGTTGATCCAAATCTTTTATACTTGACCATTAGTGTAACCTTCTATATCATTATACAGTCCTATAATTTTGGAAGACACAACAATTGTACTCCATCAGTCATGATAGTTTACGGTTTGATATATTTGGTTATGGTAAAGAATACATGGCTTATCTCTATAGGAAGAGGGATGCTTTCGTGAAGGACATTTTAGGTGAAGTTAGCTCGTATCCGCGTTATACATAGAAAAAGCCGCAAAAGCGCTCGTGCAGATAGCCCAGGTATAGAATCCAGGTCGAACTACCAGCACTCAGCAACTTTACCGCTCGGCAGTGGCTGGCCTGATAATGTATGATGGAAAATATTTCTTATTCTTTTACGAGTACTTCTGATCAAAGCATAAAAATATGATCTTTATACATTAAAATATGATAGGATACTTATGGAGAGCTGGAATTTTGACAAAACCTTCAAGCATTTCATTGTAATTCTAAAGGTTTTATTTTGAAAATTTCAAAGCGGTTTCTTCCAGATTTCGCTAAAGCTTCCAATTCTGAAGCCGTTTATTATAGAAATAGCTTCGTTAAGAAAAGATACAGGCACCTGCGTGATTTTCTGGTAAAGCCAATTTTGCTTGATTACTTGGACAGTTTCGTACAATGTCAGTGATTTTATCAAGTAGACGAGCTCACCAGCGGCCGAGCGGTAAAATCGCTGAACACTGGTAGTTCGGTCCGAGGTTCGAATCCCGCGAACGGGCTAGCTGCATGGGCGTTTTCGTGGTTTTCCCCATGTGTAACGTGTATACGAGCCAGTTTCCCTTAGAAAGCCCTCCACGAAGGCATCCCTTCTCTTAGGCAGATAGCCCTCGAGGCTTTGCCATAATCACACACATTATCAAGTAGACCTTTCTTTGCGGGCAAGCTGAGGTCAGACTTAAGTTTTGTGATATACTCTGATTAGAGTTGTTACGAAATGCTGTGTTGAAATGTCAGCATATTTCGTATTTATCAGAGAAATTTCCATCTAGAATTTTGTACTGGTGGTTCAAATGTTGAGATATCAAATACATTTCCAAGTTTTGAAATATATAATTTCATTGCATGGTTATTGGGCCATTGTTAAATCTCTCTTTACATTTCAAATTCATGTTATACATCTTCTGTTCCCCTCTTCCTGTAACATTACTCTTAAACACGATTTACCTTTTAAGAAATGTAGAAGGAAGGTGTTTCGCCAGAAGAGTTGAGTCTGAAAAGGAGTCCTCGAGCCGTAATGATTTGGAATCGTCGGAAAACTTTGTATAATTCGTATCGCTTATATGTACTACGTCATAAAGCATTTGAAGGGCAGGGCTCCGTAACAGGTTTTTCCTGGCCTTCTAGACTTATACAGTGGTTTCTGATTACTCTTACCGTAAATATTCCCAAAAGATATTTCTCACACGTTGCCTATCCAGATTCATATTCATTTTATTACCAACACGTTGTCATTGAAACCCTTCTACGAATAAGACGACCTAAAGTCTGGTTTCTGTGCTTTTTATGTTACGTTTCGATAAGTTTTATCAAAATGGAAACATAACTCTGTTTATTAGGTGGCAACAGAAATTAGAAAATAATGTTGTATATGTATTCTTCCACATTGAAATATATTTTATTATGAATAAAATAAAAGAATATTTGGTGTGTTTAAATTTTGACTAAATAATTTAGTACCCAATAAATCGAATCGACTAGTATATAACAAATCAATTTCTTTTATGATCATTTTCGTAAAATTACACTTCTTTATAAATGTAGTTTAATACTTCGAAAATTTTTCCTTATTGTTTAAAGTTTACACTAAACAATCTTAGATTAAACAGAATATTGAGAAAATACATATTGATCCTTAAATTATTATGATAAAAAAATGTTATGTTTAAATCACATGACTTCCTTGTACGGAATATTAAATTATACGCAATTTTTCCAGCATTTCATTTAAACTTGTTTCCTCGAATTTCATTAGAGGTATATTGCTCATTCAACTAATTGAGTTCTCACTTCGTGGCAAGGCTAAAAAAGCATAAAGACTCAAAATATCCTCATTAAAAATTGAAAGATAAAAAAAAAAACATAAAGCACCAAATACAGTTACAGCAATTTGAAAAACAATTTTTACAATTAATATTACAGTTTCTACGCAAAAACAAGCAATTCGGCCAGCGGGCAAGACTGCATATTTTTCGGTGCACAAACTAAAACTTTCGTTTTGTTCCCACTCGGTAAAAAGGCACTGAAGATACAGAAAGACTTAATTCACTGTTCTGCTAAGTTTCATATGTAAACAAATATGGCTGTTATGGTAAAAAAAATAGGCTTAGCCGCACTTAAACAACTTTTAGATTGTTAATAATTCTACAACTATTACATGCAGTTAAATGAAGACATAAAAATCTTAACCGGGAGTTATGGACAACATAATTCAATCGTTTTTAAAGCAAAAATTGCGCAATTTACCAACATATGAGAATAAAAAAAAACTGAGTTCACTGAGTCGAGTAACAGAGTGTGTGTTTATCTATCTATCTATCTATCTATATAGACTTATATACTTATGTTGCGGCCGATTGCAACCAAAAAGGGCGGTGCGCAGCTACATGTTATAGCAGTCCTATATGCAAAAATTCAACGTTCTGAGGCTACTCGTTTTTGGGTTATGAGAAATATATACATACATACGTAGATACCAGACGCCATATTCACCCAGAATCAGCGATATTTGGGTCTTTAGAAGATGATGTATTTTAGAAGATGATGATGGATTTTTGTTAATAAAAGGAAAGTAGCCAGAGCTGTAATTTACTTTAAAATAGATTGTAGTTTATATTAAATTGCAGTAAATAAAAAATATACAAATCTTTAAATCAAACAAAACATCCAGAGAATAATGTAATTTTAATACATAAAATGGGAAGGAATTCGAATGTCTATGAGAACGTAAGTGAGTTAGATTGTTAATTCATCTTTTAAATAGTCTACTTCTGTACAGACAGTTTTGAGTCTATTAATCTGATAGATTATTGTGTCGGTAATAGCTTTCTTGATAAGCTGGTTTGCCAGCTTAGTTTAATTGAAATAAATTTGAATGCTCTACTTTTATCCATCGGTTTAATTTAATTATATTGAATAATTTGTAGATCAAGAAAATCTTTTTCTTGTTGACTTGCATTAGTTTAATTAAGTGTTAACTCTTGGAAGGGCGCTGGTTACCTACAGTAACATACTCGCGTGAGTGGTTTTCAAGACTGACCGTTTCTGAAGTTCCCTTGTAGCTCACTAGATGGCAATCAATAACATAAGCCAGTAGTTGATGCAGCAATTCGTCTTAAAAAAATAAGCATCAGCCATCGAAGACAACATCACGACGATGTGCACTCTGCAATACCAAGTGTGTGTGTGTGTGTATTTAATTATGGCAAAGCTCACTAGGGCTATCTGCCTAAGGGGAGGGATGCCTTCGTGGAGGACTTTCTAAGGGAAACTGGCTCGTATACACGTTACACATGGGGAAAACCACGAAAACACCCATGCAGCCAGCCCGTTCGCGGGATTCGAACCTCGGACCGAACTACCAGTGTTCAGCGACTTTACCGCTTGGCCGCTGGTGGGCCTGCAATACCAAGAAAAAGCCTGCAAGAACAGTATGGCAATGCAGCACGTGCAAAGTAGCACTCTGCTTGAAAAAGAAAAACTGTTTCCCTGAGTACTATACAGACTGATTTGTAGAGATGTGTTCTTTGGGCGGTGGTCACTAACACTAACCACCAGAAGTAGTCATTTTTTTCACACGTCTTGGAAAAAATATGTATAATTGTCGCAAATAATTTCATTGTAGCACCTGATATAGTAAATAAAACAAGAGGAAAACGTTAAGCAAGCAATTTTATTATACCTTTCAGCTCATAGCATACATAATTGTCGAAACATATTATCAGATTTTAAGGACAATATAGTATCATGCCAAAAAAAATGTATTAAAATACTTTTTAAGTCGTCATTCTTTTGTTTTTAAGTTGTTGGTTTTGAATCTTAGAGAGTGAGAGAGAGAGTTTCTGGCACTCGAGCCACGCTATTAGGATTTCGGCCGTTCTATCTAAAAATGATTATTCTGTTTCTTGCATTCTCTCTCTAGCAGATATCTTAAGCTTACGCGCCGATAAATTAAATGAACCAGCTTGTAGCTTAGGTTATTGAATGCGTAGTCTTAGACTACTTTATTTACATTTATATTTATTTGACTGTTACTGCTTAATTTACATCGCCACGAGAGGTGGTACATCTAAAGCACAAGTCGTGCCTTTTATGTATAATATTCAACCCTTGTCAAGACTTTGACCTAATATTTTAGACGTAGCGCTGACTTGCCTACTAAGGTCTGCAGGACTAGATCAATAGTTACCCTACAGGCTTTTATACCGTTCTTTTTATACATTTATGTTTTTTACTTTTTTAATTTTAAATTTTCTTTTTTATTATATATAAACTAAAGAGCCAAAACATTATGACCAGCCCTACATTTTGCGATGAACGCGCCTGTATGACGTGGAAGGCGCGTGATCAGGTGGAAGTGCTATTTAACTGCTGCTGGAGAGTCTGAAGAATCATTCTTTCACTTACTTTTGTGTGTGATGGGAAAGGCTGCGAATGTAAGCGACTTTGATAGAGGGCAGATTGTAATGGATCAAAGGGTCGGAACAAGTATTTCCGAAACTGCACGACTCGTGGGTTGTTCGCGATCTACAGTTGTTAATACGTATGAAAAGTGGATGACTGACGGTGAAACCAGCAGTAGACGACATGGTGTTGGACGTCCACACGCTATCAAAGAAAAAGGTCGTTGGACACTGTTGCGCATGCTGAAGCAAAACTGGAGCCAGACATTGGCTCAGCTGACAGCCGAATACAATGCAGGGCCAAGTAGAAAAGTAACGGAACACACTGTTCAGCGGACACTGTTGGAATGGGGCTACGCAGCAAACGTCCCACTCGTGTGCCTTTGCTGACCAAACGTCATCGCCAACTGCGCCTGCGCTGGGCCCGGGAACATCGCGACTGGTCCATGGATCAGTAGGAGAGAGTTGCCTGGTCAGATGAATCACGGTTTTTCATTCATTACGCCGATGGCCGTGTCAGGATACGCCATCTTCCAGGAAAACAGTTTCTCCCTCAAAGCACAGTAGGTCATACACAGGCCGGTGGTGGCGGTATTATGCTCTGGAGGACGTTCTCTTAGGCGTCTCTGGGACACGTGGTTGTGGTAGAGCAGACCATGAATGCTACAGGGTATCTGAACATCATTGCGGACCAGTTGCACCCTTACATGACCTCTGTTTCTCAAGCTGGAAATGGAATGTTCCAACAGGACAACGCCCCGTGTCACAAGGCTACAATTGTGTTGGAGTGGTTCCAGGAACATGATGCTGAATTCCAGTTAATGTCCTGGCCGCCTAACTCACCGGATCTCAATCCGATAGAACACATTTGGGATGTCATGGGACGGCAGCTCAGAGGTCAAAGACCACCAATTCGCAATATCTCGGATTTGCGTGACCGTTGCTACAACATCTGGTACAATCTGTCTCCGGCCATCTATCAAGGACTTGTGGCATCCATACCAAGGCGTGTTGAAGCTGTGTTACGCGCCAAAGGTGGCCCAACTCGTTATTGACAGGTGGTATAATGTTTTGGCTCTTGAGTGTATATATATTATTTATTTTTTAATACTTTTTTCTCTATTTGCAGTGCTATTGTACATTTGTTTATTTATTTTGCTAGTGTTGTAACTTACTTGCGTTACCCTCATGGTATACGTTCTGGAACAAGAGGTGTTAATATTAGAGTTAGCAAAAAAAAAAAAAAAAAAAAAGTTATCAGCTATGAACTTTCAATTTTTTTCCTTCAACAGACAGCAATGATCCGTTCTTATGTATTAAAGACTATTGAAACAAGAAATAAGTTAATAGTTACAGAAATAGCTTGGTATTCATAGGAGGTAATGATTTTTTATCTTAAGATGTAAAAGATCGACATTGCACAAATATACTTACCAAACACTTATCATTTTGCCCGAACAGACAAATACCTCACGCATATGCTGCTGGGTGGTTTATTGGATAAGTAACTAAATCATATGAACTTGACTCTTACTACCTGCCAGTTTGTGCCTTCGTGAAGAATTTTCTAAGGGAAACTGACTTGTATTTATGTTACACATGCGGAAAACAACGAAAATGCCGATTCAGCTTGCCTGCTTTTTCGGGATGTGATCCCGGACAAATTAATAACGTTTGACAGTCTTATGTACTGTGTCATAAGTGAGTTCAGTAATAGTAGAGCTGAGGAGAAAGAAATAAGGCTTAAACACTAAATATCCTTTCCTTAATTTTAAATGGCTTTGAATATAGTACTTGTATAATGAAAACGAACTGAACAGTGAAGTGATAAACGGAATTTGACTGTTAGACTGATTAAACTCGAATCTTTCGAAGTTACGAAAATCGTAAGTTTTGGCTATATATGTTTCTGTCCCATCCATCCTTGCTGGATATTAGTCTTTCTTCTAGAAAATTGGACATAGTTAACAGTGATAAGGCGGCTAGAAAGGCGATGGATTCTGTCGGTCCCGACAAATATTTTGCATTGAGCTTCCGATCACTGGAGCGTTATATGATGGAAGATACAGGTGATACTTACATACACGCACATACAAATTACACAAAACATTTTAACTGATATTTAAAATTTCAAACTTCACAAAATGTCATGAAGAATTTTTTTTTTCTTGATTATAATTTCAAAATAAGCCTTTCATTCTCTGAATTTTTACCTTGATTCCTTTTCTTTCAAAATGTATCCAATCAGAAATCGGATACACAGCATTTGGCAGAAAGATTCATGTGAAGCGAATTAGTAAGCCATCTTCTTAAACGGAATTTTATGTAGTTCATAACCATTGGAGGGCTAAAAGAACATTTAATTATTTTCAAGTACATTTAGATTTAAATATTAGTATATTCGGTCATGTTCATATTTTAATAAATATCATTCAAAAAGGAGCCAATATACATACTGGAAAAATGGAAACTGAGACATTCCTTAAGAATAATTATAAAAATAAGTTTTTATTAAAAATTAATTATTAAAAAATTACTTGTGCGTTAAAATTGCTTCGATAGATAGTTTAACAAAGATAGTTTCTCGAATGAGAAAGGTGTTTTAAATTTTAAGAAATTATTTCAGTTAAAATTTTAATTTTAATTATAGTAAATTAGAATTGAAAATTTTCCAATACTGTAGCGATTTATACCCACATCTTAACCAGTGTGTTAAGACAATATTAGTCTAAATGATAACAACATTTAATGACTTATTTAATAAATACTGACAGTTCAGTCAATGATGAATGGAACAATTAGTCTTTACCAAAAGATAACAAGTGTTGTCCCTCACCCATCATTAATTAAATTAATTTTAATTTTAAATAATAATAATCGAATGGTTTACATTTTCCCCATTAAAATCGTAATTTAAAAGTATAAATTTCAAAATATATTTACATAAAAGAGAAATAAATAAACTAAAATTAAAATAAAATTGTAATCTCATTAAAATGAAGTTCATAAAGTCCACAGTATGTGGATGCCATAAAATTCGATGAAGTACTCATAAAATCGGTCATATAAAAATCAAAATGCTATAATTAAGCCTTTACAGCTGATGTTCATAAAATAAAGCTTATAATAAAATAATGAAAGTTTGAAAGACGAATTAAGCATTCTACTATTATATTCATATTTTTAAGCAGAATGAAAAATAGATTTCTAAAGGCAAAAAGCATTATCATAATTTTATAAATTTTAAGACTAAGGTGTCTGATAAATTAGGAATCTTTTGAAAGAAATGACATTAGCTGCAGGAAATTTAATATGGCAGTGTTTTGTTAAGGGGCATTCCATTACACACTGATATGAAAATCTTATGACATCAAAAACCAATATCCATTATTGGCAAATTCATGCGTATAGTTAAACGCGGCGAAGGGACCATGTCTTGTTATATATTTCGATAACAGTGGAATCCAAATTTTGCGATTTAAATTAATTCTTAGCAGAAAATCAAAGATGTCGTTTACTGTGGTCCCACAAATATTCCGCTCTTCTTGCATTTTTACTTCCTTGTACCAAGTAAAGGAAGTACTGCAATTACGAAAAGTTCCGAGTATCATATTTCAACGAAAATATCCATTTTGGCCGCTATCGAATGCAATTTTTTGTTAATAAGATAATGATTATCTTGACTCTAAATAACCTTGAATTATTAAAAACATATAATCTTTCTATTAAGTACTTAATACCAGTATAAAATCAAATGAATTTTAATTAGTTGTATTTTTAAAATATACCTGCAGTAACATATGTTAAAAAATTGCTTTCGACTGGAACAAAAAAAGGTAATTCTAATTTACGAAAGTTCTCATTCGAATAAAATTTCAGAAGCCATGGGTTAGATGATTAAGATGTGTAAATGTATTGCAAAGTGACTATGTTTTATAATTCATATTTTTATATAACAATATTATAATTGCCGAAAACAATCCCCCTTAATTATTCAACAAAATAGTATTGCTCCAAATCGTGTCTCCTCCACCCCCCCAAAAAAATAACAGAGCAATAAAAATTCCGACTCGAATGTTATCGTTTATCGATAAACCGATTCGTATTAAATTGAAGCTCTGATGCCAAATATGGCAACCCACTCTGAGAAACGCGCATCAGGTGTTTTGTTTTCACTGAAGCCTTCGACTTGCGCATGCTCTGGAGAGAAGCAGAGAACAAATGAAGCCTCCATACGCTGGCAAGTGGGCACCGTAATGGGACTTTTAAATTAAAGATCATTTTAAATCACGTGCCGGATGCCGGAAACTGCAGACTGCATCAGCGAAAAAAAGGAACTTTCAGGAAAGGTAAGTGGAATAGAGAATTCTGACAAAATAAGCTATCCTCACCTTAATCAGAAGTGCCGATCTTCTGTTGTTGAAGCATAACAGCTGTTTAAATCATATGGTTGCGGAATTTTTTTTTCGTTCTTCCATATGCGTGGTGTTAAAATCGCCGGTCGGAATCACGAAGAATACCGATAGAGTTTGATTTGTTCTACCTGAACGCTGATTTGTAATTTTAATTTTAATTTTGGTAAGCTCTTATTTTACGGATAATGATTTAATCATTTAATCGCAAATGAATCTGTTGAAATGATGAAAAGTGCTAAATGTAGTTTCCTTTTTAGTTACATAGATTAAATCTGGATATTCATTTATTAAATGGGAAATAGATAACGAATTTATTGAGAAAATTATTTTTTTGTCGTAACATATGTTTCATACTGGTTCGAAACCTGCATATTACGTGCAGATCTTCTAAAAATATATGAAATAAGTACTTTTATCATCATTTATTTATTATGTTGTTCTCCGTTGGCTGTTCCTTATTTAAAAAGCATAAGGGACGACGAAGAATACTCTTTTATTCTATGTTGTTTTCAAAAAAGATTATGTACGTGCTGCATTTCGAGAGATTTGCGTTAAATTATGGTTTGTTTTGCACACTTTTATAGAATTTATGATAATATTAATAAATGAAATATCTGTTAATTAAAAAGATACTTGCAGTCTGATCCTTTAGAATTTAGCTTAGATTCCGGACAGGGTTGAAAACCGGCAATCTGTCTCAAATGAGAGATTTTTATCAAAGAAATCAAAAGTGAATATTTTTTACAATATGCATTACTCTCTTATATATATATAGATGATATGAAATATAAAAAGAAATGGTAAAATTTTTGAGTTTCTGAACCCGAAATATTATACTACGCAAATCAGTAGGTAATCATATAAGTATTTAATTGTTAAAATCAGGTCAGTTAATTAAAATTTTAAAAAAAAAATGTGAGCTAGCGTTTTTGACTCATTATGTCTGCATGTCGCTACTGAAGTTTTATATCATTTAGTAATTACTTATATATATAGAAAAATTAAAGAGAAACTTTCTTATCAAAATGCGCAGTATACTATAGACTATTATTATAATTGTGCAAATCGTATAAATATTGGTAAATAAACTAATCTCCACAAAATAGCAAATTTTTATGAAAAATGGTTTAACTTAGTCTAGGAGCTACACTTAAGTTCTCGGTTGATCTTAACATTCTTATTATAACTGAGTTTTGTAAAACTTTTATTGAGAAGAATATTATTTTTCTGAAAAGCGCTATATAGCTGTAAAATGAAACATGACTTGAACATATTAGCTTCGCTTGAATTCCAAAACCGGATCAAACATGCTTCGCAAAATGAGAAATGACTCGTATTTATTCAAGTTTTAACTCAGGGAATGCTTTTTCAAATGTATTTTAAAATACATACTTTTGTGATTTAGTAACCTGCAGAATGTCCGAACTAAGAATTAACATATGATAAATTTGTAATTCAGTGTTGTTAATTGTTTAATTTTATTTAAACTATGTATTATATTATTATTCTTTTACAGCTTTACTAAGAATCGCCGAAATTAAACTGAAAAGTGTGTTACTATTAATCTATGTATATTGTTATGGAAATGTGCTAAAATAGATATTGGTACATATTTTTTGTGGTCCGAATGCGAATATATTTCAGTTTCTTATGCTTTGCACTTTAGAAAAGTTACTCAATTTTCAATTAAAAATCCTTATAATTAATTGAATGAAAACGTTCCGTTTACGTTTTTAGCAGAGAGAAAGATTAATTGGGTTTTATATGAATAAATACTAGTAACGCTGATGTGTGGAATATCTGGGCTCGAAGAAAAAATGTATATTTCCTTAAATAGTTTTCAATTTTTTAAAAATATTTTACAGCAGTCTCAAAATATTTTGTAAAACGTTCGTTTAAATGCGTTTTTAATAAACAAAACTCATCATTAGTGCCCAAAATCGTTGTGTCGAATGTTTATTAAAATTAGTATTAAAATATTTTACAGTGTAAACAAAATCAAACATTTAATTATGTCATAATAGTTTTGTTGGTCTAACTGAACAGAGAACGATTCCGAACAAAAGTTCTGTTCAATATTTAATATTTGCCTCCCATTATATTTTCATTATATTCTATACTGGTCAGTTTTTGTAATTTTATTACTCTTAAATTACTGGTTTAGTTTAATTTTGTTATGATTTATTTTATCTAGCATGAGTAGTTTAATTTTTTTTTTAAACTCATTTTGGTTGAGAATAAGTGGTACCCCATAAAAACCATAGCAGCACTTAATTAACTTTCTATCTTTGTGCTAAAAAATTCTGGGTCAGGTCTTTACCAGTATATGTATGTACTGGCAAAGACCTGAATGATACAAATTTAAACAGCTTAGCTCATAACTTTAAATAGGTCAAGGAATTACTTCCTCTTCGAATTTAAATGGAAAACTCATTCAGCTAAAGCATAGATTTGAATACGTGAAAAAGTATTTGAAAAACTAATTTTTAGCTGCCACTGTAACAACTTTTCCAAACTGTGCAATCTATGATGTTAAAAAATATTTATTTATTTATAATAATAAGAATGCAAACGTCTCGAAACTTATCATTAAAGAAGCAGTCAACGAGCTAAGAAGTAAGTACGATTGTACTAAAAGGAATAAATTAGCGTAATGTGCTGCTAAATTTTAAATGAAATTTAAAAGTAAGGTGCGATCCAACTCATCAGCAAGAAGACATGAATTCTACCAAGTATTATAATACATGAAAACAGCAAAGTAAAAATCTAACATACGAACTAAGACATTGATTTGAATGTAGAAATTAAAAATTAAGAAAGTAAATGTGCAAAGATTAATCTCCCTCGTTTGGAGTTTCATAACAGAACTTGTCAAGGGAAAAAGTGTTTTGAAACTCCATACCTGGTCGATTAATTAGATATCCAAGACAAATTTCGTTTCGACTAATTCACTGAGACTTGGAAGCGTAGTACTTTATCAATTAGTTAACGAATTAATATAATTAAGAGTCTCATTGAATTGTCTCTTTTCCCTATTTGTCTTAGTTTTCCAGCATAAAAATATGAATTGTGAAATTTTTTTTCATTTTTACAAAAACAAGTTATAAAAATATTGCATTAAAAATATGATATACAAACAGGGAAAACTTGTGAACACATGAAAATTTTTATTATGTAAAAAGTAAAAAAATTGAAAAGTACAAATTCAATTTATTAGGCTCAGTTAAAGTATAGCATGTATTATATGTGTTATTTATTACATTAATCACATATGGTACTAAAAGTATATAAATAAATCTATAAAGAAGTATATGTATTCGCTTTTAAATCCCTCGGCTATAAGCAAAGTATGTTTTTACTTCGAGAGATAAATTAAAGATTGTACAAAAGGTGAAACGAAAACACTTATGAGAATTTGTAATTTGTCAGGCAGCGTAAATGTTAAAGTTCTTATGCCTTGTAAAATGACTTCGTTTCCCAGATAGCATGCATGATAAGTGCATAACATAACAACAATAAAAACAAATCTGGTGTGTACACCACATGACTTTCGTGTACGGAATATTGAATTATACGTATATTTTCCTGCCTTTCATTTAAACTTATATCCTCGAATTTCATTAGAGATACATTTCTCATTCAATTAATTCAGTTCGCGAAAAAGGAAAAATACATAAAAGCTTAAAATATCTATATTAAAAAGTGAGATATAGAAAAACATAAAACACCAAATACAGTTAAAACAATTAAAAACATCTTTTTACAATTAAAATTACAGTTACTACGCAAAAACAAGTCATTCGGCTAGCAGCCAGAAGGCAGGTTTTTCTGTGCACAAAACTGAAAGTTTACTTTTGATCTAGCTCGGCACAAAAACACAGAAGACGTAGAAACTAACTTAATTTATTGTGGACGCTATGCTGAGTCAATATATGGGATAATTTAAAAACTTAAATTATAATTCTAGAATAATTAGAATTCTAGATTAAGCATAATTTAATTCACAATAATAAAAGAATACGTTACTTTGTTGTTGCCAAGCTTAGTTTCTCTAGATTGGCAGCAAATCCACTATTCTGCTAAGTTTCAAATATAAACAAATATTGCTGCTATGGTAAAAAAAAAAAATTAGGCTTAGCCGCACATAAACAGCTTTTAAATTGTTGATAACTCTACAACTATAACATGCAGGTTAACTAAAGGCATAAAAACCTGAACCGGAAGATAAGAGCAATATGATTCAATTATTTTTAAAGCAAAAATTGCACAATTTACCAACATAAAAATAAAGAAACTAAGCTCACTGAGCCCAGTAACAGAGTATATATGTGATATTTTGGCAGTCGTGAAGCTTGGCATCAGAGTTCAGGCATGGTTTTAGCAGAGTGGTAAGGCGATATCCAAAGAAGACACACAGAGGAATTTCACTTTTAATTGCACATATTTATTTAATTCAAATAGCAGATCAATTTCGTTTTCCGACGAAGTTTTCCAAATTACATATTCAATAATGAGTTACTAAGTACAATTAAATTTTGACTTTCTGCGTCATAACATTCTAACAAAGAAAAGAAGGATGGACAGAGCAGCGAAGAGTAAAGCACAGGAGGAGAGGCGAGCTTCTGACGCAAAATGGCGCGCATTCGTTATTTATAGAAGCGGTTACGTAATGCACTGGCAAATTCTAGAAGGTACTGGTCTAGGGGGAAGATCCTGAATTGCAGAAAATTAATTGAAGGTTGCGTGCTCGCGAAAAGCAAAGCCATCGTATTTTTTTATATTTATTTATATACTTTTGGTTCGGCCGATTGCAACCAAAATAGGAGATGCAAATCTGCATGTTATAGTAGTCCTATATACAAAAGTGTAACGTTCTGAGTCTACTCGTTTTTGAGTTATGCGAGATACATACATACAGGCGCCACGAAAAAACTCTTCTGAATTCATTTTAAATCAGTTTTATAATTCGTTTTTGGGGAAAAAGAGTCCTTTATTCTATCTTTATGTACAAATGTCACGCAATAACATCGTTAAATTGCATTCGATAGCGATCAAAATGGATATTTTCTTTGATCAATGAAATTTTTCGCGATTACAATGCTTCCTTTTTACTTCGTATAAAAAAGTAAAAAATGAATGACTGAAAATGGAAAAAAGAGACGTTTTTAACGTCAAAATGTAAATAAAATGTAGCCCACAAATAACCAAAATGGTTAAAACCTTTGAATGCTGATTGTTTGTTCCGCGTTCTAGCACAAGTCAGTGGGTTGGCTATGTTGTTGATTTTTGTGGTTTTTTCCAATAGACTAAGCTGCCTGCAAACGAAAGAGTGGTAAAGTCTCTGGACACGAAATGTTCGACCTAGATTCGATTCCAGGCGAATGGACTGGCTGCATGGGCATGTTTGTAGTTTTTCCCATGTGCAATCTGGATACGAGCCAGATTTACTTAGCCGTTCCACGAAAGCATCCCTTTCCCTAGACAGGTAGGCATCATGTGCTTTAATCGTCTCATGTGTCATAGTCTAATAAACTAAACCAAATCCTTGGGTAAACGTTAATACGAGCCAGTTTACTTCGGTAAATCTTCACCAAAGGCATCCCTCTCTTTAGGCTTCAGGTTTTGCCATTTTGAAATAACCTAAATAAAATGATAATGCAGCTAATTATCCCTTTTCTGAACTTAAACCGAAGAAAAAGTTGAACTTTTGAAGGAAATTTAAGGAAATTTTTAATTTTGAAGGAAAGTCTGGGCTTTAAAGTGCTATTTCCTTTATATTGTACACTTATTCTAAGCTTTCAGCAACTCTTAATAATAAAATAATATAAATTTAATCTTTTCTCAAAGTGAATCCTTTGCAGCTGTCTTAATGAAACTTTGGGTTGACAGTGCCCTCTGAAGAAATGTTTGTGTTCCGGAGGAAGGAAACTAAATATCCGTTATCCCTTTCTACTCTAAAATGAAGATAACAAAAAACTAATTTCTTTTCCAAGTAGTTGAGCCAGTAGGTCTCATCCTGATATATTTCCGGCATTTGCAATTAGATAGCATCTCTCTGTTTATGTCGTAAAGTGGATGTATATTTGAACAGTGTGTCGTGAAATTTATCGTGCTTTTAGTACCAGCTGGAAACATAAATAATCGATTACGATTTTCTCGAAAGGATGATCGGTAAATTACCATTATTTATTTTTATTGTAATCATAATCTTTTTTTAATCTCATATATCGATAATTTAAAATAACTGACCCAGTTTCGGATGAATATAATTCCATATCTAGTAACTGAATGCTAGTTTGATATGAAGCAAAGGAAAAAGGAAATCTGTGTTTTAAAATATCATTAAAATTTTATTCACTATTTTCTTAATGAAGTGCTTCTGCTATGTTGAAAGAACAACAATATATTTGATGACTTAGGTTTCACAGTTACAGTCTTTTAATTCACCGGAACCTATATCAAGTAACTAGTTCCTTTGAGGTTAAGTTTAAGAAATTGAGGCTTAGAGTTGACTTTAGGGTACCCCTTGTATTATCGCGAAGTTGTTGTTTCATTTATCGCCAAATTGTTGTTTCGTTTATCGCCAAGGTGTTGTATCATTTATGGTAACCTGTAATTGAATGTTATGGAAACCTTGTTATGACGTAATCATTTGCATTATTCCGGGAAATTTTGAATCATGCGTTGTTTTGCAAGGGCTTTTGTGGTGTGTGTTGTTTAGGAAGTACATTGCTCGTTTCACTGTTTAGACGGCACAATGGCTGAATGTAGTAAGATTAATTTGAAGTTTCTGTACGATTTGGAACGAAAGGGGAAAAGTGCATTAATTGACTGGTGTGCAAATGAAGGTTTACTTAGTAGCCATTTTCTGAACAGTCCAGAACTACGTAGTATATTTTTTGCTCTTATTTTTGTGAATTTATGGGGCGACGCCGATATACGGATTCTAGTTCAGATAATTTTAGGAAGTTTTTGGATACTGTTAAGGAATTTTGTGTGCCACAGACTGAAGACGAACAAATTTCTAAATAAAGTAAGTAGGTATTTGGGAACTACTCTGATATACGCCCTCAAGTCACCAAATTTCTAGCCAAACTCCACGCTGCCATATTACTATCTAACTGTTTTGTCTAGATTTCAAACTTAAAGCCTAAAATGTCTCCAAAAACGCGGTTTTATCACATGCAAAAACCCCGTTTCGAACACACAATTTAAGCTAAAAATCCGAAACAAAAAACAAAAACAAAAAAAAAAAAAAAAAAAAAAAAAAAAAAATAGATAGCAAAAACGTAAAGTTTCTAACCAAAAATATTTGACAAGAATCCATGTACACAGCGACATGTTTTAACTTAAAAAAACATCTACGAATGGCACACTATAGGCAACGAACGAATCTACGAACTACGCACACCTCGCTTTAATAAATTAACATAACAACAATAAATTTCAAAGAATACCATGTACACAACGTTCTGTTTCAACTTTAAAAAACATCTACGAATTGCACAATCTACACTAAAAACAAATCAAGAAAATAAACTAAAATAAATTTCAGACAATTCAAAAACAATAATAAAAACAGAAATTCATACAAAAAACAATGAATATAACATTCTACAAAATAAAAACAATAAAATAAGATGCACTTACCATAATGAAAGCTTCTTTTAAAAGCAGAAATATCTTTCCCCCCTATCTTCTCAGATACAGAGCATACAAAGTCCAAAATACATTCGTTAATAAAATTTCGCCAGTCACACAACGTCTGTGAAGAAAACTTCCACGATTTTGCTATATCACATGCCTTCCTATGATTCAAAATTTCGAAAGTAACAATAAAAACTTCCTCCAACGTTAACTTGCTACACGAAAACCAAGATCGAAACCTTAAACTCCGCTGACACCCACATACTTTATTAGCAACAATTTTACTGCAAACCCACACAAGTCTATTAGAAACGCCATTTTTCGTCTGAATTCTCATATCAGCTCCGCATTTCGGACACATCAAACTCCGTTTTAAAAGTCCCGACTCCCACAGAAATTCCAAAAATACACTACGATCCCCATAAATACATCCGTGAACAAAAGACTCGTTAACAACTGCAACATCGTACCTTTTCATACTAAATTTACTCTGCACACAATCTAAAATACGTGGCTGAAACCTTCCCACCACGTCTTTCATCGCAACATAGGCCATTTCAAAAACACACGCGACACGAACCAACTAGCAATTAAACTACTCCACCAAAAGATTTTTCAACTTCGACATGGTTGCCATACAACACGCAGTCGCGCCAAAAACCAGCGCAAAACACATATCGCCACATTTGGTGAAATTAGAGCGTTTATCAGAGTTGTACCTATTTATATAACAGCCAGACACACTATCCAGAAAATTCATACTATGGTTCACAAATAAATAAAATCACAAATCCCTACTTCTATCATGCACAGCCATTAAAAATAATCTCCCAGACCCTCTTTCCACACCTCCAAATACCCACTGTCCCTCAACAGGATGGCCATGATGGTATTTCCTTTTGCCGAACTTCAATTCAACAACTTCCACCATTTTATCTTTTCCCCTATCTTCTCAGACACAGAGCATGACGCGAACCAGCGAGCTCCAGCGAAAGATTTTTCACGTCAACAGGGTTGCCATACAACATGCAATCGCGCCAAAAACCAGCGCAGAACACATTTCGCCTCATTTGGCGAAATTAGGGCGTATATCAGAGTTGTACCGATATTTGCTTTGTGTAGTGCTTAAATACATAACACGTTTTTCCTTTTTTATGTTATTGTTTGGTTTAAAATGTAGTTTGTTGAGATTATGCATTTTTTGTTTGCCTCTACTGTAGAACTGGGTGCTCCTTTGACTTTTTAAGTGTGTACATGAACAAACTCAAGGGTGTGTGTAAGGCATATTTTATGCATTTCTCTGTTTTATTTAAGGGAAAATAGGTCGATATGTACATGGCTAAAGTCAAGGAAGTGCGCAATGCCATTTTTGTACAATTCTGTGATTTTTTTTTAAGTGAAAATAGGTCGATGTGTACATGGATACCGAGTTTGTGCAATTCTTTGTCTTGTTATTCTGTCTCTATGTAATGGCAATGTTTGGCCAAAAAATCGGCGCTACGCAAGTAACAAATCAAAGAATTGCACAAACTCGGTCTCCATGTGTAAGGATCTTAAGTTTTACTAACGTTTATTTTATTTTAAATCTTTACTATCACTTCTTATTTTCTACTTCCGGCCAGAATTATAAGCGTGAAGGTTTTTATGCAAAGTTTGTCTGGCGAACGCCAAGTACTTAAGTTGTGGCTTTTTGCCAAGCAAGAAAGAGAGGAAGCAGTGAGTTCGAAGCAGTCCGCTTACCTTAGAAGTTACGCATATGTTATTTGCCTTCCAGGCCAGAGGTTTTAATCCTCTTGATAAATTAAACGTATTGTAGTGTTCACAGTCTCTGTGCTACATACGCTTCCTGTTATTATAAGGCCAATCTTCCACGTGTATTATTCTAAAGTTAAATTAGAGTTTAGTTTTATTTTTATACTTTTTACGTTAGACCCCGAGTGGCGGGTCATTGTATTCCGAAGTACGGAAGTTATTGTATATAGAGAAAAATAAAGGGTTTTGTATACCCTTCGTCTGTATCCTGTCTACTTACTACAATTTGTGAACATAGCTTTAGTAAGCTCTCTGTTCCTAGTCAGGTCCTTGTATGTTCCCGAAGAAGGTTAGAAGGAACATTGAACCTGATAGTGGCGCCCAACGAAGAAGAATAACCATGGCCGAGTTTCAAGAAGAACCTGTGCTGCCTGCAGAAACGGCTCAGAATCCAGAAATGCCAGCTGCCGCCCTGGAAGGATTCGGTTACATCGTCCAGACCATGCGCACTTCGATGAAACCAGAAGCAACATTTAACGGAAACTCACCGGTAACCAGTTTTTTGGAAAAATTGGATGACCACTTCATGCTCTACCCCGTGCACGAGTTTCAAAAAGTTACCTTAGCTACCAGCGCTTTGAGGGGCCAAGCGCTTAACTGGTTCAAATGTATCGGCAGAAGTCTCTTGGGTCAAGCAGGAAGTCCCACCTATACTTACGAAAATTTCAAGACTGCCCTACTAAAAGCCTTCCCTGTTGTAAGGGATCGTGCGAAATTAGAAACAGAACTTTTTAGTATATATCAACAAAGAATCGAAAACCTCTCGAGCTTTATTTTAAGAAAAATTCACGTTTTCAAGCTCTTGTATGGAAACCGTCCGGATCCTGAAATAATTCAAGTGATTTTGCCGAGGTTACTGCCCCAAGTGCAAGACTTTATTGAATTAAGAAATCCGACTACACTGGAAAAGTTATTTGAGCTAGCAATCCAGTTTGAAAGTAGAAGAACGGCGGACGTCGAAAGAAGACGCCAATATCAACAGCGAAACCAATTTGGTACGCCAAGACTACAGCAAACTCAAGCATACGGCTACGGAGAAAAAGCGAATCAGTGGGCAAGGAAACCCGAGCATTCAAAAACAGCCGGCGAACGTCGACAGTTCAATAGCAACCCAGGAAAAAAAGTCTCAAGGCCAGGGGAAAAAGAAGGAAAGCACGGAAAGAAAAAATAATTTAAACTAAAACGGATTTCTGCTGACGAGAGGGTGCGGAAATCCGAAGGCCACGAAAACCCCTCTTCCTACAAGTTAAATACAGTAATGGTGAAAAATTTGACTCTTCCGAAGATTGAAGTCTTGGTGAATAATATCCCAGCCACCGCACTCCTGGATACCGGCGCGCAGTGTTCCTGTGTGGCAGAAGTCTTTTTTAGAAAGTATTTTCGCAAATACCGCATATATAATGCGGATAATACAACAGTGTTAGCGGCGCAAGGAGAAAAATGTAAGTGCGTAGGTAAAGTACCTTTGTATATCCGTATCAAGGACGAACAAGTAAAGGTGATGTTTTTTATAGTAAAGAATCTGCAAGCACATTTGATCTTAGGAATAGACTTTCTTTCAGGCGCACAAGCTACACTGGATTTTAATGAAGCGTCCCTTAAGCTGACAATGAAACCAGTGCGTGTAGAAAAGGTTGAACCGCCAAGGTTAAATCTTGACCACCTGCCTAATGACGAGCAAGATAGAATCCGACAAGTGGTAAGTGAATTTGCTTCGTTATTTAGTGATATTCCAGGATTTACTCAGGTTACTAACCATAGTATTGACACCGGAGATGCATTGCCAGTTCGTCAAAAACCATACCGGTATGATAAGAATAAGGAAAAAATTATAGAATGGCATATTACCGATATGCTACGTAAAAAGATCATAACGCCCATCTCAAGTAGTTATGCTAGCCCGGTGGTTTTATGTAAGAAAAATAATGATTATCCTTTGGAGCATCCAAAAAGGTGGAGATTCGCAATTGACTACCGTAAATTAAACTCCATAACTAAATATCCGGTATATCCGTTACCTATTATTGAAGAAATTCTAAGGAACATAACATCCACCAAATATACGACGAGTTTAGACTTAACGACTGGTTATTTTCAAATAGGGGTGAGGCCTGAGGACGTGCCTAAGAATGCTTTTATAACCAAGTCTGGCACTTATGCATTTTTGCGTATGCCGTTTGGCCTTTCAGGCGCCCCGGCAACATTTCAGCGATGCATGGACATTGTGTTAAGACCTGTTCTTGGAAAGTCCACATTTATCTATTTAGACGATATCATTATTACTAGTGATAATCTAGACCAACATGTACAGGATTTAAGACAGGTGTTTTCTTTATTAAATGAGGCCGGTCTAAAAGTTAATGTCGAAAAGTGCAAATTTGCAGCCCCTGAATTAAAATATTTAGGTTACAAAATATCTCAAAAAGGGATCGAGACAGATGAATCAAAAATAATCGCTGTACAAAAGTATCCGACTCCAAACACGGCAAAGAAGCTCTCTTCTTTCCTAGGACTTTGTTCATATTATAGGTCCTTTATAAAATATTTTGCGGCTATCGCTGAGCCATTGTTAAAATTAAAAAGGAAAAAGGCAAGATTCTCGTGGACGGCCGAAGCCAATAGTGCTTTCGAAAAATTAAAACAAGCATTAACGCAAGCCCCTGTGTTAAAATTTCCTGAAAAGGATGAAAATTTAGAAATTTCAGCGGATGCTTCGGATTATGCGGTAGGAGCGGTACTTTCGCAAAATCAGCAGCCCGTGGCATTTTTTAGCCGAACTTTAAATCAAGCACAAAGAAACTATTCCGCGACCGAGAGACAGGCACTTGCAGTTCTGTTAGCAGTGCAAAAGTTCCGAGTCTATTTTGGAAAGGCGCCGATAACAGTATACTCTGATCATGCGGCGGTAACTAGATTGTACTCAGGGAAAAATTTATCCCCAAGGTTAATAAGATGGGCACTCAAGCTGCAAGAATATAATCTGGTAATCAAGCATACCCCTGGAAAGGAAAATATCGTAGCAGATGCCCTATCAAGGATTAAAATAGACGAACAAGGCAATACTGTAAAGATGGCAATGCTGACAGCGTGTACAATAAATTCCCGAGAAACTGTAATAACAGAACTGGGTAAGGATCCTGAGTTTGGAAGTATTTATGAGTATTTGAAGGATCCTGAAAATTTTAGCCACCAAGATATTGTGGCGATAAGAAATAGGGCGGCCCATTACGAACTAATAGATGGTCTATTATTTTATACAAAAACTACGAATTCCAACAACGAATTTCGACCTGTTATCCCAGCTAGTCTTAGATTAAATATCCTGCAAGAGCTCCATGACAGCCCTTTAGCTTCTCATGCTGGTATTCGAAAAACTATCCAACGCGTACGCGAGGCAGTCTACTTTCCTGAACTGCAAAAGTTAACAAGGGCGTATGTCCAGTCCTGCCCAACATGTCAAGCCGTTAATTATATTAATTTCCGCCCGGCCGGGTTTCTAAATAGTATTAAATCCGAATTTCCAAATGAAATAATTGGCATCGATTTATTGGGCCCTTTCCCAAAAAGTCAGTTAAATAAAAGTCGCTATCTCCTTGTTATGGTTGATCATTTTAGTAAATGGACCGAAATTGTTCCCTTAAAACGAGCCTCCTCGAAATTAGTTACCGATTCTATTTTAAATAAATATATTTTAAAATACGGGGCGCCCCTAAAAGTTATATCGGATAATGTTCCTCAATTTGTAAGTAATATATTTGAAGACACGTGCCAAAAACTGGGCATACGTCATTTAAAAATGGTCCCGTATCGGCCGCAATCAAATATAGCGGAACGGGTCAACAGAAATATAGTGAAAATTATCCGTAGTTATGTTAAAAATTTTCATAAAAGGTGGGATAACTATGTCAATGAATTTGCTTTCGCCCTTAGGACCGCAAAACATGATACAACGGGCAAAACTCCTGCTGAGTTATTTCTAGGCAGAAAGATTATAACACCGTTAGATAAACTATTTTATGTGCAACAAAGAGCCCCAGAATTTAAAATGGGTGATATAGAAAAACTAATAAAAGAAGCAAAAAAGAATACGGAAGTAGCACAAAGAAAACAGAAATTATATTATGATTTGAAACGACGGGGAGTAACTTATAAAGTAGGGGATGAAGTTTTAAAAATTAAGCATTCACTTTCTTCAGCACCAGAAGATAAAACTGCCAAATTTTTTCCACGATTTGAAGGACCATATGTTATAGAAAAAATAACTCACGCTGTTGTAGTGTTAAAAGCCAGAAATGGTGAAACTTGTTCCGCAAACATTGATCAAATCAAGCCCTACTTCGATCGTAATAAAATGCAAATCTTTTCAGATCTTTTGCAGGATCCGGCACGGCAGAGACCGCAGGTACAAGTTCCAGAGGTGAAAAAACGACAAGTACAAGGGCAAGCCAATGAGAGACAGAAGCAAGTGAAAAGAAAATTGCCCCGCGGAAAAATGGAAGGTAACAAGAAAAAGAAGCCGTTCCACCGTCCAGAAAACAGAGTTCACGAACACCCCCAGAATGAAGAAGGGAGAAGGACGACGTATGTGAAGAGGACCAGGAGAAATGACGGCAACTATAACCCGGCTTTAAAACGGAAGATCTACTCATCCGACAGAACTCTCCGCAGCAAAAGTCGCCGAACTGCGGAAGGGCCATCAGCGGCGGAGGAAAAAGTACAAGAAAAATTTGAACGGCCAACAACGAGGTCCAAGCAGGATCACGACAGAAGTTTCCCGGTTCCGCCAAGACCAGCTGCCATCAAACGGCAAAGACCACAAGCAGAGGAGAAAAGGAAAGTATTCAAGGGTGGCCGTACTGGTGAAAAAAGGAAGCTTCCAGAGGAAAGCACTGAAGGGCGAGCCCGTACAAGAAGGAGGATAAACCAAGCTACTATTTGCAGTACCTTTAAAGACTGGGCCCAGAAAAGGATGTCCGAATATTACAAAGATAAGTAAAATTTTATGTTACTTTGCAAACTTAAGTTAATCTTTCATTCTTACTGCAAGTGGCAGATTTCAAGAAGTTTTACCTCATGCGAGGTCTACCTTTATCGCCAAAAGGGCGAGAAATGAGTTGTGACCGATTTTCGTATTATGTTGTTAAATTACTCGTGCGTAAAACTAAAGTTGATGTATAATAGCGTTGTGTAAAGACTTAAATATTGTAAAAAGTTATTGTATAAATTTTATTTAAAACATTCTAGCAAGAAAGAAGTTTTAGTCTGAAAGACTTTTTGAAATGTAGTATTATTTCAATGTAGAAAGAATTGGCACTTGCTTTGAAAAGAATAGAAGTTAACAATGTACTACTAATGTATGTTTTCAAATGTGTAAAATTAACGGCATGTTGATATGTTCTTATATACATGTGAACTGTTATTTTAAATGTTAAGAAATACAGTGATATGGTAAAAGTGAAAGTAATGTTAAAAATTTGTTATTCGTGTGACTGTAAAGATTAAATCATGGCGAATATGTGGTAAAGGTTGAATGATGTAGTTAGGCTCTCTGACGCTACACTTTAGAGTTAGCCACTTTTAGAATAGTACCTCAGGGTTTAGAGTTGAAAGTAGGGTGTGTTAAGAGGTCTCGTTATGTTGAATTTTAACACGTTAGTGTTTTGATTGTAGGAGGAAGTGTGGCACACGTAGACAGAAACACATTCGTGTTTGGTGTTTTTTTACAACACATGTCAGAGAGCACGGGGAGAGATAATTAAAATAGTCATGAATGAAATAAGAATGTTAAGAGTTAAGTATATTCTATATGTTATTTGCAATATCATTGTGTAACATTTCATTAAACTAGTTTTCCTTCCAGATCTGTGGAAGGAACCAGAATTGAATAAAGCTCCTGTTTAGATGCAGTACAGATGCAAAAAAGATTGTTGTATATCCTGGGAGCTGCTATTGTAACAAATTTCTTTCTTTTAAATTTTCTAGTTTCTAGAGAAGTTATGTTGTAAAAGATTGGCCTCGCGTTAGTTTCTAGAGCTAAAAGTTTTCAACAAGGTCGTTTTAGACCTCAGTTTCAAACTAATTAACTCTGGCGGGAAGTATGTGAGGATCTTAAGTTTTACTAACGTTTATTTTATTTTAAATCTTTACTATCACTTCTTATTTTCTACTTCCGGCCAGAATTATAAGCGTGAAGGTTTTTATGCAAAGTTTGTCTGGCGAACGCCAAGTACTTAAGTTGTGGCTTTTTGCCAAGCAAGAAAGAGAGGAAGCAGTGAGTTCGAAGCAGGCCGCCTTAGAAGTTACGCAGTTGTTATTTGCCTTCCAGGCCAGAGGTTTTAATCCTCTTGATAAATTAAACGTATTGTAGTGTTCACAGTCTCTGTGCTACATACGCTTCCTGTTATTATAAGGCCAATCTTCCACGTGTATTATTCTAAAGTTAAATTAGAGTTTAGTTTTATTTTTATACTTTTTACGTTAGACCCCGAGTGGCGGGTCATTGTATTCCGAAGTACGGAAGTTATTGTATATAGAGAAAAATAAAGGGTTTTGTATACCCTTCGTCTGTATCCTGTCTACTTACTACAATTAGTGAACATAGCTTTAGTAAGCTCTCTGTTCCTAGTCAGGTCCTTGTATGTTCCCGAAGAAGGTTAGAAGGAACATTGAACCTGATACATGTACCCCCCAAAAATCGTCAAGTTTCGCCAAGGGGTACCCTAAAATATACTTTTACCGAAATTGAGTTGTTTCTTGTTAAAAATTGTCTGAAACCTGCTTGATACTCGAATCGCTGCTGTTAAGGAAGTTACGATGAAGGATGTACCGTGGTAAATATGGCAAGAATGTGGTTGTTAAACTGTTTGTGTGCATAAAAACACATGTAGGTAAACATTTCGAGAATTTTCTTTTCATTTTAAATAAAACTTAGCCTATTTTAAATAATTTTAGTAAATTTTAGAAATAAATCATTGGTTTCAAAACTTTCATAAACTTCATTTAAACTCACTTTAGATGGCAAATCTCTGAAGTAATCAAAAACGCATCTGCGTAATGGACATAAAATTTATCCGGTATAATATGTTGTGATATTGAGAACCAACCTTAATGCAGTAATTGTTACTTAAGATGCATTAAATATACATAAATTGAAGCTTTAATGCATTTTAGCCAAAATTAGTAGTTTGATTTAACCCTCTTTCTTTCACCATTATTTCATCCATCAAAGATAATTACTGAACCGTAGGTGATTATTCTAATGAATTTTGAAAGGTTATTTCGTTTCTATTGCTGATGGCTTTTTCTGCTTAATTTCTGCTTTCTGTAATGCTCCTGGGTATTAAAAGTAAAAAGAAAAAAATTCTCATCTGGAAGTGCGCACTTATATTAGCTTTAAAAATTTTAAATGTATGTTATAGCTTCTTTTGCATATATAAAGTCATCGAAACGATTAGCTGGTTTGACACAAAAACATTGCTAAGAATTTTTCCTAGGCACAGAAATCAGACAAATGTTAATTATGCGTACAGAAACTAATCATACAATTATACCTATTAATTCAGATAGATATTAAAATGTGGCCAAACGATGTGAGGTTTGGTGGATGTGATTTGAATATAGTATTTGAGAAAAGAGACCACTATCTCTTTACATGACCTCTAATCGAAAGATTTCGCATTAGATACCGAAATAACTATGATATCAGATTTCAAGGGTTCTTGAGGCACCGTCGAAAGATAAACAAGAAACTTAAATTCATCATTGATTACCTACACCAAAAAGGCCTCAACCTGTGTCACCCATTCACTCTACTCTCATTATGTGCTTTCAATGATACTATGTCAAACTGTAATCATGAAAACCTAATTAAGAATCACTTAATTTGCAAGAATGTTAGAAAGACTTGGCAATCTTCCTAACATTCCTTTGGACTATTTTATTACCATACCAATATGAATTATCCACTTTTGAACTCTTTAATGAACTTTATTGAATTATTTAATGAACAATATTCTAGAATTATTTATTATTTAGATGTACAAAAGAGAAGCGAACTGTAAACACTTTCACTGAAGCGTGTATAACACCACACCTTTTTTTGAAGACTGTAATTTGAACTGTTTACTGGACCCACAACTAATCTATTTTTTTTATTCCACTGAGATATTATATGAATATAACGAAATCCCAGAATTCTACGAACTGTTTATAATTCCAAATTATAAACTCGATATACCAGTTATTACATGAACTTTACGAACCATACTATACGAAATATTAATTAAAACTATGTTTAAAATAAGGATTTATTTAGGATTCAAAACGCTAAGCTATATAATATCGTGTACAACAATATCCTCTCTTTACGCATAATTGTAACTCATATGTAACTTTATTAATTTCTTGTACGTTTTTTTAAAATTAAAAATAAATTGCAAGTTCGGGCGCCTAAATAGGACAGTTGGTTAGTGTGTTGGGACTTTATCAGTTTTGTCTATGACGCTGTTTTGATGGACCATCCACTTGAAATGAGACAAATATATGCATGTGAAGTTAAGAAGAGAAAAAACAATTCTGAAATTTTTCAGATTTTATATTACGTCCAAAGAAGCTTTTTCTCATTTACACACATGCACGCACACACTTTTCGAGAGCATTTAAGTTAACGTCCCTTTGGGCTAAAAATATTTAAAAACAGCATATCTTTAGAATTTCTGATAGATAATCTAGCACGCGGGAAATAAAAATGTTTTATTCCGTATAGTATTGCCACTGCTCGCTTTGAAACCGTAAAGTTTTTTAACTAAAATTGTTAAAGTTCACAAAATATGAAATAAAGGTAATAAGACAAATTCGAAATTAAAAATTCTCCAGGTGCTCTTATTCAAGTGGAGGACTACGTTATTTAAAATTTAATGGCTCTAGATACCGTTGTTTCTCCATAATGCGAGAAGCATGCTTATACTCATGCAGATTCCTCATTATTTAATTTCTTTAAATATAATACAGGATGATTATATGTGGTAGCAACAATTTGAAAAGTGATTCCACGCTTTTAGTGATTCGGCGCAAAATGCCCTTTCGAGATTTAATAGCCCTCCTGGGTTAACGCCTCTTTGGACTAAAAACTCTGGACTGAGAGGGAAGAAACAACCCAATTTTTGTAGTATTCCTCATTATAGCAAATATGGATTGATACATCATTCTCAGTCTAGTACATAATTTTGCACAGGGCCCCAAATCAGTTTCCGAGCATCTTTGCAGTATTAATTTATTGAACCGAATCTGAGGGAAAATGCGAAGAATACTGAACGTTATAAATTTATTAATAATCTTTAGTACTTATACATAAGGACTATATTAATATAGTTTCATGAATTCGACACCAGTTCGAATGCAATTTCTGGATCAACTTCTCGATAAATAGAGAATAAGTAACTGCTTAAATGTTAAAACGTCTGCTTTGGTTTCTGTTAACGGTAAGAAAGGTGGTTAGGTTAATCGATTAAGACAAAGCAACTGGATGGCTACCTATGGGGAGAGATACCGTCATGGAGGACATTTTGAAGGGAAGTGACTCGTATCCATGTTACACATGGAAAAAACCGCGAAAACTAACCAGGCAGCCAGCCTGTTCATCAGAATTCGATCCCAAAGATGAACTACCAGTGTTCAACGACGTTACCGTTCGGCCGCTAATTGGCTGTTGGTAGGAAAGAAACTTCAGAAATTTCATCGCATTTTAAGATGCACATCACTTCCAAATCAAAAGCATTTGAATACTATGTTTTGAGGTCATAAATTTCACTTTTCCAAAATATTCGGAAATTGTATTGTAATTACCACGCATTTCACTTTCGCGTGCCTTGGAAAATATTGCCAATGCGAGGAAAAAATTCTGTATCTCTGACTTCGCTTCTCAAAATGGCCAGGTCTTAGAGTTTCATCATTCAGCAGAATTTATTTATGAAATTAGAACTTTATTTTCTAAATTTAATGAGTTTGTAAGTGCTCAACGAACTGAAAGACTAGTAAACGAATTTTTTGAGAGTGAACTGTCTATTTTATTTTTAATAACATAGTTTAGTGGTGTAAGTTAAAGCACATTTAATTTATATTAAATCCAGTTGGCTAGTTTTTCCAATATTTAGAACATTATTGTAATTAACCCTCTGAAGGCCAAAACGTCCGAGATTGCGATGCTGTTTTCTTCCCTTCCCTCAAGTTATGCAGCAACAGGTGCACTTCCTTCAAAGGTGTTATATCAAGCTGTTGCAGATAGCTTGTTCTAAAAGGCTAATGGAAGCTTCTTTGTTAGGAAGTAGAATGGATGTCATTTGAAACCTTCACACCTCTTTGTGCGTTAATGGACCGAGATGGGAAAGAAACGGACGGGACGTGTAAAGGATGGTGACGGGCGTTTCGGTATTTTAAGCATACAGATTAACAAAGGCTTCGGTTTTCTAAGGGTTAAGGAAAGATGTTTTTTACGAGCATATCCTATTGAAGGAATTTACGTATTAATGCGAAATTTCTCACCCCGGCTCTTTTTCGTTTTTATATCCGTTTCTGATTGAAATTTAAATAAATATAAATAAGCCAAAGATTTTTCTCATAAATGTGCATTTATTTAAACTGGCATACCTTTTTTAGTTCTGTAATTTAACTTTGAAAGATAACAAAATTTCAATAGTTTCACATCTTATGAGAAAGTATTTTGGTATTTACGTGTTAACGGAGAAGGATTGTTAACTTTGGAGGCAATTTGATGCAAGCAGTTTTTAATCATTTCGGGTGGAAAATGTTTGGCGATCGCTTCTAAAGCAAATTCGAGGGGTTTTTCAACCTGAACTACAACTTTCTGTCGCCACATGAACTCTATTAAATATCACTTCAAATGGTGTCTTGTTATGCCTCTATTTTTCTTGTTCCGTGATTCTGAAAAATTTCATACCTATTCCATATTTTGCGTATAGATTCCGGAATGTGCAAACTGGAACATTGATGGTTAATCGGCAATATATTATACGCTTTGAAAGATTCTAATAGAATTACGTTAATTATTTGGTAGATAACATAGACCTATGATCAAATTATAAACTCTTCTTAAAATTGTGACTTGGAGACGTTCTTAAGGTTAAGTTCTTAGTGATATATAGGGTTGCATACTATTCCCTCTTTTATGGCAAATTTTGGCTTTTTCTCCGTTAACACCTAAGTACCGAGCGGTAAAAGACGCTAAACACTGGTTGTTCGGGTCCGGGGTTCGAGGTTTTGCGAACGGACTGGCTCATGGACGTTTTCGTGGTTTTTCCCCATGTATAATGTGGAAACGAGCCAGTTTCCCTTAAAAAGACCTCCATGGGTCATCCTTTCCTTTCCATGCAGTGCCTAAGGGCGGAGCACGTAATAATAACATCTAAGTATTTCCATATAATTTTTGAGAATGTTGCTTGAAATTTATTTGAGAGTGTCTTTATAAAGCCGGTTTTCTTTCTATGACCCTGCATTTCGTCTTCGTTTAGGAAATCTTTGAAAATTAAAATTATTTACAGCCATTGATGAAACACTTATCCATACTATTATGTTAGCTTCTGAATATATTTTAAGTCATAAAATTGCAGTAGTAGAACGTCATGAATTATGCTTGGCAGAAATAGTAAAAACCTTATTGGTTGTGAAAAATGAGAACCAAATTAAAGATGTTATGAATAATGCATTAATTCAGATATGAATTTAACCTAATTTTAGTAAAGCATGTAAATAGCTAGAAACGTTTTAAGCATTTCACAGCTATAATAATGATTGTGAAAGGTTTAGATAATTTTCTAAGCTATTAAATTCTGAAAGATTAATTTGGCTTTGGAAACTATACTGCGCATAAAAATGCCACCAGAAAAATATTACTGATTACATTAAACCAAAGTAAAGTCGTTTTACATTAATTATGAATGCATGTTAATTTTAAATTTTGTATCATTATAAACTGGATGTTTTTAATACATTTTAAAATTGGTAATATACTTTTTGCTGATAACGAAATGAAAAGAATAATTTTAATTATCTATGGCGAAGGTATATTGCAAAGTCTTTTTTAATAATCTCTAACTTAGATCCGCTCAGTTTGGTCGCAAAGTGTCCTCAAATTAGAGGTTTTACAGTAATAACTGTAACCTCAACTTTAGCATGGGCCAGAAATGTTTTATACTCTGCTTTGGAAATTATGTGGATTAGATGAAATAATAATTCTCACCTTATAAAAGCATGGCAAGGAATGAATAAGAAGATTGAAAACCATTTTTATTCAGCAGTTTCACTGACGGCTAGACTCGTAACAAACTGACTGTCCATGCCTCAGCTAATGCACCCTTCTTAGATATTGAATAGGGAAGAAAAAGCATTTTGCTCTATTTAGTAACTTCTTCCTGCAAAACTGTTGAGGCGTTATATAATATTTTCTTTCTGCGTTCTAAGAGCAAGTACCGATGACATTTTTATGAGACTCTTGGACATTTATTGGGAATAGCTTACAAATAGATGAGGTTTTGATGACTGTTTCCTTAAGCAAACTATCCTTCATGGCCTTGGATTTAAGTACTCTTAGGTATTAGGCTTGTAGCAGTGTAGCATATATAGCGCTGCATAAACCAGCAGGCCGTGTAATCGTTTTTATAAAGCCAGAATAAATCAGGCTCTTAGTACCTTGTCATAAGTTACTAAACTCGTGAAAAACATGATAATTACATTTATTTTATGTTCTGTCGTTTTTAACTATAAGATAGAAAAATCATGAAAATCTTTACAAATACATTTTCACGAAGAAAAAAAAAAGAGGAGGAAGCTTCGTTACTGTTTACATATTTATCCTTTTGGTTTTAGCATCAAATGCAATACAATTAATCCTTCGTACGCTATTTATTATGCATTACATCTTCAAAAACTAAAGGAGAATTAAGAGGGAAAAGTAATGATGGAGAATCTTTGTTTACTCTAAATAACTCAGCAATAATGAGAAGGAGCTCATAATATTGTTGATTACATACAAATCTCACTGCTTTCTGCCGTAAAAATTCGTCTTATAAGCTTATTAGATCGAGTGAATATAAAAAGTTTAGACTAATAAAAATTATGAATTACATTTAGCATAATAAATCTTACTAGAATGTCTTAAGTTATCAGCTTGCAGAAATTGAACAAGGATGATCGAAAGTATATGTGTTAAGGATATGTTAAGTATGTTCTTTAAGGAACTTATCGTAAACCTTATTACATTACTACAAAGAGAAATGATGAAGAAATGAAAAAAATGTAGCTATTGCAAGCTTATAACGTATTTCCTTGTTCCACCTTTTTTAACTAATTTTATGGTCCGAAAATCGAGAGAGGAGAATTATGCGAATAATTTAATTTCGAAAGGACGCAGTTGCAGTAAGAACATAACAAATGAAAAGTAATCATGAATAAACTATCCGTAACTCTCATAATACTATTTTGTTAAAAGAAATCCATATCTCAATAAGAATAAATAAGTAACATTATAATATCTAATTTGATGTTTTCATTTCTACTTCCTAGTAACTGGAATCTTGCCCGTTCTTATTGTTGTTTCTGCTACTCAAATTACGCATAATAATTAAGACGAATATCGACTGACTCAAAGAAAAATAAGGTCAGTGCTAGTAGGCACTTATTCTGATTCACACTGAGTCCCAATGGGAAGGTTCGGGGTGGCTTTCGCAGGAGGTTTGCGAGGCTTTATTTTTGTTAGTAAAATGAAAACATTCATTACGTGGGTGAATTCCTTTTAAAATTTAGGGGAGTGTTTTTATATGAACGCACTGAGGAAAGGGAAAATTACCGTATTTACTCGCGTAACGGTCGCCCTCACGTAATAGTCACACCCCCGTCAAAAGTATACAAAAGATTTCCCCAAATAATAGTAGCACCTAGACTTTAACAATGAAACATTGGCGAAATAAATGCGACTATTACGCGAGTAAATACGACGACAATTAGCGAATATTTTTAAAATCTTCAGAACCTGGCGCTAAAAAGGTGGGAGGAAATACGGTATTCTGAAGTCAGTTAAATTGAATAAAATTTTAGTTACATTATCCTTTCTTTATACAATTTTTAAATTGTGAGCTGGCCGATTGTTTATTTAACTATTTACACACTTGTCCACTGACACGTTAAAGTACATACCTGTTCCGTTTGCTATTTCTGAATTAAAAATGTATGAAATGTACACATATTTGAAGTGAGAAAATTATTTTACTGAGAGTGAAGTTAGTTGTATTTCTAGTAAGACATATTAGACCTTTTCTGTACTAGTTTTTTAAAAATTTCAGTAGCTTAATATATTTGTAGGTAAGCTATTCGGTGTGTTGTTAAATGAATGAATTCGAATTTAAGTTATTGTGTGATTATGTATTTAGAAAGCTTGTTTGCATATAGTTTTTAACTTGTGATACCGAAAGAATATGATTGGATGAATGTCAATGAAGGTTTAGCTTATATCTTATTTTACCGTGAGGTTATTGTTCTGAGTGACGAACTATTCCAGCACAGCAGTGAAGATCTGAAATCACAGAAAAGTGATTAGTGTAGTACGAGTAGAATTAGAATTATAAAATAAACTTAATAATATGAGTTGTTGTTAAGTTTACAAATGCAATAAAATTAAATTAGGAAAAGTTTCGAAACTCTTAAGTAAGAGAAATGAACGTCTAAAAATTAAATACACACCTAAATTATTCATTTGTGATATTGCAAATACACAAAATATTTGTGATATTCAAATGTGATATTGCAAATACGTACTGAAAATTTTCTGTATCCCAGTACAGAAGATTTTTAGTACTGGAGCAGTTTGAATATATTACTAGAGAAAAGGAAGGATGGTAACTATTTAAGATGCAAAATTATTTGGGTCATGTCGAAAGCATTCAGTATGTTCAAAAACATAATATGACATAAAATATTTCAGTCATGTTTTCGCTTCGGCGAACGGGCCCGCCAATCAACTGCGAGTGGCTTCCCAATATGGGTGGCTTGGCCACATCTTTGCCGTGCATCTAAACATCTTACTCACAAAGACGTGCTTGATCGTGGGCACTTTGTTTCAGCACAGCGATGATGTAATAAGGTCATCTTGTCGTGATATGCCAGTGTGAGCGAATTTACGTGTCAGAGATAGGCTGATAGGACGTACTGAAGCGTCTTGGGACCGAATAATTCCAAAGACCGTCATTTGTTGACAGCCAAAATCTACGTCCATCGACAGGTACATTTCTTTCCTTTTCAACTGTTAGTCGTCGGTCTGCTCTTGTTTCAAGATTTAGTGTCAGCAACTAAAGTATAGGTTTTGCTCATGACGCCAAATACTGCTCTGAAGTCTGAGATTGCTGAAATTCCACCCGATAAATAATCAGTTAAATTAGCTTTCTCAAGTTAAGATAGTAACTAACTAAAAGACAATAACTAAAACCGCCTTCTTGCTTTTCAAAAATAAATAATTTTTTTTATCTTCGCCGGTCAGACCATTAGTATTGTAAGTTGTCTGAGCTGTACAAATCTATATATTTCTGTACAAATCTATATATTTCTCATTTCAAATTATATACCTTCAGAAATAATTTCATGCTACTTTATTTATAATTCATTTCTAAATGTTTTATTTTATGGTAAGTGCCAATAAAGATACTGATATCATATCCCAGATTGTAACATTAAAACACGTATCAAATACCGACTTTGAAATAAAAATATCATTTTATGGGAATTTCATCCAAGAAATGATAGGAAGAAATGCGATTATGAAATGATAAGAAATTGCTCCCGCTGTGAATCTTTTTTTGTCAACAATGTAGACGCTTATGCCGAAAGTGAATTATGTTTTGTCTCCTTATTATTTTCTTTTTACTTGAAAAAATTATCGTCTAACAACATTTCCTATCTGTAAACTGCTGAATATCTATCCAAACGATAATTTTCCTCTCTTCAAAAATGACGGAATTCACCTTATACCATATGACTTATTTTTAGAACTGTTATGATAATGAAATTTTCTTTGCGAATTAAAAAGATTTGTCTTGAATAATAAGAAATTCAGTTTTAAATGAGCTGGGGGTTTACACTTCCGGCAATATTTGACGATTTTTATGCTTCAAAATGATTATTATAGTATTTCTTCGCGTATTTACCCTTCCTAACTTTTTAACGCTAAGTTTTGAAAATTAAAAAAAAAAAAAAAAAAAAATGCATAATTTTTTTCCTTCCTCTATCGTACATAATTTTTCTTTCTGATGTCTAGCTTATTAGTAAATTGTATTCGCTGGATTTGTTTCATTCACTGTATTCAGTTTGTATTTGCATTTTTATATTAACATTCAATTCATTATATTTCCCTTGTTTTGTTTATTTGATAGGTATTTTGAGCAGATCCTTCGTTAAGCTACCCAGACGCGGCAGGTGTTATTTCAACATTCGGAACATGTGATTTCATCTTCCTTCTTTTATTTACGTTCCAGCTCAATATAGCCTCATCTATAACTAATATGTTCGATCTTTGGAAATCTTGGTCTTTTGTTTGCTCCCTTTTTCATTCCTCTGATGTTCCTCTTGCGAAATGCCAACAAGACTCATTCATTTGATGTGACGCTAGATCTTTACAATTGAATCTGCGCGATATATCCGTCTAAATTACAGTCAGATAGTGTATTCAGATATTAACATTATGTATTCCTATTGGAATGTAGGTTTCTTTTAAAGAAATAATGTTCTGGGAGTTCCCAGTAGTTTATCCGTGACTACTTTTCATTTTTAATGTTCTTAATATAACTGCGTTCTTCGGAATTAAATTACTCGAAAAATTTTCTTCTCTCGATTTTCGGATTATAAAATTAGTTAAAAAATGATAAAAAAATACTCAAGTAAATACAATATTTTTTATATATTTTTCTTAATATTTTAAGTAATATTTTTCAAATTTGTATCAATTTTGAAGAAATTTAATATTAGTTTTCATAGCGATGGAAACATTAATTTTAAGGTTAGAATTTTTCTAGATATAAAGTCTGAATATAATGCTTTTCCCTTATTTTTGAAAAAATCTTTTGCGAGTCAGTAGTTCATTTGGTTATAATTAAACGTGATGGAATTAGCATCGTGAAAGTTAAATTGTTTCGCTTTGTAAGAAATTATAGAATTTCTTAATACATGCTGTTGTGTTTAATTTTTTTGGTCATCTGGCTAGCAATGGAAGATCTGTGTTTCGAATCCCGACCACCGAAATATTGATTTTTCGAATTTCTTCTTTTCGAAGTCCTAAGGAATCTTAATTGTAGTCCCGAACTTAAAGTATTGTGAATGCTAGCTTATCCTTCCCTGAACTGAACGATTGGACTACATGTTATTCCCCAGTCGTCCTTTGTCGTCGAGAATGCGATGAATTATAGCAGTCTGTGCTTGCGATTGCAAGTTTTTGGCGAATCAGCCAAACGTTGCTCTCACTCACGCTACACATGAAGAACACCACGAAAACTCGTATGCAGCCATCCATTCGCCGAATTCAGAATACCAGTATTCAGATGTCATACTATGGACGTCTATGGACGCTAGTGGGCCGAAGTTAGAGTAGATTTGGCATCCATTCAGATATGATTTGAGTTATTAAAGCTCAGAATACGTAAGTTACCAATTCATGTTCTTAAGAAAACTTTTCTGTTTAGCGAGCTTTATATGGAAGTAAGCAAGTATTCAAGTAAAATATTAAATGTGAAGATATCAAATAATTGTAAATAATTGTTCTTACCATTCTTGTTGTTGCATTGCATATCTTTCATTCATTGCACTGAGTTTTTCTAGCGTAGTTAGTTTATGTGAAAAAATAATAACGTAAGTGTTCTACGATTAATTATAACACATTTTGCATAATTGTAACTTGATTTAGTGGACTTTAAGGAAAAAGAAGTATGACAGTGTTCTGTGGTTTAGTATCGATTTTTCAGTTTTCAAAGAACAAGTAAAATATCAGTAATACATTTAATTGATGTCGAGATTATTTAAGTATCATATATAATTACATATTTTATAAAAGACATTGAATCTGTTGTGGAAGTCTTTGTGATTAAAGTTCATATTACGATTTCTTTCTTCAGGTCTACGTTAAAATTAAATTATTAGTTCAAAGGGGCAATTTGCCCAGAAGGACTATTAATTTCGTTTTTTCATTTATCGTCGATTCACGATAAGCGGTGTTTCACTTTTCAAATTGTTGTCACCAAATATTATCGCTCTGTATTACATTTAAAGGAATTAAATAATGAAGAATCTGCATGAATGTGTGTATGTTTTACGCATTGTGATTAAAAAGGTACCTGGAGCCATCAAAATTTGAATAAAGTAATCTTCCATAGAATATGGGCATGTGGAAATCCTAATTTGAAATTTGTTTCATTATTGATTTCATATTTTGTAAAACTTTAACGAATTTTAGAGTAACACACTCAGCGATTTAAAAGCGAGCAATGGCAACACTCTACAAGGTGAAAAAACTTTTTTATCTACAGCGCGCGGATCTGTGTTTTCGGAAATTCTCAAGATATGATCATTTAAAATTATTTTGCGATATTGCTATTGAACTGAAATTTTTTGTTTAAGTGCGAAGAACATGGTATTTAATAAATAACAGTAACACGCAAAATGTTAAAAAAGTCCCTTGGGACGTAAATTAAAATCTGAAACCGGTCAGATTTTTTTTTTTACTAGTTTTCTGTATTTTTTTCTAAATCTGAGAATTTATCTTTCTAATATTTTAACTTGCCTTAAGAAATCTTTTGTAACTTACTTAAAAACATATAAATACATTCTATCCAGCAACTTAAATGCTAATTAAAATAAACTAACTAGAAGCATAACTCATAAAATTTATAAAAATTACATCCTAATTTTTATAAAACCTGGATTAAGGTTATGATCTGCATTAAGCCCATTTCTGTATACAGCAAGCTTTGCTGAGTACGGATTTGCGGAATGAGATTTCACTTATACATATTAACTTGTTTCCTAGAATTTCGTTCATATATGATCCGGTGTTCATTCCTCAACTTGCTGGATGCTTGCTGATATCAGCTCTGGCTAAAAGTTTCCATTAATTAAATATGAAGCTAAGGAATTCGTACTATTTGCAAAAGTAACTGGCGGCGAACGATTTTCAGATATGGAAGATGAAAGCAGTAAAAGAAGAATTCATCGAGGAATGATAAATGAAGAATGGCTGATCTTATAACACCCGTCGACAGTGAAAGCAATGGTAATAAAGAAAATTAAGCGTCTTTAATTTGAAAGAAATTTAATGAATTGTTAAAAAAAGGTACAGAAAATATCTGATTTTGCAATGGATATTGACCCAAATGAAGAAAGAAGAGGATATTTTATAAAAAGCTTTCAAGAACTCTGAGCTTTTTACCGCGGACCTTTTAAAGAGTTGTATCAGTCTTTGTCTGAACCAAAATCCAGAATTTAAAAGAAAAGTTACGAAATTATAAATAGTAATAAAAATCTGTTCAGTTAACATTTGTTTAGATTTTTCTATTAATTACAAGAATACTTATGCTTGTTTAAATTATGCATGCTTTCTTAATTTGCATGACGCTTGCCTAATGGATAAGGCGTCTGACTTCGAATCAAAAGGTAGCAGGTTTGAGTCCAGTCGCGGACGTAGTGGAATGTTTTGTTTCAGTGGTTAGAAATAGCTAATTCTGAGTTTAAATTGAAACGAGAAATGTTGAATAAATAATTTTTTTTTGCAGAAAGTTTTATTTATTGAAAGCTAATTTCGAGGAATGCGATTTCGCCGTACTCTCTATGTAATAATGACGTAACCCCCACTTTCGCCAAGAGTTTAGTGTCATGTTTTCAATTGTATTATATTGAAAAATACTCACGGTTTCTAATTCACAACAACTAATTTTTATGCATACATAAATTCTTATTTTAATTTCTAGATTACTAGTAAGCCTCCAATTCTCTAGCGAATAACACAACGCCTTATAGTCCCGATTACCAGAATACTAAACATTTAACTGCTCAATGTTGAAGTTAATTCTTCAAGTGCACGGAGAGAATTCAGATTTATTTTTTACTCTGTGGTCTCTCTCAGATTGTTTTTGATTACTGTCATTTTCGAAAACATTACTTAAAAACGTAAAAATTGAGCAGCTGAATGAGTCCAAAGCAATATAGGCTTTTTTTTCTTTTCACCCTTCTTTTGTCTCCGCTATATTTTTCCTTGACCTTTCTGAATAGTATTAACCAGGAATGTTGATGCCACTGCTAACTCTGAGAATAATAACTAAAGTAACAATAAATAATAACTAAAGTAGGCAACTCATGTCTTAAAGCTCATTCATCTGATAATATCTAAAAACTAACATCAAAATAGTTCGCAAAATACAAATCATAAAATGAAGCCATAAATAATAAGGCTTATAACATCCGATTGATTATTACTGATTCTTAAAATTCACTGTTCTAAATGAATAAAATAACACCACAGGTCATATGTGTATGTTTTCTGATCCAAGTATCTTAAAACTTAGGTTTTATTTAAATTGCTTTACAAATCATTGCAGTCCTCAGCTTCATAACAGAGAAAAATTAAATATTTGACATTTTCCAGTCTTTCAGATACTGAAACAGCATTTTTGTGTTAAAATTTCGTATAAACTTTGTGAATAAACATGCCAAAAGAGTAAAATAAAATTAACCGAAACTTTTAATCATTTTGACAACTAAAAGCAGTAACAACTTTTACAGCTGAAAGGTACCGGGAAAAATCAGGATATCTTCATCAATTTATATCATAAATATAAATAGTATAGCGAATATAAGGAAAAAGTATGGCAACACGTAACGCTCTAGAAACGTAAACATTGCTCAGATGAGTGCGTCCACGTTACACTTTTTTTTCTCTTCCCCTTATCTGATACGATTCGCGTTTTTTAGAAAGATTTCTTCTTGCTGGATGGACTAGTGATAGAGCGGCTATATCTGGGAAACACCGGCAATTTTTTCTCTCCTTCTCTTACTGATTAACCTGCTGACTGTATGAAGCTACTCGGTACTACTGGGATTAGCCTATTAAGTTATTAGTCTTTCATGTGCAACGTAAATCCCCGTTCTAAATTCCTTTTCAATACTTCACAAAGACCATTCTCCTTGTAAATTGATAGCCCTATAAGAGATGTTTCTTCTTAATCAAAAAATCTCAAATCAGACGTTTTCTTAGCTAGACCATTAATGTTTTTATGAGGCGATTTCTTCTTCATCAGTGCTCACCAACGGGGCGAGCGGTAAATTTGTTGAACATTGGTAGTTCGGTCCGAGGCTCGAATCACGCGAACCAGCTAGCTGCATAGGCAGTTTCGTGGTTTTCCCCGTGTGTAATGCGTAAACGAGCCAATTTTCCTTAGCAAGTCCTCCACGGAGGCATTCCTTAGCAAGTCTCCCTTAGGCTGATAACGCTCGAGGCTTTACAATAATCACATAAACCAAACCCATCTTCTTCACCATTCATATTAAATCAACTTATGAAAATAAAGTCAGACAAATAATTAATTTTTAAGTAATCTAAAAACTGATAGGCAACTAAAATCTTCGCTTGAAAAGTATAACCTAAAGTTTCGTTAATTCTCTCAGAAAAAATTATTTATTATAGTAATCTATTAAGTATTATAGTTTTAATAAGATTCCAGCAATCATACCGTTCTCTTCTGAGAAAAACATTTAGGCAATTCTGAAGGTCTTACTTTTTCTAATTACGAAACAAGGTAAGTAAGATTTACATATCAAGGAAATCATAACTTCAAAATATATAACTTATATTCATGCATTATTATCTTAAGAATTTAGTTAAGGAATCATTTGTTTCATTAAGTTATTCTAACCAATGAGTAGTAGTCGTAAAGTACAAAAGTAGCTGTTGATAAAATTTTTTTTTTAATACTGGAAACAAACATTCAATAACATAAAAGAATGTTAACCTGATTTGAATTTATGGCAAGAATAAACGCGGCAGAAATGACAATGCAGGCAAGACAGCATAACTATAGTAAAATTAAAAGCGCAGATATTAAAAAGCACTTTTCACTGTCACGTATTTTACAAAATACATGAATCCTAAATTTTTAATCTAAAGCTGTTTTAAATTAACAGCAGTAGTAATAAGCCTTAAAGTAAAATTTCGAAGAAAATTTAAATGATAGATTTAATTTATTTCGAGATTTACAAAGTGAGAATAATCTTTACTGAGAAATTCTAAATATTAAAAACTTATAATAAACGCAGAATTGTCCGAGTTCTTCGTTAATAACATACACGAGGGAATTAACTGTCTATTCATTTTATGCAATAATTAAGTTAGATATTCCGAGAGAGGAAAAAAAGAATTGACCTTCATTTCACGCTTTTCATTCTTCTGTTAAATAAGTAGTCGTTAACGCCTTTCATCGTCTTTTTCTGTTTCGGCTTCTGACGTTTGGTTAATTAGTTATGCATCAAAAGGCATTAAAATGGCTGTTTTAATGTTACGTAACTCATTGTTGCTGTGTTAAATCCCTTTGATGAAGCCAGATGACTGCAACGATCCAGGATGAATTATTTGACTTCAGTTTGAAATTTGTTTTCAACTTTCTTTTGCAAAACAGTAAAAAAAATATTTTACTTTAGAAATTCCGAGGATCTATTCATTATTTTTTCTTCCACCTTTGTTTCAATAAAATACGGACTGTTTTACGAAATAAGATGTAGTCTAAGCGTAATTTTGAATTAGATATGAAGTAAATATATGCTTATTTGCCTATTTTGTAAAACAAAATTAAAAAAAAACGTCGTATAGAATTTTCCGAAGAAATCAAATTGGATGTATGTCAGATTTAACTATTAATATAAACAGATTTTAGCATCGTTGATTTCAGCTGCGCAAATTTGATGCTCTTTGCAGTTGCCAGAAACTGTCACAAATACATGTGCATGCTTTCGCGTTGTAAGTGATCAGCTCATCCAGCTAGCTAGTGCAAAATCCGTGGTTCGGAAGAGTGCAGTTGATTTTTGTCTGCGAAAAACCTGGTAATCTCTACAATAAGGTCAGAATTAAAAAATGAAATTTGATTGAACGAGGTCTCGTGCGTCTCCCAATCGCTCTTCACATTGAAGAAGTAAGAAATTATCGCATTTCTCTGTGCGTGATATGGCTGCTTTGGTAGTTCAGCTTTTGTTGGTCATTCAATACCTACTTTCCTGCACGTGAATTGGTGGCTTTATTGTTAAGCTATATCTAGCTATTCAGCAGACTAGACAGTATAGTGGTTAGCGACATTGACTGTCATTCCGATGGACCTAGATTTGAATCCCAGAAAAGCCATGGATGTTTGTGAGAGTATAGTTTCAATGTGGCGAGGGTGAAATATTTGGCGATCCGAATGTCTACTCAAGAAATTCGTGGTAAGGAAAGAGGGATGGGAGATCCTCGGACCGCCTCTCAGGGGGTGTTCTCTATCAAAATTGAGGCGAAACAGCGCACTAGTACAGCGGGGCTATACGATTAATGGTGATATTCTGCTTTCCCGCCCACTTCTACCTACATCTGGCTATTCGGATCCCGATGAAGGAATAGCTGAGTTTTCGAGTTTCTTCCTTCGGAAAAGTTTAATCTTTGCATCACTGAATAGAAATCCGGTCCACAATTGCTGATTTTAACTAACATATTCAGGCAACGGAAATAAATCTGCGCACTCTTTGTAATATCAGTGTACTGCGGATAAAAGGAATAAAAAGCTGGTTTTACCTATACTGAATTTCACTGCTATTTATATATTGAAGTTTTATGGTGAAAAATAATATCAGTACTTAAGTATTACCTCAACTACCTTGGCGCAGTTTAGGGTGTGTATGTGTGTGTATGTGATTATGGCAAAGCCTCGAGGACTATCTGCCTAAGAGAAGGGATGCCTTTGTGGAGGACTTTCTAAGGGAAACTGGCTCGTATACACGTTACAAATGGGGAAAACCACGAAAACGCCCATGCAGCTAGCCCGTTCGCGGGATTCGAACCTCGGACCGAACTACCAGTGTTCAGCGACTTTACCACTCGGCCGCTGGTGGGCGGCGCAGTTTAGGGAGTTTTATGGAAGAAAAAGAACAATTGCTCTTATTGTAAAAACTTATATATTACTTACATTACACATTATTACATATATATTCTTTATTCAGAGAACAATCAGTAAACCTATTTACTGACGGGCTTTTGTTTTTGTTGTGGTGAAAATTTCGTAGCGTGTGTGTGTGTGTGTGTGTGTGATTATGGCAAAGCCTCGAGGGCTATCTGCCTAAAGGGAGGGATGCCTTTCGTGGAGGACTTTCTAAGGGAAACTGGCTCGTATACACGTTACACATGGGGAAAACCAGAAAATTTCGTAGCGATCTCTTTGAAGAAGAATTCGAATCATTGTTTCGTTAGCGATTTAGAATATTGTATTTCTGTATATTTAAAATATTGTATTTCTGCAGAAATTTTACCTCATTTTTTTTTTCTATTATAGGAAAATCCTACAAGCGTAAATTTTAAAATCCTATTTAAGACAAAAATAATCATAATTTTTCTATAGAAGCCGTCGAAACTTGAAATACAACAAAAAGAACGCATACGTAAATGACAATACTGGGAACTGAATTAGTCATTCGCATGGTTGCTTGAATAATTATTATGCTCATAGTTACCAGAGTTTGGTGTATTCTGAAGCTTTGGCGTTTTCTTCTAATGTAGTTGCGATAATACATTACAAGTACCAGAATTTCTTGTGTCAGTCTAAATAGTGAATAATGAACGACTGAAAACTGTATGCAGAGTATGACTTTAGGTTTTTGAAAATGTTTGAATGAAATTTATGAGGAAGCTAAAAACAATGTTCGGGTGGTTTCTTCAGTGGAAAGCTGTAAGTATTACGTAATTCACAAGTTGTCTATTCTACTTAGCTCAGACCTTCTAGTCCAGCAACTGAATTTAAATTAACTACTAGGAATAATAAAATACTGGTTGCTATTAAAAATAATAAATTTTATTTTTCTCTAAAAATGCTTTAAGCATAAAAAGGTACTTGTCACATAGATATGACTTTTTAACATAAGACTCTAAACCTAATTGTGACACTAAACGTAATTGTGACAAATTACTAGCAAATTTGATTTTCTCCTCAATCTGGCTCCTTTCTTATTTTATTAAGTCATGTGGTTCCCCTATCAGTTCTTTTAATATAATATTTTAATTTCTCTTTATACATATTCTGGGCAAAACATATCACGATGATGCCCTTGGTACCTAATCTGCAAGTCTCCTTTAAAATTTGTTATGCAAATTTTAAGTATTTTAAAAAAAAAATATAGGTGATTACCGAATACCTGTATTTAAAATAATTAGGGCAGTTAAAACTCTCAGTACTTTTTTCTATTAAAATAAAATTTTATGTTTGTAAAATGTGAACTTTGTAATAAATTTTAGATAATTAAGATTTTGCATAAAAACATATAAATGAGTATTTTTAAAGAAGCTTACAAAACTGGCTTATTCTTTTACTTCTCTCTTTACATAATCGCTTTCAACAAAATCAATCTAATTAACTTTCCTAACTTTATTAGGTTGCATATAACTAACTTTCCGCAGGTTCAGGATCTTCGACCTAGACCAGTACTTTCGAGAAATTCTGACATATTATATATATAACCGCTAGTATAAATACTGAGTTCGTGCCATTTTTCGTCAGACTGCTTTTCTGCTACCGCTGCTACAAGACCTTGCTGCTACTCATCCCATCATTTTCTTCCCTTTGTTAGAACAGTTATGACGTAGAAAGTCTAAATTTAAGTTTAATTAGTTTAAATCATTATTGAATATGTCATTTGGAGAATTTCATCTAAAGGAAAATTTATCTCCAGCGAGAATTGAATAAAGATGTGGAATCTAAACTAAATCCTTCTTTGTCGTCAATTTTCAGCCTTCTATTCAGCCACAACAACGCTCGGACTCTGATGTAGTTATATCCTTAAGCTTTGTCATACCTGTGGTTGCCTGCCAAAATATTACATATATGTATACTTATATATGCATACATATGTACATATATGTGTATATTATATACAGGGTGTTTCATAGATCATGGGACAAACTTGGGGTGGTGGAGCGTACTAAAACATGCATTTTTTGTGTAGGAATGAAGGGTCTAAAGTGATGGGTTAAGGCAGGAACGCAAAAAAACGACACGAGAGGAAAATGTGTTTATGTACGAAATCAACGCAAAGTACTACTTCTTTGTAGCAATACAGTATTCACAATAAATGTTCAAAATTGCGACCACCAGCAGTAATACATGCTTGGTAACGTCGCAGAAGGGATTGACAAATATTTTGAAAAACAACAGGCATTTCACGCACGCTTGAAGCCGCAACGAGGTCCTCCAGTGAGTCAACGGGAGTCTCGTAAATGATGCTCTTCAGATAACTCCATTAAAAATAATCCAAGCTGGATAAATCTTGCGAACGGTGTGGCCATCGAACGGGTCCACCACGGTCAATCCATCGGCCCGGAAATGTCCCATCCAAGTAATTGTGGATCCGCACGTGGTAATGGCATGGGGCACCATCATACTGGAACCACATGCGATCACGAACAACAGCCGGAACATCCTGCAGCAATTCCGGTAGCACCTCTACAGAAAAATATGATAACGTGCAGGTAAGAGGTATGGGCGTATGAGTTAGTCGTTAACAATACCCGCCCACACATTCACGGAGAAACCGATTTGGAATGCATGTGGACGTGTGGATTATGAGTTGCTCACACGTGCATGTTGTGGCTATTAAAGATGCCGTCCTGTGAGAAAGTTGCCTCGTCCGTGAATAGCACATCCGATGGGAAATCCGCCTGCGCCGCACACTGCTGCAAGAACCAATGACAGAAATGAACTCGAAGAGGGTAATCTGTCTCTTGCAAGGCTTGGACTCTCTGCAAATGGTATGGGTGCAAACCATTCTCATGCAATACTCTCCAAGCGGTGGAATGACTCAGCTGCAGACGACGTGCAATAGCTTTTGTACTTGTCTGAGGTGATTCATGCACAATGTTCAAGATGGATTCTTCAATGCGAGGTTGTCGTGCACTTCTTCTTCCACTCCTAGTGTCAGAAGTGGCATCAAATGACCCGTTTTCACACAGAGACGGATGCAACCTCTCGAACATTGTGTGCTTCGGCATACGCCTCTTCGGAAATCGTTCCTGGTACAACCAAAGCGCTGCTCTGCCGTTCCCAGTAGCAGCACCATACATGAGATGCATGTCAGCTTTTTCCCTGTGCGTAAACTCACCCATTACGCTCGAAATCAGAGTTGCGAATGATCATCTGATGCATTAGATCGTGGTTTAGCTGGCTCAGTACCGCCCTCTACCGCTGCATTGCCAGCCAATCACAGCTGTAGTTCCTATTACTGTTAGTGTTCCCGTTTTTGAACATTTATTGTGAATTCTGTATTGCTGCAAAGAAGCACTTTACGTTGAATTTTGTACATAAACACATTTTCCTGTTGTGTCGTTTTTTTGCGTTCCTGCCTTAACCCGTCACTTTAGACCCTTCATTCCTATACAAAAAATGCATGTTTTAGTACGCTCCACCACCCCTCCAAGTTTGTCCCATGATCTATGAAACACCCTGAATATATACATATATATGTATACATTGGTGAAGTCATAGCCTAAAACATTCTGTAAAGGAGAACATGAACAAAACAAAATTGTATAAAAAATGTAGTAAAAACATTAAAATATAATTGAAAGTACTCAGAAAAATTGCTAAGATTTATGATGATCGGCGGAAAAATGTTAGTAATCTCCCTTAAGTGTTTTGAAGTGTGTTTTAAACTTTAAAACTGGTCGATTAATGAGTTCCGAATATATTTTTGGTTCCTCTGGACCATTTGAGACTTAAAATCGTAACAATGCTTAATATTAACCCTTAAAACTTGTCTCAAATGATTTCATATCAATTCTCTACATGCATTCGTATTCAGAGAAAATAAAAATACACTGCATACAGCAAATCATAAAACCCTGAGCAAAAGGAATACAATACCAAAATTACTGCAAAAACTCAAAAGAACAAAATTACTATTCAGATGGTAGAAAACTACTAAAATAAGTAAAAATGAAAACGTAATGAATTAATAGGCAACACTATTGTGTCCAGGTCTTAATTACAAAAATAACAGGGCGGTCTCGAATATGTTAAGGCAATTACTTTTTTTTAATAGACAAGCAACCCTATAAAGCAAAAATATTTAAAACCTAATTGTGAACAAACAGTACAACAAAAAATAGAAAAAGTAAACTTACGTCAGCATCTCGTAGTACCTCAAAAGGCGCAGACACCCGAAAAATATTTCTCTCTCTCTATATATATATATATATAGAGAGAGAGAGAGAGAGAGAGAAAGAGAGAGAGTGTACCGTAAATGCTGCGACAAACTTCTAGGGCAGGTAGGGCACGTTATAAGGATTAAGATTTGTATAGGAACCCATGCCCGGAAATTCTAGAAGTAAGTAATCGCAGAGGTAGAAGATGGGAAAAGAAATAATAGTGATTAATTTGGAAACGTTTATTGGACATGAATACGAATGGCGTACGACAGCTTGAATGTTACAAGAGGTGCTCGAAGTTTGCACCATCAGACGCCAAACACGCCTTACACTGAGGAACAATTTATTGCCTGACGTGTTCACCAGGAGTTTCTTTGATTGTAACAGCTGCGCAGGTGAGTCTTGCCACGAGATCTATTTCAGACACAACAGGATGGTGAAACACTACACTTTTGATGGCTTTCCACAAAACGAAATCAAGGCTGGATAAATCCGGTTGGAGAGGGGGCAGGTGACAGGTGACGGAGGACGAGGGCGCCTGATGTTTAACATAGGTAAACAGGCATATGCCCCGCGTCCTCCATTATCTAGTGGCAACAACTCCCTGGAGCCTCATCAGGCTGCCTCGGGTGTATATTTGAATCTTAATGAGAAAGTTAGATGGCCATACAAGGGCGGTTGACATAGTCTACATTACGAGTGATGTGTATGACATTTGAAAGTTTTAGGATTACAGTGGTTATAGGAAATAAAAAAAGGGGGGCATAATAATGTAAGACATAATACACATAACAACATTGAATAACATTTAGACCATACAGTACACATAAAAACACTTAAAATACACAGAACATACTCCCAGACTACTAAGTAGAGTACTAATAATGCATTCATGTGATGCTGTTAGAACATATAATGCTGGGCAGATGTAATACTATGTGATATATAAAAACGTGTAATAAAACTGGTAAGATCACAGGATGCAGAGCAGAGATAAAGCTGTGATACTAGTGAAAACACATGGTGCAAGCCAGATATAAAGCACGCGTGTAACATTGCCAGATATAAAGCACGCGTGTATACTAATTAAAACACATGATGCAGGGCAGTTTTAAGACAGATAATAACATAAGTTGCAAATAATTATTAGCGATGAACTTTTGGTTTACATATGAAACAGATGGTAGTATATGAGTAATAATACTTATGGGGAGACAATTCATAGTGCATGAACCTAGGCTAACACATGATAGGAGTACATGATGCAGAGCAAATATGTTAATAGTATATACACATTATACAGAGCAAATATAGAGCTAAATAAAAGACATGATTCAGGGCAACTATAATACTGTATAAAAACACATGACTTTGGGCAGAGATGATGCTATTTAAAAGCACATGATGCAGGACAGAGATAATACTAATGAGAAACACATGATGCAAGCATGAATATGATACACATGGTACAGGGCATATGTTATACTAATAGAAACTCATGATGCAAAGCAGATATAATACAAATAGGAGCATGTGATACAAATAAATATTAGGGTAAACATTTGGTGTTAAGAACATATGATAGTATGTGTGTAGTAATATTTTAATGAGACAACTCATAGTGCAGGTGCCTAGGCGAACACATGATAGAAACACTTTATGCAGAGCAGGTATGATGCTGGTATATACACATGATGCAGAGCAAATATATAGCTAATTAAAAAACGTGACATAGGGCAGATATAATACTAATAGAGATACATGAAAATACATTATGCAGTGCAGTTTAAGTTCTAATGAACACGTATGATGCAGATCAGATATGAGGAAAAAAAAAAAAAAAAGGCCACATGCCGCTGAGCAGGTATAGTACGATTAAAATCATTTGATGCAGGACAGATATGATACTAATGAATATACATGATGCAGAACAGATAAATAGCTTATAGGCTCATATGGTACAGAGCATATGTTGTACTAATAGGAACGCATGATGTAAAGTAGATGTAATACAAATGAAAATATTTAATGCAGATAAATATTTGGGGTAAACAGTTGGTGTTTCACATAATGCATATGATAGTATATGTGTAAAAAAAAAAACTTAGGATTAGACAACTCATAGTGCACGAACTTAGGCTGTCATACGATTGAAACACATAATGCAGTGCAAATATGATATTAATGTATATACATGATGCAGAACAAATATAGAGCTAATTAAATGACATGGTGCTGAGTAGATGCAGTACAGGTGAAGAACGAGTAAAAACACTTGGTACAAAGTAATTATGATGCCAATAAATACACATGGTGCAGAGCTGATATGATACTAATAGCAAAGCAGATATAATACGAATAAAACACATTGTGCAAATAAATATTAAGGTAGACAAAGATACATATGATAGTATATGAGTAATAAGTGCTAATAGAAACATATGATACATAGAGCTGATATGATGCTAATAGGAAGACATGCTGCAGAGTAGTTATAATACTGACAAAAGCACATAATACTGTGCTTGTATAGAACTAATAAGGACACATGACAGCGTTAAAGTTCATTAAATATTTGCTATTGTGCAAGAGTTCTCAAACCAGTTTAAGTTCTGTTTAGGTATAAGATATAAGGTATGCGTGTGTAAATTGTAGTTTCCTGGATAAATGCAGTGGAAAACCTTATGTTGATTAAATGGGCTGGCATATATCCTGACCTAGTGCCGCGATAAATTTTATAATTTTACATATTGCATTAATGCTTCCCTTGTGCTTAATTATCAGTCGGTGGTAGGCAGTTATGTTGCTCGTGGGCATGAAAAGATGCATGGTATCTGTCAGAGGGCACTTGAATAGGTAGTGGTCTGGCGTTCCGTCTTCTCCACAGACACAGATGTCTGTATTTGATATCCCATGTCGATGAAAATAAGACGGGAACGGCCCGTGACCTGTTATGTAGTTTACTAAAGGAGCAATGGCGATAAGGCGGTCAGTTGATACCTTTGAAATACGCTCATAGGTGCGCCTCTCTGTTTCCGCATTAGTCCATTCTTCTTGCCATTGTCGTATTGCTTGTCCCTGCAAATGGCGCTTTAGATAGGATGGTGGGGCAGGAATATTTATTTCTTGTGCTTCGAGATTGCTTGCAGCATCCTTAGCCAAACGGTCAGCTGCTTCATTTCCCTGGTTGCCATCGTGGGCTTTGTCCCAGACCATGGTAATTTTAGTGTGACGAATATGCTGCAGGATGTCTTGCAAGTTAATGATGCTCGGCGATACATGGTGTTGATTCTCTATTGCATTTATTGCTGAAAGGCTGTCCGTGTATATGGTAGCTGCCTGTATATTGTTGTTGAGTGTATGCTGTACCGCTGCTGTGAGAGCAGTAACTTCCGCCTGAAAGACGCTGTTTTCCGGTTTCAGATGTCCTTTTCATGTGTATTCGATGTTGGAACCGTCATAGTGTATAAAGGCACTACCTACTCCAAGTTCATGCTTCGAGCCATCCGTGTATATCTTCGTGAGGGTGTCTCGATGAAGGCAGTTGGATTTAACTGTGCGTATGCCTGTCCCTTTTATTGAGGGATGTGTACGCAATACGTCGACCCGATGCTCATATTGGACTGGGCTATAGGTAGTGTTTCCAAATGTCGCATCTCGGCGCAAGTGGATCAGTTGGGCATATGCAGATTCCATTAAGGCTTTGATATGCAGTGGTATGATACCAGCTAGTACCTGTGCTGCATTTGTGGCTGTAGTTCGATATGCTTTGCATAGGTTTATCGCAAAAGGTCTTTGCAAGGCTGATAGTTGACGGATTTTCCTAGCTCCCATTGGGTTTGCCCAGATTGGGGCTGCATATAATGCGATTTTCTCTGCAACTGTGAGATATAACAGTTTCGGAAAATGGGGGCTCTGACCCCAATTCTTGCCCTGAAATTGGCGCGCTGTTCTCGCTATTCGAGATGTTTTAACCCGAAGGTCTTGTATATGAGGAATAAAGGTTAGACCGGAGTCCCATGTTACTCCTAGATATTTAAGATTTTTAACGAACTTAATATTTCTACCGTTTAATTTAATACAGGGCCGTCGTGTTGGATTTGTTCCTGGCCTTGGAATGATCAACGCTGTTGACTTTTCTGTTGATATTTGAAGCTTAAGTCGAGTGCAGTAGTCAGCAAAATGTGTGCAGACTTCTGTGCCGTTTTTCTCTAGTTCGTTGCGTGTGCGTCCTCGCACCAGGAGTGCAGCATCATCTGCGTAGGCGACAAATCGCGTGTGTGCGGGCCAGTCTGCAGCGAGCACTTCGTTAAATGTGATGTTCCATAGGAGGGGCCCCGCGCAAGAGCCTTGCGGGCAACCTCTCACTTGGGCTTTGGATGAAACACCTGCATCGTGGGACATTATTAACATACGATCTTGTAAGTAGCTTGTGATTGTTAGATAAAGGTTGATCGGGCATTTTGCATTGCGTAAAGCTTGTTTGATTGCTGGCCACCACAGAGTATCAAATGCGCTGGCCAGGTCAATCGAAAGGAAAGCCGTATGCATATTATCATTTCTATTCTTCTGGATGCAATCCTTGATTGTTGAAAGGGCTTGAACGGTGGAAGATCCTATGCGGAAACCGACAGGGAACTCGTCCGCCACGCCCAAGCCATCGATGCAGGAATGATCTGTTCAAATGGCTACGAGCATCCAGTCCAAAATTAGAAGGGGCCCCATCATGTTGGAATCACATTTTGCGCCTCATATTTGGTGGAACATCGTTTCAAGCAAATCGGGAAGAAGTTGCTGCAGAAAGATCAAATAATTGGCGACTTTCAAATGGTCCATCGGTGTCAGGAATGTTTGACGTTTGATGGTGGAAGCTTCGAGCATCTGTTGTAACATTCAAGCTATCCTACACCATTTGTATTCATGTCCAATGAATGTTTCAAATTAATCCCTCTTGCTTCTTTTCCCATCTTCTACATGTGATACCACTTACCCCTGATATTTCCGGGTATAAGTTCCTATGCAATTCTTAATCCTTATGATGTGCCCTACCTCCCCTGGAAGTTTGTCGCAACATTTGCGGTACACCTTGTATATATACATAACACAAATATATACACACACACATATATATAATACGTGTGTGTGTATGTAGGACTTTTTTTAGCTTTCATTCGTATTGGTAGGAACTTAATACTAGAAGTCGAAAGTAATGTTTTAGACATCACGTCATAATTGATCATATTTGACTAACTATAAAATCGGTGGAGGTGCGTACAATAATGCCAATGAAATATTAACATAATATTAAGAACAGTAGAATTTGTAACATATCGAAGGCATATTTGAGAATGATTAAATTTAATTCTTTTAAATTTCTGTTTGCCAATTTTGGTATAACAACTATTGTAATGTCCGATACTTTCCTCCCTTTTGTGTTCGAGGGAAAAACTAGACAGCTTCCTCTGGCGACTGACTGCCGCAGGAAATGATTCATTGAAATGATTGGACAGCGACTGGATGACTGGACAATTACCATAGGACAATTACCATAGGGCGTGCGCTCATCGAATTTATATGCCGGAGCTGCGAGGTATGCTGCAGACGTGCACCTTTGCCCTATTTAACAGACATTTTCAGTTTCATTATACATATATACATATATACATAATTAAATATTAAATTATTTTTAATTAAATAAATAATTTGTGAACAAGAAGTGCCTCCTCAGATTACAGCCTTGATAAAAACAACAAAAAGAAAAGAAATCCATCCCAGCTATCATTGTTAGCAGTCCCCCTGCTATAGGCTCAGTCATGTTTAATGAAGAATGGTACATAGTAGCTAAAAATAATATTTTATATTCTATGACATAATGCTAAAAACAGTGTAAATTGTGTTTTAATATTCATTTATTAATGAAAAGTTTAAAGAATGAATAAAATTAAGCTGCTCGTCCAAATTACGTGCGATATCTGACGTAATGCGAAAAAACGTGCAAGACATTACACATGTTTATTATTAAAATTTGAGCAAAAATTTGAAACCACAACTGTAAAGAACTGCTGCATTTTCCCGTGTATACTCTTCAAGTATAAATGGTTAACGTGTCCATCTGGCAATTGGAAAGCTCTTGGCTCGAATTCTGAACAAAATGCAATTAATCTTCATGTTTTCTACTTCAAAGGAAACTAAACTGATAGTTTTCTATATAAGTATAGTCATTATAATAAGAATACGGTGAGGAGTGAATCTGGGAAATAGGAGCGTTAAATTATAGCTGGAAAAAGGAACATTATATTATCTCCCACATTTTCCTCATTAGCTACTGTATAAACACTTGCTTCGCTAACAAAAATTACCTTTCCAGAACAAAATATGAATCTTTTTTTTTTTTTTTTTTTTTGATTAAGATAAGCAGATTAGGACTCAGATTAAGATAAGCAAAATTAATTTTAAATTTCTATAAAGATGTTTCTTTTCTTTGTTTTTCTCATTTGTCTCGCAATTTATTTTTAACAATACGAGATTTATTTTTAACAATACGAGATTAAGCATTTTATTAATTACTTTTCATTTCTGCTGAGCTATGGAAATGCTTTTCTATTCTTTTATAATTAGTAATTTATTTATGTGATGTATTTAACGGAATGAGATGCCTTATTAGCATGTGAAAATGAATTTTGTGGCTAAACTTCTGCATCTTTAGAATTTGATGAACAAATGTTCGTATAGAATAAGTGAACGTATTCCTTTGTTTTAACGGGCCCACCAGCAGCCTAGCGGTAAAGTCGCTGAACACTGGCAGTTCGGTTCGAGGTTCGAATCCCGCGAACGGGCTGGCTGCATGGGTGTTTTCGTGGTTTTCCTCATGTGTAACGTGTATACGAGCCAGTCCTCCACGAAGGCATCCCTCCATTTAGGCAAATAGCCCTCGTACTTAAATTTGCCGTAATTAAATAACCTAACCTTTGTTTTAACTATCATCAAAATTTAATCAGCCTTTTAAATTTTAACTTGTATCTATTGCAAAAACTGAACTCTTATCTCAAATATTCTGAAAATTTACTCCAAATTCTTCATGAACACAACTTAATTTATTAATTATTTATAATTTTTCATACTTGCATTATGGTAGTTCATCATTTTTTTATTCATCAATGTTTTCCCAAAAGAGAAAAAGAAACGGAAATGATAAAACGTATTTCTGAATAAAGCTTCTATTATTATAAACTCATTTATGTTTACCTCCTGAGTGGCATGACGGCTTTAACCGATAATGCGATTCTTTGTCTTCTGGTGTACATATTAGTTCATAATTTTGAATATTTGTCTTTTTTTTTTTACTTTCGTTATTGATGCAAATAACATTTTAATGAATGGAAGTTTCTGAAAACATAGACAAAATTAAGTAATTTCGCTAAATTAGGAAATAAATGCTGTTTAAATATAGGTCTCCGTGAGCAGATCCCCAAACCCATGCCACTCAAAGGGTTAAGAAACTAAATCTCGAAGAATATCCTTTGACAGGAAAAATACAAGAAAAACATTTGTGTAGAATAAAAGTGTTTTACACATAGATTACATTTATAAGTAGCTGCATTGAATAGTATATTTTTTTGCGTAAGTGTCTGAATACAGTGGTTATATCATTTTCGATATACCGTCGTTTTAAGTGTTCCTGTTAGCGTCTTTAGATTATCTGTTATTAAGCGCTTAAGATGAATTCGATAATAATGGAAAATCTAAAAATCAGTTGTTCAAGGTTATTAATGAAATTAATTGCCCTTTAAGATAAAGAGTTATTAGTAATTTGTTTCGTTCTCTATCAATTTCGAAAATTGAAATGATCCAGAAAAAACTATTCCATTTAGTTTAAGGAGACGATTAAAGTTTAGTTATTCTCACTGCGAAATATTCTAATTTATAAGCAGGATCGGCATGAATTGAGTAATATTATTATTCTGAGTATCGGGTTACGAAATATGCTAAGGGATATATATATATATATATACATCGGTTTATTAGCTGGAGCTATGCTATGGGTCTGTACTGGGTAGACAAGCTGTACCATGCATGACTTTCTTCTTTCGCTACGCATTTTCGGTTGCTCTGAAAGCTTCTGAAGTTATCAGGACAAATACGATTAAGTTTCAATACCGCATTAATAGCTAGTTAACGTGATTGAGAAATAGGGTCATATATGATAAAGTGGATATGTCTAAGAATACATATTTGTTTCGAAATGGTTGGTGTAAGTAGAGATAACTAATCATGTTTCAAGTACTGTTACCAGACAATATTTCAACAGTGACTTCTTATGGAATAGAAATCTGTTGAAAACTTGTTTGTCTCTATCAGTATTGCTTCAGTAAACATTTTGTATGTTTCATTCTATGTGCAAAACATCCTGGTACCTGCACCACCTTTTGTGGAAGTTTTAACGCCATATTTTAGGCAGGCCAAGCCTACCCACATACTGCTCATATTTTGCGGGACTGTCAACAGTATGTCGATCAGCATCTGTAGCCACCCAGAACTCCAAATTTATTGTTAACGAAATAGATTTAAATAATAGTAGGACATCAGAATACTCTTTTCTCGTGAAAGATGCTATGAAACATACGAAATGTCCTGTTGTTTAGTATCCTTTTTTAGTAAATTTCTAAACCTTGATAGCATTAAGGTTCAGAAAATGTGATAAAATTATTGATATTTAAGGTAAACTAATATTTTTACGAAAATATATATTTATACAGGTTACTTCAAGAGAAAACCATCATGCAAAGTGTAACTTTTATTAATGTTTAATTGATGAAAGAAATATACAAACTATCTCGAATACAAACAATAAAAGCTATTTTAAGAAAATAAATATGAAATAAAGACCTCTGCTAACTATTGTAGTTATATTAATTGAAATTAAAATGGGAAAATCCACTTGTAGCATTTAACGTACTTAAAACAATTTGTTCTATTAACTTAATTAATATTTTGATAACTTTTTATAAATTTCGAGTCGCCTTTCTCATTACTAGGTTGCATATTTGTAGGATTTTATGTTAATTAAGCAGTTATTATTATTTGAAGCTTTATTTCCTTCGCAGTTCTCGCCAGAAAGAAAATCAGTTATTGCGTATTTAAGTAGAAGGTTGGAATGTTTTAAAGCAGTTACGTATATTATTATTCTGAGTATCGGGTTACCATGGTTAGATGGTGGTAACCATCTCTGCCAAAGTTTTAGTACGGCTGTAGTCACTTTGCTAGGCGACTTTAAATACTCGCTGTTAACTAGTCGAGCCAGTTTATGCAATCTATTTTGTGCGGTCTCCGATTATGTTAATTGAATTTAACTTCAGCTTATGTTATTTTAAATACCCGCAAGTAGCCAAGTTATATTCTATAGAACAAGGAGTGTTTTCTATTAATTTAAAGAGTTTATTAAAGATATTATTTTAACAAATCGGTCACCTTAATTCAGACTAAAGAAATAATGCTTCTACGTCTAGTAGGGTCTGAAGGACAATAAGATAAGGTTCTGTACAAGTCATATACTAAATATTTAGCAAAATATTCTAACATTTTCATACAGACTTGCTTAAAAGATGCACATTTTATTTCTATTTAATCGAGGCCTTCAAATCCTTTTAGTTAATATTTCTTGTTACATAAGTAGTTAATATTTCTTGTTATATAAGACACAATGCTTCCTTCTGCTTCTTAAAGATTTAAAATAATATTATGAACTATTTCTATAGCTATATTTAGAAAGCTATAAGCTATAAGTGATTAGAAAGCTATAAGTGATTTGTTTGAAATGTACTTTTGTAGTATTAAGATTCTCTAAACAATTTTCATCGACAGTTACTTTCTTGGACCGATTTTGCATTCGATTTGAAAAATATCACCAGTTCTGTTGCTTTTTTGCATTTACATTTGAATAGTATTCCCTCTTATTTATTTTAAGTAACTTGCAAGATTCTGATACTAGGTTTCTTTCGTAAACTTGTACTGCTCCGTATTTTCTTAAGCTTTAGCAAATTCTTCCGTCTTCAAATAAGGATTGTGTTTACGCCTTTCAAACGTGCGAAAATAAAAACTGGAAGCTTCAAGATATATGTTTAGTTACTTTAAAATATACTAAACAAATCGAGCTTTGAATCTTTATTCTCATGTATATCTTTAAAGTTTTGAATGTTTTATTGTTATACATATTCCTTTCAAGCTTTGAATATTTTAGTTTCGTGTACATTTACCAAATATCTCTTCGAAATTAGCTCTATCTGAAAACACTTCTATTTGTAAATCTAGGTTTATTCGAATCTAGGTGCATTTCATTCGTTCTAAATTTAGACGTTTCCGATTTAAAAAAAAGTGTGTTTATTTTCTTTTTTTCCCAATAAAACTAAGCCTACCCTAGTGACATCAGTTACTCTATTAGAGTACATTTAAGATATATTCCTTACCTTGGGGTGATCCTCAACAATTCTCTCACATGGAACTTACATATTACAAGTATTATTAAAAATTTCGAGTGCAACAAGCTAAACTCTACCCCCTAATTGCTCGAAACAGTGCATTATCCCTAGATAATAAGTTAATTATTACAAGTTCATTCTGAGTCCCATGCTTTGCTATGCTTGCTCGGTCCGGGCGTTTGCCTGTAAATCTAACCGTAAAAATTTCAAACTACAGATCACCAATTCTCCGTCTTATGTTAGGAACAGCAGGATCTACGAGGAACTTAAAATTGGGCAGCTTAGGATGCATATTCATAACATCGCAACGAAATTCCACGAGAGACAAAATAGTATTGAAAACCCTGCAATTAAAATCTGTACATAGATTATAATGATATTTCTAATTTAAACAGGTCACTGGCAATCCTCATCGTTTGGACTATGTGATTGTCTGTACTGTTTTTTAAATTTTGTATTATCTTAAATTTATTACATATCACTTTTTAACATGTATCTTATACCTTCATTAGCACCGAAGGCTTTGCACTGAACCATTTGTTTCAGAGTTATTCACCAGCTCGAGCGGTCCAGATTATTTTCGAAGCATTTTCTTCTCTAATGCGCTATTCGGGTGTTTTATTCATTTATCTTAATATCTCATAGAATCACTCATTACTTATAAATAACTCTCATCTAGATTCTTTCAGACTCTACTTATTTAAACTTATTTTTAAAAAATCTTATATATTATACTCAGTAATTGTTAAACAGACATTCTTTATATTTCAACCTGTTTATTCCCTCCTATTCATTCGAAAAATTAACATGTTCTACAAGGGGTAGGGTCTCGAACCCAGGTCAATTGCACCGCTCCATCAACACTGCAATTTAAGATATATGATTCTTAATACTTAAAATATTTCATCATTTTTATTATAATACAATATGGAATACCAATGTATTTTTCGTACTTGAGGTATTTTAAGGTAAGGGTATTATTTAACCTTGAGGTATTTTTCGTACGTTTAAAGGTTTTAATTCACTCCTTGTTGAACACTTAATATGAGAAACTCGTTAACTTGCTAATTTGGCAGGGAAATCTCCTTTGATGATTATTTGATATGTAAAGTAATTAGGGCGATTGAGATGACTAATATTTTTTGAGAAAACGCTAAGTAGTTAATATGATTGTTTCCTCCAATGTTAGACAATTTTTATATCGTCGGATATATACTAAATTAGGAATCGTGGTTGAAATTGATAAAAAGAGGATTTCAAAAAACTGAGCAAGTGTTTACATTCGTAACATATCATTAACAGTTTTCAATAAAATATTAAATTTCTAAACTCTTATACATAAACTAGGCGCTACGCGCCAACCTTCGTCTGGCTTTTAAATGTACCGGAAAAATGCCTAAAGGGAACACCAAACATTAAATTTAAAAACTGCACAGAATTTGACTCAGGAGAAAATTCTCTGCAGTTTTTAAATTTAATGTTAACTTAAAAAAATCTGATTTGTGCACCACATGACTTCTTTGTACATAATATTAAATTAAACGCAATTTTTCCTGCATTTCATTTAAACATATTTCCTCGAATTTCATTAGAGATATATTTCTCATTCAATTAATTCAGTTCTCACTATGGGACAAGGCAAAAATATATAAAACCTCAAAATATTTTTATTTAAATTGAAAAATGTAAAAAATCTAAACATAAATACAGTTGAAATAATTTAAAGTACAACTTTTAACAATTAAACTTAGAGATTCTACGAAAAAATAAGCAATTCGACCAGCGGGCAAGAAGGCAGAATTTTTGCCGCACAAAATTGAAAGTTTACTTTTGGTATAGCTAAGCAAAAAGATACTGAATGCGTAAAAACTAACTTAAATTGTTGTGGATGCTGCGCTGAGTCAATATATGAGATAATTTAATAACTTAAATGTTAATTCCAGAAGGGATTTAGCATGATTTAATTCGCAATAATAAAACAAGACGTTATCTTTGTTGTTGCGAAGCTTAATTTCTCTAGATTGTCAACAAACTCACTATTCTGCTAAGTTCAAATGTAAACAAATATTTGAAATGGGTGCTACTTTGGTAGACGGTTGCACGGATTTTTGGTGATTTACGTTGGCGCAATAGTTGGCGCGATTTTTACAAACGTCAGCCATCTTTGAAAAACACTGTTTTTACGCATAGTAAAGTATTCGAAACTTAAAAAAAAATAAATATCGTTAGAAGTAATGGATTCATTTTTTGTTGAAAATGCCGTTTTCTAAGATGGCAGGCAAGTGAAAATAAATACAGTTACTATGAGTATAAAATACTAAAGTAATGTTATTATTATTTTCGGTTTTGGTTTGGTTATTACTTTCATATAGAAAAGAAGAGAATAAAAACACCGCTATATAAACATTGTGCCAACGTTTAATTAGATTAAAATATTACTGAAATTGAATATCGAATTAAAAACCATCATCCAACATTTAAAAGAATTAGAATATTATTAAATACAAATACTTTAATAAGTTATATAGAATATAATTAACATTAAAACATATGTGACAATAATTATCTCAGCAATTTTTGAAAATAGTGTATTATTTTTTTTAACAAAAATTGAAGTATACAATTATAAAATAAAAGAAAAATATGTAATTATATTTTTTTGAATCATTTAATCTGTTGTTTATAGATAAGTACCACAAAAAAAATCGGAATCATAATTTAGAGATATCAATGAAAAAAATTTGAAAAATGTAATATCAAGGGCAGGAACAAAAAAAATTTTAAAAAAAATTATAAATAGATAAAGCAATTTAGAGCCAAATTAATGGATCATGAAGATTAAAAATAACAAAAAAAATTTGAAAAAGAATCCAATAATAGGTATTGTTTTTAAGATTTCGAAGATCCTTTAACCGCCCCTCCCTGAAGTACATGCCAATCAGCCCAGTCTATGTCTCTAATAATTTCGAGAAATTTAACATATGAATGCTCACTCAATGCAGAGCAAATTTTCCTAAACAAATACCAGGCTATGTATCCTTCAAAATCTCCTCGACGATTATAAGCCGGCAAAGAATTTTTGAAGTCACGCCATTGTCATTCAACTATGTTAGTATGAGCTCCGGTTTCAGGATCTACGAAATGGAGCGAATGGTTAACTTGCAAGTGATTAAAACCTTCTTCGCTCAAACGGTCATAAGCTTTCCAGCAGTCCGAAATAATCTGAGTTCCCGGTTCGATCCAATCCTTAATTAAAGCGAGAAGAGTATCCGCTGTTCTGTCTGGCACAGCAACTAAAAAACACCGACCTGACTCGCGCTGTATTCCCCCCAAAACCCACTGCCCTTCAACGAATCGTCCCTTGTTAAACTTTCGTTTACCGATTTTAGACTCATCAATCTCCACGATTTTCCCTGGCCCTCCGATCTTCTCCGTTTTAGTTTCTACAAAGTTAATTAAAACGTCGGTTACATAACTGCGCCAGTCGGCTACAGCTTCTGAAAAAATACCGAGCTCACATTGAATTCTATCGTACGAAGAACCCATGAATATTTCGTACTCTAGAGCTAAAATGACAGCAATTGGAAGTTTACTGCCGGTAAAAAAGGAGGAATGTCTAATACTTTTTTTACCGTTACAGCGATTATTTCTTCCACCGTGACCACAATACCATATACGGCCATCCTCGGAATCGGCTCTTTTAACCATCTTCATCTGTGATCCACATTTCTCGCACTTCATTGAAGAAGCAATTAGCGAGGTTTCTTCCCAAAAATTTAAAATAAATTTCCTCTGACCCTTGTAACAATTTGTAAATAAATCTTTGATTAGGAAAGCCAGGCTGGCAAAATAAGGTCTCAAAGGACAATTTTTTGATTCCGATACCAATAATTCTTGGTACTTACCAATAACAACATTCATCTTAGAGACAGACATCTTTGAAGGAATTCGAAGATATGAATTAAATTTTAAAATGGCGCGAAAATGCACAAATTTTCAGTAACCAAACAGGGAGCTGATTACAGCTCGTTAATGCACAAATATTCTATAACCAATCAGAGAGCTTATTACATCACGCCTAGAATTAAATTTATTTAAAAATTCATTTATAATAAAATCATTTTTTTAAAAAAATGCAAAATTAAATTGTATTTTAATATTTAACAGCCATAAATAATGTTTAAAACATTAGATTAAATTTATACATATTAAAACCAATTACGTTTAAAGTAAGGTGACATCATCGATTACATCATCCACAACATAAAATTTCATAGAATATGATAAACAAAAAAAAAAATTATTTCAAATAAAAATTCAAAATTAAATTGATTTTTAATATTTAGAAGCCATAAATAATATTTAAAACACTTAATTTATGCATAATAAAACGCATTATTTTTTAAATAAAATGACAACTAAGTATCGGCTACCATAAATAACTTATCCAGCAATGGGTTTACCATAAATTGTATTACTAGCCAAAAGAAAAATCGCCAAAAAATCGCTAAAATCCGTGCAACAGTCTACCAAAGTAGCACCTTCAAATGTAAACAAAAATTAGGTTAACCCGCACTTAAACAACTTTTAAATTGTTAATTCTGCAAATATTGAATGCAGTTTAACTAAAGACATAACCTTAACCGGAAGATAAGAATAACATAATTCAAGCATTTTTAAAGTAAAATATGTACAATTTACAAACATATAAGAATAAAAAAACTGAGCTCACGGAGCCGACTAACAGAGTGGGCAAATGTATATATATTTACTTTTGGTGCGGCCAATTGCCACCAAAAAGGGAGGTGCACAACTACATCCTAGTTGTCCTATATACAAAAATTTTAACATTCTGAGGCTGCTCGTTTTTGAGTTATGAGAGATATATACATACATACGTACAGACAAAAACCACGAAAAAATCTCTTCAGAATTTATTTTAAATCAGTTGTATAATTTTGTTGGGGAAAAGAGTCCTTTATTCTGTCCATAGGTGCAGATGTTATAAAACAACATCTTTAAATTGCATTTGATAGCAGTCAAAATGGACATTTTCTTTGAAATATGGTACCTGAAATTTTTCACGATTACAATACTTCCTTTACTTCGTACAAGAATATAAAAACAAACAAAGAAAAAACACAAATTTCAATAAAAATGCATTACATATTAAAAAATTATAATGACATAAGCAATATCTTTAATAAAAATATTCATTATCCTAATAAAAATTTAACCAATTTCCCGTTGCTTCTCTCGACAAACGTCCAGTGTCCAAGAGAAATATTCAATCTAAAAATTGCACAGAATTATCGCCCTCATTTTTCCGAGTGGCAACAGTGCTGATATCAGCTCCAAATGGCAATAGTGATATATCAGCAACAATGGCTGCGTGCCATTATTTCTGATATAATGAGAGAGAATTATCGATTTGATGCGATTTCATCAAAAAACATTAAAAAACACTCATTCGAATTTTGTAAAAATGCCTTCGAGGTGGACTGGCGCTTGCCAAGATGCACTTGTGTACCAAATTTTGCAGGCCTGGGCACAATACTCTTCCTTTTATATATATAGCTATATATATATATAAGATATAAAATATGAAAGAAAAGTACTAACTATTGCTAACTTAATTTTGCAAGTAGGCCTTTTTATTCCTGGTTTTAATTTAGCTACGTTCTCTTCAAAAATTATGTATTATTTTGTATTAAAAAATTATTACCTTCATCTGCAATGATCTGAAATGCTCTAAGCGATTTGGCCGCCCACCATTCAAAACTTAAACGAGGGATTTCGATTTAATTTATATACCTTGCTGAAGTGCTCATTCCTTTTTTCTCTTTGCTCTGGTCTGGGTAGCTGACGTTTCCTCGATTAATTATATCTTTAATTACTTAAAATGTGATCAGTGCACATAGAGCTGTTGGGTGCTTGTAGCACCCACAGTAATGTGAAGAAATTATTTCCTAAGAAATTATTCTTCAAGAAGATAGAATTATGTGTCCTCATATTGACAAAGTATTCAATGTCTGCAAGTTTCTTTTTCCATCACTCATTCTATTCGTGTGCAAGCTACATCTCGCACACAAATACGAAGTAAGAATGTAAGAATGTTCATCTCTCTACAACATCTCGCTTAAGATTAAAAAAAATTGGGTGTAATATTTCAAGTCATCACCAACAACAAAATTAGCACTCACTCACAAGCACACACATGCTATATGTATTAGTGAGAGAAAAAGAGCGAGAGAGTTTCATAGGACATTTTACATTTTAAATTGCTTTAGTGTTTGCTATTAGATAATTCTGAATCGCTGTATAATTTCATAAGCATGGGATTTTTAGTTAAAATTATTTTGGACACGTCTTGATAAGACATGTTAGGTGAGAGCGTGTTTAAAGCAATCTTGATTATTCTACGGTTTTTAGTCTTTTATTTCTTTTGCTTTGATTTTAATTTTTCAAAGTTTAAAAATTAACGGAATAAATGTTTAATCATTTATCACGTTAAATTATTTTTGATTTATTTAAGCTGTCTCGAGATGATTTAGAATTAAAACACTTTTTTTGTATATATATATAATTTCATAATTAATTAATTAATAACATGCAAATTATCCTGTGAATAATCTATAATTATATCCTTATTGTTAGTTCTGTGAAGGTCTGTAAGAATGATGTTCGATCAATAATTATCTAAAATAAAAAATAATCAATTTTCGGTACACATTATCCGACACGCTATTTAAAGCAAAATCAATAAATAAATTTTATCTTTGATATCAGTAATTTAAGTTTTCCAGATTTTTTAAAGCAGATAATAGAAAAATAAACTATATCGTACACAATTATACAAAATTCGTGTTCCTAAATAATTTATGAGCTGTTATTAAATACTTTGAAATCTTTAGATGTTCGCTGTATCTTTATCCGTAATAGATTTTGCAACTTAATACACACAAAAGAAGGTACTGATAATTCTTTACTTCTGTCTGTAAAATGGAAGGCAGAAGTAAAATATTATAACGATTTTTTATCTTACACACTTTTAGTTAATAGAAAATGCCTGTTGGTTTAAAATGCTAGGATGACATTTTGTCATCAAAAGTTATAACATTTCTGAAAAACTTAACGTTCATTTAAAATAATTGAATTTTAAAAATGCAATAGAAAGTAAAGAATAAAATCACCATGGCGCCTAATTATGAATCTGACTGCTAAAAATAGCATTTATTTTCAGCTATAAGAAAATGAAAGAATATACTCACTTTGCGTATAAGAAATAAAGGAACGATTTTGGATATTTTGTAAATTTAAGCAAAAGCCAGTCTCTTGGATAAATAGATATGGATAAAACGTAAAAACATTGTATCTATTAAATACCTTTGCATCATTACAAATGCCCATTTCTACGTACGTAACAAATGTCTTCACAACGACCTTACTAACCGTTGGCGTACAAGAATGTTATATAATGAACTACTTTGAAGTTTTCACCTACAAGATTCTTCAAGATTACAGCCATCTGTGCTCATTTACGGTTTTCATGCTAAGCGATAACCAAGATTTCCCTACATAAAGCTTAAATGTGCTTTCACATCTGCTCTGTCCAAGATCTCAGTTGAATCTGTGTGTATAGCATGATTTTGACTTCATCATCACCACTTATTTTATGCAAATGAAATGGACTTGTTTCACTTTATTACACCCCTCTCCAACTCGTATCTTGTCTCCAGGACTCACTTAGGCATTTCTTTTCCTGCATCGCTACTTGAAGCAACCAGCTGAAGATAGCCGGTACACAGCTTGCACTTCTGCAAGCTAGGCGCAGCGACAAGGACGAACAGAACGGAATTTCCTATTACTATTGCGTTATTTTCTCACGAGACCCAAGTGTTCTTTGAAGCTAGATCTTTTATCAGGGCTTGGAATTGAATTGAAAGGATTTTGCACCACGTGATGGAAACTAGATTAATTCTATATTATATCAAGCAGGAACATTGCCTGACAGTTTTCTCAAATGTTTTACTAACCTTGAGGGTATGTCAGTCAGTAGACTCGAGGGCCCTGGCAGAAATGAAACATATCATGATTTGCAATTTCAGATAAGTCACAACATTCATTGTTCCTAGCGATAAACAAAATGCGAATCTAAATTATGCTTGGTGAATTTTCATAAATAATTACAGACCCATAAAATGTTTTCAAAGCTGAAAGCAACAAGTATATCTCATTCAGTTGACTCAAACATCTGATTGCTCGTTTTAGGAAAAAGAATGAGTATGAATTCATTAGATCGTATAACATCTTTCATTAATGGGCAGTCTATTATCTGTAGTATTTCCATACTGGATTCAGCAATGTTCTTGATCAAAAGAAATAGAAAGAAATAACGATAAGTTAACAAAAGAAGTGTAAGTTGATGGAAATGATGCATATGTCTTTGTGAAAAGGATCAAAGGCTTGTTCAAAACATCACAGAATATTTTCTCCATTTCGCACTTACACTGCAGTAATTCTTAGGGATTATATTCCCACTAAGATATTTAATTTGAAGGTACTAGGGAACATAGATGCACCTAAAAATCTCATTGTTGATTTAGTTGTAATGTCGATTATAAAGCAGAAAGTTTAAATTTGATTATGTATACATTCTTAAGAGTGCTAAAAATACACTTCATTGCCAATGTCGTCCATTGCTAATATGACATTTTGCCATACTAGTAATGTATCATAAATGAAGATTTACATTTGTCAATAATGTGACCCGCTTATTTTGTGTTTTAACTTTCTTATCTCGATATCTTCGTAGAAACATGATAGTTAAAATATTCTTATCTCAAAGAAATAAATGTGTCAAATAATATTAATGTAGTAAAAGATTTTTCTCTTAAATTGGTTGTATATGACAATACCTTTCCATTGCCGAAACAGATTGTTAAACAGCAGCAGCTTAATAATATTCAGCTGTTATAACTCCAAGATATAAGATAAATATCTTAGAGCTATTGATTTAATCATCAGTATTTCCTCAAAAAACGATTAAATATTTTGCATTTGTTACTAAAATCAGATATTACCTTCAAAAAGAAGGTTACATAGAAATTTTTGCTGAAATCCGCAAAATTTTGTTCACATAAATTTTCAGATTGGCTTCTTGCTTTCCAGATTTTGGATGTCTGCATATGCAGCACGAATCTCCTACGATTCCTTATGAACGGGCCTATAATGTCCAAAATACTATGAAGTGGATTCGCTGTTGCTACTGCTGTTGTTGTTGGTCCTCTCCCACGGAAAAGACCTCAACATTTGACGACGCAAGTTCTTTGATACAGGAAGGGCAGACACCCAATCATGCTGGAGAAACAGAAGTGCAAACATTTTACGTTCCAAGAAGACATTCATCTTTCAATACTGGTAAGTACATTTTTCTATTAAGGGTTAAGTTCTTTCAGTTGATTGTTGGTTTCATTACCCATCTAATTTTAAATATGTTTCCAATACTTTTATAATGTAGTAAAAGTGTAGTTTTTAACTTGTTCTTACATTTCAAAATAAAATGCTTTGTATTTACAGAATTTAAGAGAGTTGTCTAGGCAAAACCTTTAATATATATATGTATATATATTCAAGAGATAATTATTAAATCTGAATTAGATTACGAACGGAGACAACATTGTAACAGTAAATTTACATATCAAAACTAAAATTAAAACAATTCAATGCTGAAGCAAAAAGGAAAAAAAGGAAAAATTCAAAACATTAACGAGTTTTCCTTAGAAAGTCCTCCACGAAGGCATTCCTCCCCTTAGGCAGATAGCCCCAGTGTGCTTTGCCGTAATCTCAATAAACCAAAACCAGTTTATCTTAATTTGAAATTTCTCATCTTTTGTTTAGATCTCTCTCTCTCTCTCTCTTTATATATATATATATGTATAATCTGAAGGCAATAAAATATAATTTGAAGGCAATAACTTCAAAACACCAGTAATTAAACAATGCCCTGAAAGTTACAGTAATTTAGCGGTCAACAAAAACACAATAATCCTAAATATTTAATCTTAATTTTGAATTCACATTCCATTGTAAAATCAAACATAAAATACAAAGATAAAAGTAAAATTCAAAGTAATAAAAAGTAAAAAATATCTGAATGCTGCACGTATCTGAAAAAAATGAAGCTCAAAAGCAGAAAGCCATAGCATTATTTTTCAAAGTTTTTATCTTTATTTTTGCATTTTGTTCTTGCTAATTAAAAAAAATATGAATTTAAAATCAAAATAAGACTTTTAAATGTATTCAAATTCAACATAAAGGTTTCTCATTTAACAGTCTTTGTTATTTTGAGATCTAAATCAAACATGCCTTAAAGCAATTTTTTTAATGCGGGAAAACTTCACGATTAGTTTCAAAATTCTTTTACGAGAAATTCCGAACTCTGCATTATAAAGAATCTCATTAAAATCCCTATTTTCAATTTCTTCCTGAAGATTGGATGTAAATAACATACTATTCGAGGCAATGATTTCCATTTTTGAAGAAAGTTTTAGACACAAAAATATGACTGCCTAGTGCAGTATTTAAATTGGTAATAGTGGTGCATTTTCTAATTGTATTAATTCAACTAGTTAATAGAAAGGCATGGACTTTGTGCGTTACAAGGCCACCGTCCACTCGTAGTCAGGCGGATGGGCTGCTTCCTGCAAACAAACAACAGAATACAGTTATTGTTGTTTTTAACATTGAATATATATTTTTAATATATAATATTGAATTTATAGTCAGATCAGCTCACCAAATGTTTCGTTGCCAAGAAGCTATGATTGCGCTTGTCGTTGACTTATATCTTGGGTACATCATAGGTGACCACCTGCTTTTGACTGTCTAAGTTTGAAAAACGGATTCTTTAAAATACGATACGAGAATCTTCCAACCTCCTTCACCGTCCCCAATCTCTCAAGAAGAGTTTTAGCTTGACAGTAGGATTTTAAGTGCTTCTACGCCACAAAGATAATGCACACTGCGCAAAAAAGAAAAAAAAAAGGGGGGAATAGTTCTATATATCTTATTCTATTGGGCTGATTGACGAAATTCAAATTGCGGTTTTCATGTCTCAAAAGCGGACTTAAGTTATATATTAGATTTATATATAGCATTGTTCTAACTTAGGTATTTTGACGCAAAATGAGACTTTTCCTGAAATAATATACCATTTTTTTCCATATTTCGGTTCTACGATTGAAATTATGTGTAAATATAACACTTTGTAAAATGTGTTGCGAAATTTACGGAGAAATTTAAAAATTTAATTCGTCGCATTTTTTTTTCAGTTTGCGCCAAGAATAATTTACTTGGCGAACTTCTTAATATATGGCAACCTATTTTCTTTTCCCTTCCATTTGTGCAGGACGGGGAAAAAAGTCACATCTTTTCTAGCTTTTTGCATTGTGGATGAGCGGAAAAAATCTCATCGTTCCTGCTTTCAAATAATTTTAACAAAGTGCCTAAACCACATTTGATATTATTATCGCTTTGAACAAATACGCCAAATTTCAAAACGCGCCAATATATAAATTCACGTATATCTTCGAAAATTTTGAATAACATTTTTTGAAGGTATGCTTAGAAATACATATTTTTTAAGATGATGGTAAACATTTTATAAGTTTTTAATTAAAAAAATTTTCGAAAAATTTATAAAAATTATTTTAAAAATAAATCTTAAAAATGGGCGAATGTTATTTGGAATGAACCTAAAGTTCGAGATGTGAAAGGAAGAATCAAATAAGTGTGATAAAAATAAGATATATGTAGATAAATATATACCAAACTCAATTAACATTTAGGAGCTAATACTTTGAGAGTTAATTTCTTAAAAACTACAAGTGGGATTTTTACAGAACTTGGCAGTTTAGCGTAATTTGAGTCGTAGAATTGAAATATGGAAAAAACTGGCATGTCATTTCAGAAAAAGGTCCAATTTTGTGTCAAAATACCTATATTAGAACAATGCTATATATAAATCTAATAATATATCCTAAGTCACGCTTTCGAGACATGAAAAATGCAAGTTGAATTTCGTCAATCGGCGCAATAGAACGGGAAATATAAAACTGCCCCCTTTTTTTTGGCGCAGTGTACATTTAGAAACATTCATGCCTTACCTGACTTTTGATCTTTGCCACAAGGCTATAGCAGCCAGCTTTCTTATCATCATGCCAATAAAGTTGAGAAAAGAAATACCAAATTACTACCTACTTCGCGAACTAATTACAGTGATGTTTTCTATATGAAAAATTTTTACACTTAAAAATTACCCAATATTTAAGGAAGCTTGATATATATATTTCTCTCTATATAGTAACTTTTATGAAGCTCTCGAAAGTAAACAATTGAAAATTTGCAAAATGTAGTTCGCAGGAGACTGAAGATAGGTAAAAAACGCTTCAAAAGGTAAACGCGCTCATTGATCGTAATTGGTAGCAGTGATGATGAAAAAAACTTTAATAGGCATATCTAAAAGATTTATCAGTTATCATTTTAATAAGTATACTTCTCTAAGATACAAAATGAAAATATCGTAGATTTTGTTTAACTTTTGGAACTTAACCGTGTAGAGACATTAGGTATTTTTGGAAGCAGGACAAATGAAAAATTAACAACGTCTTCGCCGGGAATCGAACCGCGAACCTCTGGAATACCGGCCCAGCGTGCAAACCACTAAGACTCGCCAAGGCGGTGGGAGAAATGGGTCCCTAAGTGACAAGAGAATCCTTATATACTCCCCCCCCTTTTTAAAGGGAGACTGGGGTTTTTAGGGTACCCAATCGCAAATTCCTGGGTGTGGAAAACCATCATCCAACACCCTTTTAGTTCGGGCGCCACTGTAGAGTCTGTCATTCATACCACATAAACTAGAATAGACCCTATAATGACCTGGTGAATTCTCGCACAGGTGTGAATAAAAACTACTGACTCAAATGAAGAGTAAAAATAACCCTTTATTAATTCAACTAGTTAATAGAAAGGCATTGACTTCGTGCGTTACAGGGACACCGTCCACTTGCGGTGGATACTAAAACATAGAATATAATACAATTCAAACATGAAATAAATAGTGCAGGAGCGCACTTAAGTTTACGCCTAAGAGGTGAACTCACAGGAATCTAACCGGCGCGATACTAATTTGATAAGGCCAAGAGGCTTAGTAGCGTGACCGCTAAATAATAACGAAACCTGCGCTTGGCTATCGAAACACGCTCTGAATAAACTGAGGTATTCACACGTTTAAATAGCACTTCACTTAACTTTAAATTTACATCCCGGCGAGAGAATGTGAGGGGAAGTTGAGAAGTTCTAGACCAGGTATCAAACTTAAAATAAATTTGTTATGCAAAATATGGAAAACCCTACAACCGTATGTTTTGTAGAAGTTCCGTTGTTCGTATAACCTAATTCGTATACCACGAAATTTTTTATGAACCTATCAACAGTATTACGCGGGATCTCTTGTACTAGAAACTTCAGTGTTTTCATAATTGTTTCTTTTTCAAAACACCTGGAATATTGTATAATTAATCCAAAACTTGTTATAAATTTTATAATAATCGCAAAGCATATAAATGAAGGATACAATTGACTCAGTAATCTTAGATCTATGATCAATGTATCAATTGCATTATGAACAACGTTTCGGAAGAATTTTGTTAACAAAGCATTTACAGTGTATGGATTCGCCAACTGACATCTTAAAATATTACAAGGAATAAAACTGAGGCTCAATAAAATAATCTGTATAAAACGTATTATTTACAGAAACATGTATTTACGAAATAAGAAATAATTTATTTTAAAATGAATTTAAATCTAGATATCTTTGATTTCATACATCATTTTATCTTTTGAAACTCTTGCAGTTATATGTTGCTACGAGCTAAAATTGCTTTAAAGTAAAGAAATTTTTGAATTCATAGGAAAAACTTCGAATAATTTTTTAATATGAATTTTTCATTAAGCTTAAATGATGCAAAAATTTTTCTAACTTTTATGAAAGATAATTGTTTTTAGGTAAAATGTATTTCCAGCTAAAAACAAAAACTTATTTTGCAAATATAAATGTAAAATGATTGAAATTAAAGAAGTGAAAAGAGGTGACTTCGTTGGTGAATATAGATTAACTTACAAAAAAATTTTAGAAAGAAGTAGAAATTCGTTTTTAAACAGCTTATTTATTGGGCTAGAGATTTGAATTAAAAGAGGTAAAAGCTTCAAATATTCAAAATCTTGGTTTCGGGAATGAAAGCATTAATGAATGATCATTTACAGACAGTCACAAACATCATAATGCATAGATGCTTATGCTCAGATTTTCGAAAAACTACTATACATTTTGAAGATTTGAGCAATTTAATCCTGTACTCGTATATACGTAGCTTAATTTATGGTACATTAAAAAGAATTCCAAATTATGATACAGTTTTTATATTTTAGGTTTTGTTCCAAATAGTGGAATGATTTCTATTTTTAACTCTTTTACTTTCGAATAATGGAGATGAAAAGTCTTTCACTGTGTCGGAGAGAGAAAAATGTCTGCTTTTTGAAACTGAAGCAAAACGACATCTAATTAGCAAAACCGTCTTTTCAATAGAGGAAAAACTGTTAAAAATCAACTCATAATTTCAATTAAAGCCTTAGGATTCAGAAAGAGCAAGTAAAATTTTTTCTATCATTTCGTGAAAATTAGTATTATGATTTTCTTCGTATCTCAGACTCATTATTCATTTTTATAAAGGTGAATAAATTTCTAAGTTTTCCCAGTTCAATAAGCAGCGCATTGGGAGAAGCCATAGACTTGATTATACTTTTCAATTTGTTCATTAACTAAGGAATCTTATCGTTTTAAATATGCGTAACGTTTATATAAGGTTTTCATTTGCTTAATATTTTTAAGTTGCATTTCTTATCTGCATTCAAACCTTTCTACTCGCTCTAATCTTTTTTCTTTCTTTCAATCGAAAATATGTGTATGTTCAGTTAGGATCAATGAAGCCGCGGTACATTTCTATTTAGAGTAATAGTTAGGTAAGATTATTGTTATTTCTGTCATCTTGCACAAGTACCATTGATTCCTTTAGAGTTTACTTTAAGTGTCTGATAGAGAAACAGTCACTGATTTTGGCTGTTGAATGAAAAGGAATTATTTCTCCATCAAACTTTGCTAGAATAAATCTATTTTATTCCTTTTTATTCTTCGGAACCATTCAATGCTTAACAACAGCGGCTGCAACGAGCAGCTGTTGAGTTGTAAGTGCAAGGCTTAGGTATTAGTACTAATTTTTGTTCGTATTAGGCTTATTCGCTTGCTACTTTGGAATCAGCGGTAGCTTCTGTATCCTAGAGAACCACTTACGTTGTAGCTTGAGTGGTAGTATTTTAGCAAATATTTCAGTGTAATCCGTAGAATTAAAAGCATCCATTATTTCAAGGTTCTTATTGAACTAACGTTTAAAAATCTTTATATGAAAATAATTCGAAGACGATCAGAAGTATGAAATTTTACACAAATTGGGAAATTCCGCCAATAATAATAAATTTTGCAAACTTTGCCGCGAGACACGAGTTGACTGCCACTCCTCGAAACTGCTGACTGAATTAAGCATCTATGGTAGCAAAAGTTTCTCACAAGGAAGATCATACAACTTTGAATTCTCAATTTTCCTCCAAAAATATAAATTATGAATATACTCGCTTAGAAAAGCAGAGTAATAAAAAAATTACCTGCTAATATTCAATCCATTATCAGGAAAAAAGTATTAAAAACAAACGTTTTGTTCGCCTGTGACGTTCTTTATAACCAATTTAGATTACCAGTAGCGAAAAGGCTAACGAAATTTAAAAATTTCTGAAATCTCCAGAAGAGCACCCCATAGCCAATTCCTATCTACACTGATTTAGGAATTAATTTTATAATATTATATACTTTTAAATGAGATGAATTCTGTAAATGATTATTTAATCTGCGATTCCCATTAAGAATAATACAATTATTTAATCTTATTATTCCCATTTCATGCTCTTATTATAAAGTTTATTACAAATCATTTTTCTCCTTTTAGTTATTAGATAAATTATTTGACCCCTTTTAGCACATTAATGATTACATCCATTTTTAATAAATATATTTCTTCCATATTGTATAAAAAGATCTTTTCTTTGTGCTTTATTTTAAATACAAAAATTTTAATATTATTTTATTTAATACAATTTTAATTAAATTTCATTTTAAATTGATTTTACATCATATATATTTATATGTAGTTACGGAAGTAAGTCATTTGATATTGGATCAAGAATTCCTCTGTATCAGCGTTTCTCATGCTTTTTTCACGAGGGTACCATTTTTATAGCTTAGAATGTTCTGCGAACATATTTTACTACCAGCGCACTTATAATTTAAAAAATATAATTAGTTAAAATTAATTTAATTTTATATTGATATTAAATAATTAACAGAAGGGAATTTTATTTCTTTTAATGTTTTAAAGCTTTTAAATTTTCAATAGTCTTTAGATTATTAATTAAAAATTAAATAAATGTTGTTACTTGCATTAACGAAACAGAGGAGCACACTAGTTCTTGCACAGTTATTCTGTGTTCTTGCACAGTTATTCTGTGTTTGGATGTATGTTGATAAAAGTGGAGTTCGGAACATACTTCAAGTAGATTTCAGTAGTCTGTATTTGAGTTAGTGATGAAAACACTTTCTCGCACACACACACATAAATGAACTAAAATAACACACATAAATAAACAAAATGAACTATAATTTGTAAAGAACCATTGTTCACTATATTCTGTTTTCATTGGTAATGAGATTCGGAGATTAATTGCACCGTCTACTTGAAATTTCATTTTAAGTCTGGTATCTTACGAAACTTAAATCAACTCTAGCATTTCATTCAAAGGCAGTTTGTATTTTCAATATTGCATTTTATTTTATTTATTGAAAATGTGGCAGGACCACGAGGACAGACTTCGGGGACCGTAGATTGAGAAACGCTGCTCAGTATGGAAATCGTGGTTTAGTTTTTCTTGTAACCAAATGGAGTAACTCAAAGTGTTTAGAAAAAATATCGGCAGGCTTTTTTTCATTTGATACATCATTTGTCTCTTGAGTGCTCGCAACTTTCGGTAATAAATTCACTTGAATCACGTTGATCATTTTGAATCCCCCTGTAATCTGATACGGTTATATTATTTGTGGTTAGTCTTTAATTTAGCAAAATTCTTAACTGTTTTAGGTTTCAGTCTGACCAAAGAATGATAACAATCTGTATTTGTTTAACATCCGTATGAACATGGACAATTGATTTCAGGTGTTTACAATACAGTAGTAACCCAGCCCGGCCGTTCCCAGTCAGACAGTTGCTCTTCGTCGGGAGATGATGACATTCCACCTTTAGAACAAAGAGGGAGGTGCTGGTCCACCATCCCTGCCACCAGTGCAACTGACGTCACATCTCTCATTTCAAACGGATCATCGACTGGCCGTGAGTCAAATGTTATCCTCAACTCTCGGTGAGTCCAAACGCCTTGATCACGTGAAAAAATATCAAATAATACAAATGATATTGTTTTAATAATTATTATCTTGAAATGAAGTAGTAGCCGTCTGATTTGCATTTTATATGAACAACTAATTATTGCAGGTAATATACACTGTAAACAATTTATTACATCCAATAATAAGGGTGAATTATTCATGGAGTTCTGATAAGTAATATTGCAGTTTGTTATTCATTTAGATTAAGTGCATAGATTTTTTCCGAATGGCAACACTGAATGCTGCAGAAAAGCCAACTGAAAATGTAAAGAAAGGCCAAGATTTTAAATCTGAAGTTGGAATCTGAGGAAAGCGCGTAAGTTGCGGTAGAGAAAACATGTAAATACAGTGTAAATTTTATCTACAATGTTTGCTGTGTCAAATCATGACGAATCAGCGAAATTGCTTGAAGATAACTTTGAGTTAATGTTTCTGTATACTTCATAGCTATCATTAATCTGATCAGTGGAAATACGTAGAGCTAATTTAAGTGCTTTAAGTAATATGTAAAGAGCTGATAATGAAGATTTACGAAGGAAATGTTACAATTTCAAAACTCTTAAAAACGGTGGAAAAATAATTTATTGAATTCTACGTTTACAAAAATACTTGAAACAAGAATTAGACTTGCTTGTTTTTGTTACAAAAAATACGCCACCTCTTTTGAATCATTTAATTAAATGCAATTTGTTTACGTTAGAGCATAGAGAGGCCTACATTACTATTAGTTCTAAACACTGTATGTACTGTACGACATAAAATTAATTATCTTTAATTTTATAAAATTCAGAGAAATAAAAATTTGAGAAATAAATTTTCTTTTCAAACATAACTGCGTTTTATTTCTCTTCTAAAATTTCCTTTATTATACGAAATCGTGAAAATTAAAATATTGTTCTTATTAAGGACATTTTAAAAATTCGTAAGAGAAACTTCCAGTTTTGATTTAACTGTAGCGTTAAGATGCTGTAATTCGCCTTCCTTACGATAAAGAAAACAATACGCTTAACTTAAAGTACAATGCTTTTTCATCTGAACTTGCAGCTTGTCGTTTAAATTGCTCTAAAACTTTGAGTTGTCAATCAGTTTTGCACCATTATGTGAACTGTAAAGATCCATAAACCTTTTAGTTTTGCTTTATTATTTATTAGCTTTATAAATAATCTGTGTGAACTATACATCGCCATTGATAGTAAGGGGATCTTCTAGTACTTCTGTAGTAAGTTTGGGATAGAAAATTTTAGTAAAGCTAGATTCTTTCAGCTTAGCTAGTAACATATATGCGTCTTGAAAACAAACTATTGCTGCATGATATCTGTAAAAATCTATTATAAATGGTAAAAGAATTATTACCGTCTGGAGCGTATTCCATTGCAACTTTCTATTTCTAAAAGCGAATAAAATATTTGTTTTGCATTTCATTTTCCTGCATGAACTTTTCTGTGTAACTATTCACGATTCCAAGTTTGATTTATAAGTAGCTTTTTATTATTTCATTCTTGAAAAGCCTTTTTTGTTGTTATGATTTCAGGCCTGTGGTACAACACGACATAGAAACTGGCAGAGAGAAGAATACTTTCATTTTCGATAAGCATGTCCTTAGTGGTATAGCAGAAACTGAGTCTGTGGAAGAAGAGCAGGAAGAGGTGGAGACCGAACGGAACGAAAAAGAAGGTGGAACACAAGTAGCACCAAAAACCGATTTAGAGGTATACGGGTACTTAACTTTCGTCACTGCTTATGATGAACAAGAACAAAGGTGAGGTTCAATTGTGAGTGTAGAGTTCATTGAACTATTGCTGTTACATTTTGAATCATTAAGTTTCATTAAAAGTACGATGCTAGAGATACAGAATTTTTACAAAGTGGAGCATTAGTTAACTTATTATAAACAACTTCGTTTAAATATTTGTTAAATACATCTAACCTTCGTTTTGAAATGGTATTCAGATGCTTTCTTATTTAAAGTGGACCAAAGCTAAACTTATGCGTATTAAAGTATATAAACATTTGTACATTCACAATATCAACATAAATCACCTTGTTATATCAGGTTACCTTGTTAACTGCTAATGAAGGCGCAGGCTGTGAATTATGTTACTTGAGAGTCGGATAATTTTAGTAGGATATTCTGACAATATTATTTTCTGCCTGATACTTGTTTCTTAGCTGCTTTCGTTAGCTGAGTTTCTTTGATTTTCGGAACAGCTGAGTTTGGATGTATATATAAATTTATATTTCTGATTTTTTCCTTTTTTTTAAGCTCTGGATTTATTTCATTTACTTAGTTTCAGGCTTCTAGGACATAGTCTATACACAAATGATTAATTTATACAGCCAAAGTAAAATGTTTAGTGCTAATAATTATCAGCCGCATTGCGCATTATTCGATAGAGTTATCAAAATTGTTTATTCTTCAGGGTTATCTTAAAGGATGCACTAAGTGACCCAAATCTGTCTGAAAGTAATAGGTATCAAAAATTCTTGCTACCTTGAAGTACTGCTGAGGTGCTTGTGAAAATGTTCAACTAATCAGGAATTATTTTAAAAATTGTATTTAAACGCATTTACTTCTTTTTGATAAAGTTTACTCTAATGCATTCTCGACGCGGCAGAGCATAAATGTGCCCTGATACATCTAGAAGTATCATTCAAAAGATGCATATGTGTATCTGAGACTGAATGATTAAAATTAGTTGAGATGTATGACTTTTCTTTCATTAAAAATCTGCTAGATGTTTAAGTCTGTACAATAGGGACATTTTTGTAAATCAAGAACAAATTCCAACTCACTGGTCTGATGACGATAAAAAAGACAGCCTAGTGAATATTCGACCTGAAATTCTGTATATAGGAGTTTCTAGAATGCTGTTAATCTACAGATGATATTTCACTTTCTTTGTAAGAGGTTAAAAAATAGGAATTTATTCTTAAAACCTGCTTTAGAAACTGAGACTATCTTTTAATCTCGAAACTTTAAATTATAAGCAGTACTAGTTTTCCCGTAAAATCATTATATTTTCTTTGAATCTTTTTTTGCATGCCTTTCAGGTCCTCATACTGAATTAAGTGAATATTTTAATCTTAATCTTGATCTTAACTGCTTATGGAAAACAATTTACTTACCAAACTAAACCTTATTCCAAAAAGACCGTCAGGAGACTTATCATAGTAAAATCGTGACTCAGAAGAAGGTGTACATGCGGCATGCGACGAAGACGTGGGCACAACCCCTCTACCAATACGGTTAATCGGTATAGCGCCACGTCCACCTTTATCTAGATAACCATACGTAGTCATTATGCTAACACACTAATACATAAACATACATACAAATTTGGTACTTAAATACAGTGGCGTTAAAGCTAATTAATGTTAGACACTAGATAATACATTGTCATGTTACAAGGTGTATGCAAAAGCATGGATACGGTAGCATATATACATAACGTGTGTATTCATACGTTGAGTACACTATGATCCTTTGAAGTATTATCATTAGATACACGACATGTACATACTGAAATATTAGGTGCGCAATGTTATGCTAGAATAAGTAATTAGTACAGTGAATTAAATGTTAGACCCTAGATTAGTACTGTGTGGTACAGTGTCTTGCTACTGGATTATTTGTGCTGTTTCCTAAGTACATTAACCTATGTACAGAGATATAAAAACACGTGTATTAGGTACATAGTAATCAGTGGGTACCCAAGCGTTAGGTAAGTGCTACTTTAACATACATTAACAATAGGTACTTAATACAATGCTGAACAGATAATTGGTGCAATTAATTTTAGAGTGGGACCCTAGTTTGATTTTTGCGGTACGGTGCCGTGCTACAGGATAAAATGTGCAGATGCATAGTTACATTATCATATATACAGAACATAAATTCATCTACATATATACAGACATTTTGGAGTACAGACACATTAGGTGCATGATTATTCAGTGCGTAATAGATGTATATTAACTATAAAGTTCCAAGATATGTGATAATACTAGTAGATACATGGATACAATTACATATAAACAAGGACATACAGACACAATTGCATATAGACAAAAGCGTATATACGCTTATATTTGGTACATAATATTCATTGGTAACATAAACATTTGGAACTTACTTCATATACTTACATAAACTCTAGATCCATAAAATGTTATAATTAGTAATGGGTGCTTATTAATTTCATAATAGGACTCTAGGTTGATATTTTGCCTTACTGTGTCACGTTACGTAGAAATATATGCGGGTGCATGGTTACAGCTTCATATTTACAATGCTATACTGTACTACCTATTTACAATACATATATCATTCGATTTCTAATCAATAGGTACATAGCACATTTATATTCATGAGCCGATGGTACATTGTATAGTGCCGTTAAGGATAATTGATGTACATTGTATAGTGCAGTTGAGGATCCCCCTAGAAGAGAATTTTGGAGATTAGGAATACTAATGGGTAAAACTAGTGTGCAAGTTCAGCCAACACCTGTTTGGTGACCCACACACAGTGCAATACTAGAGACATCAACGTGTCCTGTGGGCTTACATTTGATCGTATATGCAAATTTTGCATAAAATGTTATCTCATCTGGACAGTGTAACACTAATGCAAGGGTTGAGATCAGTGGATTACCACAGAAGATATCACTAGCACAACCAGTGTGTAGTAAACACACTGGTTGTACATTCAGATTTCTTAGCTAATAATCTATAGATGAACGAGGAGAAATTCCTTCTCAGTAGGAAGTTTTTCTTTTTATTTTCTTATTTGACAGTAAATTAAAATTTATTTGACAGTAAAAATTAAAAATACATGTCCATAAAACTGATACAATTCGTACTTATAAATTTTTGGAAACTCATCATGACAACAAGAAGATTATCATCAGAAGCATTAGCTTCTGAATATGGTATGAGGGATTTTGAGAATTTGCTTCCCTAGGACCTTGTATTCTTTAATGGAATTGGAAGTGGAATCTTAACGAATCACAGTAATTGATTTTCTCGAAGACTTACCATTAACACTACAGCCGAGATGACTTTCGACACGGGTGTGAACGCTGCACAGAATTTGAGACTATCCTAGCGGAGAGAATAAATATACCTGCCATACTGTACCCTAGGTTCGGGATGATGGCTGACCAGTATTTAATGCTATGTTGAATTCATGCATTTTACAAAAATGTATTACAGTTCTTAAGTGTTACAAAGAGGTATGACCATTGCATTAGCAGAGTAATTCATATTATATATACAAGGAGATATAAAATCATAAATATATCATGCACGCCTATCTGTAAAAGTGAAATTAAAATTCGTATGAAACAATAATATTGTGTGAGTGCATATACATATATGCATTAGTACATAGAGGCCGACTTTAGGCAGCAGAGGAGTAGTCCACTCTACTTTTGCTCACTCCATCCATATACACTTATGTAACTCATGTGCGTGTGCATATTTATGAAAAATACATATATACATATAAATGTTACACATAAACATTCTAAATTACAGTAAAAATTAAAAAATACATGTCCACAAATACACTACGCATATAAATTCTAGAAGACAGTAAAAATAGAATAAAAGTGGAAGAGAAAGAAACCATATATACTGAAGCTCCATACATAAAATAATACAGTAAAATTCTGTAGAGGAAACAATGCAACTACAGGTATTGAAACCTATATGAGTATTAGAAAATTTAGAAGCAAAGCCTTTAATAGCATAGCAGTACCAGTGCTATTAATTAAAGAGAGCTTTAGAGACTTATAAAATCCATGACGAAATTGGAGAATTACAGCGAACAGAAAGCAAAACTAATGATCTGCGCTACTTTTTTTTGAGCTGTAGGATTATTTGCTGTGTTCTCGGCCCTTGCGGAAGTGTGAGTATCTGTTGGTTTTTTGAGATACACAGAGCTTTTATAATGACAGTCAAAGATTAAGTGATCTGGTCTACCAATATCCCCGCAGTAGGTCTGGTCAGTATCTCTGTAGCGAAAACGGTACAAATAAGTACAAAATGTGCAAAGAAGTATTGTGTGACGAATAAACTGGTATTTAATAAATTGATACAGACTGCGAAAAAAACCTGAATATTCTTCTCGCTAAGTCTGTGTTCCGGCTTTCTTTCCATTTGTTAAGACGCTTCTTTAGATGGGAAACGGGGATAGAAATATCTTTTTTAGAAACATCTGGAAATGTGGTTGCAATCTTAGCTATCTCCTCAGTCTTTCAATTGCCCTTTATTCCTGTGTGAGCCAGGACCCAACTCAAGTGTGGCCTGATGAAGATTGGAAACGCAAGGAGTCACTTTGTACATCCTGACAAATGGGCTTTTGCTTCGGTCCCTTCAATAGCTACCAGGCTGGAAATCGAGTCGTAGAAAATCAACATAAGTGACGAAAATAATTTGGCATGAGTAATAGCTGCACTGATGGCAACCAGTTCTGTCTCAAAAACGGAGTCATTATTGGATAGTCTACAATTCAAGAATAGGCAGGCATATTATTTTCCATTATACAGCACCTGCAGCCTGTTCCAGTATATCTCTTAGCAGACTGTTAGACCAGACATTTAGACCATCAGTGCAGACTGTAATTCGGTTGCTGTTAGGCGAATAATTGTTCACAGTTAGGCATAAATCATAACTGGCAGAATGATATGAAGGGAGTAGGAAACGTTTCTCATAATCACTTTAAGCATATGCGCATAGCATGGTAGTATGTGCAAGTGTTGTATTGCTGATAATTAGCTTCCCTCTTAGCAAGTAGATCTAACAGAAGATCAGCCAGGACCTAGAGTGCAGCAGTAGGTGAGGTTCGGTAAGCTCTTTCGACCCTCAACGGAAATGGTCTTTGATTGACAGTAAAACGTTTTTCATTTGTACAGTAATTTTAGAGCCCCAGACAGAAGCATTATAGAGCGCAATACGCTCAGCAACCGTTCTATACCAGATGTGTAATACGTTGATTGAGACACCCCAAGTAAGAAAAACTGTTTTCAACATGCAGTTAGCTAAATTTCTAAGCCAGTATTTCCTGTATTTTGTATGAGGCAACGATGATACACATAATTCAGACACATGAGCATCAGTTTAGGAAGAAATATGGAATGGGTATCGAAGTCATCTGACCTAATACAACTGAAGTTCTTCGTATGGAGTTGTGTATCCAGGTGTATAACTTGCCATTCCGTAATGCTAACGATCTATAAACACCTATTTCTCAAGCACACAGCGATGCAACACTTAACCGTGTAAATTACCCGTTAAGAAGATTAAGTTTGATTGCAGATGTGCATTGCTACTGATGATTGATATTTCGAGTAATTTAGATTTTAATACTGATATTTCGTAAATTTAGACGAGGGCTTCCCAACGGAATCGGTAATGAACTTTTAGGGGTCGATAAAATTTTAAAGGGGATCAGTGAGGATCAAGGGGTAGACTGAATAATCCTATTTATTACAACAAATATTGCAAAAATTATAATTAATTTGTAGAGACATTAGGAGTTTTTTGGAAGCAAGAGAGATGAAAGATGAACAATCGCCTTCGCCGGGAATCGAACCACGGAGCTCTGGAATAACGGCTCAGAGTACAGACCACTACACCACGAAGGCACGCTAGGAAGGCTGTAAAAATACCGTATACATTATTCATTGATATAAAGCTATGTCATGTAGCTAAGAAAAAATAATATAATATAAAAATAAAGAAAATACGCAAATATTATTCAATATTTTTAAAATCAATACAGTGTTTTAAAGACGTATATACTTTTTATGCAATATAAAACAGGAAAACACAGGAACATAAGGAAACAGAACCCAAGTTTACGAAGGAAACAAAACTTCTTCAGGGGATGTATTATTTTATATAAGCCACTTGCACAGACAATTTTACCGTTCACTTCCAAAACACTGAAAATTTGAATGTACAGTCTGGTTTATAGATTCGCTGAGCTGCGATATATCTGATCCTGGTTTTATGACGCAAGAACTGGTTGCATTGAAGGACGATTTTCAAATACAAATTTTACTCAAAACACATACGTAAACATAGTTTTGTGATTTCAAAAGTCATTCGGCAGAAATATAAAAGTAGAAAAAAAAAAGTTGTAACCAAACCACCATAACTGACGTTTCCTCCATCTTATCTAGCGGAAGCAGGGTTTAGTCAAGTCAATATTTTATTACAAAAAACAAGAATGTTTTTGAACTAGGTGATTTAAAATTAAGTTAACCAATTTTATACCAAATGTTAAAAACAAATTACAACAAAACACCAAGCGCATTGATAGAAAGGGAACTCTTGTGCAATTAGGAACTTTGATTTTGTCTTTGAAAAATTGTTTATATTTGTAAAATTTAAAAAAATACAAAAATAATAAAATATAAATCTAGTAAACTATTTTTTCAGAACTTGTGTTCATATTCTTAGTCTGATAGTTCTTTCTAAATTATTTATTCATAATGATTTGTATTATGATTACGCTTTTTGCTGTATATTATAGAGAAAAATGTAAGGATGCCGATGAAGAAAACCATTCTTTTAAAAGTGGTCGATGTAAGAAACCCTCTTTAAGAATTCCTGATTTATTAATTGCTTTCTGTTCTTCATAAAGTTCTATTTGTGTATGAAATCCATACTGCTATAATAATTTGTACTTTGCTGACACGTTTTAGTTTATTAAGAAGTGTGCATACTTTTAATAATAATATCACCTATGAGAATTAGTGATGCACTTGTACCAATGATGGAATACTGAGGGATCTTTATTCAAGTTATTGCTGTATGTAGAGAGTCATTTCATTATAAGCTAGTGCTGCTGATACTTTTGTGCTAGGTCTCACGAAAAAAACTGCTGAATTTAAAGACACCCCTCTAGAGGCATTGTAGTCGGTTGCATAAGATAGAGCATACTCAATTTACAGAAGGGTAGACGCAGCACTGCTGAGCAAAACTAGAGGATAACGAAATGCGCAGCGCCAAGTATTTGTACATTGAACTGATGATCAAGCTAAAGAATCTGATGAAAAATGCTTAAGCCACCGAATACTTAGTATAAAAGCAATTTAAAAAGGTTACAGCCATAAATTTAAAAAAAAAAAAACGTTTTAAAAGCAAATTTCCGAAATTTCCGAATTTGTCTAAGTTTACGTATTCATTGTAAGATGTTAATCAATCGTTTATGATTTGTAGACTGTTTATGCTTTAAGTTTTGGACTTCATTTCATGAAATTTCTCCAGTGCCTTGTTGTATTGAATAATAATAGTGGTTATTATTCTATTTATAAAGTGTGGTTTTGAAGATGGTGTATATTCTCATCATGTTCCACAGGCGTAGAATGTTCAGATAGACGTTCAAACGATCCACAGGCGTAGAACATTCAAACTAATTCTTACTTTGATTTTATGCACCACATGCAAAGTTACTCGAAGAGTTCGTAGTGAAGTTAGGAAAAAAGAAGACGAGTGTGAAGGATAAAGCACCATTTAACTATGAGAAAATTCGAGGTACAATTCATAATTGGTATGAAATTGTATCATTTTACGTTTCTAGAAAGATTCCTGACCATTTTCTGGGATATATTGCGAATTTATTTGATTAGATCATATGTTGATCATTGTGTGTTTCTATCGGCAAAAGGAAACTGAACAAGAGATATAAAAGTTACAGTTTTGCTGCATTGGAATTGGACGAAAGTCCTGAAATGGCTGATATCTTTGAAATGAAGATTTCATAATGATCATTAGTCTGAAATGTTTAGAATGAAATTTATAACCATATTACAATAATTAAAACATTACTTAAGGAATTCTGAACGGTATTTTAATTGTGTGTTTTAAATGTTTATATTTGAATTTGAGTATCGTTTTAATGATTTTGAGATTTGAGTAATGTTTAAATTGTGCTTTTTAATCCTCTTTCTATCTGCGATTTACGCAATTTAAAATTTTACAACTGTGTTATATAAGCATAAATACCATCCAAATGGAAACGAGCTTCAAATAAAAATATGTTTACTGCTTTCATGTTTTTAATGTTAATTATTTGATTGTAAGTAATCTTGCATATTTTAGGCTTACTGTTTTCCTTGAGAAGGCATCAGATCTTCCCCAAAAAGGTACACTTCATCATTATAGTACATTCGTGAAGCTCAGCATTTCGTCTAATAGGAAAAACTTTCGCTTGTCCCGGACTGCGAAAAACAGCTTAAATCCCGTCTTCAAGGAAGAGCATGTCTTTCATACTAACAGGTAAATATCTCTGAGTTTAATATAGTTTAATTTTAAAGGAATTAGCGCTTTAAGTAGCGTAACATGACAGTATGTTATTTTATATTTAGGTACTATTTTTCATTTCCTGTTTTACTCAGCTTCTAAATATTTTCAGCAAGTAAAGTGGTTTGGTTTAGTTTTGGTTTATTAGATTACGGCACAGCACTCGAGAGCTATCTGCCTTAAGGGAGGGATGCCTTCGTGGAGGACCTTTTTAAGGGAAACTGGCTCGTATACACGTTACACATGGGGAAAACCACGAAAATAACCATGCAGCCAGCCCGTTCGCGGGATTCGAACCTCGGACCGAACTACCAGTGTTCAGCGACGTTACCGCTCGGCCGCTAGTGGGCCCACAAGTAAAGTGACAACAATTTCTGTTTTACGAACATACAAAATTCGCGAATAATTTTCTTTTCGAGTTGTTCATTAAGTGTTTTCTGTAGCATGTTCATTAGAGGGTTTTAATGTATAAAAATTAAAATTTAGAAACAGCATGAATATATGCTAAGCACAGAATATACGGCGTCAGAAATGTCTACTTAAATTGAATGAAAAAATAAACTAAAGTATTGAAAAGTGCATTTATTGCTTTTAAATAGCTTAGTTTATCAAGCACTTATGCAATAAGTAAACTCGAGCAATAAATTAAATATCTCACATTTTGCCGACTGGCAACAGTCTGAGAAATGGATATGAGGGGGGCGGTGACCAGACAAAAGCCCACTGGACGAAAGCGCACGCGACAAAAGCATCAGCTATATAATCTCAACCATATTATTTAAAAAATAGCATGTGAGGAACTTCACAATGACGTTTTTCATTTTCACATACATATACCAATGTTAAATAAGTAAATAAATAATCAAATGCATTTTCAGATTTATGATCGAAACATTATAGCTAATCACTTAACCAGAAAGTTTTATTTTTACCAAATAAAATAAACAAATGAAACAGTGACAAAATATCCAAACAGACGTATTTTTGAGACATAAAAATTCAGATCTGAATACTCCATTTACTATAATTAAAATTATAAATACATTTTATAGTGATAAAAATCATGTGTCCTTTTGTTTATGTGGTCTTTTATCAATGTGGGCTTTTATCTGCGTGGGCTTTTATTAGTGTGCGCTTCATCGGTGTGGGTATTTGTCACTTGGGCAATTATCACAGTGACGGATTTTTTTTTCTAGCCTTTTGTCTATTGCGCGTTCGTCCGGTGGGCTTTTGTCGGGGAACCGCGGCAACATTGATCAAGGCGAGAGGATGATATATTGTATGATAGAGTAACGTAAAACTACGGTCGAAAATTTTTGGAAGTAATCTGCTAAAGATGTTTCTTGCACGAAAATTAAGGAAAGAGTTTCACTAAAGATAGTTTTAATATCTAAACTGAAATGAAGGAAACCGAGATTCGTTAAAGTTTGTTCACGTCTTACAAGATGACGGTCACTTTCGGTCAACTTATATGTCGTATGTAAGAGCAGCATAATATCTATGGATTAAAACTAAATCGAATGAGATCGGTACTATCAACGCTATTTGTCGCTAGTATCTGAACAACAGGTTAACCATCACTGGGGGTCAACGCATAGATCACAACTGTGGGGGAATGTAATAATTTGAAGTCGTATTTAAATTCAAATTAAATCAAGCACTTATGTACAAAAATTAAGACTGTTAGTTCCAGTGTTCGTCTTCGTCACTGTTACTTGTGATCTAAAATTTAGAAGTCATTTGGAGTTAACCAGTGCAGTAAATTTAGATAGAGGTGAAATTAAAAGTTTATAGAAACACAGTTGTTCCTGAGAAAGTCATTGGTTCCCGGGCGGCGTATAGACATACCGTCATTCTTTAGTCACATGGAGGTTAATTGTCACCTTCCCACATCAGTAATTAATGGATCATCAGTATAATTATAAGGAAGCCAATGCTTGATACATTAACTTTGGTGTCTTATGAAACTGCCACGTCTCGTCTATCCAAAAAACTCCTGTTTAGCAAAAGCTTTAAACAACTTTTTTATTAAAATTTCAAACTTAACAATTTGCACTGCTTATGCTTACAGTTCAGTCTTTACTGCTAGCGAGATTTAAGCTAATATAAAACGCAAAGGGCTTAGAGCATTCTCAAAACCTATCAAGTTTTAGCTCAAACTATTCTAATTACGTGAGTATACTTGACTAGTAAAAGGCTAACTGCAATCTAAAGTGATTCTCGAGGCTAGGAGAGAAAGTCGGCGTAGCTTCTCTCTAAATTTCAAGATCTCTGTTGTTGAGTATACGTAACTAGCATCCTGATAGGAGCTTACGAAAATAAAAATTGTAGGGCAGATAAAATAATAAGATAATGGAATAACTAACATAAACCTTGCATAGTATATTTGCATAATGTTTTAAATTGAAATGAAAATGAAGCACATCCTTTCAAGATTGTTGGTTACTTGTGACTTACGGGTTGCCGATCACTGGAGATTAATCCACAGATCTCCTTAAAATTAAACTGAAGGACACTGGTACCCATCAAAGCTATTATTTACTGGTGACATACAGATTGATAACTGTAGATCTACGCATTAGTCACTTGTGAGCTATAGTAACTGGCTGTGACGCCATAAGTTATTAATATGGGGCTGTCAAGTAAATTTAAATAAGTTTATAAAACTAACTGAAACTGAAAGACATTACTGATACTCAAATCCTTTGTCATCAATGGTGTCTGGATAGACAAGTCTTTGATAACCTGTTCTATAATAAATGTAACTTACACTTATTCCAATGGCAACATTTACAAAGAAATGGGTGTGGAGTATTTGGTAGCAAAGCGAAATGTAACATTGCGAAAATTATAATTTCCATCAGTAGATTTTTAGTAATTAGTTAAAGTAGAAAAGAGTTAGAAGCAACGACCTTGTGTAAAGGAAACGCAAAAAACAGCAAATGCTGGAGTTGTAATCGGAGATTTCATGCACTCACCTCTTCAGAAATACACTTAATTATTTCGCAATTATGTAATATTAAGATATTATTCCATTCTAGGTCCAAATGGAAATCTACCAAGCAGAATATTCTGAAGTTGAGTCTATTCGACTGCGATCGCCAAGGCAGGCACGATGCTGTGGGTCATGCCGTCCTTCCTCTCGCCAACTTAAACTCCGACAAAGAGGATCAGCACTGTTTGCCGCTCACACCAATGTCCATAGTATGTCCACCAAACCTTTCCCATATATAACCATATAATATTAGTGCCTTTAAGCCGTATACTAAATTAATTAAAAATTATTAAAAATTCAAAATAAAAATTGGAATAATGATGTTATGTCTCATATTTTAACCTTAACATTTTTAAGGTAAAGCTTATCAGTTTAGCTTAAAGTGAATTACTACCGTAAATGCCGTACTTTATCGCATGGTCTTGCAAATTTTTTTAACTAATTTGATTGTCCGAACAATGAGACGGGAAATGTATGGAGTAATCTGATTTCCGAAGGATGCTGTTACAGTAATAAGAGAATTAAAAAAAAAGGTAGTCATGGTAAACTACTTGCAACTTAAAAGAAACCTACATACCAATAATACAAAATAATATTAACTTTCTGAAAATATTGAGCTGATATCTGACGGTAATTGTGCCAGTTTATTTTGTAAAGTCCCAGTCATATTAGTGAGTTTTAACCACAATTCTCAAAAGAGGCATCGGGGGAACGAAAAAGAAATGGAGCTAACAAAAGACACAGATGTAGATAACACTTCAATGAGCTGAAACAACATTTATTGACTTGAGAAGAAACAACATATTTTTAGTGTGAGAACACCTGCCATTCTTGGGTAGCGTAAAGAAGAATCTGGATATAATATTCCAAATATCGCCAAACATGGCGACCTTTGCGTGAAATTTTAATCAAATACCTACGTAACTGGTCACTAACTGTAACCATATAGGGCCTTGGGTAACTGTAACTGTGTATGCCCTTCAGCAACTTCAAGAAATCGAATGCACTGTAAAATTCTCCGATGCCGAGGGGAAACTGTATAAAACCGCAGAAAGCATCAATTTTTAGTTCAGAGTTAAGTTAGGAGTATTCAGAGATCTTCTTCGAGCTTTGCCTTTTAGTTGCAGTTTGTACTGCGTTTTGTTTAAAGGTTGTAGTTTGAAATGGTGACCACTGATTGTGCTCTGTCATGTTGAGAGCAGGTGTACGAGAACTTTTGCGGAAAGTTCTAAATTTGTTAAATGTTTCTTTTTGGGAGAATTAATTTTATCAAGCTATCATCTTTTCTGTGTACATTTAATCCATTACGAACCCGTTCGCACATAATAGTATGTTATCGGCATTGCATTGCTTTCCTTATATTTCAGATTCATTTTGTACAGAATTACCATAAAATGTTTGCTGTTGACTTCTCGATGTTTCTAACCATAATTTAAGCATTTTGTTCCCCATTATGTCAACATTATTATGTATACTTCAAAAGTAATTTCATTTCTCATTTTCAGCCTGCGCGGAACATTGGCCAAATATTAGTGGGTCTCTTTTATGCTGCCACTCAAAGTCGCCTCTCTATACATGTGATAAAAGCTAAGCATTTACGTCTAGATCCTGAAGTACACAAGCGTCAAACACGTCCGTTAAATAAGGGTGAGTGCCAAGTTGAATTTTGTATTATTATGTTTATTTAGCCAACAGGCTACTGAGTTTTATGCGTAATAATCTCATTTCTGCATTTATAAGCCATGTCCTCTAAAACTAAATGGTGATTAGAATTCAAGAAATATTCATAGCTGCAAATGAGGTAAAATAAATAATTTTAGACTGCTTGAAACTTGATCTTTTACTTCCTTTTGTACGACAGGAAAAATGTGAGATTTAAGATCTCTTCATTTTATTATCATAGCTGATGTAACGTTTTGTTATTTCTGATGTAAATTTCGTATTTGTGCAGCTGAATTTCGTATTATCTTTCATTTAGTACTTATTTCAGTTATCGATTTTTTCTTTTAATAACTGAGAGTATAATTTTTTAATAACTTTTAATAACTGAGTGTTCGGATATTTTAGCTACAGCAAATCAACACAGATTAAGAAATCGAGAAACGTTTCCTGAGGGATATTTAGTCTAATTTATGGTAAATGCTAAATATTTACCATATTCATCAATGGTAACAATGCATTATATTAATGTAAATAATTAATTAAAATTATCCATTCCAGAATGCATTCCTTTTAATATTGTCAGAAATAAAAAGATCAAATTAGTATTGTTTCATTGTATAGATAAAAACAGTATGCAATGAAAGACATAGAAATTTTTAGCTTTTATTTTATTAGCAGCTATGTGCGAGGAGAATGCAGTATATTTGCAAATTTAGTAACTTTAAAACACTTCATGGAAGGATTGTTAATTAAAATATTTTGGAACAGCTGAAGGCAGTTAAAAAAAGAACATTTGTAATCAGACTTTTATTGCAAATTTTCAATTAAGTCTTTTATCCGTTAAAAAAAAAGAACTTCGTTCTCCTTAAATTGTTATAACAATAAAGGATTTTCCGTCTTTACGTTTTGTTCCACCATTTACGTTTAAAGTACACTGCGTAAAAAAGGAGGGACAGTTCTGTATCTCTCGTTCTACAAAGCGCGACTTCAGATATATATTAGATTTATATATAGCATTCTAATATAGATATTTTGACACAAAATCGGACTTTTTCTGAAATGAAATGCCAATTATTTTCTCTATTTCGATTCTACGAATCAGACTATGCCAAACTGCGAAGGTTTGTAGAAATCATACGAATAGTTTTTAAAAAATAAGTTCTCAGAATTTTAGCATGTCAGTATTAATTGAATTTAATATATATTTAATAATCTCTGCTTTTTTTTATTAAACTTACTTTATTTCTTCTTCCAGAATTCGAAATTTAGGCTTAATCCAAACATAATTCGTATATTTTTTATGATTTATGTTTAAAATTTGTATTTTTAAATATTTTTTATAAATTTTTCAAAACAAATATTGTTATATAACTTACAAAATTTTAACATCATCTTAAAGTAGATGTATTTTTAGTATTTCTCCGTAAATTTGTCACCAGATTTTACAAAATGTAATATTTAGGCATAATTTGAGTCGTCGAATCGAAATATGGGAAAAAACTGGCATGTCATTTCAGAAATGTTCGATTTTGTGTCAAAATACCTATGTTAGACTGAAGCTATGTAACTTTAATACAAAAAAACTAGAGATTTTATTCAAAATATTCTAAAATATGCCTAAATTTACATATTGGAGCTTTTTGAAATTTGGCATCTTATTTTTGAGCAATAATAATGCCAAATGTGGTTTATGCTCTTTGTTAAAATCATTTGAAAGTATGAACAATGACTTTATTTCCATTCGTCTGCAATGAAAAAAAAGAGAAAATGAAGATAAGTTGCTGTAAATTAAGAAGTTCGCGAAGTAAATGATTTTTGATGAAAACTGAAAAAAAGTGCACCAAGATAAACTTTTGAATTTCTCCGTAAATTTCTCACCAGAATTTACAAAATGTAATATTTAGGCATAATTTGAGTCGTCGAATCGAAATATGGGAAAAAACTGGCATGTCATTTCAGAAATGTTCGATTTTGTGTCAAAATACCTATGTTAGGATGAAGCTATATAACTTTAATACACATCCTAAATCGCGCTTTCAAGATATGAAAAACGTAATTTGAATTTCGTCAATTGGCCCAGTAGAACGGGAGATAGAGAACTGTCCCCCTTTTTTTGGGGCAGTGAGCATAAGAAGAACTAATTTAGAAGGATTTTTTAAAAATTGTTTTAAATTTCAAACATTTTACAAATGAAAAAATAGGTTTTTTTTCCTAATGTTTATTGGAGGACAGTTTCGAAGTCATCGAGAAAGATCAATAGCAACATGAACGCAATTTAATTTATCAGAGCAGCATCAAAACAATTTGATCCACTCTGTAGCTTGTGCAGAAAACAGTACTTGGAATGCCTTAGATATAAGCAAAATTTCGTATTCTCTGTCGCTTATGCTAACTTCTAGGATGTTAAAAAGTTCCACATTTTCATATGAACTAAACATGTTTTAATAATAATAATAAATAAGACTTCATATAATTATTTATATTCATGCATGTTATTTGGTCCCGGTATTAGTTTTAGAATGGACTCTCTAAATTTTGTATATACTTTTGTAGTATTTGACTACTCTAATTCTAGTCGAAAAATAAATTTGTGATGATCAAAACAAAATTAGTAATCGTTAATAGTTACATAAGTCAACTGAAATAGTCAAAACGAAGAATTTGTTTTAAATAAGTAAATTATATTGCTGTTTGTGAAAATTGTAGCACCTGCGAAGGAGGAATCATTAAAAGTTAATGAAATTCATTCGTCATGCAGCCAATATTGATGAAAACAAAAAGCTTAAATTTACTCAGCAATACAAGTACACTGCAATGAGATTTCTAATTCATTTCAACATTGAGTGAAATACATAGTTTTCGAATGTGTATTTGGGGTATCGCATTCCACATTATATTTTACCCGGACCAAAAGTTGATCTTTATTGATTGCAGGGCGAGTGCCATGAGAAAAACGCTGCCTTACGAAATCCTAGAGTAGGCCAAATATATGATGAATGTGCAAACATAAGAAGACGCGCTATCTGATATGATAAGACATTTTAAATGTTTGTAGCATCCTATAATAGGGCATTTGTTAAAATACACCTCCTGAATTATGTTGAAAGAATGATACATCTTCATCCTCCTTAACGTTCTTGATGTAATTCTTAGCTCGTAAGTTCACCCATTATTCCCTACGGCACTGCAGGCCATTATGCTTGATCATCCAGCCCCGTGGCACTGAATAATATACTTCTGAAGACTGTGTAACATCTAGCAAGTTCGTGAGCACCGCTGCATTCCAGATTGAAGCGAAATTCATCTTGAAAGAAGACCTGCTGCTAAATCCGTACGCCAGTGGCAATGTTGATGAACCCACCGTAGATGCAGGCGCACAATGGTTTGCGAGAATGCAATCCTGTACGTAGGAATGCATGTATGCAATACACGCAGACGCCGGTGTGCTATTACAGCTGACAAGACCATACTTGTTGCAGATTCTAACATTGTGTCAACTGTCCATATGAAACTTCACGATCCTTTACTGCCATGCGGATGATGTATCTATTATTCTAATGCGGGTGCAACATTTCGTAATCCATTGCCAGAACTGAGGCTAGTACAAGCTTTCGACTCCTATACACGAATCACAGGTGAAGCAGTATGCCCCATACGAGCTAAATTTTCACAATAGGAGAATATTTCTTTTCACACAAGGCGTCAGAAAGCATCAGCTGGTTTTTTGTGATCGACGAGGTATGCCGACTTCTCCTCTCACAGATAATGAAGCACTACTTTTTAACATTCCATTATAGCTTTCTATTTACAATGTTAACAGGGACTTTCATTGAAAGCAACTCAGCCCACACATGCATTATGAATCTGATATTCCAAACATTCGCATACCATACCCTGCTTTTTATTCCCTTTATTCGCATGATTCTTTCATGGTATTGCAATTTTCACAAACAGGGCATTTGTATGTATGGTGTCTTCTGTATTATTCCGCTTCAGAGAATTTAAGCATTTCGACATGAAGAACATATCGGAATTTTTGTTACAATTTCTATACCATTAATATCTATTTCTATTTCAGAAGTATTCGACACTTTTGCCAAGGTGTCTTTAATGTGCGGTGGACAGAAGGTCAAAACCAATAGGTCTCGAGTAGTTGTGGACTCTACAGATCCATTCTATAATCACAAAAGTGATTTTGTGGTTCCTCCTCAATTTCTTCTGGACTCAAGTTTAGTAGTGACAGTGATGGTTAGGGGAGTCCTAGGAAGGAGTTTCCCTCTCGGCCGTATAACAGCCGGACCCTACACAGAGAAAAGTAATGGAACTCTTACCCACTGGGGACGAATGGTGCAGGATTCTCGTTCCGTCGTTCAGTGGAGGAGTTTATATTTGTAATTAATGTGTTCTAGTGCATAATTATGCGTGTTTGTGAACATTTGGGATTCATTCAACATACTCATATAAACTCATGCTAAGTATGTAGCATCACATTCTACCTCCACTCAAAGTTATACATTCTGATGTGGTTCTTCATAAATAGGACTGCTAATTGCACTGTTCTGCATTTAAACGTTTATATTTTGTTATAAATTTTTAGAGTGATTCATATATATTTTGTATTACAGAATCAAAATTTTTCTCCTTTTGCCATCAATTTTAAGTGAATCAAGTAAATCACACGAAGTTAAAATGTTACTTAAAATTAGTATTTAGTCATTTTGAGGCAGTGGAAAGTGCGTCAATAAATATCAAATAAATTTTAAAATTTAATTAATCAAATTTGTCTATATTTTACATAAATTGAATTAATAGAAAAAACTGTTTTGTTTTGAAAATGAAAAATTGGGTCTCTAGTGTAAAATTTTAACTGTAGTCAAGCATTATTTTTGATTCCCAATCTCTACCGTATTACGTTTCAATTTCAAATGCCTTGATGACACCTATCTCCATGATTACCTGGAAAAGTTTAAAAAATTTAAAATTCCAAATGTAACTGAATAAATTGTAGTTTAAGAAAACCATTGCTTTAAAACTCTGTACTATCTGAGGATTCTTCTAATATTTCTGCTCAAGCTAACATTCAGATTTACTTTGCAAAACTTCTGCGTACATTTGAAGTACATTCCAGGTTCTTTTCCTGTTTTACTTAAAGTATTTCTACAGTTAAGACTTCAATATTTTGTGAGCGGATAAAAATTTGTTTATAGTTTTACCAAAACGCATGTGATAGAAATTTGCATGAAGTAAGCAGATATTTATCTGGTCTGCTGAGCCTTCACGTGCCATAAATTTCTCACCACATACACAGGATTCGTACGGTTCTTCAGAGTCCTTAAAAGTCCTTAAGTTTTTTGGAATCGATTTTTGGTCCTTAAAAGTCCTTAATTTCGGCCAAAATCGTCAGAAGGTCCTTAAATTTTAATCATCTGAAATTTCTGACTGTTTTTACGACTGCCATTTTGAGTGTGAATTAGCATTTTGGAGATATATTTTTGGTAATTCTCTGACAAATATCGTTATTTTTTGAATGGGTGAATGCTTTCATGGGTTATAATTTGTTCCTATTTCTAATATAAAGGGTGGATTTTAAGATCAGTTTCTATAGAAAATATTTAATTCCGAGATCTGGGAATTTTTCGACGATTTTTTAAAACATTGTAACATTGATAAGTTTCATTAAAAGGGCAGGGGTAATTTTTCTTTAGGATTTTAGACATTGCAGCTTGGAAAGTTTAGAAAGATTTGAAGGCAAGATTTATAGACCCACTATTCTGGAAGATTCCAGAAAAATGTGGCAAAATGAAAAATGTCTGCATGGTATTAATACATAATTTCTTACTTGGAGAACATCTGGAAGAGCAATAAAAATATAATAGTTGATTGTTTTAGTTCTGATACTAGAATCTTTTTCTTAACATTTTCTTTATTTTTCACTAGACAGAAGCACAAAATATCAAAAATGCTTCTAATCTTATCATATAAACAGGCATTATAGAAAATAACTTTTTTATTAATAAAGAAATTGAAAACTGACAATTTAAACGATTCATCTAATATGTCATAATGCATCATACACACTAAATTGTGCTGCTTGGTGCAATTTGAAGATTTTACTTCCAATGCCTGTTCTAAATTCTAAAAGTTTTGACATTTCTAGATTTTGTTGCTCGATGTGTGAATAAATTAAAAAAATTCTGCCACACCAGCTCTGTAACCGGTCCTTACCATATATATTGCATATTTCTTCCGAATGTTCCTATTACTATAAAATTAGCAGCTTTCTCTATACATTCTAACTGCATTTAGCATTTTTAGAATAACATAACTATTTAATTAAATCCAAAAACCTTCCCATTTCTATTTTCTCACCAGAATGCAAATCACTTAAACAGTTTTTAAACTGAGGTTTTTGGAGTGTAAGACAAGAATGTGTTTCTGACCTCCGCTTGCTCCCTGCATTAGTTCCTGCCAGCCCTGATAATTTGCAATTATTCGTCTTTACATTACTGCTTCCGACATTTGAATTTATGACAATAGAGTTACTGAGTCAGCTTAAAATGAAATTGTATAGTCTTTGATGACTAGTCCATATTTTTAGTTTGCATTTCATTCTTCTTGTTTAATTACATCAACATGAGCTGTAATTGATTTTTTTTAGCATAAGAACATGCTTTATGTTCTTCTTTTTAAATAAGAAGCTTATTTAAATCTTTGTAGTTGCTTTCAGATATAGCGATAATTTGCTTCACATCTGTCCGGAAGGATTTGGACTATTCAACTTTTACCAGATCAAGTAAACCCTCTTAGGTACATTGTGGAGAGGTTGACAGGTTAGAAGATACAAAACGTAGAAACTAGTGAGAACACTGTCTTGTGTATTGAGACAAAGTTCTAACTATTAGAAAAGATGTTTAAAGAGAAGGAAATTGATATAAATTAGCCAAAATGTCTGGGAAGGCTTCAAATTAAAAAGACGCATAAATATCTTGTTGAGTGTTGCTACAAAAGCTACAAAATATTTATATTTTGTAGCTTTTAACGTGTACGTATCCTAATATCGTTTAAGAATCAATGCCATAAATTACATGTATTTTAAACTGTGAAATTTTATTAGATTGTGACTTTTGGGTTAAGACTTTTTTTAACAAATATTGTTAAAAAATAAATAAAATTTAATAGTGGCCATGTAAATCCATAATGACTAAGGTTATCTAATACACAATTTAATTACTTATAACTAACGGATTACCTTTAAAGATTATTTCTGCATTTTAAAGCGAGTTATTGCCTTTCATTAACCCTTATCGTGGTCACAAGATAAAACCCAAAAATGTAAAAATTCATGTAAAACCTATTCTTCGCAGCTAGTGAGACAAAATAATGCAAAACAACTTGTCATCTCTGGTGCTTTAGTGGATTATTAGGGCCTTAAACTATATTAACTGAGTTACAATCCCTGGAACTCTACAAGAAGCTACGAAATTAACTGCGTCAAACAGACCTCAGCTAACTTTCAAAATTGCGAACCGTGCTTACATCAGGCCTTAAGGTTTGTTCTGATCATCAGGTCTCTCCTAGGCAAACAGGAGCGGCGACAACAGCCAGTCTTTTGTTTTAAATCATGCTGATTGTGATTTTACTTCTCCCTTTAACCTATGCCACTTGACATAAAATCTACTTACTATTTACTAAACTCATAGAGTGAGCAAGTATGTGACAAAATGAGACATTAAAAAAATCAAAGCTAACTATTAATAAAACCTAAATAAAATGTCACTTATCTTCTTTCAAATATGTCCAGTAGTATGAGTGTAAAATATTTAATGATAAATTTCATAAACTTTATTTTATTCTCAAACTTACTAATAATTATATTTAATACTAATGCATCCTACTTATGGATCTATTTTATTTTTAGGGTGGTATTACAAAAATGAAGTTCAGCATACATAATATTTTTAATTGAATTTATCCAGTTTGCATTTTCTTATAGGTCGTTAATTTTTTCATGAATGGTCCTTAAAAGTACTTAATTTCCGTGTGCAGAAATGTGTACGAACCCTGATACAGTACTTACGGTTGAGCCATTTTTATGATACAGTGGTACCTGGCCTGATTATACCGTTTTCGTTAATACAGTTTCCCTAACTGGAGTTAACTGTTACTAACAATGAGATTCAGTCATTAATCTTAAGACATGATAGTAATAATATTTTACTCATTATTTATTAAACCTTTCTTTTTTATTTGATATTGAGTTATAATTTCTTTTTTTAATTCGATATTGTATAATTAATTAAAATAGTTGATTTATAATGGGCATAAAATAAATTAGATAAAACTGGTTGTTTCAGTAATAGTGTTCTTTGATTAGAAAGACCATTTGATCATAATTTAATTTCAAAATTCGTGGGTGGTAAGGTAATTAACAGATGCATTTCAAAATAAAATTAGTTATCTGAGATTGTAGAAAATTTGCAGAATAGCACTAATTTCAAAAAAGCGTTTTACTGCAGAACAGTGTCGTGCAGTCAAAATTATCATTTTAATGCTGTGAATGTTAAAGGTTTACATCAACACATAATCAGAGCTTGGTCACAATCATTTCGTTACTTTTCACAGTTAGAGCATTCATTTTTCTAAATATTTGTAAACTGAAATAAATAATCTACTGCTGTCATATACTTGGACAATTTGGCATGATATATGATGTGAGGAAAGCTGTATATATGTACTATTTATTATTCTCATATCTACATTTCTTGTTACTATACTATCTATCTCTTATGAAATTTAATATCTGTTCCTATCTCATTGTGATTACAAGTTATGAAATGCAAAAGCTAGCGGGAACGTTTTAAGACTGCATCTATTTATATTTCTAGATAATTAGACTTGGAAAGCAGGTGAAGAAGATATCTGTATAAATATATACTACACAGATGCGATTGAATTTGTGTTAAACTTGGAATTAGAAGTAACAAAACACTGGGAAAAGTTACATTATGTGCATGGTGAGGAAAGATTTAACCTTACTTTCATTATTTCGAAGGTACTTCTAGGTGGTAAGACACGAGTGATCGACAAAGTACGATACGATAGTTTATTCACTGTGATTATTGCCCGAGTGCCCAAACACCTAAGGAAAGGGCTTTCTTCAGCATTGGAAAGCCAACTACGTTAGAAGGGACTCTTTTTCGAAGAAATGAAAAATTCCCTTGTGCTAAAGAGAACGTCACCAAATACTACAATTCGCTGTTTCTAAATCCCTTACAAAATGCTGTGAAAAGTGTAAGGAATTGCTAAAGACTCAGATTGTAAAATGCATGTACTATCTACAAAGCAAAGTGCTGAAATTAACAAAAAATACAAGGCCAATACAGTAATTTGGTTTTGAATAAAAAAAAATCGTCTCAAAACGTTTCAGTCAGCCGATGTGCATTCCATATAAAACAATAAGCTTAGTAAAATATTTCGAATGTAAAAATTATGAAAATTTTGATATACCATAAAATACAAACTATTTATGACCGAAAATATAGATGTTTATCTGTAGGGACTCTAAATTGTATATCAATACTTGTTGTAGATTAATATGGAAATTATTAGCGATAGAATGTAAAACATTGTAGGTGCTCACTGCAGTCTTTAAAATCAGAAAAAAAAATGTGAGTTAAATTCTTGGAATTAAAATATTTCAACTTAAAAAGTGAATATAATTATACAGGATTTTATAATTTTTTATAATCGTGTACATCTGCAAAAAGTGATCGTTTCGTAAAATTGTGATAAGAATGTTTTTAATAGTATAGCTTATCTTGTTTTTAGTGCGCATTTTATTTACTCTTGTTGCTATTTTTCAAAATAATTTTAATATACATATATGTGTTTTTAACATAAACACTTATTCAATAAGTATTTCAAAAAGTTATACTGTGTAGACTTGAAATTAACTTGAATTTCTTTCTTCATACAAATGTTAATTTTTGCACGGGCTTTAGTTGTAATCAACATATAAGGGTTCAGGTAGATTTAAAATGTCAAAATATGTAAAACGTATTTTAAAGCTCAATACCTTAAGGACTAATTTATAACTGTGAGATTTTGTACACTGCGTTTTCTGCTTCTATTTTATGGTCCAGATGTTAATATATTTTTAATAAAATAACAATAAAATGCGTTCTTCTCATCGATAGAAAGTTGTAATATGTACTGCACGTAGCGTTACAGAGAAAAGAATCGTTACATTGCACCATTTGTTTTCAAGGTAGAAAATAATATCAAATTTAAATGCTTTCTTTAAAAATAATAGAATTATGTTTTCTTATATAGCATTGTAAATTTTGGAAACCAAAAATCGACTATATTTTAATATAAATATAATTTATAATGTTTTAATGAGAAAAACATAATTACGTGGCCATTTTATACTCATGTAAGGTGTATACTATTGGTCTAAAGTTTCTGAAATTTTGACCAAAGGCTTCGGAGAAATCAGGCTTGCAAGCTGAAAACTTATAGTTTTGAAAAATCTTAATCACCTTTAGATTCTGTAAATACAGATTATTTTCTTAACATTATTAAAGAAATATAAAAAAAGTAGGTATGCATAATTATATATTTATACTGGAATTCATACATAAGCAGTGTAATTTTAATTGAAACAAGGAACTGAGGACTCCAAATTTCCACATGATTTCGAATTTCATTAATAATGGTAAAAATTCTTTCGTTAGGAATAGACCATTTTATACAGATATAATGTTTAAACATTGAGTCAAAAATATTTTAAATTCTAACTAGCCACTTGGGAGACATCATGATCGCACACAACAAAAATCCCATCTTTTATAAAATCTCAGTTGAATAATGAAATTAACTACAAAACATTTAAGTGCATCATTTTCTTAAAATTAATAAATATATAAACAGATGTGTTGCGTTTTCTGTCATGCATAATTAGGCATTATTTTAAAATCGGATTACTCTCAAAATCTTTACTCTCTGATTTCAAAGTTTTTTAACTTTTCATATCCTAAAAAGCTAAAACTGTATACAGAACCAGGATATATATAGTTCGGATAGTTGGAGATTAAATACAATGATTCATTGTATTTAATCTCCAACTATCCGAATCATCCGATTCAAGTTTTCATTTTATTTACAATATTTTAAATTATTTGACAAACATTTAAGTTTTTCAAACAATTGAAATAAACAGGACTGAGTAGACGGTTATCTTCTTTTTTGGAAAGATTAAATAAGTTATATGATTGTACTTGAGCCAGATACTTAAATTTTAGTCCTACAACCCTACTAGACAAGTAATGAGTTATTGCTATGTCTTAAATAGTAAGACAAAGTCTTGCAAAGCTTTTAAACAAACTTTTATTAAACTGTACTTTTAACATAAAGAGCACGGCTCTTGCTGTAATAACCACTACTTATGGCGATGCAAATTAAGTAACAACAGTCAAAAATAAATTTAAACGTTGATTAAAAGTCTAAACGGGCAATAACTAAGCTAAAAGCAGGCTCAAATAATTTACCGACACGTAAATTCAAAGCAATTGGCTGCTAGTGAATGCAACAGCCGGAATAATTACATTTAGATAGAGCCTGTAGAATTTTAGCAAAGTTGAGCGAGTGGCAGAAACTATCTTTCTGTCAAAATCCAAAAGCCCACAGATTAAAGCAATTCTGTAATTCTGATTAGAGATACTGGTGTAAACGTTGATATAAAGCCTTCATGCCGTCATCATTCGCTGAAACGCAAATGTGAAATAGTGTATGGCTCTTTAAACGGCATAAGCTTAGAGATACAAGTTTACCATAATTAGTTCTAAAGCGAATGTTTGCATGGAGTTTGTTTCAAGCTTCTTGTAGGAAATCTAATTTCAAGATAAAGGCACAGCTTATTTAGAAGTGTCTGATCCTTTAAGAGCATGAGTTTTTGTTTTGGAAAAATGCTTCAATTTCACCTTTTACGCTTGATACGCAAGAACGAAGAAATTTAAATGATACGAATTTATCAGGAAAAAAATGAGACCTTAAATTTAATTAAATGGAAATATATATTGATACAAAAAAATCTAGTGGTACATAATACGAGTAAAATATTTGTTTTAAATTCAATGTTTGAATACATCTTAATTTATAAAATGTATTAGTTTCGAACATGTGTTGCATTTCTGTTTTATCTTTCTGTCAGGAAATCATCTTTTTATAAAACATGTATTCGAATTTCTTAAATAAATATATTGCATATTTTGAACTATTTGTGTTATCAAATGAAACGAAAAAATACTGTTTTGACGGTGTGATGCACTTTAAAAATAGATAGAAAATTTTTTTCTTGGTACAGTTTTGTAGAAATTGTAATTTGAACTGTTGTTATTTTTGACTGATGAATTTAAATGTTATTGGTATTATCAACTATTTTTATATGTTATTTATGCTTAAACATTTTTTAAATTTCATGAGACTTGATTTCATGCTTATGAATTTCATGTTAGCGCTGCATAAAAAATATATATTTGCTCCTGGTATGTAAAATGTTTCCAAGTTGATTTCAGTATAGCTACCGTGTTCATATACATGCTGATAAAAATGGCAGATCTACGTTATTTCCTTATCTAACTAACAATCATGACTAGCTTAACTTATTGTCTTGAGTGTAAAGGAATTTTATTTAACGTAGTTTTTAAAAGCAAAATACGAAAATCAATAAATTGAATTTTTTTTTCTTTTAAATTAGAGAAGTATCTGCTTTTGATTAGGGGTATGGAAACATTATAATTAAATCATCAAAATGAAAATATTAAGTGTCTTTTCTATACTGTTTGAGATATATATTTGTGAATAATTTCGTAATTACTAGATTATCAAACTTTCATAATTAATGTTAAATGAAAATTTAATGAAGTTTGAGTAATCTGTCTCTTTTTTAAAGAAATATAATTGATTTTCGTTACCCGCTAATATATTGTAGTTGTAGGACTGCGCTATTGATTTTAGTTTTGTTGAAAATAATATTACAACTGTGAGACTGAATTATTTAGAAATCTCTTAAATATTTTTGTACAACATTTACCGAAAGAAATGCGTACCAAAAATAGAACTCCAAAAAAAATTTAGTATTTTTGTAATCATGTTTATTCATTAGAACGGTATTCTAAATAATGAGTAACTGCAATCTGAGAAATGGTTAACTTTTCCCTTATTATGTGTTCCTTTTTTCTATTTTATTTATTTCATTACATCCGTTATTTTTTTAGGGGAAATTAATGTTTATATCATTTTCATGCAGATTTCAAACCTGTATAATTTTTCACTAAATGCATGTTAAAATATGTGAAGTACTGTTGTGTGTAAAATCAAGTGGCACTTTGCATAACATCACCATTGTTGTCCATTGAGCATTTCTGTAATCTGCCATACCTTTTTTAAAATTCCAACTTGAGCTCTCCATATCCGTGTACATTATGTAAAATCTGCTGTGGAGTATGAATAATTAGTCTGCTGGTGGTTGTAGCAGCTTCTCTACAGAAGTTCTAGTCAAAAGAGAAATTATTTATCCTTTATCGTGTTGCAATATTTTATTATACAGTAATGTTCAATGGTATGTGATAAAGAAATTAAAAAAATTGTAATTGATTTCGTAAGTTCGTTAATAAAAATAAAATTTTGTCTTCTTACGTGATTCCATTTCTTGAGAATTTACAAAACATAATATACTAAGTGTATTGATAGGTACTGACATATTAATCTCCTACGTGCAATTTGATGATTTTTTACACATGAAAAAGTAAAAGGTATGGTGCAAATTAGTGGTTTTTGCGACATTTTTTAATAAAATTCCCAAAGTACCAGGATAAAAGATTATCAACACATGAAAATAGTAATAATTTGAAATACGAATTTTAACTACTTAAGACGGATTACGTGATATATTAAAAATAAAACACATATTCTTTAACAAATCTTTCTGTAAATTTTTGTGCTTTTTTCAAATTATACAGAGATTTGTTTTCGCTTAAAAAAATCAGAGAATTTCAGGAACTCGGTAACACCGGCCATCTACCGAAAGCGTTTTCTCGTCTTTTTGTTTAGAGGTTTTGCGAAAATTTTCTGAATTTCTGCCAAAATTTTACCACAGTTTCTTCCATTGCTGGCAAATCCCACAAGAATATATTTAAAATTTTAAGATTAAAGTTATAGTTATTACGAAGTTTATAGTTATTACGATTTGTTCTAAAAACTGCTAGAATCTGGAATACAACAACAAATGCGAAAATAGGGCGTTGCTTGACAAAAGTACTTTTATGAGCATGGTTGCCAGAGTTTAAAACATTCTGAAAATCTGGCAACTTCTGTTAGTTTTTCGATAGCACGTAAGCACTGTAACGTCTTTGTTATGCTACCAAAATTATAACCAGCAAGAGATGTGAAAGACCTCGCGATTGAAACATCATCCCTTAACCACTTAACGACGGCGTCCAAGATATCTCGGCAATAGATGCCGTTTCGATTTTTCTAAGAACGAGTTAACTCGGGCGTTGAAAATTTTACGCATGTTTAATGACATCGCCTGTTTTCTTAGTTGTGTCTCCAAGCGGCTTTTGTGATTGGTTCCTCCACGACACTGAGCAGCAGTCCGTAACGTGGCCGCATTATAAATAAACTGCAAATTCAGTTTGTTTTGTTCTAATAATTAGAGACCTAATAGCCTTTTACCGGCTCTCGGCAAAGTATTTGAACGTGTAAATCAGTACAAGACTTACTAACCACCTAAGAAAAATGGATATCATTGATAAGAACCAATTTGGCTTCCTAAAGGACATTGTACTACTCATCAGATACTCCACCTGGTAGAATTTATCGCCCAAGAATTTAGAAAAAAAGAATGGAGTAGCAGCATGCTTTCTCGATTTCGAGAAGGCTTTTGACAGAATCTGGCATGCTGGCTTCACAAATTATCAAATTTTCTTCTGCCTAATAGCTTCATTAAACTTACACATTCCTATCTCTAACGACGCACGTTTCAAATAAGATGCGGGGAAGTTCTCTCATCAAGAAAAACGATTTTCCGGGGCGTCCGTCAAGGTTCAGTTTTAGGGCCGAAATATTTTAATATTTTCATAAATGACATACCTGTCTCACTACACTCAAGTATTTATAAATATGCTGACTATACAGTTATCTTAACCAATTCTAGAGATCCACAAAATGCTCTTGACAAACTCCAAATGCAAGCTAATCTAATCAACAAATACTGTGAAGATTGGAAAATTAAACTTCACGCAACTAAATGTTGTGTTGTTTTATACCGCAGATAGGAAAAATTATCCTGTTAAGTACAATATAAAAATGGATAATTTAATTGCATTTAAAAATTACTATTTACTGAGTTTATCTCATGACATCGATCTCGCCTTCGGATGTGGTGTATTTTTCAATACACCTCTTATTTTATTATGATTACTAATGGCCTTTGGTAAAATGTTTAATTACTGGTTAGAACTCTTAGAAGTTGATGCTAGAAGAAAAGATATGATCCTAGATCCTAGTTTTTCTTTTGTTAGTCGATGCAGATTACCAGATTATCAAGCTGTGGCAGACTGTGATGTGCCGCTATGTGTTACATCATGTTTCAGACTGTAACATACTGTCAGTGACATTTATGGATCGTAAAATGTATTTACTTGATTTTTTACTTTAGCTCATATTACCTATTATTACCTTGAATACAGTTTTGTATTACTTTTGGCTAGACTGTGTTTTAGCTGCTTCATTGAAGCCCAAGTTAACTCTGGTCATGCCATCAACCATAATAAATATCTTGTTTTCTCCCTAGAAAAAAAAATTTTTTTTTGTTCTTTGTGCCTTTCAAAGCTACATCTAGTGAGCTATATCTGTAGATAATAAAAGTGTTATAAAAAAATTCAGGGATTTTCGGCATACTTTTTAATATAAATTCGGTCATTAAGCGGTTAAAGAAGTAAAAAAGATGCACACTTTAAAATGAGTTAGTTATCTGAAATTTTTGAAATAAAAAGGTAGTTGTTCGTTAAAAATGATGTACTTTCTTGAATAACATTGTTACAGTACGTGTAGGAAGTTTGCTTATCTTTTTTATGAACAAGAATTAAAATTTCTGCATTGGTAAACTTCAGTAGTGCAGTCCCATTCTTCAATTTCTCTTATATTATTTACTTTGAGTAATCTATGCATAGCAAACATATGAAACATTTAAGTAGGTTCTAAATACTCCTACTACTAATACTAGACTTATTACAAATATTATGTGTTGAATTTTTGAAAAAAAAACATTTACGAGGTATATTATATGACATGTATGCCTTTCATTCCTATATAAGCTTCATGTGGGATATTTCATTTTCACCGACTTTCCTCTTTTATACAGATATAAGAAATGAAAATCTTTTAAGGTTTCACATTCAATACTTTATTTGTGGATACATATGATACAGCGCATGAACATCTAAAAATGGATTAATTTGTTATCTAGCTTTACAAAGTTACTTTCGAGGGAACAAGATCATTTAAAGGAAACGTAAATTTTTATGAAATATAACAACAGCATTCACAATTTTTATAATAAAAACAACACATTCCTTTATAAATTATGAACATTTTGAACCAAACTGGAATAAAATTGGAAGTATCAAACATATAAAAGCATGAAATCACTTTCTGAACTAAAGTAAGTACTTCATAATTGGTTTGAACTAAAATAAATGTTAATAATTGCTAAAGTAATGGTAATGCTTTTATGTATTTTATTATGTACAATATAAGTATTATTCATTCCTCATTTCCACATAAGTATCATTTAATGTTTTAAACGCTTAAAAGGAATGTTTGCACACATGAATAAAAACGTTACAAAAGTGATTTACACAACAAACAAGCAGTTAATTCTCAGTATTATTAAGATTTAATATACTGTGTCATAACTACAAGTTAAGCAAGATATATGATCACATGTTAAACCACGTAGAAATAGAATGAATGAATGAATTTTAAATAACCCATATCTTGAAGTCAATATGGCAATGGCCAAACACTACAGTAAACCCGCATATGGCGAATTTTTTCACATAGAACTTCATAGATATTTTAAGCAATTTTAGCTCTTGTAAATTTTTAAAATGATCTAAGAGTTTAGAAATAATAATTTTGCAATAACTATGAAGTTTCAAAATAAAGCAACAATAATTATTAACTACACATTGCAAAGAACTTCCAAATAACTATGTTTTATATTCATAAAATTAAACTACTTCTACCTGATGTTTATAAAATATAATAGGTAACGCTTGTAGGCCCTTATTAAAGCTTTTTAAAGTATAATGCAATATTATTATTCTATATTTTACTAATTTGTTCTTTTATAATGCTCTAAATTTCCTTTACTTTAAAATAAATTAATTTTCAACAGATGACGGCTGGTTTTGAGAAGCATCCACAACCTTAGACCAGGGATTCCCAACCAGGAAGTATTCCTTCCTGAGGGAAATTTCATAGTTATAGAGGGAATGAAGTCAGCCTTTAATCTGCCTGTTAATTGTTTAGATTTATTTATGACTATAAAAAGCTATTTTATTCAACTTTTGGTATTTATAAAATTTTTCTATATTTTTCTTGTTTAATTATTAAACATATTGAAAAGGAATACAAATTTAAATAAATGTACATATGTTTTTTAAATTTTGGAAAAGAAAGGGGGGAATGATCGTCTAGCAATCATGAAGGGGGAGTGTGGGGTAAAAAAGGATGATGACCACTGCTTTAGACTAACTCCATCACCATATGTACCATAGAAATACTGTATAAAAAATGACAGTTCCATTTATAGACAATTCTACAATTCAACTTTCTCACTTTAACTGTATTTTTTTATATTACATTAAATAAGACTACACGAATAAAATCAGTTAATAATATTTATTTTCTGGATTTGAAGTCAACAAGTGAATTATATTTCACTTCTGATACCAAAAACTTTGTTACAGAATGATTTAATTGCAATGTATAAAATATCCTGACATTTTTTTAATTTTTTAAAAGTGTATGTCTATAATATTAAGTATAAGCATATATTAATAATTTGCTTTAAAGGTTTTTATATATTTTAATAATTTGTAATAAACGATTAATATTGATTCGTATTCTAAGACTCTCAAATCACCTTTGTTGTGCCCAAATTAATTCAAAATGTCACTCAAAATGAATATCCGAGAGAATAGTCTTAACTATAAAGCTTCATCGAAAAAATCTGTCTAATTACAAGACTCGTAGAATATTCTATCTAAAATACTTCTTTGTCTCAAATGATGACCATTAACTAAAGCGTTCCCAGAAATTATCTAACATTTCACCAGCCATTTCTTCTACATTGTTGTCTTCGAAATTATTCACATCTTGTTTTATAGCTTGAATTATTTTAAAATCAAACAGTTCGGTCCATCATGCGGTGATGAAGCAGTTATAAAGCTTGGATCTGTTTTTTGGGAGGCGGATATTCTTTATTTTAGTAAAACTTCCATCTTTTTAACTCTCAAATATCTTAAATTGTTTTAGATAAATTTTGTTTTTGTTTTCAGCCTTGATTTTGTTCTTTAGTTTTCCGAATTTTGTCAGTAATTAACGCATTACACTACTTCTTTATTACATTTGATTAACAAAAGTAGGCATATTTTCGTTTGAGGTCCTAAGTATATATATTTATATATATATATCAGTTCAAAGAACCAAAAGAAGTACTGTTTCGTTACATGCGGGTTTTAACTTCGATTCAATGCTGCGGCTATATTTAAAATGGAGGATGAGCAGCTTTTCAGCTACATTGAATATGAGCATTTAGGTACGAAACGAAGTACAAACACATGAAACGAAACGTGTGCAGCGATTACAGTTTGGACAGTGAACTCTGTAAGTCAGTAACATGAATATTGTTGAAAACATAAGACTGGTTCCATAGTACGCTGAAATATCAGATTAGGTACATGTCATATTAACTGTATCCGAGTTCGGGCTATTCCTTCTTTCATTCGATAAACATCTTTATTGCAATTTTGTATTTATATTGCTATCGAAGAAATCCAAAAAACACTTTAATAACATTAAAAAAAACCTTTTTGTTATAATAACATTTACTGAGCATTGAAATGAGTTTTTGTTCTTTTTTGCAAATTAAATTACGATAATATCACCAAAGAGATACTACAATTTTCTTAAACGATTCTTAAACATTAGGTGTAAAAACGAAAGAAAAAGAATGTACTTGCATTGAATAATCATTTTTCTGTTAAATCGTTATGATTTATCTACTTAAATTAAATAACGTGATACTACTTCCTTGCTAAAAATTAAATTTTTGAAATGATTTCTGTATTGAGATAACGGGAAAATGCATTCAAATGATTTTACAATAAAACAAGAAATGTAAATGTCTTAATTTTCTTAGTTAATCCTTTATAAAATTCGTATGTTATTGTGAACATTTTCAATGTAAAGTTTAAAATGTTACCTAGATAATAATGCTAACATATAATCGAAAGTACAATATAATTAGAATTTGCCTTATTTATTTTACTATAATTATTAAGAAATAAGTATTACACTATTTTAGTTTACAATACTTTTAGTTGTAGTGTTTTATTTTCCAATGTTATAAAAAAATTAAACTCATGTTGAAAATTTTACAATCTTACCTAGCATAAAATGTTGAAGTCTTGCTTTAGCGATAATAAAGATATCTGAAACTAAACAGAAATTTTAGAAAAGAAAGGTTACGGAAAATCTACTAACTTGAAAGAGGATAGTAACAGAAATAAAAAGTATAACTTATATTTCTGCGTGCGTGAATTTAAAATCAAAATGTAGCTGGAAAACATTGTGAGATATTTTGATCGTCTGAGTAATTTTAAAGTCAGATCAGTAAATGTAAAGATGTGTATGTATTAAGGACGTATCCACAAAGAAAACATGCGTTTCCTTCACTTCAAATGACAGTTTAAAGTATTTTAGTTAAAGTGCAACATTAGAGGATCAACTTCGGAATATAGTTGGACCGGAACATTATTAGTATTATCTACAATAAATGACAGAGCTACATATGGGAGATTTTTGTGTGATTTTACTTTATCTAGTATATTACGCACTGACGATCATGATTTCTATGTAATTTGACAAAACTTCAGCAAAATTGTTCACCACAAATATCACCAAAATATGAGGGTTATGAAGCGAAACTCGCTTCGTCTACGTATACGAGAGATCAAACAAATTATCACAATCATATCTTTCAGAAGTATATACAAAGACAACCAGTAGAAAATCTCCAATACTAATACTCAACAGGCAACTGAATAATCAATGTACACCATAAAAATGGAAAACAAATATTGACAGTGACAATACATTGTATGACGACAGAACATTGCTAGTGTACACTTTCGTCTCTTTCAAAATAAGTATTTTCCATAGTTAGATAAATAAGGTGGCGCAATGCATGACGTATTATTCATGGCATTTTCCATCAGTTCAGTCACTCATTTTAAACTGATGTAAAAAATATACTAAACGCAATCTTTCGATTTCACTTATGACGCTTTCAGACTTAAAAATAGAATTTAGAGTATCATGAAGCTATAATAAACAGAATCCTGCAAATAATATGCAGACAGATTGTAAAGTCTTCACTTCGACCAGAGTAAACAAATGCAGTTATGTATGGTCCAAAGTGAACCCTTAGCTTCATTTTCAGTTTAGTTAAGTCTCTTGTAAAAATCATTTCGTGGGATATAATATAAAATAGATAACTATATATTTTTCAAGCTGATATTTATTCATTGTTAGATAAATAAATATTTTAATCAGATGATGCACCCTTTGTATCTTTTCTCTTTAACTTTTTTTCTTTAACTCAACCACTGATTTCGTTAAAATATATGAGAGAAATTCCCTTTTGTCTTAGGAAAGGTTAATTACCTTAAGCTTTGATCGCGAAAGTTAATGAAGACAACCAAATGCTTAAAAATATGTTTGAAACATTTCATGATTATTATTTTCAGCCACGTGTATGCGTAAATTAAAGCACAGAAATTATTTTATTTAACTAACTGCACATATCATTCACCTTCTGTAAATTCGTTTTCCATCTGTTTCATATTTCATATTTTATAATGAGTAAATATTTCTAACTCAGCTTAAAAGTGTAATATTGAGAATAGAGGTAAGAAACCTGTAGTTTTACTATTATTTTACTTTAAATTAATTCGCTGCAAAATTTTATTCATTTCATTTGATTGCCATTACAGACCTTTTAAAATTTTCTATAAGTATATTGCAATACTATTCCCTTTCGATTTTATATTCTGTATTGCATTCACTTTTGTATTTAATTTGAATAAGCTTTGCATATGAAATAATAATATATTATATCGCCCCTTTTAAATCTTTCCGCAGATCTGGTGTTTCTAAATATATCTTTCTGTAGTTTATATACCTTTCAGTAGCTGATAAAGAGATAAAATAATTTTTTTTTTTTGGGGGGGGGGGGTATAACTGATTTTCAGTGTACGGAAATGTATCATAGCAAGGTTTAAAATACTTCATCTACATCTAGAATAAAATTTAATACTTCATCATTAACTATAAATTTTTGTTCTCTGTTCATTTAGTTTTTTGTCATAAAAAGTGTTTGGGGTTTTTTTTTTTTGTGTGTGATTTTGTATTAGACGAATCAGAAGTATACGCATTATAAAAATCCAAATAATTAATTTGGTAGTATTCACTTTCTGAGTATTCGCATGATATAGATAAGAAAAGAACATTTTAACAAACGCATTTATTTACTTTTTATGTAAATAGTATGTTATGTAGTAGTATGTTTTTATAGTAACATAAGCAATATTGATATTTATAGTATTGTTCACTTTTGTATAATTATTATTAAATTGAATCAAATTTTTCTTACGAACTGTATTGAAACCAATACTATTTAAAATGCAATAAATCTATTTGCATATTCATTCGTATTTCTGAATAAACAAACTCAAAGCATATATAAATTTTCATAATTTTATAAAATATAAATTAGACTTATATATTTTATCGTGTGTTATTAATTTGACTATTAAATTTAATTTACAGAATTTTCAGAGTTAGTTAAATTTAAAGAATTTTGACAGTTACTTTAGAATACATTAAAGGATGATATTTATTAAATTAATGTATCATAACAACATATTATGTCAATAATCAACACTTACATATATTTTATAATCCTTAATCAAAAATTGTTTGTCAAGCAGTTTTTCCGAAATTATAATCAAGTCTTTATGAAAATTGCAATTAACTCTTATTAAATATTTTCTTTGGATTTTCTAATGATACATTCTTTATAATTAGAATGAAAATATTTTATATTTTACAAAGGAAATGTTTTTATTTCAAGTAACTTGTTTATTTATTTACTTCATTTGAAAATTATAAATCTCAATATTGCGTTTCGTCTATGATAATCAAGAACAATTCTGGGAACTCTAACTTTTAATTTGTGATTCCTTATGTTACCGTTAATGTAAGGAATACTTAACATAAATACTTATGTTAAGTATATACACAATATTTCAAATCTACACAATATTTAAAATCGTTCCAAAATTTTATAATTCCATTTGCTTTTTGCAGTGTTTGTTCTAAAATTCTGAATAATAATTTAAGAAATTCTAACTGCCAGAAACTTTACTAGAATAACATCTGCTAAGTGTAACTCTAGTCAAAGTGAAACGTCTGCTTTGTTCACAAAATTAACTCGTACAAATTAACCGAAGGAAAACGTTTTCCTACAGTATTCACTTCATGGTGCTCTGACCCATACCATCATTCTTGGATGGATGATAGACCCAATCTCACAGTTCACAGTCCTGGTTTTACCATTGACAATGAAAATTGCTTCTTCAGCTGTAGTAGCCATGTATGTTCCAAAAACTCCTGCGCTAAAAATCGGCCTGTTGCTGTTGCCCCATGTGGCCAGTCGCGGGTCCGCGGGCCGTCCAATGCCTGTTATCATTTCCACCTTGCCATCAGAGAGGTCTACAAAGAGAATATCCTCTTTGGTGGAGGATGTGGCATAGAGGTCATAGCTATGGGTGGTTCGGGAAGGAAAGAATGCTACGTCACTTATTTGGAGAGTTGTTTTGACGTCGAACAAGAAACGCAATCCTGTAAATAACAAAAGAGAATATGATTCAAAATTCAAAATTTTTTGGGGGAGAATTTAGAAATAATCTTTTATTTATAAACTTGGAACTGCGCACTTTCCTTATTGAGATAAATTATGCATTTTATTGTAAGCAACTGATTATTTTTATTGTTTTAAGCATACAATTATAAAATCCGTGGTCTATATTTTTATTACTTTCATATTGCACGAAAGTTTGGTGCTCTCATAGCATAATTTGCAGAGTAATTACGTTCTGAGTTTACAAAATAAGTTTTGTCAAAGAATAAACAACTCGCGAGTGTGTAACATCGTCTAGAGCAAATCAGAGGATAAATACATACTTAGCACTGCTAGTTGTCTGTTCAAAATAGGCACTAACCACAAGTAAGCGCACCGCAACTCTGGAATTGACATCCAGGTACGAGCTTTTCAACCGGAAAAAATGTAATATACGTTTTGGAGCTGGAATTACAGCGCCTCCTGGCACCAGACTTTTCTCCAGTTGATCTTCATTAAAAGATTTAGAGTGCATTCATTCCACTCAACGTGATCTCAAAAGAGTCTTGTATTGTTATTTTTTGTCATTACGTCCTTATTCTGCGAGTGAGTAATTTGCGTGCCTATTACTATCCTTGCATGTGGTAGCTGTTTCTCAGGCTTCCTACCCGGAAACAAACCCTGATTTTTCATCATTCATTATGACCTTGGCAGGCGCCTAACCCACCACTAAACAATTGACAAGGCAGATAGATAGAGATACGTCAACAAGACGAGCCCGTGGGATCGCCCATGCAGAGTCACCACATAATAAGGGCGTAAAATCCGACTGGAAGGGCGGGCGGGGGGAGCTTTGCTGCGTGCGAAAAGGCCGTGTTTCAGTTTTTGTTGCGTTTCTGCTGGCCGCAGAAACAACAGCCGAGTTGCTAGCAGACATGCTGAGGAAGTCTTCGACAGTATACAACCAATAGAAAGGAAAATTATACGACTACTGTAAAATCAATTATACAATGAACATTCTTGAAAAAGGTAATTCTAAAGGTGCACTAACCCGGTTTGAGCTGAAATCTCTTTGAAATGTTACACTAACCTTATAACATTTTAGAGACTTATAACATTTTCTGCATTCTCTGAGAAATCGAGAAGGAGTTTATGATTAGTATGTAAAATCATCTACTGCTTCCGTAGCTAATAATCCAATTTTGAGGACGATAATTTCCGTCCGTGGAGAAGAACTGAAGTGAACTGATATTTTGAAGATTATAGAGCTCGAGAATGAACTGATAAACTGCCTGCTCGCGAATGAACACCAGACCTAGTTGACACCAGACCCTACTGAAGGTTTTTTGGGAATACCTAGAAAGATAAATATTCGCTCCCCTGCTTCCAGAAGTCTCTAAATGAACTCCAACAAGCCCGAGTGACAATATACCTGAATGAAAACTTACAGAATAGAGAGATCAAGCTTGCCTTACGTTATTGATATAGTTATTACATAATACAACTTCGTTTAATTAAATATTGAGGCGTTTCTCTTCCACACATATTTGTTCCTTAAGGATCCCAGATACGTAGATTATCGGGGGAGGGAAGGTAAATTCTTTTCTTCTCAATCATTTAGTCATACTTCCTAAAGATGACTCTTATGCTATTTAATAGTACATGTTATAGCCATTTAACTTATTTATTCCCATTTTTATTACATGCAAAGTAGCTATAAATTTTATATTAGTATTAGCCCTTTCTTCAGTACACTTTTCCGCTGGTTTTACTATAAGGCGATTGCCTGAACAATCGTATCACATATGCTGTTGTTGCTAATGATCACTTGTCTGACCTACAGTCAGTCCAATCCCACGAAATTCCTCGTGGCAAGGAGCGCAAGCTTACGCCTGCCATTGGCAACAGCCTTGAGCACCTTACAGGTTGACAGTGCGATTTAGCTCAGTTCCTCTCGCAATTTTGATGAAAAGCAGCCCAGGGTCGGATCCGAGGGTCTCCCACCCATCTTCCTCTACCACCAACCTCTCAAGAGGACTTTCTACTAGCATTATATTTAGAGTGCCGCTATGCCGCACCTACACTATATATTTACTAATATCATTGCCTTCTCCGGGATTCAAACCGGGCCCTTCGGCACGGCAGTCAGCGACGCTGACCGCTGTACCGGTTGGAGGTCTTATCACATAAGGATACACTTTATCAATTTTAAAGTGAACCGCTGGTTAAACTTAATTAAACTGGAAGCACAATAAAGCATCTGATTATAGAAAATGCTAAATCATTGCAGCAAAATCAATTAAATATGCAATCAAATCAAAGAAATATGATGACAGTCTCACAGCAATCAGATCAGAGTACTCTAAGTGCTACACGAATTTCTTAAATCCTTAAGATGTGGATTAATTATGCTGTTACATTATTGCTTTTTTATGAATTTTATCTTTCTGTGTGCCTTTTACATTTTAAAAAATTCATAAAATGTATTGAAAGCATTAAGTGCACCCGCAGCTTGATGGCGAACCCGTTAACCGCTCCCCGTCCGGGGAACATTGCCGTCTCTCCATCACACCGAGGTGGGCCCACAGAGATTAAATTTCTAATAGACAGCTTAAAAAAAAGAAACAACAAAATTATGAAAATGTTCAATAAAGTACAAAAACAGTTATGAAAATGTTCAATGAAGTTACCATCTTCAGTGATTTCTTGAGCCACAATGACGACACTGTGGTCATTAGCTTTCAAAGTCACTACTCTCCTGGAGTCAGGGGATACACGAGGTTTGCCAAATAAGGTTGTACTGTGGATCAAGACGGTATCAGTCAAGTAGTCCAGGACGATTTGTCCTGTGGGTCTTCCTGTTACAGGCTCTAAGCATTCTAGGATTACCATTCCTCCTGGAAATAGAGCAAAGATTTCATTTTTATCATTTCTTTTGAGAAGCAGAAATAAGAATTAATAATTACTCAACTTTGTAATTATTTATGTCTAAGTATGTGTGAGAGTTTTGAAATATTAATTTGGAGATTGTAATTTCATTTAATGATAATTTTCTTCTCTGTTTCATAAAATATGATTGCCTAAGAAGTTTAAGGCGCTCCTCCAATGGACTGTTTCAGTGAGGAGGCTATTACTTGTGTATGGTGAAGTGTGGTGAACATCCACGTTTAAACATAGGCAATGATGGTATTGTAAAGCCGCACTAATTATCCAGATAACTACACTTCGCAGGTCCCACAAAGGGCTCCTCCAGGCGTTGATGCATTGTCAAGCATTGCTGTGCTTTATGCTGTGTTGCATAGCTCAGTGCCTCTTTTAGAACAGAAAGTTCATCATATTTATGACTTCTTTTCTGAAATGTTTGCTCTTGATAGCATTTTCTATAAAAGGTCTTATTTCACTTTCTGAATTCAGAAGTTTTAGATGATGTTCAGCTGTGAGAGAGCTTCTAAATGTGTAGTTGTTCACGGCTGCCTATTTCTCTAGTTACAGTCCGGTAATCTAATAACCCAGTAATAGTTCAATGAACTTTCGAAATTATTTAATTCCCCAGTTTTTAATGTCTCTATATTGGAGCTTAAATAAAAGTCTGATGTGTACCCCACATGACTTTCTTGCACGGAATATTAAACTATACGCATTTTTTGCTGTATTTCATTTAAACTTTCCTCGAATTTCATTATATATATATTTCTTATTCAATTAATTAAGTTCAAATTTCGCGGCAAGGCAAAAATACATGAAAACTCAAAATATCTTTATTAAAAATTGAAAAATATAAAACACCAAATACAGTTAAAGCAATTAAAAGAAACAATTTTTACAGTTAAAATTAGAGTTTTTACGCAAAAACAAGCAATTCGGCCAGCGGGCAAAAGGGCAGATTTTTTTGGTGCACAAAACTGAAAGCTTACTTTTGGTCTCTCTCGGCAAAAAGACACTGAAGGTACAGAAGCTGACTATTCTGCTAAGTTTCAAATATAAACAAATATGGAAGCTATGGTAAGTCTTAGCCGCACTTGAACAACTTTTAAATTGTTGATAATTCTACATCTATTGCATGCAGATTAACTAAAGGTGTAAAAACTTTACCCGAAGATAAGAACAACATATTAAAGTTTCGAATGTCGTTTTCGAAGCAAAAAATGCTCGATTCACCATCATATATAAATAAAAAAAAAAACTGAGCTCACGAAGCCGAGTAACACACACACACACACACACACATATAAATATATATATATATATATATATATATATATATTTACTTTTGCTAAGGTCGATTTAACCAAAAGAGGAGGTGCAGAACTACATGTTATAGCGGTCCTATATACAAAATTTTAACGTCCTGAGGTTACTTGTGTTTTGAGTTATACGAGATATATACATACATAAGTACGTACGTAGACACCTCACGAAAAAAATTTCTTCTGAATCCATTTTGAATGTTTTTTGCAACCTATTTTGGGAAAGCGAGTCCTTTGTTCGGTTCTTACCTACAGATGTCACGCAAAAATATCAACTGTCTTCGATAGCTGTCAAAATGGATAGTTTGGTTGAAATATGATACCTGAAAATTTTTCCGATTACAATACTTCTTTTACTTCGTACAAGGAAGTAAAAATGGCTGATGACATTTCGAAGTGAATTTGATTTGTCACCCATATATATTGATTTCACTCCTACTTTAAGTAGGGAGAATGTAAATAATTAATTTCTTCACTTGTGGTCTTCTAGTGCAGTAGTCACTATATTAACCTATTAATATGTGGAGGCTTGATTTCCCGCCAAGGTATATTGCATTTAATTAGTTCCAGTTCCAAAAATCCTGGTGTCATCTTAACGTGAATCGAATTGAAATAAGAGTTCATCACAGAATAAAAGTCAAACAGGTGACGATAGTTTTATTTTTATTGCTAAATTTCTACAACGTATTTTACTGAATTACAAAAAATATTTCATTTTATTTTTAACATTAAGCAGCCAAAATCTAGATATAATTTTCTTCTTTAATGAAAATTCCTCTAATGATAACTGGTTCGCTTCTGACGTGTTGAATAATTCATTCATCAAACTGACAGAAAAGTCTTGAAAAGCATTTTGAAATAGATAAATATGCTAAAAAGCATTTTAAAAGGAAATATAAGAGTTAAACACGTGTAATAGTACCCTAAATATAACTTCATAAAACAAGAAAGAGGAAATAGAGAAATTTTATGAAGAATATACCGTTTTCAAAACTATCTTATCACAAAAATACATTAAATTAAAACTGTTCTTTTCATGCAGAACAAAAAAAGTATGTCTAAGGTCATACATGCATATACAAGTATTTGAGACAACTTATTTTATTTTACAAAATTTGATATTTCAGTCTATAAGATACGGTAATCATACTGCCAATAGGTAATAGCAAAACAGATATTACAATAATATCACGAGATCTTGAGCATTACAGAATATATCCAGTTCGATGAGACTGGTTTTATTTAAAATTTAGAACTGATCGTATTCGGCATTGTGGAATTTAACTGTTTGCGTCCATCAAATGAAATAAAATATAAACAAAACTTTTATCAGATAGAACGATGGACTCAAAAAACGTTTATTTTTTAATCGCTGTACCCCCCGAAAAGTTGCTTATCGCCTAGCTAAGCAAAATGAAAATTAAATAAATTAATTAATAAAATAAAGTAAAATTGCACCTTCAATTCCCGTATCGAACTCAAAGTTTTGAAAAATGAAATAATTGTGAAATTTTGATGTGTTTTGTCAATTTTTACGGTTTTTAAACTCACTATTATAGAAACGCTAGAGGTCTTTATCTTCAAGTCTCTGATCAAGCAACTACTGCAATCACATCATCTATCCTTCAAGAATATGACTTAATAACTGATTCGGACATTTCTTACATCGTTGATAAAAACAAACGTCTGTGTTTAGATGGAAGAAAAGACAACACGATCTTACTTCATAATGTTTTCGAAGAACTTAAAAAAAGGACCAGTATTCTCTCATGCAAGAACTAAGATCAGAATATATCGATCACTTTCTTCTCCTACATGTCACTGCTAAATGTATAGCTTCTACCATTATTTTCCATTCGAATAAACGCGAGATTTCTGTTGAAGAATATGATTTGATGGAGAGCGATGGAACTGTTGTTAATTCTGGTTTGGAAAATGTTGCTATCTTCCAGATCAAACTGCACATTGGGAGACGACTACAATGGGCTATATGTGTCGTACGTTTCTTACGTCATAGGTTGCAGTTCCGTAACGTATTTCGTCACTTGAATCGTATTAGTACAGGGCGAACGTCTTTCAGTAGACCGATCCGAGAAAAAAACTTACTTAACTAATCAACTTATTTAAGTGTGGTTACGCCATACGCATTAGGCTGGGCCAGAAAAGCACTTTTTTAATTTCCACATCGCTGTTCCCCGAGAAAATTGACTATGCCTAGCTATTCAAAATGAAAAATCATTTTCATTTAAAAATACATGTTCTGTTCTCACATCGTACTCAAGGTTTTTAAAAAGTGAAATCTTCCTGTTTTACGTGAATTTTTTATAATTATTAAACTTAGTACTAACGAAATGCAACCGTTCCTAATATGAAATTTGGGGCACGAGGAACACGGAAAACATTTCAAGCCTGTAACTTAAAACTGTTTATTGTTTGCTCTCCTCCTTGAAAAAAGGTAAAAAAAAAGAATGCAATGTTTTGTAAAAGTATCAATAATTTCTAATTTCTTATTATTTTACCTTTGTATTTTTAATAAACAAACGGTGAATATATTTATGATTTTAAATTTTTTTATTCAAAAGTTTGCCCCTTAATGTTAGTTTTTTGGGAAAATTCTGGCATAGCATATCTTGATTGGAGGGTCGTCCTAATTAAGCTGTCTGTGTCAGAGCCACCACTGTGACAGACTGTCGCACAGCCGGGGTGAGACAAGGGAAACTCTCAAAATCGGACCACTAAATCCTGTTGGAGTTATCTATCCCTTCGGAGCTGAATTTTGGCGTGGTGAAATTTCGAACAATTTTTTCCCTTGAAAAAGTGATCGGGCTTTCAACAATCGTCGTCGTAGCCTTAGTTCTCTGATATGTTTTCTTTCATCCACAACCATTGCAAAGACTAAATTTTCGGAATGAGTAAAAAAAACATTTCTCTGAATTACTGGGTTGATGATTTGCAATAAACTTTTAGTTAGGTATCATGATGTTTTGATGGCTTTAAAAGCTATCTTTGGACCACCTACGAAATTTTTGCTGATATATATTTTGAACCAGAGAGGCATGTAACAATTCAAAATAAAATTTATCAAGTGCCTAGTTTCATCAGTAGGTTATTTTAAGGTCACGTATAGTCTGAAAACTTAGTTTGCTGTCGTCAACAATCTTGAATGTAAAAGTGGACCAGGATCATGAGTTGCTAAATGTTCTAAAATTGTAATTGAATCTATGGTGCAAAAATATCAACTATGTATGATTGGTCCGTGCTCAGCAATTTTCTGTCACTTTGACGAATGGATTGTTTAAGATGTCAAAAGCGACACAGTCAGCAAGTTTTTTTCCGGATAGGTCCACTGAAGGACGTTCACCCTGTACTAATACGATTCAAGTGACGAAATACGTTACGGAACTGCAACCTACGACGTAAGAAACGTACGACACATATAGCCCATTGTAGTCGTCTCCCAATGTGCAGTTTGATCTGGAAGATAGCAACATTTTCCAAACCAGAATTAACAACAGTTCCATCGCTCTCCATCAAATCATATTCTTCAACAGAAATCTCGCGTTTATTCGAATGGGAAATAATGGTAGAAGCTATACATTTAGCATTGACCTATAGGAGAAGAAAATGGTCGATATATTCTGATCCTAGTTTTTGCATGAGAGAATACTATGAGCCTATTAATCGTAAACTCTTTCCTATCCGCTTTTTGCTTTAGTGTTTGTATTGCGTTAAAAAATAAAAAAAAAATAATTAAAAAAAAAAAAACCCAAAAAAGTATAAAATATAAAAGTACAGAAAAGCATTAAAATCTAAAAACTTATAAAAAAGATTATGATGTTTAAGTTTTTATTTTCGTATTCCTATCCCTAAACTTTCTCGAGCCTGTGGCTCCCTCTGTTGAGCATCAAGTCAATTACTTATGCAAAATTTTTCCTATTTCTGCTCACTTTTAGTAATTCTGATGTGGAGGTAAATGGTTTTGAACCATAGGCACTCCGAAATTTCAAAATCATTGGCATTAGAGAAAATACTGGTGCATGAGAGAATACAGAAGTGGTGGTCATTTTATTACGTAGGCATCTAACAGATGGGCCACCTTCGCCTCCTATGAAAGGATGGACAACAGTTACAACCATCTTTTCTCCGGGATTCGAACCTGGACTCTTTCGTATCGCAGTCGGCTTCCCTAACCACTATGCCGTCTGGGCGGCTGCCTGAGGTAATGATTTGAATCAGTTAAAAAAATTATTTATTTCAGAACAGTAAGGCATATTTTTAATTACATATTTTACACTGTGTAATAATTTATTTACTAAGTGTTCGTTATACATTTTTAAGGAGTTAAGTTAAAATAATTATACTTATTTGGGTGGAAAGTTTAGCAAAGTTTCTTTCTGAGAAAATTTCTCACCAAACGATGCAAAATCTGCTGATATAGGTGCGCAGTTATAAGGCGTCAGATCCACCGTCTTGAGATATTTCATTCCTTGTAAATCAAGTTTATACATTCCTCTTTGGTTAGTATGCACAACGTAACCGTATTTCCAACCATGGCCTAGATCCTGTGTGGAAGGAAGGAATAATCCACTGACCTGTAATAAAGTTAAAAAAATTATTCAATAGAATGTTTGCACCAATTTAGCATCCGACCTCAATAATAGTTAATGGCAGAAAAAAATCGATACTCTGAATACTTGCATCAATTTTTGTTTCATGATGAATTAATTTCGATATGAGCATTTTCGAAAGTGTTTTTAATTATTTAGCACAATTCCAAATTCTATAAATTCTTGCTAAAACATATGTTACATATCTTTGTTGAAAAATAAAACTCTACACTTGGTTACAATTTACTTTTTAGTATATTATGGTAAAAGCATGTAAATTTAAATAGTTGCATCATGCCTATTTTATTTTCCTAGCCCAAAGGGAAGTTAGCCCAGGGAGCTATTAGTCTCGAAAGGGCATTCTGCCTCGAATCTCTATAAAAGGCTATATCATTTTTCAGATTTCGCCACCTAATATTATCGCCCTGTACTACATTTAAAGAAATTAAATAATGAAGAATCTGCATGAATGTAAAATCTTGCATTGTGAAAAAGCAATGGCACTTAGAATCATGAAATTCTGAATAACATAGTCCTCCACTCGAACATGAGCACCTGGAAGCCCGAATTTAGAATCTGGGATTTGTTTTATTATTTATTTCATATTTTGTAAAACTTTGTCAAATTTTTTATTACAAAAATTCAGTAGTTTCAAAGCGAACAGTAGTAACACTACAAGGAATAAAATACTCCAGCGCGTAGACCGTTTATCAGAAGTTCTAAAGATATGCTGATCTTAGATATTTTTAGTCCGAATGCTCTCGAAACGTGTATGTGTGTGTAACACAGAGTTTTGACAAAAAATCTCTAAAGGGAAGAACCAGAAGATGCGTTTGGTAGACAGTCGGTGTTACCAGGGTATGTGCGATGACGTGTCTCTGCAGTTGTATGATTTTTTAAGCAAAATCTAATCGCTGTGCACTCGAAGAATAGAGAAAAAATTCAGACAGATTTGGAGGAGAATGTAGGTATTTTATTTTCTAAATATATTACGTAATCCTTACTTAACAACTAAAATTTGTATTTAAATTGCTAACGTGTATTTCCTTTTCATGCATTGATAATGTTTACCGACTTACGATAAATATCGTTAATTTACGAATCTTTTCAAAAAGTCGCGAAAAATCACTAACTAGCACCCGATAAGTATATGAGATCTTTTCTGTAAAAAGCTGCCAAATTTCGCCAAGATGGTTGCGTCAATGCGTAAGTACCAAATGTTGAACACTTATGCTTATTTTTATTTTACCAGTCTATCGTAACTTTTTTACGTGCCAGTACTTTGATATAATATCCTTGATATTGTAACTTATATCTTTTTTTTATCAGTTCAAAGGATATGATGTCACTTTCAAAATACATATAAAAACCCACTCGAGAAAGAAAAAAATTACACCCGAATGTATCAGTAGTCAACACGAAATAAAATATCTTTGATTAAGGTTTATAACTAAAATAATAATGCTCTAATACAACAGATAATTTACAAACGATGTTTTCGTGCTCTTAATAGTAGCATAATTCATAATTATTATAGCACTGGGTTATCGAATCGAGGTTTCTGTGAAATCATTTCACCGTTATCTAAAAATGTGAATCCGGACTTTTCATAAAGATTTATTATAGTACAAATTATTTATATCCCAGTATAATTAATTTCTGTGTCTGTATGCAAATACATTATATGTACACTGCGGGGGAAAAATGGGACAGTTCTATATCTTGCGTTCTTCTGGGCCGATTGACGAAATTCAATTTCCCGTTTTACATGTCTCGAAAGCACGACTTAGGATATGTATTAGATTTATATGCAACATTGTTCTAATATAGGTATTTTGACACAAAATCGGACTTTTTCTGAAATAACATACCAATGTTTTTCCATATTTTTTTCTACGATTCAAATTAAACCAAAATACCAAGTTTTGTAAAAATATCACGAGTAGTTTTTAAAAAATTAGCTTTTAAAATTTTAACTCCTCAATGTTAATTGAGTTTGGTGTATATTTACTAATATCTCTCTTTTTTATTAAACTTATCTGATTCTTCCTTTCAAATTTCGGAATTCAGGATCATTCCAAATAAAATTCACCCATTTTGTACGATTTATTTTTTAAATTTGCATTTTAAAATAATTTTTATAAATTTTTCAAAAACAATTTTGAATTATAATCTATAAATGTTTTACTATCATCTTAAGGTAAACATATTTCTAAGCATACCTGCAAAAAATTACAGTTTCTTATTCAAAATGTCCGAAGATATGCGTGAATTTATATATTGGCGCGCTTTGAAATTTGGTATAATTTGTTGAAAGCGCTTTCGAGTCTCGAAACTTTCGAGTTTCGAGACTTCGAGCACTTAAATCGCGCTTTTGAGGCATGTAAAACGAAACTTGAATTTTGTCAATCGGCCGAGTATAGAACGGGAGATATAGAACTGCCCCCCTTTATTTTTGCGCAATGTAGATGTAGCAGTTGTGCATAGTTGCGTTGTCAGCAAAGCCGACTTCACTACCACATGTCTCGGATTTATATTCCAGGAAAAGCAAGGATGTCTTCAACTGCCTGGATTTCTAAGTTATTAAAATTTATCAAACCAAAGTGCTCTTGAAACAGAAAACTATAGAAAAACTGTTATATTCTTGGAGATATTCTCAATCAAAATGGAGAATTGAAATGTTCATCTTTCCGCCACAGATGCCAGAGGTGTCTTTACCAGTAGCAGATTCCTTTTCACCTGTTGGGATGACTATATGCCCACAAACGGAGATAGGTAACAACTTCTGTTCCTTTATAGATGGCAAAAAGTATTATAAATAATAAAATGCTACGGAAATAGGTGTGCAGTGACAATCTATACGTTCCATTCTTTAAAGAAATGATTTGAATGACATTAGGTTTACATATCATAATACTGTATGAAAGAACATTTCTTATCAAAAGATTGAATTTTTGAAGATCATAACTTTGTTTCTCGAAAAATTAGTGCGTTTCAGACTTCTCGGATTTCATGACATATTTTGTGTAAGCAAAAATCCAAAGGACCAAAATGTAGTATATGTTTCACTTTCAGATATATATCACACTGAACTTTACTCTAACTCTTCTCTCTTTACTCTTAACAGATATGGTGAAATTCATATGAATTTTTATAGTTGCAGGTATAATGTAGTCGGCATCATGCTAAATCATAAACGATTGATAGTGCCAGTTGTATGACAATTTTCGAGAACCGTGTAATGGTGTAAATTTGTTCAGGCCATCTAAGAGAAATTGAGTAATGCATCGAACTATTTAGTGGCATCAGACACATTCTAGAAAACACTCACAAGATCAAAGTGTCCATCTACAGGCTCCGGATGCACAGTGTGGTGCTTCTTCTTTTGGCTGGCGTCCCGTATAATTTGGATGGTTTTTGTCCCTTTGTCTTGCACACTTCTCCAGCACAGCACCCATACTTGGTCCAAATTCGGAACATAATGCAGTTCTACTGGGAACTTGTCCGTTACGACCACCTAGAAAATATAAATAGTCAAATTATAAAAAAATACATTCGTCAAAATATCTATTGGAAATAAAAAATGTCAAAATATCTTAACAAAAGGCTCAATACGTTAAACTGTATATTTGACAAAGCAATAAAAATCCAATGTACAAAACCTATAAATTTTTATTATTGCAAATATCGTTTTGAAAATTTAATTTTTATAAATAAATTAAAAAAATAATTACTATCTCAAATACGAATTCTAGTCAGCAATATTGTCCTAATAATCATCATGTAATCTTCATTCCTATTTCCTTACCTTTTAGGATATTTATGTAGATTTTTGCATCAGTCATGCTTGCAGTTGAGTATAATATGAATTTACTTCAACATACAAAATGCACATTTCAAGTCCACGGAATCATTGAAGTAATTATTATACACCATTGACTGTTCGCAATGGTAAAAATTATCTAGAACCTTAAAAAGGAACACAGGTCTCTCGCTACTGTGACTTAAATAACTAATTTAAATTTTTCAATTCTATATGATGATCTAATCATATATTCATTACCAAGGTCTAAATAAAAGCGTCATCAAAGACGTCATTAACAGATAATCATAGCTTAATAGCAATAAATATCAGTAAAAAAACTCTTAAATAATTTTTGCTATCGGAAACTTTCATCTTGTGGGCAGAAATAAAGCTTAACAATTAACCTCAACTGTAAGAAGTAAAGCCTACAGTAACGCTGTTACATTCAAAGCAGTCTTCACTGTATAGAATGTTTCACTTATTTCTGATAATTAACGCTTAGGGTTATTAAGTTTCTAGCATCAAAATTTTCTCGTATATGCATAAAACGCATATTTTAGGTTTATAAAACAAATGTGAAAGAAAAGTCTTTTGTTATTCTTGAGCATTATAAAAAGAAACACAATAGAAGACAAATTTCCACATAGTAGATCTGTAAGATTATTGTTTTAAACTAAGCAATTATTATGATTTCGGTCTTTACGATAACTTCTCCTTTCCCTATTCCTCACTAGAATGCAAATTAGTCAGCATTTAAATAAAGGTTTTTTGATTTTAAGGGAGAATGTATTTCTGGCTTCGTGTGCACGCTGCGTGTTAGTTTCCTGCCAAGTGTAAGTTTCTAACAGTTGTAATTATTTGGCCTCGCTTTCTATCGTTGCCGACATTTTGCTTCTGACACTCCGATAGAGTAGTAGGCACGCTTTTAGTAGTATTTCATTGTGTAGCCCTTGACAACTGTTACTAATGCCCAACGTTTGATTTAAACTTGTTCCATTTAGGTTCATTGCCACAAGATGTGGCTTATATTGTAGCACAAAGCTTGCGTCCGTGTTTTTCATTCTGTTTAAATAAAAAAGGTTATTTTAACCTTCTCACAGTTTTCCCGTTTGTTTAAGGCATAGCGATAATTCACTTCACGTCCGTTAAGGTTTTTGGACTACTTAGCATTATAGCATTACCAGATCAAGTGAAACCCTATCGATCTAAGTGTTTTCTCTTAACCCAGACAAATTCGATCACAGTCTGTGACGGTTCAAGTTACACTTTTCATTATTCTGAAAATAAAATTCATTTTAATGCTAAAAATTATAATCGTTATCATAAAAACCTATTGTTTCCAGGTATGCCTATAATATCTACAATTGGTATAGTTATTTAATAGAGCAAGGAGATATATTAGGTTAGTAAGTAAATTTTTTTAAATGAGTAATAAAACAATGCGTTAGTAGGTCATTTGTTGTAATTACGTCACAATTAATAATAATTACGTCACAAGATAATTAAATATAAGTATTAAATAATGTAGATGAAACTTTAGATTTTATAGTTTTACTGAAGAAGTTTCAAAATCACATTAAGAATACCGGCTGTGTTCTACTTTATCATTTTTTTTTTTTTTATTTTTTTTATTTTTTCTCCTTTCTTTCTTTTTTGTTTCTCAGTTTTTTTTTATTTAATCTTTAAATGATCCTTGAAATTTCGCATTTCGCATCTTAGATAAAAAAATGGAGAGGTTAATACGTCATACATCGTTTATCATCATCAGCCTGATCAAACTCGTGTTCTTTCCAGCTCAAGGTACCCGAAAAATTTCTTCAGTTACTAAAGTAGGTTTCTTGGAAGATTCCGACGTTACAATGTCAAATGAAGTTTTAGTTAACGTTCCAAAGTATCATTTTGGGTTAGTTGTGAAATATAGTAGTTCTTAATACGTAGCAAACATTTAAATATGCGATAGTCTGGAGCACTGCATTTCAAAAATTGTACTAGTTTAACACAGTATGATTAAATGCAGAATCAGTTCAATATAGTATGATGGAAATGTAAATTGTTTCACTATGCATAATTTGTAAATGCATTGAAAAACAGGATTTATTAACATTTCAACATGGAACTCCTGTATCAACTTTCAAAAGAATTTCTCCTTCTTTACCGCATGCTTTCGTAATGTAATTGAAAGGAAGTGTAATAGCGAGGTCCAGAGTTCGAATCCCGATGAAAGCATGGCTGTTTCTTTGCTCTCTTTTGCTGTTTTTTGCTCTTTTGCTAAATAAACTTAATGCCTCTACAAGCTGAAAGGTGATAAGAAGAGGTTAACTTTGAAAATCTAAAATATTATCTTAGATTTTTTAAAATACATTTCGAAATTTATTATAAGAAAATGGAACTACATCTTTGTTTTGAAAGACAGAGTTTTGCCTTTTTTGTTAGTCTTTTGAAAAGAGAAAATGGGATAAAGTGAAGAAAGGAAAAGAAAGAATGATTTATTATCCTATAATAAAAAAGGAACGTGTAATCAAAATAAATCAATCCTAATCTGAAAAAAAAAATACGAGCAAAAATCATGTTAAATTTTTAAATGAAATGTCAGGTCAGATAAGTCAGAGCGCAAAGATTTTGAAACTTGGAAATTATAGATTTAGTTTTCTTTCTTTTCTGTAACTGAATTTTGCATTTGAATATATACTTTTGAGTACTATTTTCTATTTGATTTAATTATATTAAAAATAACGTATCCCAGCTGCTGCAGAATCAGTACAAAACTCGTTAAAATTTATTTTTACAAACAAACCTATGCTTACGAATGAAATTAATAGTTTTTTTTTCCTTCCATAGCAGTTCATTGTTGAACTTCTCCTTTAGCTAAAATGTCTAAATTTTTATTCTCACTAATCTATCCAAAGAAAGATTCAAGCGAATTATGACAAATGTATGTATATTAAAAATATCATATTAGGATCAGAATAGTTCCAGGTGACTTATGCAAAAGGAACCGCTAATCACTAATAAAATAGCAATCGATGATTTGTTTTTTGTTAATCAAACATTCCTAACGTAGGAAAAAAAGACAAGGAAGAGCATCAATAAAATAGCATCATTTATTTCTAAAATGTCCAACACTTTTGTTGTGATGCTGGTGATATAAAGTGCACTTGCATTGGAATAGTAAATAAGTATTTACTTATATGTATCAGTTTGAGAATGGTCTCGAAAATACATCAGAAAAGGAGCTTTGGGGACTGCACTTAAGATCATGACAGGGCACCGCGTGACGAGCTGAAATATCTGTGCAGTTCTACAATGAAAGCTAATAATAGTTCTATCATAGTATTCCTGCTCAAATGGTCAGTGTTTTTGATGAAGGCGAATTAAAGAGCAAAATAAATTTCAGCACAGTTTCAGTAAACAGCAGTGTGAGTAAAGTAAGCTTGTGAAGATCTTGTGAAATGTATAAATTGTTTCATAATTGCTTTTCCTTATTCATAAATATCTGAAAACATCTGAATGGTCTTTACTATTATTTTTTCTTTTTCTTATTTATATTACCTATTGAATTCTTAATATTTAAACGTTCTGTTAAGAAAACGGCGTTACTATAATCTGTGTTTATGAAAGTCTACGATAGAAAATTACAGCTTAATGTATTACTCGGATTTTTAACACAATCATAGAGCGAAAATAGAGCCAAGTTAGTAGAATGTTTCATTACCAAGGTATCAGCAACTTTGACTGCTTATTCTTAAAAGGATATACTTACATCTACCACGACCATCTGCACTCTTGAAATGATAAGGATCCGATCTTTATTGGGCTGAGAGGCGTAGACATAGCGGTCAGCTACATTTATGGCCGCTCCCCACGAGCAGTTTAAACCTCTATCCCCACATACATACTCTTGCGTTCCAGGGATAACATCAGTGCTTTGGATCTGATGGTACAGCCGGCAGTTGTCAGGCTCGTATACCGAGATGCCCCAATCGTGGAAAGCGAAGAAACGATGTTCGAGGTGAGGAATGCCTAAAATTAATTAAACGTAATAAAAATCTAAAACTGGTAATAAAATCCTGGGAAAATCCCAGCCTCCTTAAACCAGTCTTATACCAGTCTTATACCAGTCTAATAACCAGTCTTATGCCAGTCTAATAACCAGTCTTATAGCTAATGGTATTAGAATGTCTTATGCCATTACGGTGTAAGATCAGAATTAAAACTATATGAATTTTATTTGGTCACACAGAAATAACACGATTTTAGAAATCTGGATTTCAAAGATTTTTGGATTAAAAGAACTTAATAGGAAAATTTTGTTTCAAAATTGATGTTGAACTCTTATTCTCATAAAAGCAGCAAAATGAAGATAAAATCAAGATAATAAATTACTTCTTGATGGTTGATCCTGAACAACCAACGAACTGATATCCCTTGTTGTTCCAGCGGGATTAGTAGCTACACACATGTAGGCTCCGGTGTCACTGTATGTTATCTTCCCAACAACTAATGCAGTGCTGTTACCTAAAAAGTCATAAATAACTTAAGTGGCTAAGTAAGGACAAAATTTCTTATACATGACAAACTAAAAGAAATAAAAATTAAATTAAACTTCTGAGTAACCTGAAATCCTGGAAATAATCATTATTACACAATAGGCATTAAAATTTGGACAGTTTGCATTTCCTACGGACATTTCATAAGACTTTTGAGACTTTACAATATACTCTTCGGTGTACAAAGCTCAAGTACGTCGACAATAGTTTTTCTAGGATAATCCATTTGTCAGTAATGTATGTCCATTAACACTATTATTTGCATTCCAAGAAGATTTAGAAAATTCAGATTGGAATTTAAGAGAATCTTTATCAATAATAAAGAAGTGGTTACATACTTACGGAAAGGAACACAAATTTTAATAGGTAGATTCTTCAGGCTTATTTATTGGTAAATTATATTCAGTACTTTTAAAACACTGCTTATATATTGGTACAACACTGCTTATAACTGTGTACACTGTAACACTGCTTATACACTCATGTCCATAAATTAAGGATAATGCAAAATCAGGTAAAGGAAGAGTTAGGAGCAAAACAAATTTGACTTATTTGTAAAGCTTATTTATTAAACAAAAGGTAAAGAGCAATAAAAGATGCTATATGTTTCATATTATTAAAAAAATTAGCAATTTTTTCTCCCTGGAGCAAATTACAAAAAAAAACCTATTTACAAAAAACCAATATTACATGGTTGGTATGATTGTTAATACATTGTATGTCTCCCAGACGATGCAATACAGTCCGTACAACGCCTAGGCATGCTGAGTATCAAATTATCGATCTGATCTTGGGGATATTAACACCACTCCAAAAGTAATGCTGTCCAAAGTTCCGGTAGACTTGTAGGATGAGGTTGACGGGCTGCAACTCGTCGGCCAAGCATGTCCCACACGTGCTCTACTGGATTCAAGTCCGGTGAGAATGCTAACCAGTCCATACGTGTGATATCCTCCGATTGAAGACATTCGCTTACGATGTTTGGACGGTGAGGACGGGCGTTGTCATCCATAAACACAAACTGTGCGCCCGAAACAAACGTACATTATGTTCCAGAATGACGTTCCGATAGATTTGGCTTGTCATGGTTCCAATTTGAACATGCGGGTCAGTTCTGGAACACAGAATTCCACCCCAAACCAGCACTCCTGCACCACCGTAACGGTGTCTTTCAATGATGTTTTCTTGGTGGGTGGTAGCTGGGTACCTGGAGCTCTCCATATGAAAGTCCGACGAGAATCAGACTGCAAGCTAAACCTGGACTCGTCGGAAAACATCACGCAAGCCCACTTGTTGCGGTGTCCACAATGCATGCTCTCTACTCCAGGCTAACCGCAAGCGACAGTGAGTTGCAGTAAGTGGAACGCATCTGACAGGTCTACGAGCATATAGACCAATCTGCCCTAAGCGTCTGTACACGGTCTACTTTGAAATTGTCGTACCAGTGGCTGAAGAGAGCTGACGAGACAGGTCTGAGGCTGTGCTCTGTCTGTTTCGTTTGGCAGTAACTGCCAAATACCGGTAATCATTCGGCGTTGTAATTCTGAGGCGACCTGTGCTGTAACGTCTACTCACATTACCATCTTCTTGGAATCGTTGCCGAAGCCTGGAGATGAAACTCTGGGCAATTCCAAGTTCGTCTGATACTTCCAGTTGGGTGCGTCCACATTCCAGACGGCCGATAATTCTACCACGTAAAAAATCATCCAAATGCGTCCTTTGTGTCATAACTATTCGGATATTGCACTGAAATGCTTATAAAGCGCCTGCGAACAATTTTACGTCTTTGAATGTATTCCTTATATATCACTCTTTTACACTCTCGTCATTGTAACGTACCATCGGTGTCATCTGGTTACTTCATGAAATTTGCATATGATTCTTGAAGATATATGTAGTGATTTTACAGGTGATATATTTATTTTAGAGTTCGATTTCCGCGTGACTCCGAATTATCCTTGATTTATGGACATGAGTGTATATTAGTTCAGCTTATATATGTTGAATTATAATTCATTAAATCAAGCATACTCTGATTAGTATACATATACACGTTCCATATTCGAAAATTACAGCAGTGATCTCCAAAATGAAAGAAACGAGACAAAGGAGTATATTATAAAAAGCTCCTTATTTTACGATGTTATTTTTTACCACTTTTAAAACGCTAAGTATAAAAAATGAATTCTTGAGAGAGACATATTTTTTAACGTAGAAGGAAAAACATTGAAAAAGGCATAGCTGTTTAAGGTACCAATAATTGTGTATTTTCCTGATCCCATTTTCAGTTCTTCATCGTTTTTGAGCCAGTACACTCTTGGTTGCGGAACCCCAATGACATGGCATTCCATCTCCGCTAATTCTCCCGGAGCCCTTGATTGAAGCTTAGGGACAACGTGGACTTCCGGAAGTGCTGGAAACATAAAGTACAATAATTTTAGTCATAATAAATTCTTAATACCACTCAAAGATAGCAACCTAATAATTAGTGTAACTTGTTACATATAAGAAGTTTTAGAAATTCATCATGCTTAATTGCTGATGCACATTACAACCTTCTAAATTTCTGTTTCGAAAATAAATTTTAAAATTACTGAATTTATTTGTATATCTTCTGGAGAGATAAGAGGTAGGTGAAAACGGTCATCTAAACGAAAGAATAGAAATAAATAAATTTGCAAACAATCTTAGGATACAAACAGTGAGATAAGCGGCTGTACAAGTTTCATGAGAAAATTCGTGCTTTTCTTCTGGAAGATCAGCTGCCAAAAGACTGAGTGCGGTTTGCTTCATGAAAGAAACTTAACCAAGCATCTTATCGATTACAAGATGATTTGGAAATACGATAGCAAGGCTAAAGAAGAAAATAAAAATTTTAAGACAAAAGTATAACAGCTGAGTTATGGAACTACACTGTATTAAAGCAACATTTCTTTCACAGTTACAAGCCAAATTCACAAGGAATATATTTTGCCGTTATTATTGTCATTATTTATGTTGTTTGCTTTAGAAATGCCTATTATGTTTTCATTAACGATGAAATGAATAGCATACATTGCATGCTGTGTCTGTTTTTTACAAAATATCCACGGCTTAATTTGATCGCGTTTATTCACAACTATTTTGATAACATTAGCCAAAAGAAAGCATTAAGCTTTAAAAATATCTCCCAAAATGACAGTTGAACTTAGTTAATTTAATACAAATGTGACTAGAAACATATATGTAGTTAATTTGACAGCATTTTCATTAGGAAAATGCATTATAAGACGGTTTATAAATATATGAACCGTTTCATAATATTTTGATAACTATTTGACCAAAGTTGTACCCTAATTTTAATTCTCGGAAGGCGTTTTTAATAGCAGTATTTATGCTTGGAATAATTTCAGAAAGCTGGTGGCAGATATTCTGTCATCTTCTTCTATCTGAAGAAGAGAGACCTATGTCTGATTGTTCTCGAAATCAATTATTTAGACTTATTAAAAGTCTACGGCAAGTTAAACCAAAAATTACTTCCTTGCCTAATTTTAAATGGTTGTTTAAAATAAATTTAAATGAAATTAAAACACTTTGATGATAAAATATTTTAGCCATTTCGCAATTTTTAAAGTTTATTTTGACCTTACTTGCATTTTCCGTAGTTTCGTATGCAAACTGACGGGCCACTGGTAATTTGATAACAGTATTCGCATGGTACCATTCATTGCGATCACACTAAGCGATATCTATTGTACTTCAAGACACCGATATTTTTTGAACGATGCTTTCATTAGCTTGCACCAAGCACCATACCAATGTACTGATAATTATAAATATCAATACTCAAAATTAGGAGTTAACAGATTAATATGCAAGTAAATCATAGCACATACAAAGAAAATTTGATGAAGTTTAGTGAGCGTATGAATGAAACTTCATATATCAGAAGTAGAATATTTTTATTATAACCAGTCATAGCTCGAAATATGTGAATCAAGAGCGCCAGAAAATCAAAAATCCTATTAAAAGGAAAAAAATATTTTAGGCTTCTCGCAGCTTTCCTGCAATATTTCTGTATTTATTTCTGTGGTTAGTGGATTTGACAATGTCAACATGCAACTGTGCTTGTAATGCGCAGAGACATTTGTAACACGAGGGCAGCTGGTACCATATTTTTTATATTTAGACTAAAAATCACCAATTCGTGGTCCACATACTGGCTCATGATTTAACTTTCGGTGACCAACGATTGGACTAAGGTAATTTATTATTATTTCCTACAAATTTTATAATGTGTGTATATTTTCTTACTTTATCTTAAACTGACTTTTACAAAAAATATCTTAAACTTTAATTATAAAAACTTAATTCTGGATTTAATTATCAGCAAAATCATTTGAAATTGCTTTTGGAGAACTCGTTTTTCTCATGAATGTCCACAGATGGTTTGCATTATATTTTATATCAAAAATTATTTAAATAATAATCCTCGACATGTTCAAAGTCCACGCAAATGAAGAAAAGGGATTGCTGCGTAGATCAACAGAGCGTATAAAGAAGAAAAGCCTACGTGCATTTTCTGCAAAGAAAATCACGTTAGTTGTTACAAAGAATGTTCATTTTATAAAAATCAATTTGAACAGAAACCCGCCCCGAGAAAGACAGCTAAATTCCAGAAGGTACCTGAGGACTTCCCGCATCTCCCAAATGCAGAAACTGATGAAGATAAGAAAGCCCGTAAGCAGCTATTTAGCGAAAAGTAAAGTAAAGTAAAGAAGAAATTCTCCGAAATCCCAAAAGAAGTTGATAAAGCCATGTCATGGCTAAAAGACTCCCAAGATTAGAAATTTCCTGAGTAATATTGTTGGACTTTTGGATAGTATCCGCAAGGCGAAAACCCCAAAACCCCATCAGAAAAGCTCTGCGCAGGCTTTCGAGCAGCAATGTATTTTATGAAGTTTGCCGAAGAGAATTAATTCACTTTTCTACAATCAACTTAAGAAATGCTCATCTTTTCATCGCTGTACCTGCAACTCAAGCAGTATCAACTAGGGTCAGGTTCCGGGAGGGTGACCTCCCACGTGACCAGCCTGAACATATCAGCGTGCCTTGAGGTCACGGCCTTGCTCACTTCCACCAGCGTAGCCTCCTGAATCACCAGTTTCTGATCCCGGCTTTCTACCTCCTCAGCTTCAGTTTTCATCTGACTACCGTGACCGCCAACAGAGGGCGGCACATCAGCTAACTCTTCTTTTCTCTTTTCAGCTTTCTTATGATGTTTTCCTGCTGCAAGACCCAACTGTCATGTTCCTTTGGGATTTCTCTCAAGATACAGGGAAGTACTGTTTAATTTAGTATAAACCCTGTAAAAACTAACTTAGTATCTCAACACAGCGAGAGCTTCGGAGCGCGAGACAGAGACCTACGATAGAACCAGCAAGCGGAAAAAATTTTTGTGCTATTGTCCTAAATGCAAAGGAACATGGAATTGCTGTCCAGGGCGGAGAGCGAGAGCTTCTTAGGGTAGACGGAGACCTACTACGTTTGAAAACCTCCCTCTGTGAAGGATGGAGTGCTTGAATCAAATTGTTGTCTTTTCTGAAATAAGAATGGCCATTCGGAACGAGAAGTACGGGAACCTGCCGGAAGGAAGCGGCAGGACGGAGGACAGCCTGACTTCCGACACAGTTGCCTCCATTTAATTTCATCACTCACCTTTCTTTGCTTTTTATAGCTATCCTTCCTGTCTTAAATATGTATGCCGCTGACGACCTGACAGTTGTAACAAGAATATCGATGTTCAGATTTTATATGAGGGGGGGGGCCTTTCCTCGAATTTGTGAAATTTAAATAATTTTAAAGGTATGTTTTTCCATATTATTTCTTCGGATAATATTGTTCACCCAATTGCCTAAAATGTACTTGTATTTCAATCATGTTACTAACAATAAACTTAATATGGTATACATTTACAAACTTCTCTGTTTTAATTTTAATTAACTTTAAGACATCGGACCATATTATCTAATTTACTGGGTTCAGTTTGCTCTCACAACGCAATAATTTTAGTTGGTATGATTGTATTACCTTTATTTGTGTACTTTTCTTTGTAGTTTCCATATCTTTAAAAATTTGATATATGTCACTTTTATATTACTCCGTAGTGATGCAAAACTCATAAAGTAACTACTGGTTTGATTTAATGTGATTCAATAAAACATAAGCCATGACTGCTTATTTAACTTACTTTGAACATGTAACACATGTGTCTGTGTAATGTCTTTATTCCTTTGAGCGTGGCATGTATAATTTCCTGCGTGCACCAGTTGTACATTCGTCAAATATAAGGATCCATCCACAAATACTTGGGAAACCTGCAAATCAAGATATATAAAAAATGAACATGGAACTTTTAATTTTTTAAATATAAAATATAGTTACATTTGGGAATTCGGCCTTTTATGATACTTAGTTCTCCGTACAGTTTATTATTATCTGTGTATAATCAAATTATCTTGCATCGTGCCTTACATTGCAATGAATAATTACATTAATCTACAATTAGTAGCTTGCTGAAAAAGAATATTACACGAGGAAAAAAATCTCATGTGGATACCACATGATTTCTTTGTACGCCTGTTAAATTATACACATTTTTTGCTGCATTTAATTTAAATTTAATTTATCGAATTCTTCTAACGTAATTACTCTATCTCTCAAGGCAAGTTGAAAACTAAATAAAAAATGTCAGATTTTGAAATCAAAAACCCCAGCCACTTTTTGTCGTGCAAGATTCAAACTTCTTATATTTGCATTTTTTCATAACTCGTACAAAACATTCCCAAGTATAAGTATACGAACCAGAAGATTGCATTGAAAATTTTATTTCGTTATTTGATAAAATTTGAAATTGCAACATGACTATTTTTGTCATTTAAAATAATTCTGTAATTAGAATTAAATGTCTACGACGAATGTTTACTAAAATAAAGGCGGGGTTAGGACTTTTTAAGTCTGGTAAGGGGGGTTATATATTTTTATGTTCATAGCTTATGATTTAACTCTAGCAAAATTACTAATTTTATCCTTATTTGGAAAAAAGGCATCTACGGTCAATGACAATAGCTACCTTTTCAGTACTTTTAATTTCACTTTTTAATTTTACTTTTTAGAATTTTTACAGTTCAAAATATTATTTATTTGCAGTTTTTTTAATTTTTTACTACAATAGAAATCTAAATAACTTATACTTAAAATACGGACTAAAACGTATTGCAATTATTCATCGCTTTACTTAAATTTCTGTTCCTTGAAGATGAGATATAAAACAAAACATTTTCGAATATATATATATACTTTTGGAATTGCCGATTCAATAAAAATGAGAGGTGCTCAACTAGTTGTTATAGCAGTGCGATATACAAAATTTCAACATTGTACGGCTAATTCTTTCTTGAGTTTTGCGAAACATATCTATCTATATATATAGTTTAATTCCTAAACAGTATTGATTAATTGATTATATTATCTCCTAAGTTTAATTAAAGTAGAATTATTTTAAAAGTGTGAATCCATACTGGTAAGTTATATTTTGAAAGATGTTTTGAAGTAATTTGAAAGCAAAATGTATGAGTTAAACTAGCAAGATATAAAAGTAAGGAGGCTGCTAACCTTCAATACAGTAAAGCTTTTGTATAAGAACTTTAAAACTTAAAAAAGAATGGAGATAATATATAAAGTGGGTACATTAGGTAAGAGATAAATAGCGCTAATAGCTGCTATTTAGCATATCAAATGTTGTACGATCTTAAATCCATTTAGTGCGAATACAAGTTATTACTACTTGCGCAATTGCTTCAAAGTTAGTTAATAATAATTTATTTCCTAAACATCTTTCAAAATATAACTTACCAGTATGGATTCATACTTTTAAAATAATTCTACTTTAATTAAACTTAGGAGATAATATAATCAATTAATCAATACTGTTTAGGAAATAAATTATTATTAACTAACTTTGCAGGAATTGCGCAAGTAGTAATAACTTGTATTCGCACTAAATGGATTTAAGATCATACAACATATCTATCTATCTATATCTATCAGGCGAGCTTTCTACGATTTTTATTTTTTATCTATATATATATATATATAAATCCATTTTACAAGTTTCGGACTCCATTCAGTTCGTACGTACAGACATCACACAAAAATAGACAAATTGATTTGGAAGAGTCAAAATGGACCTTTTTTTGTGCAAGGAAGAAATAAGATGGGCAATCAGAAATTTGAATAAGGCGTTTGCTTGCTTTCGAGCTCTGATAGCATTATTTCCAGCTCTATTTATCATAACAAAATCTTCCGTTGTTCTAATTTTATTGGTAAATAGGTCTTAAAAGTCAAGAGAAAACAATTTTACAAACTTTTTAAAAGAGGTATTTTTGACTTCAGTATTACTACTAATTTTAATTTGTGTAGGACTGAGTTGCTCGAATAAAACTGAGCATATAGAGGAAAACAAAACAAAGCTAAGGTAAAAAATTATTTATTTTACTTTTTTAATACCTAAATTTTCCTAAATTTTAATGTCTAATGATAATATACACAGAAATATTTACTAAATTGAGTTTAAAAAAAGCATTTTTTTTTTCACTTTTTTTATTATTTCAAGTCAGTCAGATTAAACATGACGATTTTACTGATAGTAGCGGTCCCAACTAATTATGTTTCTCTTCTTACACAAAGAGTTTTAACAAAAAACTGCAACACTTAGGAAGTGAAAGAAAATGAACACTGAAGAGGGTGTAAAATTTAAAATGCTATCAAACTTTTTCCTGTTCCTTGAGTATTTTGCTATTATAAACTGAAATAAACGTTAAAAGACTACTTATAGAATTATCGCTAAGTCTTAAGGTTCGACAAGGTCAGGAGAAGGGTGTAAAGAACCCTTTATTAAATAACTTTCATAGACGGCACCAACTTGTGCTTACAAAAGCCAACACTGTGGGCTTAACTCAAAACATAACGACTAACTTAAAATTAAATAAAGTTAAATTTAGCCTAACGGTATCACAGGTTAATTACCGCGCAGGCTGACTCTAAAGTCGGCATAAATAAGCCTGTTGGCAAAAAGCATTTAACGCCACAGAAATTGAATCACTAGGAAATTAAGGATAGCAACGTAGCCTTCAGTCAGGTAGAATATACTCTGGATTCCCATTACAAAACATTCCTTTAAATAATAACTTCTTTCTACTTCATTTGAATACACGCAATGCAGATTATTTATATTTTGTCAAGAAAGTGTGAGTTGAAAGCAAGAGTGACAGTAAAATTACTTCAGCATAAAATAACTGTTAAGTAAATTAAATAAAGTTCCACAAATTATTAATAGGTAATTTTATCGATTATGGGATCCCAAGTTCCTTTAATTCTTAATGCATATTTCAGTTTAAATAAAATATGAATTAATTTTTATTTCATTCATAACTATGTGCCTTTACACCATTCGCCATTTACGTGCTCTATCAAAATTCTCTCTCCGAAGTACTTTTGGACACTGATCACCAGTTCCTCTCATAATTACCGATTTATAATGCGTAAGGCAACCTCACCTTTATTTCCTCGTCATTGAGCACAGAGAGGTCCATATCATTTCTTCTCCAAATAATAGGTGGAGGAGGTGTTCCAGTCACATCGCATTTAACTTCTACATTATCTCCTACTCGTGCTGTAACGTGATTGACTTCCAGAGCCTTGTCTAAGGATACGACGGATACACCTGTGCAGATGAAATACTTTCTTCAGTTTAAGCTACTAAACTAGAATATTTCATGAAGAATGTCAATGCTTTACGAAAAACATATAACGTAAACATATGTTTTTAATTATGGTGAATACTTTATATTAACGAACTTTATTTGGAATCAAACGTAAAATGTTCATAATTTAATCTGAAAATGTAAAATTAAAATCTCTTTTATATCACACGTAACATAATTGCAGTTACTAGCATATTAAGAATTCTGATTCTAAATGTATTTTAATTTTTAGTTAATTAGTATGAAGGCTTATTCAAAATTATTATTATCAGTGGAAAACCGGACTTTTTTGTTTATAGAGCATTTATCATAAAATAGTATTGCTGCATAGAGTATTTATCTATTTTTGTGCGAGAAAAATGACATTATCAATGGGCAAAATAAAAATAGTCTCCATTTATTGCAAGTAAAGAAGAAATAAATTTTATATGCCCAAATGTAGCTGCGCAACTCTTTATAAGGCTCTGCCTAGCCATAAATTGAAGCAATATATTTAGACACATTTCCTTACATTTATCTGAAAATTGTATGATTCTGGAGGCTGATAAAACATCCATAAATGGTTTAATCAACCTAAAGGAACAATGTATCAGGCACGTTTTGAGGGGAAAAAATAAGAGGTTATTTTAGTTCTGGTTTTATTATTTTCAATTAAAATATCAAATTAATCTCATATTTGAATATCAGTTAATACATTTTTATCATCCGTAATAAACCTAAGTTTAATTTTGAATTTTATTCTTAGTAAATTTTTGTCGAAATTTATGAAATGATAGAGGTAAATCTTTTTAATTATTAACAGAGATTTTTGCATAAAATCTAAAAATATATTAATTTGCTATTAATACGTTAAATTGGCGCAACAGTAAGTAATGATAAGAAATGGGCGATAACATAAATCTTAACGGAACTTACCAAAACATAAAATTGCACATTATCAAATGAAATAACTATCAAAAAGTTTTAATAAAGTAATTAACAACCAAAGTTTTATTTAGTTAGAAAAAACCCTGAAAACTTAACATTGAGAAAAGAAAAAAAAAGTTTTATTAGGAAAGAAAATACCTTTAACTTTAGAATAAGCTTTAAACTTAAAATAACAGAATTTCATTTATTACATTTGTAAATATTATATATATAGTATATACACAATGGCCACAAAAGTCCTTATCCAGCCTCTGTTTTCGCAATCGTTAGTCACGGACATATATTTCTAGTCACAGAATTATAATAAACTAATCTAACTTTATTTAACTTTTTTATACATTTTATACGCTTCCCTTTTTTATACTTTACTTATGTTTATGAATATGTTATACTCATTGCAGAAATAAAATACAAAACGTGTCACTTCCATACGACAAAAAATAACCCAAATATTTCATTTCAAAGTCGAATATCATATTGAGGGGTCGTACACAAATTGAAGAGCATTTGTACGTAGCTAAAAATAAAATATGAGTTTAGAAAATGGTTTCTAACGTTAACAGATTAAATGAAATGTATTTCTATGAACTTCAGCTGGAAAGTATTTCCAATGTAATGTTTTCAAAAACGAGATCTCATTCAGAGATTCTTATAAAATTCGTACTCTGGGAAACGCTGACAGATTTCAGTATTGGAAAATAGCTAACTCTTAACATTATTTGCATAAATTAAAATATTTCTAGTTTAATGATTTTTTTTCATAATTCTAAAGTAGCAAAAGTGCATTCTAAAGTATGTTATTAGTAATATATATGTTATTAGTGATATATATGTTATTAGTAATATATATGTTAGTAGTGATATATATGTTATTAGTGATATATATGTTATTAGTAATATATATGTTATTAGTAATAACTAATAACATATAATTAGAGTTCGAAAACTTGAAATTCGAATAAAATATTCGAAATAAATTCGTTGCGGGAAAATTCATTTAACATATCAGTTATAACAAATTATAAATCATAGAATGTTACACACTAGTAAATAATAAAACAATTTCAATGACTGTCATTTAAAGGGGAAAAATCAACCTCGAATTATTTTTATTTATTTATCTACCAGTCATTCATAGCAATTAAAAAAGATGCCAAAAATCACAAATTTTGAAATCAAATAACTTAATCAATTTCAAAAGTAAGGAACTCAAACATTCTGTATCATATTTTTTATAACAAGTATAAAAAGTTCCTAAATGTAAGTATACGAACCCGTAAAATCTCATGAAAAATTATATTTCGTAACTTTTTCGAGATTGATATTTTAATTGGAAATCGCAAAAGCATGAATATTTGCATCATTTAAAACATTTTTATATATCTACCGCGAACTGCTGCGAAATTGTAGGCCAGGTAAAGACTTTTGTAGACGCGGTGTATTTACACTAAGATCTGAAATTTTTCATCATCTTGCGCTGCTACACACGATGAAAAAGGTTCTAAATTCTTTTTTTAGTGATGGCTGAAGCAAAATTATCTTACGTTGATTTTGAAATCATGTAAACTCTAAGTGATCAAAGGTAATAAATTTTCCCTAATATTATCAATTTAACTGTGCGCATACTGTGAAATATGTGCGTTAGAATAACAATTTCAATACTCACATGTCACCAGTGATTAGAGGACCAGTGATTATTGTATGGACATTTAAATTAAAATAAAAATGCACACATGATAATATTATACACTATAAATCAAAAACACAGCTACAATAAATACAGAAACTGACAACGACAGACATTTGAACAAAAGGCTGCATGCAAATTTATTTTTAGGATCATTTTGTCAGAGTTGCCATGCCAAAGGAATATTCAAAACAAAAACAAGAGCATACCATTTGAAATACAAGAAGCTTTTGGTCTAAAATGAAATGCATCAATTTTTAAATTTTTGAACAAAATAAATGCAAAAGTAACTGATTTGAGGGTATCAATTTGCTAAGTTAAAGAATAAATAAATACTATATTAGATTATTTATTGCTTATCGTATAATAGAGTGTTTAAAAAAACTTGAATTCACCTTATCAAGGATAATGATTATTAACTGGTGTGGGGATCCATATTATCTGCCAAACAGTATTCGTATGTTGAGTATGTTGCTGCATTCTGAAAGGTATTTTCCCCGTAATGTAATATTTTAATCACTACGCTATATTATTCGTAATATATATTATTCGTAAATTATACTAAGCTGTCCGAATGAATTGCTTAGGCCGATTTCAAGTCCAAAAGCTTTTATACTATGCTCCAATACCTAGCTTACAAATCTAGTAGTAGTTAAAGTTTGTATCACAGATATTCCAGCTGGACCAATGGCCAAAAGATCAATATATTTCCTGTCTGTCGTTTAAATCTAACCAGCAGTACATATACAGTAGGAGCCGCTTAATGAGATTACTTTTGTCCATGGCTATTTTGGTTAGATTAATCAAATGATAACATTAAACGTTGAGAAAAATTATCCTTCAGAACAGCAATGAAATTTAACTATTTTAATAAAACTACAAGAAACGTATAAATAATTATTTTCACAGAAATTTTACTCGAAAAATTTAAATAAAACTGTTCATCAAGGTTCATAAATTCTTTACGCAATAATACATTAATGAACTGTTCATGACATGCCTTCAAATTACTTGATCAAGTGCCCTACCCTGATCTTAACGATCAGAGGACATCCATCCTTTACTTTCCTTCCTTTCCTTTGGAAGAGAATATGCAAATGTAAAATTTAAAATTAGTTTTAAAAAGCTTCTTTAGTTTGGGGTAGGTGTTTTGGAGAGAATTTGTTTTATTTTTTTAAGGATCAGGAGGAAAAGTTTCTGCAGAAAGTTTTTTGCTCCTGAAAAAGAGGGACATCTATCCGACCATCCTCAAAATCGATAGATTTATTCAAAATCTAAAGCAAACTATGGTTGCTTTTTTGCCTAATTTTAAATGGTTGATTAAAATCGAAAACAACCTTTTGGCCACATTTTTCCGACACTTGGCAATTTTTATAATCTATCTCGACGTTCTCTGGCGACATTACTTCATTTAAAAAGTTATTCGGTAATGCTTTAATAATATTAAACGAAATGTTGATGCCAATAAGTAATGTATTTTACATGTTTTCGTGTACAAACGGGAGGGACTTCGGCTATTCGATAACGATATCCGCATGATCACATTCAGGGACATCTTTTGTAGCGTGAACATCGCCCTGATTTGTTTGCTGGAAACGCGTCTAGAGTTGATCGATATAGAGTTGATGGAGTGAAGCTGTCCTTGTATAACGAATAAAGCTATTTCTAGCAGGTGGAACGTAAAGTCATTAACAGGATATTATTTGTACAAAAAATGTTGTAGCTCTTTTGAAATTTCATTTATCTTTGTCGAAGATAGCCTTTGCTTGATTATGGTGTGGTGTATTTAATTATGGCAAAGCACACTAGGGCTATCTGCCTAAGGGGAGGGATGCCTTTCGTGGAGGACTTTCTAAGGGAACTGGCTCGTATACACGTTACACATGGGGAAAACCACGAAAACGCCCATGCAGCCAGCCCGTTCGCGGGATTCGAACCTCGGATCGAACTACCAGTGTTCAGCGACTTTACCGCTCGGCCGCTGGTGGGCCCCCTTTGCTTGATTATCCCATGCCGATTAGCTTCAAAACGATGACCAGCTTGAAAGCAAATGAATAGAAGACAGTTCAGTTTGTCCATTCCTTCGACCTAAATACCCCAGAATATGCACGGTTTTAGGCTCTTGAAAGATATCAGTGCAGACTGTATATGGCCATCGAATGCTAACTGCTGTGTAGAAACAAGATTAATGAAGCCTTCCACAAAATGCTCTGGTTAATCTTGTTAAAGTTCATGTGGTATCAATCATGTAAAATCATGTGATATCAATCATTATAAGCTAGGGATGAACACGTAATATATTAAAGTTTTCCTTTGGTCATCATTTCCCATTTTGTCCTCCTCTGTTTCTTTTCTGCTTGTGAATAAAATATGGTTCTTGTATTTTTTATTGAATTCGTTTTTGTTTCTATTAGAAAGAAACATCTGCTACATAATATGTTTACGTTTCTGTTAAACGTTCTTTCTTTAAAATGCAATATGAATATTTAAACATGATTGCTCCTTTTCTGAAATAAAATATTTCTATTGAAAATGCATTTAAGCCTTTAATATTTGGATATCAATGTATAGCATATCTCTATAATTACCTAATAATTAATATAGCTTTATTATTTCGCTAGTAACTATCATTTAGCTAATGATTTTTAGACCAAATAAAAAACATATCAACATTAAAATATTCAATGCCTTTTGAAATAACTTTTCGGAACAGATATCATGAAGTCAAAATTCATAATGCATGAAACATGAACCTATTTAAAGTCAATGTTTTATACAAAATACATAATTCCCATAAAATATGAAAGATAATCAAAAAAGTATCTGCCATTGATAGCAAACTAGAAGATTTATAATAATTTAGAATTAATATATTTAATTTTTCTCTGTTTGAAAGTTCTTAAGTGCTTGTTTAATTATCCAGGAACGTTAATTACGGGAGATTTTAAAGGTACAGAACTTAGTTTAATAGGCTAATTTAGAACTGAATGAAATTTATTAATCTAGAAATAATTCTATTAAGCACGTACACTCTTTGCGTCATCAAAGAGCTAATCGTTCTGTGGTGGTAGATTAACCTCGAATACTTTTCAGTAATTAATTAGTCGATTAACCAGAGTAATTTACTCTTGCATTATATTAAGTAAGACAGCGTTTGGTTAGATTATGTACTGATAGTCTGATAAAAGCCACTGTATAAATATTAGTTTTTGTACCAACAATGGCGTTTAAACAGATAGAAAAATATTTAATTCAGAATTTCTTTATACGTGCAATAAAAAATCTGTTGGACACATTTTCGTGTCTGGCTAAAGGAATACACTGTAGCCTCTCGGTATATGTCATTAATCCGCTCCAGATCATTGGACACGTACCAGACTGGACGTCTATCAAACGAACGTTTTCAATAAAAAATAAAGGGAAAATTAATTTGTTCATGCAAAATCCTATTGTTGTTATTCAAAAACTATTTAAAATTATCTGAACTAGAATATACAAACTGACGTCGCAGCATAAATTCACAAAAGTAAGAATAAAAACTATCATCCGTAGTGCCGGACTATCGGTGGCATTTATTTCGAAAATCCCTTTTTATTACACCCTACATACCTTCGACAATGCTTATATGAGCTCCGGATCCTTAAATTTCAATAACTGAGAAATGCTATCCCAACTACAAAAATCAGGGCCAACACGGATTACAACCAATCACTTCATGATAGGGTCCAACCAATCACGTCATCATAGGGTTTCCCAAACATACGCTCTAAAATACTCAGGTTACCATAAATGAAAAAAAAACTTGGCGATAATTCAAGGGGTACTTCAAAATATAGACTACCCAGGCAATTTTCAACATTCCTCTAACGTCTCTGATCTTTGTTTTGTAATCGATATAAAATGATATATATATATCATTAAAATGATATATATATATCATTTTAACGTTAGCTGATTTTATGGCATCTTTGTTTTTCACAGTCACAGACATACAGGTGATAGGCGTACGGTATGCAATAGCCAAGTCCTGGTTATGGAAGCCATCTTCATACTTTCTAACAATCTCTTTTTTTTCACTTTCTCTTTCTCTTTTTTTATCACTTTCTTTCTAACAATTTTCTTCGCTGTTTGAGTCTTCGAGTTAGCTTTCTTAAAACTCTTTGTTAATGAATTTAGAAAAACATTACGCAAAAAAAAAAATTAAAAAAAAAAAATAAATAAATAAATAAATAAATAAAAATAAAATCACTTGAAAATTTAGAGTTATATCGCGGGTTATTCACTGAGGCGTACTGACTTTCATGAGTATTCGTAGCGTTTTCTCGAAAGAGGCAAACAAGTGTAATGCGCGGAATCGTGACTCTTCGAGTCGTATTCTAAACAAATATCGTATGTCGAACACAACAGTTAACTTCCAAACAAGACGTATGCCAAAAGCGGACGTATACCAAGGTACCACTGTATTTTCATTAACCATACTTCTTTTTTCATATTTATTCGTATCTTAAACACATCAATAAAGAAAGATTATTACTAGCTATTAAAATATGCACAGCGAAATGATTAGTTATGCTAAAGAAATCTATGCACGGCAACAGTATGTACTAATACAAACTGCTATTCCTCAAATGTTACCCTATAAATTTAAAAAGGCTCAATTACTCATCACTATATAACACATCTCAGTCACTTTACCGATACAAAAAATAATGTCTGATGATTTTGCTTCAGTGAAATTTGTATATAAGGGGCCATAAACTCTATGCTATTCTATTATAATAAAAATTTTGCATGTTTGATAAGAATGCAGTTAATTGGTTTTCACATATACTATTAGTAGACAGCATCATATAAAAAAGAAATTTGTGCATACTCTTTATTTCTAATAAAAACACGTAATTATGCTTCCTTCTATATTTGCATTTGCTCTACGTACTAAACAAATTTGATTTTGAATGACTGAATGTTTTTTTTTTTTTTTTTTTTTCGAAGAAGTTTCTTACAAACTGTAATTTTTTAAATAAAAAGAAGTTGATATCAAAGACTGAATGGAAATCAATATAGTTCATATCTCGCTTTAATTATAGATGAAGAAAGTTAAAATGCATCAGACCCATTTTAAGTGACTGAGAAATGTGCATATTGCACAGAATAAGATTTAAAATAACGCTAATATTAGATATAATTTTTTTATTATCCCTATGCCTAGTTTAGAAAAATTTGTAAAAAAAGTAACTGTATACGTTTAGTTGTTAGGAATAATTTATAATGGCTATGATTGATACTTTAAATAAGCGTGGAAGCTAGGGAGTGTATAAAGAAGGCAAGCGCATATACAAAGAAGATAAAAAGAAGGCTAGCACATATATGCATAGCATTTACAATATAGCTGGGAAGTTCGGAGAAAAGGCAGCCACGCAAGCCAAGGAACGACGCCAACTTACTGTATAACTTACTAAAAGCCAAGTAAAACTCGTTTATGTTCAGTTTTCCATCTTTATCCACATCATCAAACAGCAACATGTCTGCTAAAATGCAGGAAGTAGAAAGTTGACCTAAGTGATCCCGTTCGGCAGCTTGCCATAGCTCTTCCGCTTCCAGCTGACCATTGTTATTCTGATCATAATGAGAAAACATGATGCTCACCAAGTACTCGTTGCCTAGAAATTCAAAAAATATGAAACGTAAATAAATTATGAATAAATCAGTACTCGAAAGTATTTTCAATTGCAAGTTCAGCAAAAAATGTTTTAGATTGATTTCTTTATTTATGTCTCAGATATAAAATTTCTGTGTTTCAAAGACTTTCAGACTTTTATTGAGCTAAGTTAGAATAAGTTTGCTAAATGATTCATGCAAGACACTTAGTTACATGGTTTAAATTTGCTTGAATTCTTTCCTTTTCCAGCTTAAACTATTTAAAATCATATATCTACATTTAAATATCTTAAGAAATCTCATAAATTTCTACGGCACGTCAAAAGGTTTCATAAACTACTTATAAATATGGAAAGCATTAGCCCAAGTCTTCAGTTTATAAGATTTTCCCTGATAAAAATTTAAATGGGACTTTGTAATAAGAAGCTTTTTTTGTCTGTGATATGTCACACATATGTCCACCTATTGATGAGAAAATACACATTTAACGGCATTTTCATAAGAAATGTGAACATACAATACAAACGTAATAGGAGTAATCTTACTTCTTTACCGATTTTTGCCATTATTTAATTATAGTTGTTCTCATTATTACAAATAGAGAATACAGATTACAATACAAATGTCTTTTGCTTTTAATTCCATTTAATTTTTATGTCTTACTTTCTAATTTATCACTTTACATATAGTTTAGATTTTAGTAGTTTTTGTTTGCTTAACAAAACTGATAGAAATGTTATATAACTATCCTGAACCTATTTTCCAAGTTTTAACATTGTAAATATATCGGCAATTTGTCTGCATCACAACTAATAAGTATGTTTTAGTGCTAAACTTTATCAAAAAACGGCCTTCATATTCTGAAATTAAGTATGAGTACCTTTTAGTACCAAATCAAATTATTTATTAGCAGGTATATTTTAAAATATAGCGTTCGTAATTTCTTGATCAAATTTATTGGAAAAGACTTCATATCTGAAATTAAGCATAAGCACTACCGAGTATTTTTAATATCAAATCAAATTATCGAAAATTAATTATTAAATTATAGCGCTGCTACTTCTTTATCAGGTTTATCGCAAATAACTTTCCATTCTGAAATGAAGTATGAGCAGTTTTTTGTTCTAAACCAAATTATCAGAAATTATATTTTAAATTATACATCGTTAATTTTTTTATCAAACGTTGTTTGAGATGAGAAAAAATAAAACAGTATTTTCAGATTTTAACAAGTCTTAATATATTTTAGCAGTTCAATGGTAAAACTTATGCTTTAATAATTATAATCATAAGCATCGTTTTTCTTTCTAATCTAGAAGAAATGTTTTATCTCCTAGTCTTCTAAAAGAAAGTGCTTTAATATTAAACTGAAAATTTATTTTTTAACAGACAATTAAAAACATAATTTATCATTAAGGTCTTTATACTGCAATCAAGGCTGCCTTTATAAATTCAATAATTTAGGTTAGCGGTTAATTTATATATTCCTTATTTATATATTTTTATATTCTCATGTCTTCTAATATTTGCAAGCTATGGGAAAAACTCAATCCGAGGTGCAACAAAACATTAAAGACAAATAATTACTTTATTCCTAGACTGTCGCAATTTGTATCCTCAGAATATCGGGTAAGTGACTGACATATTTCTCAATTATTAAACAATTAAATTCAATATTAAACAATTTTATTTTAATAAAATAAGATCTTTCAGCACCATTTCTTATTCAGAGTTGCGTTTAGGTACTTCTGGAATATTGATGAGAAAATTTTGTATATAATCCCATAAGTACGGGTGTCCAAGCCAGATAAAGTAGCCCGAAAATTTCTTTTGGCCGTGGTTCAGTTGCTATGAGAGTCTTAGAGCAGAACCGACTATGAGATTTAACGGTTAAAAAGAAATGGATGTCCTTTAGCGCAGTTACCAATTTGTGTGAACATGCTAAATAATAAAATCAATATTGTATCTATCAAAGGAACTTTAACTAATGTTTATGTTATCAAACGTATGCGTTATATTAAACGTATATGTATTAGCATTTATCCAAAAATAGACCTGATTTCTTGCTGTCCATCAGCTTAGCATTATTATATAGCAAGAGGTTCTCCTTCATGAAGTCGTACTCCTCGTGAGAGCACTCCCTTTGAGTAGAGTCTGCATTCGGATCCGGTGTAACGCTTTTCGGTTCGAAAGGGGGCAGGTTCTTCCACGACGGCAAAGGACCATCCACTTTCTTCTCATAATAAAAAGCTGGTTTTGTTGTTTTCGAAATTTTATCATAGCCTGAAACGGAAATTTCATAGTTACAATAGAAACATTCACCAGGAACGCAAGAGAAAAGCAATTCGTACCTTGTACGATGTAATTTAATTTTGCAAACACTTGGGCATTTCATTTAAATATTTCTGCATTTTTTATTTCATCATTGTTCAATAGTCTAGAAAATGCGAGTTATGGAAATACAACTGAGACTATAAAGTAATTTACGACTGAGTAAATATTTGTTTCCGATTGAATTTGATATTATCTAAGATTGGTTCAGGCCAGGTACCTTTTTATTGGAAGTTATGTTTGAATCACTCAAATAAAAGTAAATATTTTGACTGATGGGAAAATGTTTATTTTAGAAAAAGGGAGTTCCCGTTAGTTTTTGAAAGAGACGGAGAATTATCGCTTACTAAATAATTCAATGAATTCTATTTAGATCTTGATCATATTGCAAATAAATTCATTTTATATTTCCGCTTTACGTTTCTTTACTCTACTGACAAAGCAGCTGGGCTACTTGGAAACGGTGCTTATCAGCCTGTTTAAACCCTGACAATAATTCTCATTTTGCTCACTGATATACCACTACCTTGAAAAAATAAGCCTATTATGCATTTTTCCAGTTTATGGTATTTCGTCTTAAAGCCGTTACCTGTAGCAGGATGATATCTAGTTATTTAGTCGACTGGAGATTCCAAGAGCTATTTTCAGTGCATTTATTATCATTTATGGATAAGTCTGACAGCGTTATGTGTTGGAGCAGATGTTATTGCCCATGCATGTTTGTTTTCAGCTCATGGAATGCGGAGATGATAAGCACTAGTTTCTGGACAGTCAAAAATAAAATGGTTAGGGTCACCAACCACCTTCACATATGCACTTATATTTCCACTGAGTTGATTTAAAAAATCTGAGCTTTATACATTTAACAGAGTTTTTTTTAAAGATTTCTAACAAAACTACACATCAGTAGTCAAGAAACCAAAGGAAAAGTAGGCCCACCAGCGGCCGAGCGGTAAAGTCGCTGAACACTGGTAGTTCGGTCTGAGGTTCGAATTCCGCGAACGGGCTGGCTGCATGGGTATTTTCGTGGTTTTCCCCATGTGTAACGTGTATACGAGCCAGTTTCCCTTAGAACGTCCTCCACGAAAGCATTCCTTCCCTTAGGCAGATAGCCCTAGTGTGCTTTGCCATAATTAAATACACCAATACCACCAAAAGAAATACTTCTAAAAAGGGAACAGAATCAAAAGGAAGAAAACTTCTTCTTCTTCCTCTTGATTCTGTTCTCTGGATCTGTTTCTGAAGAGCACGCTGAGTGCATGGAGCTTTATGGGTTTGCTAATACGAAACGTGAATATGAAAGTTATCGCGTTTTATAGATTAGAGAGCATGTATTAAAATAGAAAAGACTATTTTGAAAATGATAGTGAATAAATTGTTATGTGACAAATAACCAGTACAGAATCAAACAAATATGGACATCACACTGCGTACTAATAAAAAAGATAAAAGCACGCCAACTTCATATTTTTCAACAATTCATTTTGAACTTAAGAGGCGATCCTAATAATTTCATTTAACGCTTCTTCTCACTAACAAAAACTATTTGCTAATGAAGTTACAAAATATTTATGCAATAAAATGCAACATCACTTGAATTTCAGAGTTATAGCTCGAGTTGTTTGTTGAATAGACGTATTGACACTCATTGGGCAGTCACAGCATTGCTTTGAAAGAGATAAATAAGAATACTTACGAGTTATCGCAACCACTTTAGTAGAAAAAGCCGGATTTTCTGAATGCACCAAACTCTGGCAACCATGCGCGTAACCACTCTTTAGGCAACCATTGTTATAACAATCCTTCAGTCAAGCAATGTCTTCATCTTCGTATTAATTTTGTTGCATTCCAAGTACCAACAATTTTTATAAACAAACCGTGATAATTTTTGCCTTAGTTTTGAAATATGCGCTTTGGGAATCTGCTAGCAATAGAAGAAACTTCGGCAAAATTTCTGCAGGAATACAGAATTTCTCCAGAGAACAACGATGAAATGCATTTCACAGATAGCCATTGTAACAAAAGTTTGCACGATGAGTCTCTGTAGTTCTCTGATTCCCCCCCTCCCCTTCAGCGAAAACATTTCTCTGTGTATTTGGGAGAAAGATTATTGGAAAAAAAAAAAAAAAAAAGCGAAAAGATTTGGAAACGAATGTAAGTGTTTTAATTTTTAATGTATCAAGAAAACCTTATTTAACAGCTGAAAATTTGTTTACTTTTCATACGTCAATAATGTTTTCCATCTTAAATAAACATCGCTAGTTTTGGAACCTTCTTAAAAACTGTCGCGAAAGTCACCACCTTGTACCCGATAAATAACTTTTATTAAATTTTTATCTATAAAAAATAGCTAAATTGAGCCAAGATGGTTGCGTTAATACCTAAGTACCAAAATTAGTGTAGTACGCGCAGTTGGGGTTCATTGAACTCGAGATGCACAGCAAACAAATTTAGCGGGAGTATATATATTAAAATGAAAATAAATTATTACTCAAAGTGGGAGTATAGTAATGGTTCTAGTAATTCTTCTTTAGAAATTCGCTTTTCGATCAACAGTCGGGAGTTCGCAGTCTGAGCCTTCTTTTATCAATCAAAACTGCAACTCTAACGAGTAAAGGCAGCCTGAATCACAATTCAATCCAGCTGGTCATGAGGTGTGCGGAGCTAACCACCACACAGTCTGAATAATAATACTATAATTATGAAGCAATAACTTCTTTTGACCTTGTGAAGCAGCTGCAGGACTGTTATTTAAAAAATAATTAAAAACAAAACCATGAGTAAAAATTAACAGACGCTGCTATCCAATAAGAAGAAAGTATCTCCATATTTTTTATTCTGTATTTTAATCTTCATGGTTCTCAATTTTCATTAATTATTTAAGGTGCTTTGGCTTTATCTGCCCGCAATATCGTATAATAGTAAGAAAAAATAATGTGATAGAATTACACGTAATAAATAATAAGAGAATGAGAAAATTGAAGTAAATTATAAAGATGGTAGTTGATCATGTCAGTTAGTTTTTATCTTAGGTGGAAACTGGTTGCCAGATTTTGCGGGTTGATAAAGGAACAGTACCTTATTCCATTTGCTAAAGCAAATTACTTACATTAATAGCTTACTTATTAATCTATTTATGAAATATTAAAATGAAAATAAATTATTTTTTATATCGCCTACGCCATATGACAGGTGATTGTGAAACAATTGTAAAGGAAATTGTAAAGCATTTACAGGACACATTTCGTAGTCATTATTTCCAAAATAAAGCTATAAAGATGGCCCGTGATTTATTTTTATCGAAGTCTTATCCAGAATCCCGTGGCTAAAGACAATCAATTTCCAAGCTGACAATTTTATAAATCATAAAATGCCATTTTGCATTATGCAATATGGTGCTGCCATCTATCGACAATACGCATAATTATATTAAAGGTCGGCTTATGAGCATCTGTCGAGTAAACAAACCTACTTTTTATTATCGGTGAAATATAAAGCGATTTTTTTATACAGAGCCAATGCTTTGCAGATATAGAAAAATACAATAAAATAAGATAATGAGCTTACGTTTTTTCTTTAAGCAAGTGTCTTTGTGATCGATCACAATATTCTTGCCTGTCAAGCAGGCAGATCGATGGAGTTCACAATGGTTGACGTAATAATGTCCATCGGACCCGCACACCGGCTTCTTTCGCTTCTTACAGGCTCTTTGGCAGATGCACACTGCTTCTCCCAATTGGTTCACCTCACATTCGCGACCTCGTCCACACACTGTTGTTTCGCAAGGATCTGAAAACAAAGAATGAAGTCATATAAAGGATATTACCAGTTTTGAGAAAATGAGCAATGTAAATATTAAATAGAGGTCTACTGGATTGTATATAGAAAAGTAATTAAGCATTATTAACTACATTATTATTTATCATTTAATCCACAAGGAAATAAATTAAGAAAATCAGATACAGTAAATTGTGTCGTAGGTTTATCTCCAAAAGAATAACAGTGCACGCCACTTAATGTGGTCACGGTTAATGTTATCATTCGAATACTGGTAATGAATTGTTGAAGTCCTATCCTTTTGTATACGAAAGGATGGATTATCGCTTATCGTGATCAACAATTTACTAAATATGATCAAAAGATTGCAGAATAAATATTTTATATTGAAGAAAAGTCGCCAAATGGGATGAAATGTATTATAAAAGTTGCGAAGTTACACAGAGCCTATCGCCAAATAAGAGAACAAGTCGTCAGAAATTTCTTTCTCGATTTGGATTTTCACTAACTTTGTAGATATCAGGGGAACAGACACAGGTTTTGTTCTTCAGAAGCTAAGAAAAAGGCCTAGAATGTTTCAAGAAAGTCTCTCAAAATAGCTACACGCAATGAAAGTTGCTTTTTTGCTTAATTTTTAAGTTTTACATTGGTAAGTTCTCTCTTAGTGAGGGATTCTTTCTGAGAGTTAAGATTAGAGATACAACATCGGTTAAATAATTTCCAGAAACTTTATAAACCGTTCATAAAAAAATTCAAAAATTCTCTATATTCTTCCCTATTTATTGAAAGACTGGAGAGGAAGGAGATCCAAAGTGAATAAATAAACAAATGAATAAATATAATAAAAAATAAAACGTAGAAAAGTAAAACGTAGAATTAAATAAATAAATTAAATACAATAATAACTGAAATCTAAGAAATTAGACCATGATTTATTGCAGGGAGATGCCCAACTTAAGTTTTGAAATTGAATATTAAAATTTTGAGTTCTTTTTACTTCCTTGTACGAAGTAAAAAGGAAGTATTGTAATCGCGAAAAGTTTCAGGCAGCATATTTCAACGAAAATATCCACTTTGACCGTTATCGAATGCAATTTAACGATGTTTTTGCGTGATATCTGTACATAAGGACAGAATAAAAGACTCTTTTCCTCAAATATATATATATATATATATAAAACTGCTTTAAAATGAATTTTGAAGAGAATTTTTCGTGGCGTCTGTACGAACGTATGTACGTACGTATCTCGCATAGCTCAAAAACAAGTAGCCTCAGAACGTTGAAATTTTGTATATAGGACTGCTATAACATGTAAATGTGACATGTATAACATGTAGATGTGACATGTATAACATGTAGATGTACGTACATACGTCTGTACGAACGTATGCGTACGTACGTATCTCGCATAGCTCAAAAACGAGTAGCCTCAGAACGTTGCAATTTTGTATATAGGACTGCTATAACATGTAGATAGACACCACGTATTTTGGTTGCACTCGGCCGCACCAAACGTATATAAATATATTTATATATATAATATATCCTGTCTGTCACCCGGCTCAGTGATCTCAGTTTCTTTATACTTATATGTTTGTAAATTGTACATTTTGTTTTTGCTTTAAAAATGATTAAATTATGTTGCTTTTATCTTCCGGTTAAGGTTTTTATGCCTTTAGTAAATCTGTATGGAATATTTTTAGAATTATCAACAATTTTAAAGTTGTTTAAGTGCCGCTAAACCTTTTTTTTTTTTTATGGCGGCCATTCATTATTTACATTTGAAACAGCAGACTAGTGGATTTGTTGACAATCTCGAGAAACTTAGCTTCGCAACAACAAAGGTAACGCCTTCATTTATTATTGCCAATTAAATCATGCTTAATCCTTTCTGGAATTTTTTCGAGGAATTTTTTAATATAGATATTTTGAAATTTTATGTATTTTTGCTGAAAATACCGAGAAATACTCAATCGTCTGTGAAAAACTGTTTCTTTTTTGTTTTGTTTGCTTAATTTCTTTTATACATCGTTCTAGCTTTAATATGGTATTTGAATAGAACATGTGGCTACGATTAGATAATTCTATTCTTTAAATGATATAAATTCTGTGCATTATGAGTTATAATATGAACGAAATATAATATTGTTCAGTGAATCTAGCGCCAGAGTGTGTTTATGGTAAACAAATACTAGAGGGAATTTTAAAGAATGCCTTTATTTTATTGTGGTTTATGCGCTGTCGGCGAAGTAGATTTAATTCAATCCAATAAGTTTAAATGAAAGTCAAGAAAAAATGCGTATAATTTAATATTCCGTACAAGTAAGTCATGTGGTGTACACATCAGATTTTTTTCTTTTTTATAGCCAGATCTACGTTTAATTCATCCATACATGTACTATTCGATCAGTTTCTTGAACTTCGTTTGCTTGATTTAAATCCCTAAAAGTTATATGAAATAGATGTTCATATTTATTATCTAACTTTATCAAAATAAGTTTAAGATAAATCACAACTTGCCCATGTATTATATTTTATGAAGTACATACATGGTAATTTCTCCATTTGCAAACATATTTTGCACAGTACGGAAAAGGTCGAAGAATAAATAATTAAATCTCTTTCTCTAGAGTGGAGATAATTCCCTCTGTATCAATCGATAATTAAATCAATTAACTTTTGATGATTACCGTGAGCTGTCAGTGCGAAATAAACTATCTGCAAGGATATTTTTCTTTTTGTATGTGCGGAACAATTTTATTATTCGCATTTTTTCCTTTTGCAGAATGTGCTAGCTTTATGTTTTAAAAGTTCTCTCAGAAAGATTACTAAAGAAATGTATAATGAATTCTTTTCGAAGAAGCAAGATTGAACGCTGATCAAATTTTATCGAAAACAGGAAAAGGAAATATATAGAACAATTTATTTGAGAAGTGTAGAAGCAATGCAATTAAAATTGTTTCAAGTATATTTTTAAAGATGAAGATGCATGTCTTTTCTCTTTTTCCTCTTCTCTCTCTCTATTATTCGTATTCATGTAACTTATCGAATTCTCAGGAGTTTATTTCAAAAAGGGCATCGACCTATAACAACTTTTCATGAAATATAAATATACAAAATGAGGAGCTATTTCAGAATCACTATGGGGGATATCCTAAGCTTATTTTGAATATTAATGCACTGAATCATGTATCTTAACAAAAATGATATTAAAAAGAACAGGCAAAAGAAAAACTATCAATTAAAAGATTCATTCATTATTACAGAATATTTCTGATCAGTATCGGGATTGCAGAGAAAAGGCAATCAAGTGCAGTACCAAATTATAGTAATCTAATTAAAAAATATGATAAAAGCCTACATTGCTCTATGGTCATTAGGTTTCTTTGAAGTAGGAGACATGAGAAATTGGCAATGTCCTCGCCGGGACTCGAAGACTGGTCCTCTCGAATAAGCCTCGCCTATGCTTCCAATTGCATCACGAAGGCAGACGGAAAAGACGGTGAAAATATTTCATAACTATATAATTAATTTTTTTGTTCTTATAGAGCACTTTAATATTATTTTGCTTTCATTATTTGCCATGAATTTTCATTCATTTGCCACAAATGCGTATATTATTTCTATCTTCAATTAACTGAACTGCTTTCTGAAGGTACTGAGCCTTAAAAACATTACGTCAAGTAAGAACCGCAAGTCTTAAAATTCTCGAAATTTGTATAAATACAGCGCTGTTTAAATACGGATTTTACTCCTTATTTTTAGCAGATGTCTTAAATATAAATCTCCTCTTTTACTCTGACAGTAGCTGTATGCTGATAAAACAAATTTTAATTAAACAACCTTTATTTCATGTTTATTAGTTACAAAAGACATTATTGCGGTTTCTTAAAATATCCAGATCGTTTAGACAGTATGAGTATTAAAATGTTTTCTATCTAAGCATTCATGATTCCAGTAAAATCTTGAATAAAACTGAGTAATAAATTCGCTTGGAAAACTAACTCATTAGTTTCTAATCTTATTTCCGTCACTGTTATTTTTCTAATTAGCTAAGGATTTTGTTTAAGCTCAGGCAATTAACCAAATATCTTAACACGCTCTAATTATATTCTACTAGGTAAGTAACTTTGTTTTCTTCAAACATTTTCTTAAGAAAGAATAACTTATTCTCTGCAGAACCCCTTGCTGTTTAGGTGCATTATAAGATGAATTCATATTAACCTTCCGAAAATCTAACAGAATAAATGCAGATTTATAATGTAAATAAATATTTTCGAGGTTTCCCACATCGTAAACGAATTTTGATTTATTATGTAGAAGTATATTATGTATGCATTTGCTTTTGTATATTAATAAGTACAATATTAAATCAATTTCATTAATTCTGAATTGAATTAAATATGTAATTCTTCAGAAAGATATATTAGTTTAAGTTATCCTGCGATTTCTATCTTATAGAAATCCTATAATGTTCTAATCCTTGAATACATTTAAATTTTCTTATAATATTGCAACGCATCTTAAAGAAAACGTAATTAAAGGTCGTTTTTCTAGAACGTTTTGGACACTTTAGGATATATTGCAATATCATATACTGATCTCAGCTGCTGATCCATGACTCTGTGTAATATAAAATAAGAAAATTAAATTCTTTTCAAAATGCAAATATCTGTATTTTGAATGCTTATCTCGGATGCAGATTTGCTTTATTTAAAGAATAATAATATGGTTCTGAAAAAGAGTGACTCGTACCAAACTCAAAAATAAATACAGCTATCAATGAGAGACATGCACCAATGTCAAAATAAATACTAAACGACAATTCAGTCTTAAATTGGAGTTGGTTTATTAAAATTATAGTCGATTTCAAGGCAATCAGATAATGAATAATGTAATACTTATTATACTGAATAGTGTTTATTCAGCACATACAAGTATTTTACTTAATGCTTGAATATTTAATTAACTCTGTGCAAATCTGAAACATTCTAGATGATTTGGTAAATCCAAGCTGACCATGCCGAAACCTTTTGCATTGATGTATTTGGAGGAAAGAAAGTCTCTCAAAGATGAGATTTTACCCAAAAATGGACACGAAATGCATCGGCTTTCGCCCTTTGTAGATTTTTAAATAGCTTTCGATTTTTTAATTTCAAGAAAAGATACCTAAAACTGTTTTTTTAACAGAATTTAGTATCGTATCGCATTTGTATAATTTTGTGATTGGACAGTTAAATTTCATAATCATCACAAATCCAGCTGCCAAATTTCTCAAAACAGCTTTGATCACAGTGGCTATTTTAGTTCTGAAAATGCTGAATTATAATAAATTTTAACTATAATAAATTCATGATCATAATGAGAGTGTTTTCACATTCATGGGGAAACTAGTAGGAATATTCTGGGCAGAAGAAAAGCATTTTCATTATCAACAGATATTTCATTTACTTCAGCAACTTGATTACACGATATCATGTGAGGGACTTAAAGAAATATTTTGACACTGCGTTTTTTTTAGCAACTTTCAAGTGAGAAGATCTATCCATCATTTCTTTCAAAAGATAAACCTTAGACTCATTATCATTCGGTCTTCATCTTCTTGATATATTTCTTCCTCATTCCTCTTGCCATCATCAGGTGGATTTATTCTTTCACTAAAATTGAAATTCCATCGTCGGTCAGTTTTTTATCGCTAGATGGGGGAGTTTCAATACAATAAATTTTTTTAAATAAAATTAATGTCAGAGCGAAAGGTGTACAGTTAACAGAAGGGTTATCATTCTCGACATTTTGTCTCGCGCAAGATGTGGTCGCACCATTTTTGGCTTAGTTACCATTAGCCGAGAGAAAAGCTTTTACTTTAAAAGAGTTATTTATTCGATAAAATTAGCTTAACTCATGATATGTGAATAACTGAGGATAAAAGTTCCTGAGAACGAATGATAAGAGCATCAGACGTACAATATGTCTTACATACGTAATGTACAATATGTCGCATATACGTAAATCCGTCCCTGTGGTCTCTAATGTATAAATGTAGAAAATTCTTGCTCAGTTGCAGAAATGCGAAGGAAGAAAGACAAGCCAGTGCGCAGACGATAAGAATAAGAGAAATAAACTGAAGCTACTGGAGCCACCTATCGATGAAATAGGAAAGAAACTATAATATAATTTCCTTAAAAATTTAGAGTAAAACCGGATTGACATTAGGATCATTAAGAAGAACTGAAAAATTTTTATAAAAATGAAAAGGTTTGTAGAAAATCTAATTCGCTCACAGAAGATGTTTTTAAAATAAATCTTGGCTGCAGAAAAATGAGAATTTCTGACCAACAATGCTGAGAAAGAGGATTTACGTGTTTTCCTCCTTATATATGGCTCATATTCTTTAACTCAAACTTTTAAGGCTCTCTTAGCTTAACCAGTGTAAATTAAACCATACTGGAAAGAAAGCTTGTATATACCCTAAAAATTCATATCCGGAACAGTCCTTAATTACGGAACTGCAAAATTTATTGCAGGAAAAAAAACACGCTAAAGTCGAATTTCTGTAAAATATGTGCAATTTTACAGCTAATTGATAGACAGAAAGAAATGATAATAGAATTATTTTAATCTCCTGAAACGAGAGCGTGTCTTTTGGTTTGCTCAGATGGGACATTTTTATCGCTTGATGAATAATGTTAGGTGAAAAGCCCTTGTCAATAGCAACTGCTGTTAAGCAATTTAGTTCTTGGTCAACAGCTGATTTGGAGAAGCAAACTTGAATCGCTCGGGAAAAGGAGGAATAAAATGAAGCTAACTTCTATTTAGCAGAATAGCACGAATTAAAGGGGGATGGAAGGAAAACAGAATAAGGTATTTGATAAAAAGTACTACTAAAGTTGGATATGTTGCGTGTGACCAAGACATCGAGGAACGCAAAAGAATCAGATGTCTGAAGCTCACAAGTGAACTGTATAGCAGGATCCGTGGAATTCATTATTGAAAGAAATTTATTTAAATAAGCTTCATTATCGTGTATTATATTTTCCAGAGGGACTGACTGAAGCTAAAAAAGTGCTGAAAAGTGTCTCAGACCACGTCTCGATAACCCAAGACTCAGGAATTCCCCTTCTAAACAAATTATGTGACAAAACCTCCTCTGTTTGAGTAAATACCAGTTCTTCAATTAATAAATAATTGCACTGCAATTTATGCCCCCAATTGTTTCACGATGTGAAATACCTGTGGCTTCCGTAGCAGAGTGCCAGAACTGGAGAACGCCTTTAATGAACATGATATAAATATAGGGATCATCACTGAAACTCACTCCTCCCCTAGACAGAGGCTTTGCATACCTAATTATTTGTCATATGTATGTGATAAACTCAGTTATTATGGTGGTGATGGTGTAATACCATACATTAAAAGAAATTACGACTTCTACCTAGTCATAAAAAGTAGACAACGTGGATTTGAAACGTGGAAAGTTCATAGAGCCATCAGTTTAGTGAGCGATTATTGCTAACACGATAATGACGGCTTACACAGAAAACAGAAACCTGGCCGTTTTGAATAACTTGAATTGCTTTCTCGCGAAATTTTTTGTGTGTACAGCTTTAGCACGTCTCGTAAAAAATGCAAGGATCATTCGAGCACGTTTCTGAGTTAGATCGAGGCATAATCTTTGCACATAGTGATCGCGGATTATTCTTCCAAGAAATCGGTCATCGTATCGGACGTAGCCAACCAGAAAACATGTGAATATGGAATCAAGGGGTGCAGGAGGCAGCGATAGACAGACTGGAGCAAATGCAACCGCCTTTTAGAACCACTTTAAGGCAGGATACGCATATTGCATGGCACAGATGAAGGGCACTGCCACATCCATAGCTATATCACAATAAATGCGGTTCCTAACTCAAAAATCGGTGTCTTCAGGAACAATTCGACGTCGTTTACGACGTCAATGGGCCGTCCACTAAACGTCTAATGCTACACTTACCTTTAACACTAGAACCGCTGAGCGGGTCAATTTGACCCAAACCGATGTTTAATTTGTCACCACGCGAAAAGTATTGATTGAAAAATAGATTCCTTTCATGACTTTTAATAACAACAAGGTAAACAATAACATACCAAATTTGAAACTGCGTAACATAAATAAATTTCGGATTATTCACACTTACAGCTAGAACTCGAAGCGGGTCATTTTGACCCGTAAATGTTTATGCCTAAATGATGAAAGGCAAATGCATTTTCTCGGAAGTAAATGCAAAGTGTACCTGCCTCACCCTCTAATTCCTAAAATGGACTGCACCAAGAAAGAGAGTAGTGTGGGTTTCAGTTAGGGCTCGAAGCGCAAACGAAACTGCAGTGGGAAATTACAGCGAATATTTCGAAAGATATTTTTGAAGTTTATTCTATATTTAGTATAAGGTCAGGTATTTAGATAAGATGTCACGGCGTCGTTTAGGATTGTTCAACACTCTCCAGGAAGCTTTGGAATATTTACAACAATTATCTGAAAATGATTCAGAAGATGATGATAATTATGACAGTGTGTGTTTCGATTTGAGTAGCGAGGATGAATATCTGCCTGCTAATAAAGAAAATTCGAATTCAGATGAAGAAAATGAAAGTGATGATGATTCTGGCAGGGCCCTAACAATCTCTGGACCTTCTCATTGCAATAATCATTATAGTTTATCAAATAATAAAAGAAAAACAAAAAATTATAAGAAAAGACGCATACACTCAAGGAAATCCAGAAAGAAATCAACACTAACATTCAAAGTCGGAAATAAAGAAGTTGGCAAATTTTGGAATATCGTAACCATTAGGAACAAATGATAAAGGCAGAAAAGTAAAATATTTTGAAGGAAGTTCGGGACCCAACACCACATGGTATAGTCAGTATTATAGACATCACTCCGTCAAGTGCTTGGAGACTTTTCATAGATGAAGAGATATTGAAGCATACAAAGAAATGCTCTCAGGATGAAGCTCATAGACAGATTCATGATAATGAATGGAATATAATAGTAGAAGCAATGGATGCTTTTATAGCAATTTTATATGCATGTGGTATATATTGTGCAAAATGACTTGAACTGGAATTTGAATAAATTTGGAATCAAGTTCTGCTTAGCTGGAGATGTTGACTCAAAATATCTATTAGCCAGAGAAGTACTTCAGTAAAAGCCAAGGCTCCCACTTGATAGATTGTATCAGACTGTTGCTCTGTAATTTTTCTTAAAGTTAAATGTAATGTCCGTGTGTAACTTAAACCTGTTAATAAATATTTGTTACACTATACAGGACTTTTCTATGACCCTATCTTAAACGACCCCTTTACAGAAGCGAATTAAAAATGGACTATTCGATTTATTTCGGAAAGCTGGCATTAATTTCTGTATATGTGGTAATTCTACGTATGCGGTAGGTAATTCTACATAAACGCATATAGCAATAATTCATAATTACCGCATGCAGTCGCCTTAAAAACAATTTTAGATTATGATCACAAGTTCTGTTGCATTATGAAAACTAAAAACTAAAAGATTATTTACTCATGACCTTCTGTTATAGTTCATAAAATATTATATAAAAAATGTGTAGATATTTAAATTTCAGAACCCCAATGTACTCAATGAACTATTTATGAAGTTAGTGAATACAAATTTTTCCATAATCTTCAATAAAATTTTCTTGATTGAAAGCGATAAGTAACGATGTGAAGTTTTAAATTAGACAATAGTTAGGGTCGTTTCAGTTAAAAATAAATGGAGTAATCTTTCTTTCGCCTTTTCTATCATCGAGTATGCATTGCATCATATTTTCTATCCTTTAGATAAAGTAATATCGCTAACTTTGAAAGTTTACTTCTGAATTTTAAAAGGAAAATTCTGCTGAATATTAAATGAATCACTTATCATACTTACCAAAGAAATATATTGACGAATCATAATATTTAAACGCAATATGCAAAGTTTAATTTAACATTATTCATCAATTATAGTTTTATTTTATTTGTCCTATCATCCTTTCACTAATAAATCACGATCAGTTTTCAAAGACTTATGCAAATCAAAGGATAGCTAAAAGCATGAAATTTAAACTCGAGTTATAAAAGTACAGATTTTTTTGAGCGAGCATTTGTGCTTTTACAGTTGAGCTACGTATATGGATTTATGTTTCATTGTTAGACATATTTCTTTTCTAGCTTGCTGCTATTTCAAAAGAAACTTAGACTATCAGGAACTTGCTGTACTTTCATTGAGTGAAAGATAAATTAATCTTGTAGGGTGATTAGGTTTTTTTTGAAGAATGAAACATGAAAAATGAGCAATACCTTAACGCCGGGGCTCGAACTCGGACCTCTCGAATACGCGCCGTGTGTGCTACCGTTACACCACGAAGGATGCAGAAAGGAGGGAGAAAATACCTTATAACCTTTTGATGTAAATGAAAGTTTAATTATAAATCACTTATGTATATAAGAATACGTTGTTGTGACTTCCGCAATGACATCAGTAATCTGACAGTAAGATCAGCAAAGACCACGAATTTTATCATGTGAGAAGCCTAGCATATGCGTTTGGAATTGCCTAGAAATGTGGCACAAGCCTTAGCACGTTATAGATGAGAGGACGAATTCGAAGTTTGAAAAAGAATGCCCCGGAGAGGGACTGCATTTCTTTCTTGTATCGGCATTTGTTTCAAGTTGTATACCCACAAAGAAATTAGAACATGAAACTTTGCTTTTCAATGTTCTTCTGCTAACGACGTGTGGAAATTTCATAGATGAATAAATTCATGTAGCTGAATATACCTGAACGATATATTATATTTCCGAGATGAAAAACAGGAATTCATATTGATCTATCTGGAATTTAACAAAATGTATTATGCTCTGTATCTTGTACCGGGAAAGGAATACGTTAGAAAAAGACAATTCTTTGGAGTGATTTCGGAATTGTTGGTGCTTCTGTTATCGTCTCGTTTGATTGCGGAAGTAAGCTTTGATATCATGTTTCAAAAGTTTTAATTTGCATCAGGAAAGCTCTGAAAATTACTCGAGGAAAACTAAAATATAATTAGTCTCACTGAATAATTGAATATGCAAACTAGTTCAACGGAAAGGAGTTCACCCGAAAAAGGCAGCATTTACACACACACATTTTGAGAGCATTTGGGCTAACGTCCCTTTGGGATAAAAATATTTAGAAACAGCATAGAATTTCCGATAGATAGTCTTGCGCGCTGGAGATAAAAATGTTTTATTCCGTATAATGCTGCCTTTGCTTGCTTTTAAATCGTTCAGTTTGTTAATCAATAATTCGCTAAAGTTTTACACAATATGAAATATATTGTAGAGTCTTTAGATTATTTCGAAGCAGGAGACGTGAAAAATGAGCAATGCCCTCGCCGGGACTCGAACCACGGACCTCTCGAATATCTGTCGAGCATGCTGACGACTATAACACGAAAGCATGCTAAAACGGCGGGAGAAATACATTATAACATAAAACCAAATTCCAAATTCGGGCTTCCAGGTGCCCATATTTGAGTGCAGGACTATTATTCAAAGTTTGGGGGCTCTAGGTATAGTTGTTTTTTCACAGTGGGAGAAATATACATACATTCATGCAGATTCTTCATTATTTAATTGCTTTAAATATAATACAGGGCGATAATGTTTGGTGGCAAGAATTTGAAAAGTGATTCAATGCTTTTATTGATTTTACGCAAAATACCATTTTGAGATTAAGAGGCCTCGTGGGCTAACGCCCCTTTGGGCTAAAATGATGCGAAAAACGTATTAAATTCTTACAGTGAAGCCCTCAGTGAAAAAAGGAGAAAATGGTCAACCCACATAACAAATACAATACATAAACATAATCGCAATACTGAATGAAGCAAAATGCTCAGTCTTTCAACAGCTGTAAAAACGAAGGCTGCGAGCCCTTTCATAAAGTGAAAAGGAATGAAGCAATATTTTAATCTACTAATATGACTGACAAAGAGGCTTTTTAACGATGTTGACAAAGCGGGTTTTGACGATTCTGAAAAAGACTTTAGAAGACGAACTAAGTCAATTTAAGCATCAACCAGAAAAGGCACCAGAATCTTCAAGAAAGTTAGGCAGAATGGGAATATCAAAATTAAGAATATAGAGTGGGGCGAAAATAACAAGCAATAAAATATAGATTTCATTGAGAAAATTCCAAATGATGAATTACGTCAAACGAACAGCTGAGAAACTGAAGTCTTTATGCACAAGAAGCAACTCACATAAACGTAAAGAATCGTTTTATCAACACTGAAGAAGCAGTAAAAATTTAGAAAATGAGATATTTTTGGTAAGTACTTTTTTATTGAGGAAGTGAATTAAAAATTATTCAACGAAAAAATGCTTCTGAAAATTCCCTTCTGTTTCATAAGATTCTGAAAATCACAACTGTCAGGCTTGTTTCTCATTCGGACTGCAATTCAGTCTTCGATAAACTTAAAAATTTTGTGCCAAATATTTCCTTTATTTGATTTCTTAATTTGTGTCACAAAATTATTGTACCAAAGTAATAGATGTAACAATGTTTACGAAAGGTAATTAGTGAAATATATAATTACGTCTTGTATTGATAAATAAGGAAAGAGATGTGTTACGTTGATACTTACAATTTTTACAGCCAGGTGTTAGATTAGATGTTAGGATTCATCAATAAAATTCTAGGAATTATCGTTCTTCGATCATTCACAGTAGCATTTTTATTCTTCTAATACTCTTGCGGGAATATTTATGGAAAAATTGGGATGACAGGATTAAAGGGTCTCATCTAAAAATTATTAACAGGTTTTTAATTGAATAAATTACTGAGCAAAAGCTTTAATTGTCAATATATTTTACCCATAATTTAATTGTATGTATGCTAGCAGCTATTTAAAATAACTTAAGAATTTGGAGGCTGTTCTATCACTGCAAGGCACTTTTCAGCTAGCTGTAAAGTGGTTTAATCAATGCAGACATTTATACGGATACTCTTTTGGCTACCTACATTATAAAAGTACAGCAAACAGCGAAATTTACGATAAACTAAATACATTAACTTCTTTATTGCTAACAACATTATTGGAAGGGTAGCTATGACGGTCCCATCAGAAATTGATAAATGTGACTGCAGGCTGGATAACATTTACCTTTATCTGCTGAACCTTTCTATAAGTATATTGCCTTACTTTATTAAGCTGTACTTAATGCTAAAATAACATCGCATTTTTGACATTTTTAAAGCGAAGAATTTTCCAGTCGTATTAACAGAACGTGACTTCCATGTAACATGGTCATTCGGACTGTCATTCTCTAGCATCCGGCCAGCTTCTATAGTGGTTAGTGGTGCTGATTGAACCGATAGCTTCGGCTTCGAATCCTGAATAAGACATCGATGCTTGTAAGGGTATAGTTTCTGCACGGTAAGAGGGCATTTAAAATACACGACGTTCACCGAATCGCCTGTACCCTACAGATCTCTCCCTCAAAATTAGAACGCAACTGCACAGTTAGTGCAGTGGGACTGAAACTGTGTGATCAGTGGGGAAATTCTCGTATTCCGTCCACTTCTATCTGCACCTGTCATTCTGAAGTACTTATTTAGATATTTGGTACAGGAAATAAAGTCACTCATGCGGTTTTCTCAAATTATTTAGAATTTATTATTTTGGTTATTTTTATTATAAGACTTTAATACTCCGAATAATAAATTTTGCAACTTTAACTCGTCTGCACAATACATATTATGCATGTAAAATTAGAAACATATTTTAATGGAAATGAAATATCATTATGCTTCATGCTTCTGTGTTAATAATGTACAGTGAAACCCTAGTAATTTAAGCTTTTAGGCATAATTTTGAATCTACGAATGTCGATATTAATCATTTTGGAATCATCTCATACAGCTAAACGAAATATGCATAAAGGAGGATTTCTTACGACCAACTAAAATAAAGCTTTGTATTTGATATACTTGTATATAAGTTGATGTTTGAAAACCAACCAGTAAACTGACAATGGGTTATATTACAGTATTTTATTATATGCAGGTTATAGATATATATATATCAATAGGCTTTATTTTATAGTACAGCAGATTATAGGTCATATTTTACAAATAGGTTTGTGTCTGAAATGCAATATTTTGTAGAACAGCAAAATCTGGTTCTGTCAAGCAAACATAAGTTTTAGCAATCTTGCTTATGTATACTATTCTATGTACATGTAAATTATTTAATATTGTATGCATATTATTCAATAAAGCTGAATTCAGTCTCATTTTATAAGATAAGGGTACAGGTAATCAATCAGGAAATAAAGTGATATACAGTGATAATTTAATGGTCATATGTTTCATCTAGAAACATTTCGTCATTCCAGATGCATTGAAAACTAGCTCTGAATTTAAATTACAATTTTTAAAACTTCTTGTAAGAGACTCTCTCAATTGCTTTTTTCAAATTTCAGTGATTCAGTTTCTTTAAAAATTATTCCAAAAATCTGAGTTTTATCCCTTATAGAATTTCCAAAACCTAAGATCTAAATTAGTGTAGAGAAGTAGAGCTGCTCAAAGTTTTAAGTACTTAAGACAAAGTTTAAGTACATTAAACATTTATGAAATTAATTCACAGATATACCATTGTGTGAGAAAAAAGGAGACAGCGAAAAGAAGGTTTATTAGATATGAGGTGCAAGTCCAGTCGCATACGAAGAAAAAATTTCAATACCTTAACGAAACAGATTTCAATTTTTACAATTTAATAAATGTAAGTTCTCTTGCTTTGGCTGCGTTTGATTGATTTTATATATAGCAAATACCCTCTACTATAATTTATTACTTTAAAACAGCAATTGAAGATCGTAGTGTTTTTCCCCTTGTAAGAGTTATCCCAAGTTTATAACAGTTATTTTTAAGCTAAAGCTCTTTTCCTATCTCTCCTAATTTCAGCTTACAATTTCCTACCAGAAGGGATTTTAGAACCGCGTTTAATGCAAATGAGAAGTAGTACTATTTAAGTCGAAGTTCCATTGACTTTCCACTGGAAGAATTTCTGACTAGCACGCGTTTGCGTTTTGGCTACTTCTCTCTAAGCTGTTACTAGGCTCGGCCGTATTACAAGCCCTTGATAGCTCTCCTAACTCGATATTTAGGGGTCAACTAGTTATAACTGTGTGGGCTTCAGTTACATCTCTTTAGTTAGTCATTATTTAACTCCTTAGCTCTTACATTTTTCAGTTTCAGCCGAAATGGAGGCTTTGTTGTACGTCCTGAGAAGGAGACCGACTGTGCACCTTTAGTTTGAGCAATAAAGTGTAATTAACCCTTCTTGAGTCTAAGTTTCTGTTTCTGGACTTAAGCGATTATTCGCTTAACAGTTCACTAGGTTCCTCCACACTTAGTAGTTAGATAAAAGGTAGGAACACTACGTCCTAATTCATAACATATGTCGTCATCATAACATATGTCGTCATCATAACATATGTCGTCATCATAACATATATCGTCATCACAGCAGAGAGAAAATTAGACGATTTGAATAAATTAGAGAATTTGGCCATTTTTTCGAAGCAATCATTGCCTTGTTCATGAGTCATATTCTGATGGAGAGGAGCAGAAAACTGTCTTGTAGTGACTGTTTTAAACAAATTATAAATGGAACTTGCAGCTTTAAGAAACATCAAAGTTTTATGTTTCATTAACTAATTGTAATAGATTATGCAGTTTAAGTAAAAAAACTGCATTCATAGCATAACCGAAATCAATTATAAGAATTAATTTCGAACACTGCGAATGAATACTTTATTTAAATAATTATTAAATTCTGTTTGGTATAAGGTACATTGCTTTTAAAAAAATCACATAAATTTTAAAACAACTGTATGTTGCATTTTAATTTGTTTAAAACTAAAATTGGATGTAAAACTTCGTTGAAATCTCTATCAAACACTGTGTCATGTGAAAAGGGACTAAAATCTCAGTTTTAGAAATGCATTGCATGAAAAATGTTTCTTGTTTTAATTTCAGTACTTTTACTCTTTCTGACATTTCCAAACTGTTTACAAAATCCTCCTTTTCACCACCCTAAAGTATCTTCAGAGGAGGTGAACTCAGCAATCAATGGGCAGGGTTGTTAGGGAGGAAAAAAGTGTCTTCTAAGAGGAAAAGAAGTTATGAGCAAATAAAAGAAGCTACGAAAGGGAAAAAGAATGCTCTCCAAATTGTGAGCAAAAATCAGAAAATAAAGAAACTTGTGCATCGGGCAACGTTTTCATTCTCTGAAAGTTATTGAAAAACACTATTTAGAAAAATTCCGAAATTTTCTACTTTCCCCGTTAGTTTTTAATTCCTTTTTTATAGTGAAGTGAATAAGAAAGAAGCTACTGGAAATGTTGCCATAATGTTTGCCATAATAATAATAAAATGTAATGCCATAATGCCAATAATGTTTTTCCATTATAAAAAGTCAAAGAATAAGTGAAAATTATGATACTATATTTTGTAGTGTAAGTTGGACGCATTTATTTAATAATTACTTACAAATTCCTGATTTTTGGCATTTAATCATTACCACTTTGCTTCCCAGTACTTTGGGGACACAGTTAAAACTATGAAGTACAGAGCACGTGCTTAAATATATTTTGTTCATAGTTCGTTCAGACTTACAAAAAGAAATATAATTTAATACAGCAGAGATGTGGCGCCAATTGTGGCAACTAAGCCAATTGTGGCGAACGGAAAAGTCGAATTGATGCCACTGCTGCAGTACGAGTAGGGCCCCTTGTCCAAGAGACATTATACATTGCAAAAATATAACTTTCCCTAGGTTTTTATGCACAAATTCAAAGCATGCAATTTGTTAAATGTCATACATATCAGTCAGACTGAAACTTCTGGGTTTTGGGAGTACGGTCCTTTCTTTGGCATGAAATAGGACACATTTTACAGGAGGAAAATTTAAGGGGCTAAGGCGTCGTCTTATTTATATCGAAATGGTAAATACCTTACTTTTTGATACTTTAATACCATTGAATCAGAAAACCAAATTTATGTTTATATGATGAATAATGTTTTCCAAGTATACATAAAATAAGTTAACGTCTATGATGAAAATTAACGTCCATGATAAAAGCTAAAAGTTCTACCAATTTTAACTGAGTACTGACCAAGGACTGAATGATGAATAGCTTTCTGATTTCTTTACACAACATAATGGAGAATGAGCCTTAGGTAAGGATTTAAAAGGAGCCTGTACTAAATTTTCTTATTCTTTTCCCTTAATTTCTAAGAGAAAAATCCTTATGTCATTCTTTAAAAGCGATTTTTTTAATTTAGCTTTCAATTTAATTAAAAATATAAAGGAAATTACTTTCAGTTTTTCTATTAATTGAGTTTTTTAACTTAAAGTATTTAAAATTCTTTTTAAGTAATTGCAGGAAAGAAAAAGCAATACTATTGTTATTTTTCTCTTTCTTTATTACCATAAAATGGAAAGTTTAGTTAAGAAATGAAAACTTGAATTCATGCATATTCTTTGATATTTTTTCGAAAGACTAAAGCGAAAAAAGTATTCTGTTTATTAAAATGAAATCTTAGGTTTCATCTCCAATCCCATGGAAGCAACAGAAACAGTTTAGATTTCGTTCTTATTGCAGATAAAGTTTTTATTTCAATTTGTTTAAGACGACACAAAATAATAAATTTATAGTTATTCTGTCTAACAACCAATTATAGAGTTAAGTGCAAGTTACAGAAGACAAATTTCAAATGCATAATATTAATTTTCATTGCATATATGCAAATAAGGAAACTATCTGATAGGCATCTGTTCAATATGTATTTTTGTATAATCTGAAAGCCTATTTCAAGCTTTCATAGGATTCAAGAGTCATAAGAACCGCATTACTTCTTAATGCACATAAAAGAGAATTTTACACATATAAGAAAACAATTACATTTCTTTAAATATAATCAAGCAGGATTCTACTAAGATTTACCTTACGACAAAAGGAACTTTAATTAAGCTTTGCAAACAATATTAAACCGGTAATTAAAAATTACATTTTAAGATAAAATGTGCTCAAGACCTTATCGTCAAATGAGAAAAACAAATGTTCCTTAAATTAAACAGAAAATTCATTACAGAAAACACGGTGCTCTTGGAGCTCTGCCATACTAGTTAAAGGATAATTAATTTATCAGTTTTAGTAATGTAAGTATTGTTAATCCTTAATTCCGAAATAGTATGATTCAACAAATAGCATAAAGCGAAAAAAACTTTATGGTTTGGCTTTATGGCATCATGGTTTGGGGCGCAACTGCGAAAGATTCCAGGTCACCATTAGTTCGTATTCAGGGCACTATGGCAGCCCAATAATACGTGTATAATGCGCTGCGGCCAATGACACTTCCCTACCTTCAGGGAGTGCCCAATGTCCTTTATTAGCAGGATAACGCCTGACCACACACTGCTCGCATCAGCCAATGTCCTGTGCAAGGTACAATTGCTTCCCTGGCCACCGTTTTCTCCTGATCGAACCCATTTGGGATGTGATTTGGACGCCATTTACAGACCCTGCATTGCCGCATTCAGAAGACGGATTGTGGCAAATGCTTAACCTGCACACCGCCTTCATCTCGCTGGACCTCCAGAGTGCCTTTGATACACTCTGGTGGCCAGCAATCAAGCAGGCACTCAGGAAAGCGCAATGCCCCATCAATCTCTACAGCGTCCTCTGTCACTACCTGCAGGACAGAAGTCTACTAATAACTCATAACAACGGAGTTACTACTAAACACCAAGAAAGGGGCTGTCCGCAAGGCTCGTGTGCGGGACCGATTCTTTGGACGATTACTTTCAACACCATCCTGGAGGCCACATGGCCAAGACATACGTCCATCGTCGCTTACGATGACGATGCCGCATTGTTAGTACAAGGAAGAACCCGCGACGAGCTTGAGAAGAATGGCACCGAGTCTTGTGCACTCTTTGCAGAACTCTGTGGCAAACTTAAACTTCAACTATCTGCTGAAAAGTCCTGTGCCCTGATCATACCGAAGCAAAGAGCCAACCTGAGACGCAAACCATGCATCAAGTTAATGCAGAGGAACATTAAAATCAATAACACCTTGAAGTACCTTGGCCTTCTGTGGGACAACAAATTAACATGGATCCCCCACCTCCAAAGTATTAAACAGTGAACTTCCGAAATAGCAAGAAAAGCCCGCCTATTTCAGGGGCGAAACTGGGGTCAAAATCCCCACATACAGAAAATTCTTTATCTCACAGTCTCAGAGAAAATATCCCTTTACGCTTCAGCAATATGGGCCAATCCGATGAGTGGTAGAAAAGTCAAACAGCTGGGAATTATACAACGACCTTACGCCTTACTCTTGTGTAAGGCCTACAGAACAACGTCCACTAGTGCAGCAGTGGTATTATCTGGTCTAATGCCACTGCACATACGCGCAGAAATTGAAGCTGCTTACGCTAATGTTATCCATTTAAAGAAGGAAGCTACCTTCTGCGGAAACACTTATAGTCCAGTTCAGTATGAGCATCCAAGGAATACCCTGGAGACGCACCCTGCGCACAAGGGAAGAAATATAAGGATTCACGTCAGCAGAAGTGGCGAGCAAATTACAATACAGGATCCACGGTACCCAATGCAGTACTATACAGATGGATCCAAGCTCGACGAGGGTACAGGTAGTGCCTTCGTCCTGTACCACGGAGGATGCAAGGAAATCGAGTGGAAGGGGCATCTTCAACCAATAAACAGTACATTCCAGGCTGAAGTCATAGCCATTACCACTGCGATTCAGCATGCAATTGACAGCGAGATCACCAATGCAATGCTGTTAACAGATAGCATGTCAACGCTATTCGCCCTAGTCAACCATAACCACACCTCCCCATTGGTAGCGGACCTCCAGAATATTCTACAATCACATCCTCAACTAATTGTAAATTTAATATGGACTAAGGCACACGTTAACAACGAGGGTAACGAGACAGCTGACCAACTGGCAAAGGAGGCAGCAAGCAACATAGCTGCACAGATGGTAACTATTCCAGCGCCACCCTCGTATCTCAAGAGAACTCTTAAGGAAAAAGGTCTGCAGAAGTGGCAAGCTGAATGGGAGACCTGTGATACGGGTCGCAGAACCAATTTATTTCTGCCTAGAGTGAAAATGGAGCGCCAATACTCCATACCTCCCATCACTAATTACATCTCGGGGCACGGGCCCTTTCCCACCTATTTTGAGCGATTTGGTATATCTCATACAGGCTTGTGCGTCTGTGGGTCTCTCGGAACTCCAGACCATTACATCTTTGAATGCCCGCTCACGGAGGATAATCACCTCCACTTGCCAGCAGACAACCAAATAGCCTTCAAACGATTCATCGTTAATAACAAAGGCACAGTGAATACCATCTGCAGAATAATCAGCCAGATAACCGCCCTGGGGCAAGACCTATGCCAACCCCACTAATTCAGGGTCTTAAGTGAATGTAAGTACTCCTCTGCATCTAAGGAAATACAGTATCTTCCTTCTGCTAAGCGCATGTACCTTCTTTATTAATAGTATTTATGTGTCATGTCATGTATGTGTTATGTTAATAATTTTTTTCTTTTTCTTTTTTTTTTTTCCTTAAATGTGTAACCAGTATGTTATGTAACGTATACCTTGCAAACCTAAAATCTGTAATACAATATAAATAGCCAATGTATCTCTCATCTGCCCCTGTATGGCAATGTAATAAATCTTTTAAGATCTCAATAAACCCCCGGTAGATAGGGGAAGGCGCGGGACATATGCCTGTTTACCTCTGTTAAACACCAGGCGTCCCCGTCCTCCGTCACCTGTCACCTGTGGCAAATGCTTGACAGGGAAAGGAGAGCCATTCATCAGGACACCATCTGTAGTTTCACTGACTCTTTACCTAGATGTGTTGCTTCGTGTATCGCCGTCCAAGATGGTCCTACAAACTACCGGGGCGACGCTGTTCTCGCTCTGTATTATGGATATCATTTCGAAATAAAGGTCACTTGTTGTTCGTTGCTCTCTCTCTGTTTACCGAGTTTCATCACTTTCTAGCCACTTCTTCTTGGTGTTGCAATTTCAATATCGGGTAGTACATGTATTAATCTAGTGAATGCTGGATTTTATGAAATCTTACGTATTATTTAAACTAGTTTTCATAAAGTTTTTAATTTATAATTATGGATTAACAGTATCTAGTAGGTTTTCCGTAGCAAAAGGCCAATTCTAAAGTATTTAGTATTTAGTCATTTCAAATTATGTGTAATATGAATAAGTACTTTTTTCTCAGCTTCTTCAGCCAATGTATATTAGGCTTCTGCACTGTGAATCTCCTGCACTTAATTTTATTTTGAATTTTAATCACATTCTATGTCTCACGGAATCCTTTGGGCTGCGAGGTTTAAACTGTCAGCTCAAGCCGCGCATCTAAGCAGTTTAAAGTTTTAAACAAAGAAGATAAATAGGTTGTTCAAATCTTTTTCTGAATCTATAGTTTATTTCGCAGAACGGGTGATAAAGCTTTTGACCAGTTTTAGTTGCTTTCAAGAAATTAATTAAGAAGAAAATACTACAATTAAAATATCTTTTAAGGGAATATCTTAAAATTTTTATCAAAATGCTTGATTTTAATAAATGAAAGATGAAAGAGATTAATTTTATATGCTGTGCATCTTCTTTAATTTTTTTATAAATAAATGTATTCAGCACTATTTTTAATATAGTAATAAAGAACAAAAACAGCTTTTATCTAACCCAGAAAAATAAGCAATACAAAAAAGACTCTTGGTAAAAAAGCCTATTCACTATATAGGAAGAAGAGAACAATTAAAACACTGGTAATTCTCCAGGTATTCAATCACCCCAGAACGAGGCTCGTTGCAAGGGTTTTACAAATCACGTCTATGAAATAAGCAGAATAAAATTTCAAGTTCCAGAGAGGAAAAGCACTGAATAAATAACATGAGTAGGGATTAATATTTTAGTCTTCCACGAAATTATCTTTTGCGAAGATAGTAATCGCAGTCACAAACTTTATCACAAACATTTAGCCAACTAACCTACCCAACATAGAATAAGCAAGTAATGTGAGTATTTATATCAGTAAATTTATTCATATTGTCGTTGATAATGTGAATCATGAGTGGTAACACAATGTAAGAGACAATCAGAATTGATGCTAGTTGTTCTGCAAATGTCATGCACGTCTTTTACTTTAGGTCAGAACACTGAGATACATAACGAAATTGAACACTCAACACTAGGTCTGCATAACATTTTCTGAATACACAGCATATATCAAGTCAAGATACAATACTGAGGTATATCATAAAGATATTTTCTGCTTCGGAGGGTTCCATAAATAAAAGATTTATCTATATATCTTTGCCTATTATACCCTCCGCACTTCGACTGCATTTTACATGTAGACAGCTGGTGTCTATAAATACTGCTTAATAACAAAGCTTTCCAACAATATCCTGCACCTCCTTTTGCCACCAGAAATATTGTATGAAAATTATAATTGTTACTGGAGACCGAAATTCCTTAACCAAATTTTCTTTAAAGATAATTATTTTATTAGGTTACGGAATTACGTTGGTAAAAAAGTAAAACATTTTAAGTAAATTATTCCTGCTGCCCTTTTCGTTGTCATAATATCAGCAGGAGCTTCACTATAGATAATACAGTAGTGCGTTTTGCAATACCTGTTTGGGGTACTGAAGACTTCACTATTTTTTCGGTTTTTCAAGATTATTTACTATATGGTATAAATTAGAAAAAAATATATGCATTTCTGTATGTACTTCAAAAGACAAAACTCTCTTTTTGGAATTCGAGAATACACATTTTCGTTCACCAGTATACGTCAAAATGTTTTTTCACATACATTGCAACAAATTTATCCAGAATCTCTTTTGTAAACAGAAGTGTTTTATCTCTTGATTTCCGGAGGGGCTGTCTTTTCTGCGTGAAGTTATTTTCGTTTCCTACCTTCCATTAAGCATATTTTTTGCATGTATTCCTGTAACAATGTTTTTTACGGATCATCCAACAAACTGAGCAATTTTTCTGATTAATAATTCATTACTGCACATTTTCATACTTGTTTCCGACTCTACATAAGCACAATGCTTTTCTTCACCCATTCCTTCCGTATAACTCAGGTAATAAATGAAATCGTTTGATAAATAATTTTGAGTAGAGTTGAGCAGAAATAATGGCCTATTTAATAAGCAGTAAAGATGACCCGTTTCATAAAATAAAAATAACAAGTTTCATAATAAGGTTTCTTTAAAAAACCATAAAGTGTATTGTTTGAGTGCTTCTTTCTTTCCTTTTCATTCTTTGCTTGTTCAATGCATTTTTCGGTTTAGTTCAAATAAAACAGTATAATAAGAAAACATCCCATTCGACAATGATGATATATACTAAACAACAAATTTGAACACTGAGATCGAAGAAATCTAGAGTATCCACAAATTTAAACAAGCTAAGGTAACGCGTTTCTTAAATTTGTAAAATGAGTAACTAGATAGATAAATAGAAATAGAATAATATAACAGTTTTTTTTTTCATTTTATTAGTCATAGCTGTACATGTGACACCATTAATTTTCTTACGCATGTAGATGAGCTTCCCTAATATTCTTACACATGTGCGTATGCTTTTCCTACATCTCACAAAAATACGTGCGCGAATTAGATACGAATATGTTTCGTCACATAAATCTGATAACAAGATAACTTACATCTCTTTCCATATATTTATATCAAAAGACCGCAAAAAGTATGAAAATCCTTTTCAGCTTTTTAAAATTGATTCAGAGTTTATGTAAGCAACCAGTTATAGAGCTGTATGAAAGATGTAAAGTAATATTACGAAATGGAAATGAATCATTCATTAAAAACAAAACTACTAGCAAACGAGAAAACAATTTTCTACTACCATTCGAAGAGTCAATATGCCGAAAAAATTTCCTATGGGGAATCTGAGGAATTTCGATTCGCAGATCCCTCTTCCCTCAGGGAAAAATCCTGCTGGAAGCCGATAAAAAAGGACGATTGGATGAAAGTTTTTCGTTGGAGAAGGGAGGCACGAGAGCAATGATGCGCGTGCAAGGAAGAAGGGCAAGATCCCCTCTCAGGGCTGCCATGACCTCGGCGTCAATCATAAGAAAACGTGCCAAGACAACAAGCAAAAAGATTCTTCTGCAAGAGACGCAGGAACCTACGTGGGGAGAATCAGATTCTGAGATTGGGGTCACATTGTACCGTTAGAGGACAGGGATCCAGAAAGACTCAAATAAATCTCGAGTTTTCATTTGTTAAGATAATCGACTTCATCCAAAATGCCAATTTTAGCTAAGAAATTCAAAGTTATTTTATTTAATATTTTTAAAGGCCGCATTTTTAGACACAAAAACAACTTTTTTTCTTGATATGTTGATTAGAAGAGGAGATATATAAGTTTTTTCGAGAGCTGACAAACCGGTATCTGCCACACTAGAATACGAGTTTTAAAAAGTAAATTAAAGTTCCAGTTTTCACATTTCCCTATGTTAGTTTTGAACTAAATAATTTTAAGGATTTCAATATGTTTCGAGAACTTTGAAAAATCTTTCGTTATTTCTTTCTGTTCAGCAACAACATATAGAATTTGCTGTTCTGTTTACATCTAGATACCTACCTTTCTGTTTTGTGTACTGTTCGATTTATTATTTTTATGATTTATATTCACAACAACCATGATAACCCTAACTCTAGAAATTCATCACGGAATCACTTGAAATTCTACACCTATATTTTATATATTATTATGCATGCTGTGAAATAGGAAATAGACGAGTAACCTAAAGAAGTTTAACGATATCATTTCCTTTCAATAAGATGTGCAGGTTTCGCAAATTTTGAGTGTTCACTAATATTATTTGATCACATATTACTAAAGAACCAATATTTTGCAATAATGTTACTTCACTTCATGTGAATATATGTGTAACATGAAGTTAAGCGTTTTTTCGCATGAATAATTTCATGCTCAGATTAGTTGAGAATGAATTTTTTCATGTTGGATCATGATGGTTGAGTTTTCTGTTAATTTTGATTAAAACGTTTCCTTTTGTTTGCATAAATTTATGAAAATAATGTATTTTTACCCAATGTTTCATCAAAAATCAAATAAATTCATTAACAAATAAATAAAAATTATAGCAAACATTTTAAAAAACCGCCCTTCCAATGAAGTCGGTTACCTTTTTATTTAAGCGAAAATACATATTATTTATATTTACATTTTATTATAATATTATTTATGAATATTATTATGTGTTATGGAGTAGACATATTAGTTCTGTTTATTGTTCCATACTTAAGGAGGTTGTTTTATGAACCCTTTTTAGAAGCTTTTTTTCAATCTTTGGGTACTAAAATAACATTAGCGAATATAAAACTTTGCAACTACATTTTTTAAGTCCCATAACTTTAAAATTCTACCATGAAATTACAGATATTAATTCGAATGAATATACTGGATTATTCAATTAATCTCTAGAGTTCTTTGTAACTGGAAGCTATAGTTAAAGTTCTGCACACTGTGCTAGACAAACAGCGAGATATCGCTACGTCCTAAGCAACTCTCAAAGCACGCAAGATACTTTTTATCTAGTCTTAATGTAAAAACAGCAGACAAATAAATTTAAATGTTGATAACGTAGTCTTATTAGACGAAAATAAACTGGCTTAGGATATTTTACCGCCGTATAATTACAGCATCGCCTAGCGAGAATGCTAAAATCAGAATATAACATTTAAGCAGTGCTGGCGAAAATACTAATAGCAAGCAGCCATTGCCGCAAGATCTAATCTAAATATTCAAAACCTTCAGCTGAAATGCACACAAAACTTATTTACATTCTGATAAAGAATGCGGAAAGACGAAATTATAGTGAAAATTTAAATCATAAAAACTGGTTAATTAACATAAGATACTATACAAATCACAAAGCAGACGAAGGTTATTTGATAAAATAACCATCTTCCAGTTATCGCCCACCTCTAAGCTCAAGGCTTTCGCACTGATAGATGCTTAATGTTCCATTTGAAAATGACATTACAGTTGCAAAATATTATGTATTACGCTACAGTGTTTTATTGTTATGCTCTGCAGCTGTACGCATTCAATCTCATGATTGTGGTTAGTTTCTCATGAAGCTCTTATTTGCGTTATTTTTCATGAAGCTTTTATATGCTTTATGAGAAATAACGAGCGTGGTAGCATGCTGGTTTTCAAATACTCATACTCATACTCATATTAAACCCCTTTACTTATACCGATCGACAGCCCACCAGCGGCCGAGCGGTAAAGTCGCTGAACACTGGTAGTTCGGTCCGAGGTTCGAATCCCGCGAACGGGCTGGCTGCATGGGCGTTTTCGTGGTTTTCCCCATGTGTAACGTGTATACGAGCCAGTTTCCCTTAGAAAGTCCTCCACGAAGGCATCCCTCCTCTTAGGCAGATAGCCCTCGAGGCTTTGCCATACTTACACACACACACAATATACCGATCGACATAGTTAAGCAATCCGAATTATATTTAGGTAAACAACAATATTACATGCCTCAAATTACGCTTTGAAGATTTATAACATGAAATAGAGTTTTAAGAAATCAATTAAATTATTCGTTAAAAATATTTATATTTTGAGACATGTTACAAAGAAATGCTAAAAGCTAGATTTTTACGTACGTTATAAGTTTAATAACCACATTAGAACAAATCACAGACCAAAAAACAAAAGGCGGGGAATCGGTAATGATGTATAGCCTAAAGATTTCTAAACATGTAGCTTAACGTAAACGGTACAAATAAATCTAATAAATAAATCTAAGAGGTACTTATAGCTTCAAGTAATATAATCCAGAGTCTCGGTGCATTTAATCAATTAAAAGAAATTAGAATTCGTGATTAAAAGTTTTACATTATTGCGTTTAATCAGCATTTTAGAAATAAACTTGAAATAGTATTTATTGGAAATCGTAAACCAATCGAAGAAGAAAGCCAACTTATCTGTTGACTAGGAAAGAGCCAAACAGACCGAATTTCATTGACTTCTTGAAGTGTATTGGTTTATCGATTTAGAGCTTTACGATAAAAGAAAAAAATATTCGATTGTTCATCTTAACGTATTTCTGCATCACATGAACCTTTATAAATATATAGAGTTCAATTCCGTAAACGAAAAAAATGTTCTAAGAAAGTGTGCACTATTTGTGAAACATGTTTAGCATTAATTTTCATTCACCTGTATAGTTTACGGATACAGCATAAGCTGTGGCTTTAAACAGCTTTTACGGAATTAGTGCAAAGTAGAATATTAATATGCGTCCGCAGTTTCTTAGCATATCAAGAAATATAATTGGTTTTTATTGATAACTATGAGAATTTTGCACCGAATTTCATAGAAATTCACTATTTTATTTATTTGTTTCAAAGGACAGACTATTTAAAGATAAATATGACTGCGAAATAACAATTAAACTTTATTAATTACGAAATCTGAAGTGTAATAACTAAAAGTAATGGAAAGAAAGCTTCCATTCTCGGAAATTGCTTAAAAGTAAAACGATTGACAACAACATTTAGTCTTTGTTTGTTACAAGTCAGAATTTATCTCTTTAAACGAGAGATTCTGCTCTACTCTGTGAAACTAACAGCTTAACCGCCTAAATCTCATAGAAATTAATCCAAGTCGAAATATGAAAATTTAATTTCATTTGCGAGTTTTCTGTTACTTCAGTACTTTCAATTCATATATGAGTTATGGTCAATGGCAAGAAGATTTAATGAGACACAACTTCCCTGCATTAGCTGATATATACTGGTTTTATACAGTATTACACTGATGAAATTTGTTACGTCTGATTAAGTTCTCTAGTCTCTGTCATTGATAAATTGGTACCAGTTTGAAAAACAACTTCAGTTTTTTTATATCGGTTCAAATTCGAAATTTGATCAGTGGCCAGAAAATTTTATGAGGCATAGCAGACTTTAATTAACTAGAATGTAACGTATTGCAGTATTGGTCTGCTGCAATATTATTCTTGATCGATTAAGCTCTTAAATCCATGTCAATTACACACTTTATGAACTTCGTAGTAATTAAAACAATTATTCAGCTTTCGTTTCCTTTCATGCATTAATTTCCTTCCATGCCTCCCCATTTCTGGAGCACAGATGTGTTTCAGGGGTAGAGAATTCGACATAAAAATTTGAAAAGTTTAACTGTTAATAATAATAATAGTAGCAACAGTAATAACAAATACCGTATTTTCCCCTCGGTCATTTCCTCCCAGACTTTTATCACCAAGGTTTTGAATATTGTTCAATTATATAAGTAATTTTCCCATTCCTCAAGATGTTACCCTAAATTTTCGATTAGATTCATCCACTTAATGATCCCTATTATCTTAGTGATTGATTTGCTCATAGGTTTTGAACGCAGGGGCTGTGAAGGATGAAGCAGTAATAGTGCGATGATTCAATAAAATGAGGATATCTAATACCATTAATGATTCTGAAGATCGTTTCTACAACAGATTTCTGTTTTCCATAAAAATAATTTCTTTGTTACTGATCAACTTCTTGATTTATACAGTACTGGAAATAATTTCGATTAATACCGAAACTAGACATTTTAGTGGTCATTTAAAGATTGTATATGCTGGTGTCTGCCATTGTAGGGAGAAGATGTCTTTGAGACGAATATTGTAATTATTAATACTGATGTTTATTTATATTTCCAGAAAGAATGGTTACATTTATAGATCTCTGGGATGTGATAACAGTAAATACGTTCATTGCAATTATTATCATCATGTATACATTTTTACTTACAATTTACTTGTCGCCAAATTTTTTTATATGAAGAAATGAATCTAATCTAATCTCAAAGTGTATGCAAATTATTTAGAATAAGGCATGTGTAGTCTAATCATATTAACGTTTACTGTTTATGACGAGCAATAATACTAAAATTAAGGTTGTTTAATTAATTACCTCAAAACACTCGAGAGTTACCTACTTACAAAGAAATGTAAATGAGAGCTTATCTTCAGGAAATTGTTTATCAGTTTTGTAATGTGTAGATACACTAGATATTTTTTTTGGAAGCAGGCAAGATGAAAAATTAGCAAACGCCTTCGCCGAGAATCGAACCACGGACCTCTGGAATACCGGCCCAGTGTGCAGAACCACTATAACACGATGGCACGCTAGGAAGGCGGGATAAATACCTTATAAATGTATACGGGTAAGCAAAAAAAAAAAAAAAAACAAACTTAAAATCGACTTTATTAAAGCACGAAAACACCCTGAATCTATCTTGACATTCTATCACAAACTGAAGATGGAATATGGCTTCCACAGCTCTCTAGAGTTAGCCATTCTGGCATGATTTAATGCATGATTTAAATGTACAAATATTGCATTTTAGTTGAGCGATAAATGATTTCCTTTCAGGTATTATGCTACCTACCTCCCCACCTCAGGACAAACATGCACATTTTTCAAACATTACTCTTCTATTTGCAAATACAGCGTCTATTTCTAAATCAGTGTCTCAGCATTTTTGTGCACGAAAGTGTCTGAGTAATCGATTATCGACATGCAATTACGTTCATTATTTTTTAAAAATGATGAAATAATTACGTACTAATGAGGCAATTTCCTGGAAAGCAAAATAAGTTGCTTTTACAAAACAGTTTAGTTAGCATCTGCAAAAGGTATCTAATTAACATGCAAATATAATTATTTCCCGCTAATTTCAAAATTATGCTAATTAAAAAGTAAAATGAATTCAAACTGAAATAATTAATGCTATTGGATTATATCTAATTCTCAGAAGATTTTTAAATGTATTTAACTTCAGTAAATATTTTTGACGATCACAGAACAAAACGTTCTTAATTAAAATGTGGTAATTTTAATGTTACAGGAAGTGATACTTACTCGATACATTTAAGTCCAGTAATACGAATATGAACAAGTATAATATTTTCGGTCTTGTGTTCATCCCACTTTCCCTTGTAATTTAGAATTGTCTTTAATTAACTAACTGGCAGTTATTTTATAATCAAGGTTTGTTAAGAAACTTCTGCGAAATTTAACAAATATTATTGCAAACAAATAAAAAACAATATAAATTTTTTTATCAAATTTATTTAACATTAATTGATTTATTTTGCAAAAATGTACAGAAATGAAGAGAACAAATTCAAATTATTAAAATGCTCATCAAATTTAATTGCCGTTCGATATGCTGATACGTAAGCGTTTGCAAGTACTTCTTCGAAAAATTTTGACTGTTTTCGAAAATTCTGTCACTAGGAGTTACTGATCTTGATTTGCCTTTTGTTTATGTTTTTTCCTGCGAATGAATAGCCAAAAAATACATTTATCTATATTTTTGTATTTCTATAAGTTCGTATTTTGAGCAGTTTAAAAGTTACAAAAATGCAATTATACTTACTTGTGGCTTTAGCCTTGATATGCATTTCTGTCGTTAAGGAAAAATATTTTGTTCTTCTTAATGAAGATCGGACTTGATTACACGCATCAGACGTTACTCTTGTAAAGGAAGTAGAACTATGCTATAGGGAAAGAACAGCGTTCTTTGCAGATTTTCAAAACGGAACTGGGCTACATTAATTGCATCACACAAGAGGATATTTCTGAAATTCCGAATAGAAATCGAATATTGGGAGAACCATTGATGTGATTTAGAAGACTTTGCATCTATTCTTATTTTTTCAAGCACTGCATACAAAGACAAAAACAGAATTTAAGGAAAAGAGGTTTTACCAAAACCCTGATCCATGAAACATCTTTATTCTTAAGCAGATTATTCAATCTCAGGCCGTGAGTAGACAGCTGCAGCCCTGGAGCAACACATAATAATGAGACTTTATTTTTCCCCCAACCTTAACCACGTTTTGTACTTACGATTGAACATTTCTTAATAATTCAAATAGCGTTATGCACTTGAATCAAAGTAAGTAATTTTCGATAAATATCTCTTTGATATGGGCTTTTATATGTTATGGTTTATTGCTATTAAATTGTAGTAAGTCACGTTGATGTGTTTAGATTCCTGTGTAATCATGTTAGTTCTGTTGATTTAATGACACTCCAAGCTATTTGACGTTATGCTAACGTAATCTGTATTATTTTACATAATAAGGCATAATTAAGGTAAAATGTTAACTAAAAATTTAACATACATTATTTTTATTGTATTAAAATATCTTTGGTTTCTAACTGTTTAGGATGTAAAATTATTACATATTTTAAGAGGTTAGATTATTTCCAATTGAAAACGGTGTTAAACTAGTGAGCTTTTATGTTTCATACTGCTTCAAAACTCCATAAAAATGAACTGCGATTTATTATCAACAGTTCTGCTAATGTTTAGATACTATTAATTTTTCTGGTCAGATAAATAAGTACTCGGCTTAACAAGTGAAAAAATATATATCGTTAGAAGTTTAATTTTTCAGTTTTTCAAATAAAATTTCCGATATAAAAAATAATTGTTTCTTCTTACTGTAGACCCATTAAACTCGAAACTCCGAGGCACTGTCCGAGTTGCTCCAGTAGTAGTCATGGTCCTGTTTGATCTCCTGACAAATGCCTGAATTCTGAAAACTTATTAAAAACAATTGCTGTAATTTTGTCCAAATATCTTTATCATATTTTTATATTATCTACCATATATCTATCTTTATCTACCTTTTTAAATTAAGATCAGGATCATTTCGGGCCCCTAGCGTTTTTTGAATGAGTCCGTGTCATAATTAAAAAATTTTTTCTGATGTTTCAAGTATAGTAAAACATTCCTTGAAAACTATTTTTTTTTTAAATGTGCTTCACTATGTTCGAAACTGGACTCAAAGACCAGACTACCTTTCCTTTTGCACTTACTATGGTGTGCGAATTAATTGGGCCCGATCTTGTTTGATAATTTACATACATACCTTCATATCCAGTTATAATGATAAAATTAACAAGAAACATGTTGATTCAGAAGTCAAACAACAAAAATCAGCGTTAATTCACAAAATTTTCACAGGACTAGTTTCGATGGTTTTACCGAACCATCATCTTCAGCTGCAAAACCGCAAAATGACAAGTGAATTGTAGTAAATTTGCGGTTTTGCAGCTGAAGATGATGGTTCGGTAAAACCATCGAAACTAGTCCTGTGAAAATTTTGTGAATTAACGCTGATTTTTGTTGTTTGACTTCTGAATCAGTATTTATTCGGCGTGTTATTGTGTCTTAATTAAGAAACATGTTCTTTAGTTTAAATGACCCCTATAAATATGATTAAGGAAATAAACAATATATTCACCGAATATTTGTAGATTAGAAGAGTAGACTAGTACAGACTAGCAGAGTCTTGTCTGTACTAGTCTACTCTACTAATCTACAAATATTTAGATATTCTTGAAAATATGTCACAAATTTTTGACCGGATTTAAGTCGTGTGAATTTCTAGGCCAGTTTAACACAAATAATGAAACTTGAACTTTCTGACGAATTTAATTGTGGCATAGAGCCAAGTCATGCTGAAATGTGCCTGCAAAGGGTTTTCAAGAATAACACAATTCTACGTTTTTATAATTTCTATATAATTTGATGAATTCATCATTTCGTCAACAGGAACTATATTTCCAGTGGCATTTACAATGAGAAAAAAACCCAAACGTTTATTTTTGAGGGTATTTTACAGTCTGTTTGATATGTTAATAGCCTACTGATTCACCCCTGCTTCATCTAACCTTAGACATGTAACCATGAACAAATAATTGAGTCTCATCCCTGACTTGTAATTTTTGGCCCACAATAATCGTTTTTTTTTTTTTTTTTTTTTTTTTTTTTTTTTTTTTTTTCATTTCACGTGTCCAAAGTTGTTTCTTTAACTGGGTTTCTCACTTTCTGACCAGCAGAAGAGAAACTTTGAAGAATAAATATCAATAGCAAAGCAGAACAGATCTCTTCAAGGCCTTTACTAGTTTTCTATTGATTAATAATGCTATTTACGAATAGGAATTAATACGAGTTTTGAATCATTTACATTTACCTTTCCCATTTGCTCTTTTTTTCTAGAGAAAATGATCCAGTTTCATTGTGTCTCCTCAGAATTCAATAATTGCTCGATTTTACAACACAAAACGAAGAAACAATATTTTTACAGTTATAGATGTTTAACGCTATAACATTTGTCCTCTTGCTAGACGTTATTTCCTTTTTTAGAACACTAAAATGAACGAATACAAATTGTGTTTGAAACACTCTTCATCTTCTCACAGAAGCAAGTTTAAAAGTGGTGCAGTAATCATAATTTATTCTTTAACCATTTCAAAGTAGTTGCAAGCAGACATCCATATCACATTCAGGCAGATTACGCTGCTTCGAAATACCTATTGACGCTAGCTGGCATCCAGCTACAATTCAGTGAACAAAATCGCGTTTTCGCAATTAATTGCACATTACAGTATTATCTACTGCTGTCAGTCTGAAATACAGAAAGCATTCCTTTGAAAATAAATCATGTATTTTATAAATGAATTAAAACCTTTAAATTCCTTTTATAATGACTTGCAGTAAATATTACATAATTTGACAAGTTGCGACCTTATTTATTGAAAATACAAGAATATATTAATATTTACATGGATTGGGTATCAGATTGTTGACTTTAGAATATTTTCGAGAAGTGCAAATTCACTGCGTAATAACTCTAGCAGATTTGAAGCTTACCTGAATTTACACATCAATCTCAATAGCTTCACTTATGGAAGGTGTATGAATGAAGCTCTGAGCAAAAGTCTTATAGCCTCAAAACAAGAATTTGAACTAACTCATTTTGAAAAAAGCAAGACCAAATTCAGAAGTAAAAAAGACCGCTTTATTTTGATGATTAATCTATAACGAATTCAAAAATTTCTTGCAGATCATGTTTATCAGCATTTTATTTAGCATTATAAAAAAGAATGGTTATACAGGTGTATAAACACTGAGTAAACGTCTGCAAAATGCTGTGTATCCGGGCGTTGTTTGTATTATTGTGTATTATCGCCAAGAGGAGCAAGAACTTCGCCAAGTTGGCATCTGGGGAATTTTCAAAATCCCATCTTCATTCAGTCTTCTCATCCCAAGACGAATGAAGGAGCGAACAGATGTTAAGACAGAGTCGATAATCGGTAGATAAAAATAAAATAAAATAAAAGGCAAGCGCAGATGGAGTTCTGTCTACCTGACGACGCAATCATGGTTTTATCCGACAGGAATAAAAATCTTGGATTTTGAGAAATAAGTCAGTGGAAGTAAAGCAGATTTCCATGTATTTCTAACCCATTTTGAATTTTTCTCTGTAATCATTATTTGCATTTTTAGTGTCTACACCTATTTCCTCATCTCAAGCCAAATTTCGTTTTGCATAACATGATCCTACTTTCAAGAGGCTTTTTTCCTTGAGCATTTGAATAGTAATGGCTGATTCTGCTTCTGTAAACTAAAACTTGATCAAGAATTTCTTTTCTCCTTCTCCGTTGCTGCAGTTTAGACTGATAACTTTCTTTAAATTCTAGTCTATTCCAAGTTATTTATTTCTTCTTCTAGACATTCAATTTATAAGTTGCATGTTAATTTTAGGTTCTGTTTACAATTATATAACTTCCCAATGTCTTCAATAATAACTCGATAACACTATTAAGATTAATTATAAATTTTATCTTAGCAAGCTATATTATAGATATTTTTAAATAGTAAAATTGAAAAGCCATTTCCAGAATTTTGGAATAGCCAAATTTAATTCGTTTAATACCAACAAATGTTAAGACCAGTGTAAAAATTAATATTTTCAAAGGACACGTGGTCTTCTTATATAATGATTAAAAACGTTTCATGATGTTCTGACAAAACAATATTAAAACTGCCGAAAATAAGGTAATAACTATTAAGAAAAAAAGTGCCAATTGTAACATTAACTAATAAATAAATAGGAAGAAAATACGTGATATGTGAAGGCGTCAGAAGCATTTAATTCATACATTGGAAAAAAAAGTCCTTGGAAGTTTTGATTTGATTAAAGTTCGTAAAAGGGTTGAGATAAACAATGATTGCCAACAAAAAGTATAAATTTTTTCCCTTGGCATGCTTGGATTTATGCGTTTTAGAGTGAAATTAACAATTCTCTTAGGGGCAAGATTTGATTAAAAAAATGTTATAAATTCTCAGAGTTCTAGTCTTTCTACCTTTAAGGATGTATAAAAATGTACTTTTAGAAGAAGACGAATTAATTTCGAATTTCAAATTTTAAGAATAACTTTGATGACTCATTCCTATCTTAAAATCATTTTCAAAATTTTCCAACATTGAACAGGTGTTCCAAAAGAACATATAAAGCTTTATTTCTTTAAAACTGGAGATGAAGGAACTGATAATGATTTTATTGTGTTTACTTTAAAGGCTTGGCTTAACTTAATTGATTGGGGCAAATAACTCTAGGATTATCTACCTAAGCAGAAGATCCTTTCGAGGAGGACAAGTGATCGAGTGACAAATGATCTTTCGAGGAGGATTGTGTTACAAGAAAAACACAATACACATGAGGAAGACCACATAGCAAATAACGCTAGGACTATCTGCCTAAGAAGAATGATGCTTTCGTAGAGGAATTTCTAAAGGAAGCACATTATAAATGGGGAACAACACGAATATATAGTCATCCCATTCACGCATATATAGTCAGCCCATTCTAGAAACGAACCCAGTCGAACTACCAGTGTTCAACTATTTTATTTCCTTTAATAAAGCAAAGTGAGAATTGTAATCGCGAAACGTCTGTGGTATCATATTTCAAAGAAAATATGTATTTTAACCGTTCCCGAATCTATCTGAGCAACGTTTTTGCGTGACATCTCTACGTACGGACAGAACAAAGGAGTCTGCTTTCCTAAACGGATTGTAAAATGGATTCCAAATGGATTTTTTGTGATGTGTGTGTGTGTAGATCTCGCATAGCTGAAAACCGATTAGCTATTGAACTTTGAAATTTTGTATATGAGGCGCTTTTATAACATCTAGTTGTGCACCTCCCATTTTTATTGTAATCCGCAGTATCGAAAAGTATATCTGTATGTACCCACCACTTTTACCCTCCTTTACCCGAAATATGATAAAGTCCTTACCCGGCGTCTATTTTCTGAATAGTTGGTCATAGTGATGTACTTCCAAAAGTGTTTTAAATTGAGAACATATTCATGTTTTGGCAATGTCCGATTTAAAAGTAATTAATTTTTGAAAAATTACGAAATCTAACTATTAATGCTGTCTCCCAATTCCCGTGATTATATTTAAGAAAGTTTCATACTAGTTATGAAAAAATAAAAATTCAAGAATACGACAAAGACTGACTGGGATATTAATTTTAAAATTTGAAGCTTTTAATACCATTTTCAATTTATCTTTGGAGGATTTGTAATTAAGTTAGAATACCCGAAGAAATAAGTTTATATAAATTGGCGCAAAAATGCATATAATATAATAGACCGTACAAAGTAGTCATATGGTGCCCACGTCATATTTTCTAATATTGAAACGAAAACATTTTTTAAGTATTTATCAGTAACTGTGGAGAAAAACCTACAGCACATTGAGGAAGGGAGATGACAATGAGGTGAGAAGGAACAAATACAGTAATAAAAATAAGAACTACTGCCTTGTATAAATTTGATTTCAGGGATATAGGGAATTGATCTATATAGCATATGTTTAACCTGCCATTCATAATTTCTGCTGTCAATTTAAAAAGAAACTGGAAAATATTCTGGAAATAGATTTAAAGATTAAAAACCATGATGTAATTTCTATAAATGTTATAAGGTATTTCTACCGCCTTCTTACTATGCCTTCGTGGTGTAGTGGTCAGCACGCTCGACGCGAATTCGAGAGGTCCGTGGTTTGAGTCTCGGGGAGGGCACTGCTTATTTTTCATATCTCCTGCTTCCAAAATACCTAATGTCTCTACAGTGACGCCTGAACCCAAAGGATGGTAGATGATGATTCTCCACCACCAGGATTTGGCGATTGGGTCCCCTTATCCCCAGTCGCCCTTTAAAAGGGGAAGTATATATATTTCTCCCGACTTCTTACCATGTCTTCGTGGTGGAGTAGTCAGCACGATCGACGCGAATTCGAGAGGTCCGTGGTTCGAGTCCCGGCGAGGGCAGTGCTCGTTTTTCATATCTCCTGCTTCCAAAATACCTAATGTCTGTACAATGTAATTTTTAAATATCTCGCAGATAATGTGAATATACGGATAAAGTAAGATAAATGCGCATGTAGTATGTCTAATGCCTCTTAATGGATTACTAATATTTTTTTATTATTTAAGTGTAGGTGTTCTAGCCCTTTTAGTAATTAAAGAATATTAAATTTACATAATATTTATGTTTACCTTATTCTGAAAATCCAGTAGTGTAATTAGCCTTTAAAAACGTAACAGATGAAAACCAGTTTTGTTGAAAAATCTAACAAAAATCATTTTGTTCTACATCTAACAAAAATCTAGCATATAGTATTTTCATTTGACATCATAACTCAGAAATGCAATTATGAAGAATGTCGATATATTTTGCAATATATGTGGTTTAAGGCTTCATTACAGTATTTTGAAGTATTCGGTAAGACACCGATCGTTGTATTGAAGACTTTCGATAACGACGCTGTATTTATTGGGAGAGTTCAGCAGGGAGAATCGTCAACTTCTTTCTCATTATGCGTTCTCACCAGCTCGTGTACGACCTTTCAGCCAGAGATAAAGATGATTTCATCCGATAAATAGCTAAATTTTTCTGGAATATCAGGCTGATGATCTAAAGCATGATTAATGATAAAAGACTGCCCTTAATTTGCGAGTTCTTCGGCTTTGTAAGTTCATAAAGTGACATTCATTTATTCCCTACAAGTGCTTGGAAAGTCAATATCTGCAAGTGGACTAAATATCGTTTATCAATGACCGCATAAATAACTGACACCATATGGTTATGTAATATTTCTTAACAAGCAGTATTTTGATGGTCGTGTAAATTAATGGAAGATAAATTATATGCCACAGTCGCATTTTCCTCAGCTGAAAGATATTTAAACATTGATGGCAAAATTTCAAGTTTAGCTCATTAATTGCAGAGTCAAGTTGGCTAGTAATTTCTTCAAGTGAATTGAAATGTACTGACAAATGTTTTCGTATATTCATGCGAGTAATTTATTAATCTGCATAGTTTAATGGATCACTGGTTGTGTAAAATAACAATTCATGTTAAGTCTTTCTAAAAGTTTCGTATGATTGCATTTGAGAGTCTTTATGGTATCTAAATTCATATATGAACACACACAAGCCGTGTGTTACTTTAGAGATAAAAGAGTAACCTAAGTAGCTACGAATTGTAGATGAATGTTTAGACCTAAACAGTAGAACTGGGACAATATATTGAAAGGTATTGGCAGAAATACGCAGGTGTAGCAAGCATGGTTTAGCTTCTCAAAAATTATATATTTTTTAAATGGCATTAATAATAATGTGCAGCATATTAAACTATGAATGTCAGGTGGATTAATTAAGTGGGAGGTACAGCTTGCAGCATTATATCTGAATTTCAGTAACCAATTTCTATTTTAGTTCACATCTTTCCTATTGTCTCAGTTTGTCACGGTCTCTCTCATTCCAGGAATTAATATAAATTTGAGTGAAAAGCAAATTAGTATAAAGTTAGAGGAATAACTCAAATCGTATGAGAGTTTTGGCTTAACACCGGCTGTCTGCCATCTATCATGTATCTCGGCAAACTGCAGCTGTAATATTTTTGATAATTTTGTGCAGAAAATTTTGTGCTGTAATATTTTTGATTTAACTTTCACAAGTGATGCAGTAGCATATATGTAAAGCTTGTAAAGTTGTGTATCTTTACTTGTAAAGTTTATTTACATTCTGGTGAAATCTCACCTGAGATCTTTAAGTAACCCCTAGTTATAGTGTACTTAAGTTAGTTTAGTTTATGCAACACGTAGATAGGTGTTACAACCTTTGCTGATATTTCAAAAATTCTGCGCCTTGGGACACAGAATATATTCGTAATATTTTTAATTGATAATTTTGGATTCTTTGAGACTGATTTGCACGACACCACAAATCCGTGTCGGAACATAAAAAAATCCGAATAGTAGATTTGTACCTATTGTTTCTTTTCGGATAATCCCTGCCGTCGTTTTCCTGCAATAAGTTTCTGGATGTCTGAAGACATGTTGCTTGCGCTTGTGATTTCCAGAACAGAGGTCAAACAAATATCTATTAACCACTTCAATAAATTTTTTGTTAGCAGTAATGCGGAGTAGCATTGATTATCTACTAATTTCAGCTTTAAAATGTGTACAGAACTCTCCTCTTCCTTACAGTTTGCATATATGGTGTAACTGGAAAGCATGTTCGAACAGCAGTCGAAAGGTTCGGAGTTCAAGTCCAGTCTAGGATGCTGCTGATTTCTCATGTTTAAACAAAATGGTTTCTCAGTGTCTATTGAGCATTGTTCTTGTAGAGGCCGTTTCAAGGCTCATTTTTAGTATCCAAGATTATATATATATGTCTCGATATTCGGCGGAATTCCAGTTTTTATTAATATATCCTGTTAATGCAATCTTTTATTAATATATCATGTTAATCAAAATGTTAATGAAATCTTGTTTTAGCAACGAATGTTACTACAAAAGATAATCTGATGTACCTGAAAGATCTAATTAACATGCTTACATCAGAATTTTATTCCATAACATCAACTGTAAATTGTTGTTTATCTTACCTTTGGAATACTCAGATTCCGGAAAAATTACCTTATTGCTAAACTGGTGTGCATTTTATGATGTGCAACACATTTATTCAAGCAAATTACATATCGAAACTTGGTACATTTAAATTAATTTGTTTCTATTGCTAGTCATTAATATTCTGTAATGATGTTTGAAACAGCGAACAACGTACGGTCTTTTAAAATATATTGAGTCATAATGGAAAGGTGGATCACGGATTTATAAATGTTATAAAGATTTAGTGAACTTGAGTTACTATAGATTATATTTGATCATGTAATTCTTTTGAAGTTAACCAGATATTTTTAGTTATAGGGAGTTATATAGTCATTTGCCTTCCTAAAAACGATCAAGGTATCCAGTTCTGGGACCAAAGGCAGCGTACGGTTCAGCATTCAGTACTTTGTCTGCACTTGCCATTGCTCGAAGATAATTGAAGAGCTTTAAAAACAGGACAATTTCTTATAGAAGTTGTCCATATAGAAATCAATAAATAAATAATCTAAATACTAAATTTAAAGTCTCCCAAGGGTTACTGAAAGAAATCATACGATAATAATAGAATGCTATTTTATAAAATTATTTTTCATTCCTTAATTACAAACATATTATGTCTTGATGAAAAGTATGTGACTATTTTGGTGAGGGATTGAGCGTACTTAAATGAAAATAGGAATGGAGCTGAAGCCAAATGCAGCAAACCAACAATCCATCTCAAACCTATTCAGAGATACTGCTAGACGAATATGCTCTGAAACTCGTTTATGCAGCTTATGAATGCTTAATAGTGTGATAATTAGGAAACGAAGAAAGATGAAGGTACAAATTCTGTTAGGATATTCCCCTACAAGTTGCATCACGCTTTCTTCGAAATAGTAATCTTCCTAATAAAAAATAATCACTTCTTTTCATTACATTTCAAGAGTTTTTTTCGTAATGCTAGAAGGTAAACAATTTGGATAGGACGTAGAATCTCTTTAACGGTTTCCACAACAATGTTTCTGAACTGATTTACTTCTAAGAAACCCTAATTGTTCATATCTCAAGGAACTCTTTTATAAATATCCCTATTGATTAGTCATGTATTTGTATACGATTAACCTGTTTATCACTCTATTTGATGTAATCTCTAGTGATTGCTTCTGAAACCCTCGGTTTCCAGGAAAATTTGGTTCAGAAATATTATTCTTGACTAGGCATTTCAATTTCGCGGCCTACGGGCTGCATGTGGCTCTTGACTCATTTTTCTGCGTCCTCGATTCACCTCGAGAGAACACTAAAAATTCAGGCAGTCTGATGTAAACATGTTAATTAGATCTTTCAGGTACATCAGATTATCTTTTGTAGTAACATTCGTTGCTAAAACAAGATTGCATTAACATTTAGATTAATCAAGTCTGAATTAATGCTCTTAAGCTGCATTAAGGTAGGAGAAATGGGAGGTATTAATTTCAATCCATGTTCCTCTAGGAATGTCAGCGTAATGTCTTATGGATGAGGAGGCATTGTTACAAGAAGATCTCCTTAACTGCTTCATAAATCGCACAGCTCTCAAGATTGATCCCCCGCTACATTATAATATATTTGCAAAACTATGCATTTATTTGACTTTCATTGTACAGTACTTTACAATATAACAATGAACATTTATGTCACATTGCATTACATTTAATAGTTAAGTATGTGTTTCTTTCTTTTTATTTGTTTTTTTGCGACAGTTGTTGAGAAAATTGTTATAAACTTCAATGTATCCTTCATTTAAAGTGACTCTGTTTTCATTCACCTCGATTATTCGAACTCTTTGAAAATCGTTTCAATACGCATCAGCTAAACCATTAGAAAATAGTCGAAAATGGAGTACTGGTATACTGAGCGAAATATTTCAGCTGCTTTTTTCCTTAATACTGAGTAATTTCTTATCGCGATCATTTCGCGTAAACAACAACGCCTGTAAATTGTCAGTGTTTCTGAGAAAATAAATAAACATTAGAACTAAATATTATAACATTATTAGACAACCATTCGGAATCCTACTGAGACCTTTAAATGTGTTTTATTCCCTATTAATCTGCCCATTTTCTGTTTGCGTAGCATATCGCAAGTCAATGTTCTGGTAGTGTTAAAATATATTCATTTATGTTCAGGAAATTACTGCAAATTATAATGATTATTTCTAAGTCGGTACTTTAGTGTATGGATGTGCGTTGAGTACCAACAGAGAGAAAGTGTGTGTGTTATTATTGTAAAGCCTCGAGGGCTATCTGCCTAAGAAAAGGAATGCCTTCGTGGACGACTTTCTAAGGGAAACGGGCTCGTATATACGTTACACATGAGAAAAAACACGAAAACGCCCATGCAGCCAGCCCGTTCGCGGGATTCGAACCTCGGATCGAACTACCAGTGTTCAGCGACTATACCGCTCGACCTGCGACTCAGCGACTTTACCTGGTGGGCCCCAACTGAGAGAAAGATTGTTCTGAAATACTTGCCAAAGCTTCTGCTTCTAAGGAAAAGAAAATCTTGATTACACTTTTCACTGAAAATGTGTATAATTTATGTAAATACACTCACGTTTGTGAAAATTGCAACACCAAGAAGGAATCGTCATAATTGAATGCAATTTAATACACAGTTGAGTGGTAGTGGTACAAATAAATGATTAAATGTTCAAAGCAAACAAACAAGAACAAGAGATCAGAATCAGTATTTTGTGTGGCCACCACGCGCCGCAATAAGTGCTGCTACACGACGTGGCATGGAGTCAAACAAAGTTTGAATGTCTGACTGAGGAAGAGCATTCCATATCGTTTTTACGCGTACCCAAAGTTCGTCTGCAGACGCAACAGGACGAGGATCACGAGCAAGACGCCGACCAATGACATCCCACACATGTTCAATTGGCGACATATCCGGGGAACACGCAGGCCAAGGAAGAAGCTGTACCTGCTGCGCTGCAAAGAAGGATTTAACAATCCGAGCAGTATGAGGGCGGGCATTGTCCTGTTGAAATACAGCGCCTGGCAAGCTTTGAAGGAAGGGAACAGCTTCGGGCTGTAGAACTTCACGGATATACCGGTTGCTGTTCAGATTGCCCACAATTCGTAGCAATTGAGATCGTCTATGATATGCTATGGCGCCCCAGACCATAACTCCGGGTGTTCGTCCACTGTGGCGTTCGATAATGCACTCCGGAAGGTGGCGTTCACCGGCATAGCATCTGACACGAATGCGGCCATCATGGTACCACAAATTAAAGCGGGATTCGTCAGAAAACACGACATGCTGCCAATCAGCACGCCAGTCTCTATGCTGATTGGCCCATTGTAGCCGCAGGCGGCGATGGTCGTGCGTTAGGGGGATCCTGTATAAAGGAGTCCGTGCGCGCAGTCCACACTGCAGCAGACGTCTACGAATTGATGAAGCACACAATGAAACACCTGTAGCTATTGACCACAGTGCTGCCAATTGTCTAGAGGAAGCTGTACGGTCCGTCCGCGCCATGCGGACCAGGTGTCTATCATCGCGAGCTGACGTCACATTTCGGGGTCCACTCCCGGATTTCCGAGTTGTCCGACACTCGTCCGTCCACTGCTTCCAAACGCGCATCACTGTGCTGCTGTTACGCTGCACACGAGAGGCTACTGCACGATACGACAATCCAGCTTCACGAAGGCCGATGATTCTCCCTCGTTCAAACTCTGTAAGTTGTTCAAATCTAGCTCTCTTTCGTCGACGAGGCATAAGTACAGATTGAGTTAACGTTTACCACTAGCAGATAACCACCGATAACCATACACGCCTCGCTACAGCCGTCTATTTATTCGGATCCATCAGCCGTTCAGAGGGCGCTGCTCAGCATACGCATGCGCTACGGATTTGCAATTCTAATCATTTGCATATCATGCGCTACTTTGCATTTCCTGAAAATTTCAGCTCACTCGCGTAAGTCCTTCATGGTGTTGCAATTTTCACAAACGTGAGTGTATATTTAAAATCATGTAGAAATCTAAGAAATGATGAAATGGTTGTGTATTTAAAGCTACTAGAGATCATGTTCAATGCAAAGATGTAAATCATTTTGTTTACCTTAAAATATGTTTTCCATGTTACAAAATATTATTCATTCGTAATATTTAAGAAAATTAAGATATTTTTCCTAAGGATTGTTTTCTTAGCAAATTATTCACTGTATATTTTTGTAATTAAAAGATTTTAATATTTAGAGATAATTCTGTCAAGAAACTCATATATTTCGCTTCAGCTTCAGACTCTTTTATTCTTTGAACTGTCGCCAGAAGAAATCTCAGATTTCAAATAATTTCCTTTACATACAAGTACACTGATCTATAAATGATTTTGCAAGGTAAATTTTTATTTGGACTCATTCTGAGTAATTAAAGGTAATCCTGGTAAAGTTTCACACGTCTTTTGTAAAATGCAATAGTAAGACCTTTGCTTTAAGCACTTGTTTTGATTTACAACGAATAAAATTTTAATAATGGATATTTTATGCAACTTAACATCTTTTCACGTCTGTGCATATACACAAACAACAACGCAATTCAGACTCAATGCAGAGAGTATATTTGGACAGTAAATATGAAAAAAGAGAATACATGTGGAAAACAGATAGTGTATATGGAAAACAGCTTTGATTCCAAATGAATTGGAATAAATCTGCACATAGTTCAAATATCAAAAACGATTGATTCCGACAAGAGTAAATGTTTTATGAAGATCAAAAACATAACAATTAAAAATATATCCAAAGATAAATTAACTAATTTATGAACGAAAATTTGTTAAAAGAGCACATCATATTTTTGTTGCTTTTTTTCAATATCTATTATCTTCAATATCATTACATAATATATTTCAATATAATATTATCTAATTATTGAATAATTAGAAGATTATTCAGTATAATTCTTTATAGTGAATAATCTTATAATTATTCAATCTATGAATAATCTTATAATTATTCAATATATATTATCTTCTTAGTTCGGAAAAGTATATATTGCATTGGTTCATTTCAAAACTAATAACAGTATCGCTTTCTGATAGATTTCTGAGAAATGAGTCTATTTCTTAGCGACATGTAACACAATTATATCATTAATGTAATACTATCATGCAGTAGTAATCTTCTTGCAGTGGATATTTTTAGCATCCCATATTTCATTTAACAAATGAATTTAATTTGTTAACCCTAGATATATGATATATACACTGGTATACAAAATTGAGATAATTTTCAGATTCGGTTGATTATCTTCAGAACTGATGGGTAGATTTTAAATTAAATTTAGCAGATTTTTAATAAAAATAGGCTGATATAAGTTGGTCGCATTCCTGCAGCAACAAGGCATCAATTCCTGGAGGGCTGCAAGAGAGAGAAAGCAAATTGCAGTTTCCCTCCCAAGTGCTTCCAGATATATTCTTAGATTTTATGTATGGATATCTGGCTAACTAATAAATCTAGTTAATACTCGCACCTTCCAGAAAGTCATGCAACAGATTAGCTTTATGTGAACGAGTGTTATTCATAAAAATGAGTTAAAACCAAATGCACCGCTAAAACGTTCTAAGATCTCCTCGACCATAAAACTGAATGACTTCGTCTCAATAAATACTTAATACAGTTTAGTTGGCATGGTGGTAGAAAAGCACTTAGGTCTGAGTTCGATTCTATAGAAGTCATGAATGTTTGTAAATGTATAATATATTTTACGGCAGGGGACACTTAAAATATTGTCGAGCCGAAAGTTCTATAGAGAGGTTAGTGGTAAGAGGAAAAGGAGGGAGATACTGGTTCATACCTGGGGGAGATTGCTTGAAACTGCGACGGAACTGGACAAATGTCATCATAATAGATTTTATGGACCTGATCAAGATACTCTGCTAGATCAAGATACTCTGCTAGATCAGAAGCAACGTACTTTCTGCTTGTACCTAAAAGCCAACTAGTCGGTATAGTAGTTAGTGACGCTAAATGCTGTACCCATGCGCCTAGGTTCGAATTCTAGAGAAGGCATGGATGTTTGTAAACACATAGGTTTGTGCTGCAAGAGGACACCCAAAATACAGAGCAAGCTTAACGTTTTTCAAGCGACTGGTGGTAAGAGAAGAAGGGCGGCAAATCTTTAAGTAAGATAAGAAGCCACCCCCAGGGCTATTCTCCTTCAAAACTGGTGCATAACTGAACAGTTAGTATGGAGGAACTGTACATGTACGGCCAGTGGTGAACTTCTGATATGCAGCTCACTTCTACTTATACCTGTTTATAAAGTACGACACAAAAGAAATTCTAACGAATAAGTTTATCTTCTTCGCTCAATGTTAGAAGTATATTATTTAGAATCTGATTATTACAGATCATAAGCTTATTCTTAAAATAGCTTATTTAATTTATGCTGTTTTTTATTACAATATTTTTCTATGCGAATCTTAAATTGTTGTTTTCAGTTGATACGTTGGACAGAATTACGTTTACATACATTAATATAATGCATATTTAAAATCATATTCGGTTTCTTTGAAATTTTCTTCCCTTGGCTTATGTTTATAAAACTATAAAGATGCACAGTTAGAATGCCCGTAACCATTATTTTAAATTTTCAGTTTCATGTTACATGCAAAACTTCAGACAGATCTCAAATAGGTTGATATTTATTTACGCTGATGGAAATGCTCGATTTAAATGAAACTCTTACTCGCCATTTAAATCGCAATATGGCGTTCTTCATTATTCGTAGCTTCTTTGTTAAGTCACACGAATTGCTGCGATTAGAAAGAATTAAAAAGGAAGAAAAGAAAGGCCATTGCTTTAAGAGTTCATTAAATGAGAGCATTCGTCTGCAGATCGTGACATCTCGGGATCTTTTCTAAGATAAAGTAAACTTCTTCACCCTCAATTTCGAAATGAAATAAAGCTTTATTTTTATATGTAAAAAGATAAATAATTTAATTTTTAGCAAATATTTAAGCACAGTTTCAGTACAAAAATTGGAGAGTCTTCTACGTCAATAATCTTAACGTCAAATCACCACTAAAGAATCTGTTAAGCCTATTCCAAGACAGACATCCTGGAAATATCATTAGATCGCATTACAGCAGCTCCGAGATTAATGTAAGAGTATTAAGAGGAAATACTTAAGCAGGAAGGAAATGTGTCTCTGAGACTAACTTAACTAGTTAATTATTAATATACTTACCGATATTGTCTTTTGATTTTCGATGCCTGTCGTATAGAAAGAATTTTATTACCATCTACAGCAACTTTAATATATTTATGGCACATTTCATTAATTTTTTTATCTTGACCTCAAATTTTTAACTTAGATAACATATCTCAAGATTAGTTATAACATTTAATATTGGTCAAATGTAAGCAACTTAAATTACTACAACACAAATAAGCAGTTTATTAGACCATCATTATCTGGGCATATTTTTAATATTTATATGCAACTAGTGGACCTTTTAATATGAAAGACTCATATAATTTGAATTTAAGCATCCTTATTTATGACTTCCTATATTGTTAGAATACTATATAGAGAATCTTCGGTTAATGCAATTAATTCGTTCCTGAAGGTCGTTCGTGAAACGAAATGTTCTTAAAATGAAACAATTTTCCCCATAGAAAATAATGTAAGATGAATGAATTCGTTTCCCGAATTTCAAATGCTTGTTCACTTTAACTTACAATAGCACTTTTTGTACAGATTCATAAATCAACCAAAGGGAAATTATTAAATCTAAAACGGAAAGATAAACACAATACCAAACAGATAAATAGATGGATACTTAATTTAATTTTACTGTAGCAGTACAAAGGAAAGTGGACAACGCTAAGTGGAAAATAGTGAAGAAACGTTATTGTTTGGGTGAGAAATTCCCTTTTCCTGAGCGTTACTCTGCATGAGGTGCACTGGATGTCTGCTTCATTTAATTTTTGTTGTCGTTTGTCGCTATTATGTTTTTAAATGTTTTTAAAGGAACCATGACATTATCATTGAAAACTTGAAATTGCTTTGTCAGGGTGACAACGTTACGTGAAAATTTGTATCTTACTTTATTATGCGAAAATTTTGTGGAAAGGTAATTTTTCCTTTTTCCTATCCCGTTGAAGGCATTTCTTGCACAGTCGTTTTTGTTACTGCTTCTTTTTACTAGAAACTTCTCTATGTTTTGATTGTTAACATCCCAGTTCATTGTTTTGCCTAGAAACACAGTACCATAGATAACAAAATACGTCCTAATGTCTTAAAGTCTCAAAGTTTTAAGTCTCTTCCTACAACCTGATCTGGTTATTATTCCCTCCTTGCCGTATTCATAGTCCTTTGAGCCATTTGCTGTTAGGTTTTGTTTAATGAAGGTTTAAGCAATGCCAATTATTAAATGATGTTCCCAGAAATCCATGAGTATTAGTTATGACACAAAGAATATCTCAAAACACACAAACACACTTGAAAATTATATGCAGATGCCGTAAATGTTCGTTACTCAAGACACCGAATGTCATCCGATTTTGTTTTCTGATTAAAAGCTTTCGGATTAATTATTTTTTATTTTTTTAGATAATTTGTTTGCAAGCCAAACTCTACGTGAAGTGAGGTATTCATGATCCGAGGTACCAGTGCACTGAAATAATTATGAAACTTAACAAGAACTATACTATGTTACTACGTGTAAAGAAATTCCCACAGTGTCGCTCACAGGGTGAAATGTTTAGTCACGCTGATTGTCGTACCGAACCCTAATCCCGGAGAAAGCATGGAGCTTTGTTAGCTTATTGTGTCTGTGCAGCAAGGGGACACTCAAACTACACGGTGAGCCCAATGTCCTCTTGAGAAGGTGGTAGAAAGAGACCTTCAGACCGCCTCCTGAGGCTTCTTTCTCAAACCTGTGATGGAATTGCGTAGTTACTGAGGCGGGACATTTATCTGTACGATAAATAGTGAAATTCTGATACCCCTCTCGTTTCTACCTATACTTATATGAATAAGTAAATTAGAAAATATATAATACAAGATTTTTCTTTTGTCACTTTTTCAATGTTTATAAGATTGTTGCAGGATACAATTTCTCATACATACCTGTATTTTTAATGAAAGAAGCTAAATGTTTTAATCTGAAATAATGGAAAAATTGACATAAATAATGAACCATCAGCGTAAAACAGAACCGTCTAAGGAAAATACAAAAGGAATAGGTAAATGAGTTAGATAAAAGCAGTCACAGCATATAAAGTTATAGTATTTGGGAGTTGTTTTTATCTACATAAATACGTTCTTTAATTGAATGCAATAGCAAATATACGAGAAACGTATATTAAAAACAAAAAATTGCTAACCCACAATCTTGCTGGAGTTCAAATTCGATGAGTTATTGCAAGTAATTGAAATTATTTCGTTAACATTGTCTTTTAACGGCATTTATAATTTAGTTTCTTCCTGATCCCCTAATTTACTGCGTATATGTTTCTGTTCTAAAGACTGATTTAATTTTCCTAATTAAGTGAAATCATTCTTTAGATTAAATTGTTTGAAAATAACAAATAAATTGTTAATAATATTTTCCCCCTAATAATATGATAATTTGAATTTATTCTATTTCCTTTTATCTTCAAATTAACCGTAGACCCGGTATAACGTCGGTTAATTAATTGTATTTCTTAATGTTTAGATCAATACTGGGACTAATGATACTCAGATGTTTAAATGCACTTTTATTTATTGGACCGAACAAATTTAAAAAACGTATTTAAATTACTCCCCAGATACATTTTTATACGTCGTCATTTTTCCAATTTTACAAATCTATTGAAAATAAGAATTTAAATAGCATTTTAAGCTGTTTCAAACTTTGCTCAGACGGCCGAATTTATTTCACCAGTGACACATTATACGTGTTTTGCCGCTTGTATTTTTGACGGTATTCTTAAAGACACAGAAATGTTTATTTTAAAGCAATATTTTACTTCTCCTCTTGATAAAAGTTAAATGTTTATAATTAATGCGTTTATAAAGAAAATGTTTTATTATTATTTTTAAGAAGCTGCTGTTATTTTTGTAGATACTCAATTACTCAATTACTCAATTACTCAATTAACTCAATTAACATTCAGGCTATGACTTTTCCCGATGTAAATTTACGAACATTTTTTTGAAGTACATGACAGTGAAAATAAAACACTAAGCTTGCACGTGACAACTGCTACTTGTACGATCATTGGTGTTTATTATTATTCTATTTACTATTCTATTTTTATTTCCTTGTAGGAAGTAAAAGAAAAATTATAATCGCGAAAAATTCCGGGTACCTTATTTCAAGGAAAATATCCATTTTTGACCGCTATCGAATGCAATTTTGATGTTTCTGCATGACATCTGTACGTAAGGACAGAACAAAGGACTCTTTTTTTCCCAAATGAATTATAAAACTGATTTTAAATTCAGAAGAGATTTTTTTTTCTTAGCGTATGTACGTATGTAGGTAAGTAAGTATGTATCTCGCATAATTCAAAAACGAGTAGCCTCAGAATGTTGAAATTTTGTACTGCTATAGCATGTAGTTGTGCACTTCCCTTTTTGGTGGCAATCAGCCGCACTAAAAGTATATATATGTATACCCACTCTCTTACTCGGATCAATAATCTCAGTTCTTTTATTCTTATATGTTGGTAAACTGTGCATTTAAAAATGATTGAATTATGATGTTCTTACCTTCCGGTTAAGGTTTTTATGAGTTTAGTTTATCTGCTTGCAATACTTGTAGAATTATCAACAACTTAAAAGTTGTTTAAGTGCAGCTAAGCCTAATTTTTTTTTTACCATAGCAGGCATATTTTTTACATTTATAACTTAGCAGAATAGGGAATTAATTTTTTCTGCGCCTTCAGGGTCTTTTTTGCCCAGTGGGACCAAAAGGAAACTTTTAGTTTTCTGCACCAAAAAGTCTGCTTTATCGCCTGATGGCAGAATTGCTTGTTTTTGCGTAGAAACTGTAATTTTAATTGTATTTTTTTTTAAATTGTTTCATTTGTATTTGGTGTTTTATGTTTTTCTATATTTTACAATTTTTAATGAAAATATTTTGAGTTTTTATCTATTTTTGCCTTGCCGCGAAGTGAGAACTGAATTAACTGAAAGAGAAATATATCTCTAATGAAATTCGAGGAAATAAGTGTTTCGTATTAGCGGCAAATGTTATCTCCAGTCTGTCTCGGACAAAGAAGAATATTTACGAGTAGCACAGGCGCATTAGGTAAGCGGCGCTGAATCGTCTGGGAAAAACTGTATCTTTTTTATTTGTTTAATTTCTTTTATACATAATTTTAGATTTATTATAGTATTTTAATAGAACATGTGGCAAAGATTAGATAATTCGTCAGGTTAGATAATTATTGTTCATTCTGAATTAGAATATGAATGAGATGTAACGCTCTTAAAAGAATACAGCGCCAGAGTGTCGCTATGATAAATAAATATAGTTAATTTTAAAGAGTGCATTTGATCTGTTACGTAGGAAAAAATAAATTTTAACTATCTTTTAACTGACTTCTTGGTGCCGCGACAAAAAAAAAAAAAAAAAAAAAAAAAAAAAAAAAAAAAAAAAAAAAAATACTAAACTTTGTACTTACATAATCAAAAAATTTTAAATCTAAGAGACGTCAAAGAAAGATATCCTCCCTGGTGTTTTGGTAGAATCACGATTATTTGACAAAAACAAAATTCGAAAATGCACTTCCTCAACCAAATCTATCTCTCACTAAATTAAAATTAATCTAGATCTCCAACCTGAAACCACATAAATCTAGAGATGATAACTGCCAAACAATAACTGCCAAATAATCAAAATCTAGAGATAGCCTTAAACCTTTAACATTTCAAATACCACACAGAACTCTTCAAAACACCGGGGAAAGATACAATCTCACAATTAAGAAGTCTACTCAAAAAAATCAAAATAAATTCAGTAAACAGATCGTATAGTCATCAACACTAAAACTGACTTTTTTTTCCTACTACCGCAATATGAGTACCCAGGTTCGAATAAAATAACCATGTTTCCGTAAGGATGACATGGGTGACCTACAGTAGACCACAATTAATACACAAAATAAGCATACAATATTAAAAATAATAAACACATTTATTGAAAATTCCCACACATTATAATTTAAGATAGCTGGCCAGACTACCCCTACTAAATCTTTTAAATGTTACTCATAGTTTTTTTTTTTTTTTCCTCTCATAACAATCTCAATTTAAACATTTCCATTAACACAAAAATCATAGTGAAACACGTCACAGTTCTTAATCATTATAAACAGGTAACTCAAGAATATTAAACTCATATAAAAAGGTTAATTTAGAATAAATCATATTGAACATAGCACTTGAACATTAAAACAAAGATTCACTTCCTCCAATTAGTTCAATTAACTTCTGACTATTAAACATTAAATAAAAAAAAAATTACTTTCTCACCTAGAAATTTAGTAAAAATATTCAATTTTTATCTACTTAACATGACAGCTCTTGCTTTAGTATTAAACATTTCCAAATTTAAAAAGATTAATTATCAAAATAACACACCAATGAAAATATAAAGTCACTCACGAAATCCGCGTATCACCTTTGAGAGACTCAGGGAGCTGCCCGGATCCAGTCACAAATCGCCGAAACAATAACTGCCAAATCTTCATCGTTGTTTTCCGGAACCGGACCCTTTTCATAGTTCCAACACTAACTTCCGTCAAGCAGCATTTTAACTCAATCAACTTCCCGATTTCGAAGTTCCACTGAAGATAAGAGAAGGAGATCGAAACTGGAGACAACAGACCATGACAACCTCAGGAGATGACGACTTTCCAATTTTCCCCAAGCAAAATAGAACTCCAGCACGAGCAGTTCAGACTCTTACACAATTGGGAAAAATATCAGCGACGAAATCGAAATTATTAGGCCGCAGGACAATAACTGCCGCCGACAACATGACGAGCATCCGCACTATCCCGGACGCGTAATGGCAGACCGCACATTGAGTTGAACAGTGTTAAACGAATGTCGCATACTGCGCATGCCCAGAAACAAATTTAGCGTAATTATTATGTTGGCGCGATTTGAAAAGAGGATAAATACGGTATGTGGTAGATGTACTGCCATCTGATTGTAAACAAATCCGGCGTTTAAGTCTTCGTAGAGTATATGTGCAATGTAAAGTAATTACTGTGTAAAATTAGATTGTTTTCCTGTACTGCTCCAACAACTGGAAAGCTGAACGATACGATCAAGTTTAAATTCGATTGAAGAGTGCACAAAATGGGTAAAGGAAATCAGCGTAAATGCAGATGCTCCAGTGGATAGCGCGAGCTTCGAACCAAATGCTATTGCAAGATTGCTTTCAGGTATGTATATATTTTCCCATTTCAGTAAATTTGATATGTTATATGTGCAATATGTGATATATTGTATTTTAACACATATACAGTTCATTAACATTTCCTAAATTTCTATATAATGTAGCATTAAGAAAGATGTTTTAAAAGAAATAATTTGTTTCCTTACTGTTTTAATTTTTTCGAAAAGAAACATCATTTTCGAGAAACTTCAAGAAGAAAGTTATTAGTATGTACAGCATAATTTTATTACAGCTAAAACTGATGCAAGGTACTTGAGTCTTTTATCTCTAAATGTGTTGAAATGTTTTGGTTGAAGTTAATATGATATAAAATAATGTAATGAACTCGTAATGTAATGAATTGTGGTATAACTGTAAAGAATTGGTAAAAATAAAATATAATTAGTTCAAATTTACTTAACTCCTTATATTATCAAATATCTATTGAATAGAAAAACCTGTTGAAATATTCAATGTAACATGTTCTATTTTTAAAAGGCAGATGATTGTACAGCATGTAGGAATTGATGATGATTTTTAATAATCCTAAAGTAATAGTAAAGTCAACAATAAAGTATATTTTGATGTATGTAATTTTCATCAATGATTACATAACATTGCACTTTAATGTAAAGTATGCTTGGCTTGTTTTCATGTGTGCTATATATTATTGCAAATTAGTTCTTCATAAAATTGTATATTTCTGCAGTGAAAAAGTATGTATGCGATCATGCAAGTTGTAGGAAAACATGCACATGTACCAGGAAGACAAGATAACAATTATGGCTGTCAATCATCATTTGCTGACTGTATCTGTCAATCATCATTTGCTGACTGTATCTGTCAAGCTGACTACACAGACTATAGTAGACAAAGATAAGTTGTAGAAAGTGTGTTTCAGAGTTGAATATATGAATTAAAGTTAGTAGGATAATTATTCTTAACTAAATAGTAAAATTTAAATAAAATAAAAATAAACCCCCTTATTTCATTTTTTATAAATTCCCTTATTATTATGATGTGATTTCACAACCATTGACCTTCTCCTATTGTTAAATAATTCATTAAGCACTGAACATTGATTGATTATTATTGATTATTATTGATTGATTAACATTGATTGATTATTATTTTATTGGTATAAAAAATAATATATTTTGTGTATATGACCAAGTTATGATCTAAGATTTTTCAATACTTGAATCATCCTTTTAAATATTTTTATAAAATGATTTTTTTTTTAAATTTCAGGCATTGGCACAGTGAATGGCAGCTGAAAAGTTTTGACCCTTGTTTCTGGAAGTGAAATGTTAGATGTAAGTAATGATGTATGAGACCCTTATCACACGGCATTTGTTTCACATGAACAACTTGTTTCGGACAATTTTTCTGCCTGGTTTACTATTGAAAGAAAGACATGCGACTTTTTCCTATCTTTCTAAAAAAATTGCAAATTGTTCGTTTTCAATCAATCAGCTATCAGCTTGTTTGTAATGGGGAAACAGTTTCCCATGTTAACTCCAAAGTGATCTATGATAATTGGCTGTTGTGACAAAGCAGAAAAATTGTTCGAAACAGTTGTTCTTCCAAAACAAACCGACGTGTGATAGCATCCTTACTGTTAATAATACTGTGAAGCACTTAATTGTATGCTTTGCTAATGAATATGTACTAGGCAATTGTGGTTATTATGAAAGAGGTGAAATTTCAAATACAGTTGTTTCAGTTACAATTATTACAGATATTATTTAATTTTGTAATAATGCTAATTAAAAATATGAATTAAGAAAATGCAAAAATTAGTATATAAGCATACTAAGTAGTTCAGAGTAAGACTTGTACTCAATTTATAGTAGGCACTCATTCACACATATGATGACTCGTACACTGATATAAATTTGGTATGCTTTTATACTGTTTACATGTCTTCTATATTCAGATTTGAATCATCATCTGCCAACAAATTCAGTTAATCAGGCATTGTTGACCTTATTAGTTTCCTGCAGATGTGTGAACTTTGGAAACATTTTTAGAATTAGTGTAGTTTTTTTTTTTTTTTTTTTTTTTTTTGCTTTTCAGGTTTTCACATAATATCAACTAGAAACATTACCTCTTCATTTTAAAGGTCAAAGAGATAAAATAAAAAAAATTAATTAGTTAATATCATACCTAAAATGTTCTTTTATTACACAACTATTATTTAAGCCATCTAAATTGGCGCAATATTTTTATAATACTTTTATTTAATTTTCCAGTATATGTTATTGAAGCCATTCAAATCCCACTTGGGCATTTTCAAGCATATTAGTTGTTGAATATTATGTCTGACTGTAAACACACAGGCAAAGTATGTATAATTATTATGTAATTTAACCTATCTTTCCTTCAAATATTTCTTTAAAATTACAGGAGACAGGCATATATTTGAGCTTTGATTAACAGAGTGTAGTCGCCATGACGGATAAGAAAACAGATGAATAATAGACCACCCATAATCACCAACATATAATGCAAGGATTTGAGAATAAAGATTGCTCATTAGCATAATAGTGCACTGAATATTAGATATAAAAATTATAGAACTGAAAGATTTGTCACGTATCATCTTCGCTTATTATTATATATATTGAAAATAAACAGTCTGCTTCTGCAACAGAATAAATATCGAGTGTCTTGAAATGTTTTGTATACCTGGAGCTTTACAGTTCAGTACATTATACAAACAGCAGTATATATAATGATTATCAGGTCTGCACAGAAATTTTTAATGGAAAATTCTTGTGTACAGATTTAATTGATATTTTGCAAGGCACGGCAATATTTCAGACTTTTATTCTAATTACTGTGACAAATCAATCGTAGTATATTACATTATGTAGCTTATATTAATACAGTCAAAAGTCTTTAATCCGGACTCGTCGGGACTTCGGCAATTCCGGATTATCGGTTTTTCCGGATTATAGATCATCAATTTAAATCTGGTAAGATGGCATGCAGAAATTATGAAATTAAAAATATGAAACAGTAATTTATGAAATAAAGAGCAATTATGATCTCAAAGGTATCAAAACTTACAGAAAAAACCTTAATATTTATTTGTTTACTTTATTAAACATTTCTTTCAACGCGTGCATGCGTAAAACATACATTACGCATAGTCGAAATTAGAAAATTGCAACCAGAAAACTATTTGATGCGTATTCATGATATTTATAATGACGATGAATTTGATTTAAATCATATCAAAGACAGAGTACATCGAGATGAAATACTACATTTAGTAAGGAATTATAAGCCAAATAAAATAAAAACATCTGCCCTGAAGATAAAGATAGTGCTGACAGGTCAACTTCCAGTTCGTTGCGTGCCACGACGTTCCCTCCCCCCCCCGCAGAGCAGCGTGAAATTGATAAAAAGATTTCGGAACGGTTAGAGAAACAAAGGATATGCCTTTATCCATTTTTTGCAGCAATTCCACTTTTTGCTTGATGGACATCGAAACATGCTTTCGCTTTGTAAATCCTTTGGCGGCTCCAAAATCGGAAATTCTTTTTGACATAATCGAAAGTTCAAGCTTACTTTTATAAAATTGCTCTAACAGTCTTCACAAAATAATAAGCGGATCCAATTAGAAGATTAAGGAACAACGAAATCTGCAACATTAACTGAAATAGATAATTAGATAATTTTAGCTTAGCTTATACAGTCTGTTATACATTAAACGCGCATGCATAAACGCATATGCGCATTCGTAAAGGTATGCGTTTACGCATACGCAGAAAGTTTGTAGCTTTGAGGTCCGGATTGTAGATCATTCCGGATTATGGACGTCCGAATTAAAGACTTTTGACTGTAATTTTCATACGTGTATATGTAATATTTTGGCAGGCACAAGAATGACCAAAGCTTGACAATATAACTACATCATAGGCCGGGCATTGTTATGGCTGAATAGAAGGTTGCAAAATGACGACAAAGAAGGATTTAGCTTTTTAGATCCCACATCTTTATTCATTTCTCCCAGCAGATGATTTTGCCTTTAGATGAAATTCTCAAAATTATATATTCAATATTGATTTAAACTAAGTAAGATTAAATTTAGACTTTACGTCATATCTGCTTTAACAAAAGAAAGAACAAGATGGGAGGAGCAGCTGCAAGGTCTTGTAGCAGCGGTAGAAGAAAGCAGTCTGACGAAAAATGGCACGTATTCAGTATGTGTACTAGCGGTTATATAACATGCCAGAATATTCTCGAAAGTAGTGGTCTAGGATAAGATCCTGAAACTGCAGTAAGTTAATTATAGGTTGCATGCTCGCACAGAGCAAAGCCACTGTATTTTCTATATTTTACATGTATGTAATACATATTCTTTGTGTCTTGGTGAATACATTCTACCTCGCTGGCAGGTAACAGAAATTGACGAAAAGATTGATGAACATTTAATAATTTTAATGAGATTATCTAGGAAAGTAAAATAGTTTAAAACATATTAAATGTGGTTTTCCAGAATTTTTCCTACCATAGTTTTTAATCTTAGACTAAATGATACACATTATCTGGAAGTTCATATTCTTGTGTCATAAAGTATGCTTTATTGTAATTAGTCTTAGATTGTAAAGTTAAATTTATAAAAATATGATGAGATAAAAATATATTGCAGATATTAAACTAGATTTTAATTATATGCAATTTTGAAATTTTAGAGATCTTGCTTCGTGTAATTATTTTTAATGTTTTTATTAAATTCTTAATTAATGCTATTATGCATGCATTAGAAAGTGAAATGAAATAATACTTAGGGATATCATTTGGCTGCACTCTGTTGTTTCTCAGTTAAACTATTCTGCATTCAAAAAATTACTCAAGGATTCTCACGAATACCAGCTCAAGCAGTTCCGAAGTATTTCTGCAAAATATACATAATTACTTAAGAATTGTATCTTTTTGATAATATTTTTTTAGCCTTTACATGTTACTGCCAAAATTATTTTGTAAATCAGAAATCTTCGAGGGGATTAGTGTGTCTCGCATAGTTACCTTGGTGCCACACTATAACACTGAAATTGATTGATGTATAATTGAATGTTTAATCAAAAATGTCTAATTCCTCTTTTATGATATTTCAAGAATTGATACTACTGAAACATGAAATATTGGTACATTAACATTTTCTTAATATTCATTGTGTATTTGTTATGATGTATGTATTAATGTCATTACAAGTTAGCATTTGGTAATGTTTGTTTCAACAATTTAGGGTTTGATGAAGTGCCACAGAGATTATCGCTTAAAGAATGCGTGCAGACCAACCACCAACACAAGATATTAAAAGAGCAATGAAAATGAAGATTTAACTATAAGGAAAAATCTGACTAATATTATTACTCATAACACTTAATTGTTTCATATTATTGTAAATTTATGTGAGTTTTCTTGTATTCTGTTTATTTTGCAGCTTATGTTATTGTAAATTCATGTATGTTTTCATTCTTGCTCTGTCATGCATTTCATACAATAATCGTTTGTTGTGCATATTAATTATATGTGTATATATTACATCATTGAATCACTGTATTTGAATTTTAATAAACCTTTCTACCTTTCAGTAGTACTTTTCCATAAAACCCTGAACATTCTAAACATCCCATATCACTAATCCTCGATTCTAAATAATACTTGAGTTTACTTAATTCATGTATTAATAACGAATTTGAAAAATAATACAATAGTGACATATTCTGAGGTAAAAAAAATACTGCTCAATTGGACATTTTAAAATGTTTTTCCTTTTAATAGAGGAACATTTTTAAGGATTTAATTATTAGTATTTTAATATTGTATTAATATATGATTAATTAGTATATGAATATATTGTGTGTAATGAATAAGTAAGGCAGTGAATAAATTTTGAACAATAATTTCATATGAGGAAATATGATCTGCCTGGGTTAAAAAATTAATCTTTAAATGCTATTTATGAGATTATATGGCTCAAATCTGTAGCCCAAAAGCAGTTAAAGCAACCCATCCCCCAAAAAGAAGACATTTTAAATAGTTTCTTCCAAAACTTGAAATATTTAAACATTACACGACCCTAAATTTCTAGTGAATTTAAAATACTCATTTCATTCACTTCAGCTACTATCCATTATATGAAATTTTCCTATATTATTAAAATGTTCCTCATGATTTTGCAAGGTGAAGACCACAAATATTCTGCCCTCATAACTAATGATGATATAATAAGCATGAAGTAGACTTCAGTGTAAAGAATATGGAACTATATATTTTGCTCTTTGTTTATTAATTAGCTCACTTTTAAAAATTCATATCATATAGTAAGTAGTATTCATAATTTTTCTCATTTTCTTAATATTTCATTGAAGTATTTAAATGTTAATTTAATTAGCAATACCTAATAATGTCAAATGCATAGATTATTATACAGAATGGGATTCAGACCATAACACTCGGGCAAACTGATATACATGTTAATTTTTCAACAAGTTTCTGCATTATGCTTTTTACTCTCTACACGGTGTTTAATTTTTAATCATTATTTTTTATTATTTGTAGGACCTTAGGTCCTACAAATAATAAAAAATAATAGTAATACCAGAAAGTGTGACTTTCTTATATTATCCAGCAGGAGACCTATGTTTACATCTTGTATTTTGAATTTACAGTTTTCTTTTGTAGATTACAGACACCATATATTCAAAAGAAATTAACATGCTGCTGGATATATGCATGTGTTTTTCATATTTACAGCTGTCGCATGTGATGTTACGTAATCGGGTAAAAAATGAAAGAATTAAGTTTATTGACACCAAAACAAATGCATACTTCGATATAAAGGCTGCATAAAAATGAAAATGGCTAAATTAAAATAGTGAATTGAGGTTGTAGAGTTCTCATTTATTTTTATTAACCAGCTATTTTATGATAATTAGCTTTTCTTTTCCATTTTCCTGCCAGAATGCTAATTTTGAGTGTATTCGAATGAGGTAGAAAGCAGTAGTATTGAAAGGAAGAGGTTTTAGATGGGAGAATCTATTTGAATATCATACTACAATATTAGGTTTGAGATAATTTGTGCAGTTTCTTTCTGTGTAGACTTCGGACTAACTAAAATTTACTTAGTTGAATTCATTTCGTTACTTTTGATTTACGCCATAAATGCTGGCTGATTCTGTATGAACACGCTGTGCACTCTGTTAATTTGTCCGAGTCTATAAAAGGGTTTTTTTTTACACATATTCCAAACCTCTGTTGTAATTTCCAAAACATAACGAGAAGTCGCTTAAGTTTTCCAGAGTTCTCACATAGTATACATTACCAAAATGGGTGAAACTCGTATAAGCTGTAAGAAAGACCAAAAGGAGATTTATTAAATCAAGAAAAGTAATCGGTGGAAAGAGCATTTAATCTTAATAATGAATAATCGAATTTTACACCAAATATTCAAACTTTTGTAAATGTTTTATATTTAGTTAGCGAGAGTTAAAAATAAAAATTACCTTTACATTCATAACATAGGTTACATTCTGTTAATTTCCCATAAATAAACATAACGAATACATTGACAAAATCATTGTACTAAGCTATTTTGGTAAAATAAAATCTACTATTTTCATTGTACTTCCAATTTAGGTTGTTTTCATGAAATTCTTTTATTAAACATTAACTTATACTTGATAATCAATCTTCAAGTTCGAAAATAAGTTAACTGTAATTACATTTGTTTTATGATCAAATATGTTAATTTGGCATTTGAGCATTTATTTTTCTGTTTGACATCTCTGCTCTGTTAAGGTTATAACCAGTTAAATTGTTACTGTGTCTCTGAAAAATCAACAGCATTCTTAAATATCATTTTAAAAATATTTCTGTGTGTAGTATTTTATCAGTAGAATTTTTTCTAAATAAATAAGAGCTTCATAGCCGAGCGGTCACACCTCACTACTTCGCTACTCATAGCATTCAGGGTTCGATCCTCAGCAGAACCTTAAACCGCAAAGGACTTGTATATATCGCATCACGTGACCTGCAAAAAATTTTAATTTCACCTCCAGTGACCATATGGATAATATTACTCTCCTCACCACTTCGCTACGTTCACCACACTTGATATACTCATTTTCTCTTATGCAACAAATTCACTTTCATCCTTACAATTGCGGTAACCTCTACTACGTTCGTCCTGCTTATTAAACTCCATGACGCTTATTACTTCCACCGTCAATAGATGGTGACACGCTCACCTTCCTCCTGTTCTTAAAGATGTTAACATGTTCCTTTTTTAAGGAAAATTTATGCGTACCAAGACTGCCCCAGTAGGGAAAATGATGTAGGAGTAAAGACTCTCGGGTCGAAGACTCGTCAAGACCGAAATTCATGGCAATTTTAAATAAATACAGAAGTTGTTATGAAAACATTTGAAAGTACATGTCTTGAAAGAGAAACAGTATTCGTAATGTCTAGTCAATTATGATATATTAACAGCTATCATAACTTTGCATGTATGTTGTATGCATTATATATATATATATATATGCATAAAGATCCAATTTTGGCAATAAGTAGAGCTGTTACAAAATAATCACGAAGTCTAATGGAACGTACTCGTCACACATACTGGGGGGGGAATCAAATTTATGTACGTATGCCAGTCTTAAAGAATTTTTTGGGGAAATTACAAATGTACCAATTTCTTATTAATATAAAATCATTTGTTAATATTAAAGAAAAATTTATTTCTTAACTTACGAAGCCAGCTAAATCATAGACCGAAATATGTGTTTTTGCAAATATTCAGAACTTCCGGAACTACGAATACATTCACAGTTACAAAATATGTAAAATATTGTGAAATATATTTCTTTTAAATGCTTGGAGTATTCGGAAAAATATCTAAATTCAAAGAAATGGTAAAATACGTTTCACTTGCAGATTCTTTGTTATTTATTTGATTATATCACCATTAATAACAATGTTCACCCCCCAGAATAAAAAATATATTGTTTATGTACTGAAGACTTGGTTTGTTTCCCTTGACAAGTCAATTAATCTATCATCAATGACAATAGCTACCTTTTAAATACTTTTAATTTTGGTACTTAAAATGTTTGCATTTCAAAATAACATTTCTATGCAGCTTTTAAATAATTTTTAATGCAACAGAAATCTAAATAACATATTTTCCGCTGCAGTGGAATTCTAAATAACTTCAAATGCTGACTAAAATTCATTCCAATAATTCATCGCTTTAAATTTCTGTTCCTTGCAGATGATACAGGAAAAACCTTTTCTAATAATATATTTCTAATTCTACCAGGATATATTGACAAATAACCCGATGAAAAAATTGATACAGGCATAGATGGAGGAGATGTAAATAATTGTTACGAAATAATGTGAAGCAGTGTTTGCATTCTTTTTTTTTTGGTGTATTTAATTATGGCAAAGCACACTAGGGCTATCTGCCTAAAAGTCCTCCACGAAGGCATCCCTCCTCTTAGGCAGAAAGCCCTAGTGGGAAACTGGCTGGTTTGTTTTTTTCTAAGGGAAACTGGCTCGTATACACGTTACACATGGGGAAAACCACGAAAACACCCATGCAGCCAGCCCGTTCGCGGGATTCGAACCTCGGACCGAACTACCAGTGTTCAGCGACTTTATCGCTCGACCGCTGGTGGGCCAGTGTTTGCATTCAAAATGTAATATGTTATACTAATGAAATTCTGCACTTTACTTTGGAACTGTACGAATTTTCGCTCAAAAGACTGAAATTTAGGATATATTAGTTGAAAATTTATTCATTACACTTTTAAGGAATAAAAACAACTCAGAATTTACAATACGTTCCATTCGTACATACGTAAAGAAACACGGACATGCGTAAAAAATATAGCAAGTGCTTGCAAATAACATTGAAGAAATTTTACAATTCAAAAATGCTGTTTATTTAATTCTCTTAAATAAGAAATTAAAGCGCGAATATACGTTAACAAACTAAGCGGGAAAATCCAGTTTACATTACTGAGAATTATAACATGTAAACAAATTACATCTAAATAACGAATTATTAAGCACAATATATGGTAGCAATTATTAAATGCACTGTTACACAAATTAAAATGAAACATATATTAGAAAAATAAGCAAGTGCAATCGGTATGAACGTTAAAATAACTAATAAACAAAGTTCCACAACATTGCAGTTGTACATATCATTCGCCCACACTCGACAGCCATGGAGATCACGAATAAGCTAACGTAGGGTTGCTTTTAGTCGCCAATATTTCTTCCCGCGCCAAAGGTACACCATCAAGCATGCGCAGTAAGCGAAATTCGCTTAACACTGTTCAACTCAATGTGCGGTCTGCCATTACGCATCCCGGACTATAGTGTACTAGAAGATATAGTGGGATTATCGCCCCATACACCCCGTGTTAAAACACGGTAATCTTTTTCGTACAAATAATAGAGGGCGCTGTCAGCGCATATGCCCCATCGAAATCAGGTAGACGTTTGTTTACAATCGTTGACATCTGTCACTTGCTATCTTCCTATTAAAGATCGAATCATTACTGCTACTTTTAATGCTGTAAGTGAGCTAATAATTTTACACAATAATCTTGGGTATTCTTTTTTGTTGTGAGCTGCTGAAACGTAATTTGATATGTCGGCAAAACTCTCACGAAAGTGTGTTGTTCCCGGCTGTATATCTGGTCACCAAAATGCCACAAAAGCATCACTGTTTAAAGTTCCCAAAGACGAAAATCTTCGTCGAGAATGGGCGAAAAGAATCTCCAGAGGAGATACAGAACTATCGATTCACCACAGTGTGTGTGAACTGCATTTTGAAGAACGTTTTATTGAGAAATATTATCATCATATTGTTAACGGTGAGGAAATAAAAATTCCAAGAGGTAAACCACTGCTTAAACCTGAAGAAATACCTAGCATATTTCCGAATGCTCCAAAGTATTTCAATAAACCTCTACCACAAAAAAGGAAAGTCAGAAATAATATAACAACTGTGACAAAAAAAAACATGTATGAATAAAGAAAATATTAGTATTTCAAACATCCCTGTTAAAAGAACTGTAGCGATAAGTGATGTAGAGACTGTCCAGTTACCTTCTCCATTTTGGTCAAAATTAAAAATCAAAAGCTGTCCTCAATCCATAGTATTCTTAAATCTGATTTGTAATGAAAATTTTCCGTACCCTTTGGTCATAAAATTAGTCAGTATCATTGAAAAAAATAATGAATTCATTGCAGATGTTTTCATGTGTGGCCAAAAAACCCAATCTGTTACTTTTAATGCTGTGAGCGGGCTATGGTAATTTTACTGAATAATGTTGAGGCAATATCTGTCTGCAGTGGAGTTGGAACCATTTTGGAATATAATCAGCACTATCATAAAAATGTAAATATTATGCATGATCAGATTTACAGTAAAAAGTGTGCAATGAAAATTAATGAGTCTGCAACATGTGTGCATTGTAAATATGTAAATAGATTACTGAAAAGAAAAATTTGTAAAAATAATTATTTGAAATCAAAATTAAGCAATAATAGAAAAAACAAATTGATATGTTGTTTAAGAAAAAAAATTACAGAGTTATCCTTAAAACTGAAGGAACAAAAAACAAATGAAATGGGCACTTCTGTTGTTGCCTCAAATCCGAAGCAATTACTTGCTATAAATGCTTTTAATAATGCCTCCAAACGTAAAAGTACTCAAGGTATGATTTATGATCCAAAATGGTTAATTGAATGTATAATAATGAGAATGAAAGGACCAAAACTTTATGAACATATCCGTGAAAATAAAATTCTGATTGTGCCTGGAAAGAACTGCCTACAAAGATATGTTAAAAATTACCGCAGTGGATTTGGTTTCTGTGATTCTGTTTTTCAGGCAATCAAAGTGAAAACTCAAAGTATGGAACCATATTTTCTCCATGGTGTTATATTGATAGATGAAATAAAGTTATCTGAAAATTTGCACGTGAGTTCAGATGGTCAAATTGAAGGATTTGTGGACTTAGGAAATTTTCAAAATGGAAAAAAGCAAAGCAATCATGGATTAGTATTCCTATTTCAACCATTTGTGGGTGACTGGAAGATGATTGTTGCAGTTTTTGCCACATGCAACAATATTAAAGGAACCTTGCTTGCTGACTTCATAATAGAAGCAACAATTTTGTTAGAAAATGCAGGTCTGTATGTAGATTTTATAACTTGTAATGGGGCTACGTGGAATAAAGTAATGTGGAAGAAATTTGGTATAGGTACTCAATCAGATAATACAACTGAATATCAGATAAATTATCCATGTGATGAAACACGCAAGTTTTTTATATCTGACTTTCCACATTTAATAAAATGTATGCGAAATGCCTCTTTGAAACATGGATTTTACACACCATATGGAGAAGTGCGCCCAGAGCATATAATTTGTGCATGGAAGAAAGATTGTGGTGCCGTTACTTTAAAAGCAATGACACATATTAATAGAAAGCATCTTTTTCCGAATAACTTTGAAAAGATGCGAGTGGATTTAGCATTTCAGTTGTTTGGAAATGAAGTAGTCAATGGCCTTAATTTCTTCCATAATGAAATAGAAGAAATGTACGGGAATTTAGAAGGTACAATACAGTTTGTGAAACATATAAATTCATTAATTCATACAATGACATCTAGATATCCTGCAGAAGCTTTATTTTTAAATTCAGACAAGCACACAGCATTATTAAATTTTTTGTCATTTCTGGATGAATGGGAAAAGCTCACTAAAGAACAAAATATGAAACTTGGTTTGATTAGTCATGCAACTGTTGAAGGGTTACGTGTAACGTTAAAATCAACATTGTTTCTACTTCATTACATGACAGAAGAATTAAATTTAAAATACATTTTAACTTCAAGACTAAGTCAAGATGCATTAGAAAATTTATTTGGCATTATCAGACAGTCTAAAGGTTGTAATGATCATCCAACACCTAGTGAATTTTTGAATATTATTGAAACACTGCGTTTTTACAATCTTGCCAAGTCACCAAAGCATGGAAATGTATCAGAGGAAGTTATAACTGCACTTCTTGCACCCTCCATTGATAAAATGCATGCTGTAAAAAATAGTCAACATATTGAGCATGTAATTGACCAACTGATTGAAAAAGGTCAGTTGGTTGATGCATGCTCATCATTTGATTTCTATTGTACAGCTGTTGATCATACGTACACATCGCAACAAAGTGACTCGCGTATAATTTATTACGTTGCGGGATATGTTGCTAGAAAGTGGATTAAAGTGGAGAAATGTATTGCTTGTTCAGAAGTTTTAAGAAATGTTGGACTAGAAAGCACAGTAAATTCTGAATTTATTTCTTTAGTTAGTAAAACGAATCTTACACATCCTTCAAATAGTTTATATGCATTGATTGAATATCTTGAGAAGTGTTTTGTGAATTTTTTTAATGTAAATATAATAGAAAGAAGCAGTGTTGTACAATTTGTATCAACGCTCAAATTAAGTCATTATGTAGGTTGTGATTTACATAAAATAATGCTGACCAAAAAAATTCTGAGATTTTATATTATCACACGATTTCATTTTTACACAAAAGCTTTAAACAAGCAAGCAAACACAAGTCAGAAAGGTAAATTTTTAAAACTTCATAGAACTCGATGAAAAGAAGCTGTACTTAAGCTAGAATTTCAAGATACAAGAAATATCACCTTTTAATGAAAACTCCCCCCCCAACTGCAAATATCATCTGCATTGACATTGGCCTGTTTAATAATATTTTGTCAAACCATTTTTGCCATTATTGTACAACAATGTCAAACAATTGATGAAATAAATGTGATCAAGATCTTTCACTATTTCAGTGATCAAAGCTGATCATTGTAGTTCTGAATAGCGTAAGATTCGTTAAATATGATAAGTATTGCTTCAGGTTTATGTAATGATTTGCCTCATAAAATTTTTGTTTCCTCAACTCTGACAGTACGGCTGTAAAATGTATCAATAAAATGCTCTTCGAAATGCAGTTCGCACATACAATCCTGATTTGATAGCTCTGTATTCCCTCAAAATTCTTTTTTCATTAATTAGAATAAAATTTACAGTGACTTAAACAGTGACTCTCTTGTGGCATCTTATTGTCCACATGTGCAACTAACTATAAAAAAACTTTCAAAATAAATTTAGGGTTACATCAAGGTAAAGTATCTCTTTTATTTTTCCACCAAATAAATGGATTTTTTATACTATATATGTGTGTGTGTGTATTGTCATTTCTCTCATTTCATTCATATATAATTAATAATGTTTTGAAATCTAATTTGCACATTATTTAACTACATTCAAACAATAAAAATTTGACATTGCTAATTTTGCTTTAAGTTAACCAGATCAGATGTAATAATTTTCATTATCATTTCGAAATGAAAATTAGGTTGTTTGATTAAGGCAAAACATATGCACTACATAAATTAAACTAAGAAGAATAATGTTTTCATGGAGTACATTTTAGGGTGCCAATTCATTTCTCAAATATTATTAAATCAAACTGCCTTACTTTCATGATTCAGTTTGATTTAATAATATTTATAAGTATATACATTGCTATAATGATGTAGAAGTCATGTAAAATTTTCTATTCTAAAGTGATGATAAAATCAAAAAGTCTCTAAGAACCATGAAATTAAGGTAAAAATACATTTTTTTTATAACAAATACATAGATTTTATATATGCATTTTCATTTTCTCACTTTCATTTCATTCATACGATAGCGCTTTAATATTTGTTGTAAAATTTAATTTATATATAAGTTGCCTGCATTTCAAATGCAGTTCGACAATAAAAATTAGCATTACTTATTTTGCTTTTAAATTAATTAGCATCTGAGATATGATAATTTATGTTATAACTTAGAAATTATTTAGGTTGTTTAATTTAGGCAAAGCACATGAAAGTTATCTGCTTAAGAGGAGGATTTATATTTGCTTTTGTAGAAGGCTTTTGAAGGAAAACTGACTGAGATTCACATTAGGTTTGGGGGGAAACCATACAAAATCACATGCAACCAGCCTGTTTGCTAGGAATGATTACAGGTTAACCAGTGTCCAAGAATTTTACCTCTTAATATTGGTGGGCCTCAAAATGATCAAAGATTGTTTCACACTTCTGTGCACTTAATTCAGACATTATCTATCAGCAAAACCAGGTAAATATTAAAAGATAATGCAAGAAAACCTGAGTAGTAAAAATGTAGAGCTCTAAATGTTCACAAATTTGAATTAAAATTGTCTAAATTTTTATGGTTTTTATAGATCCATTCAGTTTTAAGTGATATATCATAGTTTCATATTAACATACTTATACAAAAATAAATAAATAAATGATCTATAAATTTTAGTATTCATGTAAATATCTTTGAATGAAAGTGTGAGTCCATTGTTCCATGTGAATTCATTTGCTATATTACTTGATAAGAGGTAGAAGGTATTGAGTTTTATATAGTGCAATTTATAAAGAATTTAGGAAATGGCAAATTTAAAATGGTCATACAAGATGAACATTAAAAATATATAATTTCTGTAATATATGCAAACCAAAAAAAAAAAAAAAAAAAAAAAAAAAAACTTCTGTAGGCCTCTTAAAGGCACCATGAAATTAAATAAATATATTTCTTAAAAAAAGATGAGAAAAATTTCGTGTGAAATATGTTAATTTAGACCTTTAAATATAATTGAAATTGCAGTAAACGTCTCGGATTTATGGGGCACATGTGATCACAGCGCCATCTAACGGAATGTCGAAACTCGATTACGAAAAATAGCGCCGATAATTCCACTATATCTTCTAGTACACTATACCCGGACACTCCGTAACCAGAAATCTCGGAGATAAACAGCTTAACTGTAACCCGCGGTCGACCCCAGAAGAACCGCCGCGTTTTTCCTCCGCTCCATCCCAGCACCTCACTGACCGCGGCCGGCCAAAAAAGCAAGCCCGCTGAGGCTCCAAAATAATCTGCTAAAAGTCTTCTCTAAAAATCTCTTTTTTAGTCCAAAAAGATCTCTCCTGCCTCAACGGTATTAAGTGCAACGGCTTAAGAAACCTCGGTTGACACTCACCAAGAAACGCCTCAAAATCACTATTGGCTCAAACAACACTAAAATTAAAAATTTAACCAATCTTAAGAAAACTTGGACTCCCTTTCGCCAATTAGAAAAAAGGGTAATAAATACCTCTAAAATTCTCAGAAATTCAGAACTTTCTACAAGATGACAGACCCTTTCTTTCCCACGCAACAGAAGAATGTTTCCAACCTATAACTGTATCAAAAAAATCGCCGCCCCTTAGAACTATTCGCCTCTGAACGAGAAAAACACGTGTTTTCAACCCCCGCGAAAAGAGGAAAATGCAGCTGGACAGTGACCTCTAACCTCCAAAGAAGCCGACTCGTGAGAAACGGAAATACACCCGCGCCCTTTTAACTGTAACACATATTCTGCCAAACTTAAGGGAGCTTTGCCGTAAAGTTTAACAACATTAAATATTATACATTAATTTTAAATCAGAACAATACAAATTCATTAATCACAGTAAAATAATATAATAACTAAGAATACATTATGCACAGTAAAATAATACGAAATAATTATACACAACAAAAAATACATAAGAATCTTCCATAACAGATCTATTGTGGTTTTTGCGCTATCGGCGAAGTTGATTTAATTCAATTCTATAAGTTTAAATGAAATGCAGGAGAAAATGCGTATAACTTAAAATTCTGTACAAGGAAGTCATGTGGTGTACACATCTGATTTTGTTTTGTCATGTTCGTTATACTTTTGATTTTACTTGCTCGCTCGATATTTGTGTGAATGTCGACAGATTCAAAGCTCAGTTAACTCAGAAATCTATATACTTTCTGGTATTTGGATCTATTTGTTAATACCATTGGTTTGCTTATTTCAAGTCGAGAAATAACAAGTTCTGTGAATGCATAATATAAGATTCGTTTTTGTTAGTTTAGGTTAATTAATTAAAGGATATAGTTAGATCGTAACTTTAAGTTTCAGCTAATTTTTTGTGATGTTGCAAATTAATTCAAACTACTATCCTAATGTAAATAGAATATAAGGAGAAACTATTGATTTATTATTCCTTTTTATCAAATTAATTCAAACTACTCTCCTAATGTAAATAGAATATAAATAGAAACTATTGATTTATTATTAAATTTTATTTCTGATTTAAGCTGCTGTCATAGTATTTCTGTAAGTTTTATTATTTGGTCACAGTTTATCTGTTTTAAGAAACGATTTACTAGAGAAGAAATATATCTGACTAAAAGCTAAATAGAGTTATGAACCTCATCTTCCACTTGTACATTAAGAAAATTTAGCTGTCAAACAAGACAACTACCAAGAGACATATATGCCTAATTAAGGCATGGTTATAATTAACAGTTACATTTTCTATGGTTCTATAAATTAAAATTTGTATTTTGAAAATGTTAGCTCGTCAAAAGACACACGTTTGTCAGAGAAAATTAGAACTCAGAACTATATTTTCTGTATGTGGTGTGCATCTGCAGATAGAGGCAACTCTTTAATTTCAAACAGAATTAACTCCTTAACTGCAGAAAATGGTAACTCATGGACAGGTAAGTTCGCTCAAAAGAAATCAAAGTGATAATTACATTTGATAACTATATATCATCTGAGTATATCCTTAACTTCCTTAAGTCATGTTAATTTATTCTTAAAATTTTCCTTACTATCTGTCATGTATTATTCCCTGATTCTGCTGGCTGTTTTTATTATTGAAATGTAGAAATAGATGTCTCTTAACTATAGGTACTCTACAAAAATTAATTGTTGGTGCAATAATATCTGTTTATCATTACAGACAACCAAACTTCATGATTTCATTTAGATGGAAGGCGCGGTCTAATTACTTAGTTATATTTCCTACAAGAAATGCTTGAGTATTAATTTTCCTTAAGAATGTTTTGGGAAAACAAAGGTTCGAAAAATGCACCTGAAAACTCGAAACAGTATCTCAAATTTATGAATATTAATTTCCTTAAAAGAATACAAAGTGAAACAAAAACCTTATTATGAAAGTGGAAAAATTTTAAGAATTATTTTAACTATTTAGAAAATTATATTCATTTTTCTAGATTAATATACACTTATGCAAATTGAAAAGCACAGTATTTAAGAGCCTACCGGCATCAAAGTTTCAATAATGTATGAAAAAAATGAATTCCTTGAGTCAGAGAATTTAAAGAAAGGCATCTCGCTGCTTTAAGTTTGAGGGAATTGCGAACGCTCCTTATTAAGTATGTTTATTACTTTCGGAAGTAATCAGCATTTAGATGCATGTGAACATTCTAAGTTGCCAAATAATTAGCATTTAGATGACATGTTTCTTTGCAAACGAAATAAATAGCTACAATACGACTGTAAAGCAAATCACACATATTTATTTAATAAGAAATTTTGATACTGCATAATATATTTATCAAAATTAAGAAGAGTGATATTTCTGTTAAACATGTTGGGATTTCTAGATGAATTCTACCTTAGGGAAGATACAAATTTAAGATCGGGTGTTTGAAAATAGGCTGATATTCCTAATTAAATCTGAATATACTGGCCAAATTATGATTCAGCATTATAATGCATTTTCAACTCCATTTTGAGACATAGCTCGTTTGCTCCATTATGACTAAACGTAAACACTTCGCTCACCGCATTGCTCAATGGAGCATTGGGGATTCAACCAATAGATGTTCATTTACAATTCTACCATAAAGATAAATGACACAAGCGAACGTCCACGCTGCAAATCTGTTCGGCGGAAAGTTCTAGTTGAACTGTTTAATCACTCCGATACATTGATTGTAGGACAGATTGTTAATAGGATTTAAGATTCATGCAGTTATCAATATCCATAAATAGATATACCGTGCAGCTTATGAGCTAGTATCAATGCAGGGGAAGCTTAAATTCTTAGCTGAGGAATTTTTAGTCTTAATTTATTATTAAACATCTTAGATACGCAAAAAAATATTGGAAATTTGAATATTTGTTTGTTATATACAGCTATAAATTTTTCTAATCTATTCCATGTTCATGATATATAACTTAGTGATTGAAGACTCATGATAAGTGAATAAGAATTACATTTCTAAACTTGATCAAAATTTCATTGGCCTTCACGAAATATTGTTACATTAGTTGTCATTTTATTATTTTCATATGGACAACAATTAGGCGCATGAGAGTCCTGCACGTTCTGATTAAATGTGTATTCACAAGACGGAAACATTTCTCGAACTTATCTCATTACCTGAAAGCGAAATTTTTAAACGTAATTTAATCTTTGTTTCAAGCAAATCTAAAGCGAACAATAAGGCGATTATTTTCAACTTTAATTGTGCATTAGAAAAGGGCTAAAGAAAATACAAATTTTTTCTCCTTTTAGAATTTAATAAAATTAACAATACTCACAATAGCATTTTAATGTATTAGAGGTATTTTAAACGCAATGTTTAGAATTATATGTATATATATGAAACAGTGGGAGGACCTAATTAACGAAATCTGCTAATTCAATTCCGTTGTCAAAGGTGTAAGATATATTTTTCAATTTACCATGGAAGAATCACGATTTTATTATTCGCGATATGATATTTTAGAATCATTCCGTAAACATGTAGAAACAGATAATCTATTTTAAAGTATTTTTTAATTTTATTTTATTTCTGTTTTTCATTCTCAATTATACGTTATCAATTAAAAAGCTTATAAAAACGCATATCACCAGCTTGTCATTAAGTGCGCCAAGATGGCAAACTCAGAAGCAATTTTTCCACCAGAAATGTATTTCCTCCTTTTGCTTCATACTGCAACACATTTTTTTTAATGTAAGAAATATCTTAATAAATATTTTTTATCATTTTAAAAGAGAGCGAAAAATTCGGTTTACAGTATGTAAAAATTTCAAATACTGTTTGAAGGTGTTTGAATATTGCGCATACTTTACTGAGAGACGAGACAGCGTGGAGAACATTCATCATGCCGACAAATACGTGATCGTGCGAATGCGATTAATCGTGAGAATAGGGCTATCACTCTCAAAGAATTTACGTCGCTACTTTTAGTCAGCGTTGTTAGTGTAGAGATCATTGTGAAAAAGCATTTTCACTGTGGCAAGTTTTAGGCCCAGAGGATTCTATACATAAACTAGAAGAGAAACACGCTAATGTGACAATCAAAATCGTTAAAAACAACCTTATATTTAGCGTAGGTATAATGAAACACTCAATCGATTTCGAGGGCAGCTAAACGTCCCTCCTCATCAGGAGAAAGAAATACATAGAAAGAAGAAAATAGAAGAAAGAGTCACAGAAACACGTGGTCCTTATCAGCACTGCACGTGGTTATAACTAGATTTTTAATCAGAGTTGCACTGGCCGCCTACTTTTACTGAGCCAGGCTATCTGATCAAGCATAAAGAAATATTAGCGAAGTTAAAATAGGGAGCGAGGGGCAAATGCACCTTACGCTCAAAATCTGAACTTCAAATAATGGAAAGCAACCACTGAACGGATTTTTATACCCTCTGGTAGTACCAAACGCGAGTAGGTAACGCCATCTATTGGCAAAAATAACTGAATTAAGATAGTAGAATTTTAAAGGCATTAGGAAGGACTGGATTGGACTTCAAATCATTAACTAAACTTGCTAAATCTTTGTGAATGTGAAAAGCCTCAAGAAAATCCAATTCACCTATGGAAGAAGCCTTTTGGATGATTATTGCAGACCCAAAATCAAAATTATGGTTAAAAGTCCAACTATGATACGCTATTGAAGACTTGTTAATTTCGCATTTTTTGACATAAGATTCATGTTCCTTGATACGAAACTTCAACGCTCTTTTTGTTTGGCCAATATATCTTAAACCACATTGACACGATATACTATAAATTTCCCAAGAATTCAAGACAGAAAAGCAATCTTTTAGAATCGAAGGGTGAATTTTATTAATAGGGGAGAAACCGACTTGAAAATTGAATTTCTGGAGAATCCGTGCAATTTTATAGCTAACAGAAGGATAAAATGGAAGCACGACAAGGTCATTAATATTATTTCTAACAGTGGAATGTTTTCTTTGATGGGAATCTGAAAATTTTTTAACGGCTTTATCAATAATCACGGGAGAAAATCCACGGTCAATCGCAACTGCTCTCAAATAATTAAGTTCATTGGCAAGCAAAGATTCAGAGGAACAAACTTTAAGCGCGCAGAAAACATAATAGTAAAAAGAAGCCATTCTTTGCTTAACAGGGTGGCATGACTTGGCATGGGGAGGTAAACAAACTGCAAAGGGTTTACGGTACACAGCGGTGCTAAAATCGGTTTCATTGCGGATTATAAGAATATTGAGGAAGGGGAGGGAATTGTTGGATTCAATTTCAAGAGTGAATTGGATGGCTGGATCAATTGATTTCATAATAGATAGAATCTCGGATAAATCCTCTTTATAACCGTCAAAAAGTGCGAAAGTGTTGTCAACATACCGAATACAAAGACGAAAAGATAATTTATCAAATAATTTCATCTCAAAATAGTGCATATAAATGTCAGCAAGTACCGGACTGAGAGGATTACCCACTGACTGAGAGGACTGAGAGGTTTTCCGTGCTCTTCAAGTTTGCTCCTCCAAACTAGCCCTTGATGAAGAACTAAATTATTTAAAAGCAATAGCTATTGACAGGGGCTTTTCACCCAACATTATTAATCAAGCAGTTAAAAAATTCTCATCTCAACACACTAAAAGGCAAACTCTTGTTTTAGGAGATTATAAGAATTCTGTTGTCATTCCCTTCTTTCCATCAATTAGCTATAAATTTGCACATATTTTGCAGAAATTTAACTTTCGGGTTGTTTATTCTCCCATCAATAAAATTCCGAGTTCCATACTTAAGGACCCCATTCCGGATATGAATTCCTGGGGTATTTATAGGATTACTTGCCAGTGTGGTTTAATTTACATTGGCCAAACTAAGAGAGCCTTAAAATTTCGCGTCAAGGAACATGAGGCATATGTTAGAAAAAAGGAAACACAGAAGTCTTCTGTTGCGTAACATTGTTAGTCCGAAAATCACACTTTTTTTCTGCTGCCAAAATTATTCGAAAAACATCTTCCATTGGAGAACTGGATTTTCTAGAGGCATTTTACATTCATAAAAATCTTTCTGTTCTAGTTAACGATCCTAATTCCACTCCAAATTTGCCTTCGGCCTTTAAAGAAATTATGTTTTAGTTCTGGTTTCACCAACAGATGGCGCCACTTGCTTATTCTTGTCCAGGCTTTCTTATCTTATCTAATCATTTTTTCCTATCTTGTTCATTTGCGGTTTTGCAGCTGAGGATGGTGGTTCAGTAAAACCATCGAAACTAGTCCTGTGATAATTTTGTAAATGTAACGCTGAATTTTGTTGTTTGTCTTCTGAATTAGTAAAAAGAAAGTATATTAAAGTATTTCCGAAACATTCATTCTTTTTATATACATGTTTGAAACATTTCGAGATACCTATGATTTTATTGTTATTGATATCAATTTGGTCGCTATAAGTTGGCTATGGAAGTAGAAAAAGAAGAATAAGGAGTAGTTTCGGTTTGGAGATAAAGCTGTTTTGATAAAGATCCTACGAAATTTCGGACGCTTTTACTTTTGTTAGTTTCTCGTTACTAAAAATAAAATATTTCATGGAAGATATTCTGAAGCTGTTTTATTCTCTATACTGCATGTTTCTTCCTTAGTTTTCATCTCAGCACGCGTTTTAAAAGTACTACTTTAGTCGATAGTTTTTAATATTCTTGATGTTTAAGTGTTAGTTTAATACATAGCTCCTAGACTTCTGGTGCCAGACTACAAATTTATCAATACAAATAATTGCACATAAAGTAACAATAAGATTAAGAATATGAACAATTTTTAAATGGTTTATTAGGTTTATATTTAATTATTTTTTGTATTATTATTATTTTAAATTTTACAGATGTAATCATGTTTTCAGAAAAAATCACAGATTCTAATTACAAGAAAGTTCGATGATTAATGTGAATACTATTGTTTATGTATTGATGCAACAGTATTATATTTGACATAAAATTTAATTTAATTTATAAATAACCTTGCTTAAAAATAATCAACCTGGTTCTTGATTTTCATACTAATTTTGCTTTCTTCGTATTTTACATCTTGCATAAAAAATTTATATATAAAAAAATATTATTGCTTTTTAAAATAAATAATTTTACTGGATTTTAGTGCAATATTTAATATTAGTGTAAAATAAATAATTTTAGTGTATTTTGCCTTATATTGAATTGACAAGAAAGTAATTTCGGTTTTCACAAATAGAAAGAGTTATTTTCGTTTCTGGGACTCTCAATCTTATAAATGTCTAGTGTTTAGATTTAGTAGCTGACATTTTTAGGTTGCTATAGAAACAAATTCCATATATTTTTGCTTACAACTCTTAGTTTACTGTCAATTTTAACATGGGATGCAAAAATAAATATTTTCGACATATTTAACTTTTTTATTTTCGTAAAGGCAAGAAAGCGGCTGAGGCTCACAAAGAGATATATGAAGTTTAAGGTGTTGATTGCTTTAAAGAACAGAAGTGTCAGAATTGGTTTAAAATATTTCTTTTTAAAGGTTTTTCATTTTGAAGATGACCATCGTTCTGGCCGACCTTTTGAAGATGAAGATGACAAATTTAGCCATAGTTGAACTGAATCGGCAATTGAATGGAAAAGCCATAATTTCATCGAATCGGCAGATAACTATGCGTGAGAATGCAAAAAGGTTAAATGTATCACACACAAGACCTGAAACTCACATAAAATATCTTGGAAAGAAATTCACTTAACGAATCAATATTTGCGATACGTATTTCACCCATAATGCAATCGACTCTTTTGAAACGAATTATCACTAATGATGAAAACTCGATTGTGTACAATGATGTTAATCGGAAAATATTATACCTCAGTATAATGAATCAGCACAGATCATATCGAAATCTAAATTGCGTTAGAAAAAGATAATGCTCTCAATTTAGTAAGATTACAAAGGTGTTGTTTATTTTGCGCTGCTTCCAAGCAATCAAACGATCAACTCAGATATTTTTTTATAACAATTTACAAAACTGGAGGAAGCAATCAAACAGAAAAGGCCAACATTAAAAATAATAAAGGAATCGTGTTCCATCACTGTAATTCGAGACCATCTTAGCAACACGTACGAAATTATTCTAGATTGACTGGGAAGAGACGACGCATTCCACATATAGCCCCGACCTTGTTCACTTTTTCCAAAATTTATAAAACTTCTTAAAGGGTAAAAATTTCATATATATCAATGAATTTAAATCGTACTTGATTATGCCGATGAATTTTCCGATGCATATTCGACTAGCGATCCTTGATCATCATTGGCCCTCTGTAAAATCTCATTGACCCACAGGAGGGTTAATGCCGACACATCTGTGAATCCATGATCTAAAAGAATGATTAGAGTCAAAATAGATAATCTAAATACACATCTAATAGTTTATATCTGGTAAACATTCCTTTATGTAGTGTTACGAAAAATTATTTTGTCCCTCGAAAATACTACGCAATCTGGTTCAATAAGTATTCATATGTAGTCTTCTTTCCCTATATGTTCTAATTTTGTTTACCTCAGAAAAACTCTATTTATAGCTTAGATATTCTGTTTGTAGATTAGAAGTTGTTATCATTGCTAAATATAGTTAGAATATTCCTATTAAAAGCTCTACAATTTAAAAGAAGGTCGATAGGATACTACCTTAGAGATCATGGCTATCTGTGATCTTCAGTACTGATATTTGATTATGCTCTCATATATATAGGTAATTTTCAAGAGAATCTTCAAGTAATTTGAAATTTCTGTTTTATTTCTATCCAATAAAAATTATTTGGTCAATAGTATTTCAGATTATCAATCTAAAATATATAATAATTACTTTATTAAGTACAGCCATATGTCAATTTCTTGCAGATGGTATTATATCTAACGGATAACGAATATAACATCAGTTCTGAGCTATACTAAACAAACATTGGTTTAGTTGATTTGGTTATGGCGAAGCACGTGAAGGCTATCTTCCCAAAGGGAGGGGAACTTTCGTGGAAGAATTTCGAAGTCGCACTGACTCATATCTGCGTTAGCATGAAGCAACTCTCGAAAATACCCGTAACCGCAGCCCCTCCACCTAGTATCAAAGACGAACTACCAGTGTTCAGCTACTTTACCGCTCAACAAAAATTGACAAGCTTTGCTTTGGATAATCATATGTTGCAATCAAAGCCCCGATTCGCTTTCCATATGGTGAAATAATATGAATATCATTTTGGCTGCAGATCCATGGTTTCGTTTTAGTCAGATGATCGTTCTGTGCTTTATAAAAAAAGACGAATCTAAAAAATATTGAGCACATCTGTGCAAAATTTAGGTATAAATATACGGAGCCCTTTTTTAACTAATCAAATTAAAAATAATATTTCGTAGATTTAAAGTTGACTCCACAGATATATTACGAATATGCAGTTCTATATTTCGGATAATATCCTACCCACAATATTTAAAATGCTCTTATGAAACTGTGTATTCTATTTAAATAAATGGTTTCCGCAACCGGGACTGATATTTAAGAATTTTAAGGCTATTTAAATTTAATATTTATGAATTATAAATTTTCTCGAATGTCTTTCCTATATAGTTTCTTTCGGTAGCAAATGCAAAATAAAAATTTTTAAAACGTTAGAGAAAATAATAGCTTGTATTAATAAGATTTCATTTTACAGTCTAAAATCTCAAAGGTAAAATATAATTGCGCAAATAAAAATAATATCTGGTGTTCCTAACTGACAATACTATGCCTTCTTCATTAAATAAAACTGAATCTGAAATTCAAAAAAATGTATGGAAATCTGTCTTCCAAATTCCGGCGTTTTCATCCTCATATTTTCTGAATTTAAGTAGCGTACACAGATAATTATTAAAATGTTAAAAATGGATTATCTTTTTAAGAAAAGAGCATCGTGGAATAAAATTTGAAAAAAAGATGTATTCATATTATTATCTATATATTATTTCAAAATGTTACCATTACAGTTAGCTTTTCAATTTTGATGAGGATATTATTGTACGAAAATTATTTAATCGATACATTGTGTAATGAAATAGGTGCACTTTGTTAATTTATTTTATTCATATTGTAATTAATACTAACAATATATATATATTGTTAATGCATTGTTTTATATTCATATTTTTATTAACAAGGTATATTTTTTTGCTGTACTAATACACTACAAAATAAAAAGGACTTACAAAATGTTATTAAAAATGTAAACTTTGAGTTTAATGATTTTACTTTAAAAGGCTGATAAATAGCAAAAAAAATTTATAATATGCGAATAAATGAAAGATTTTAGGCTTCCCCTTTTTAAACAAGTCTTGATCTTTACTTTCAGTAGATAAAAATTGCTACTCAGTTATAAACCTCAAGCTATCAATATTGATTTTAGTCATTAGAAAACAGATAAATCATACATATGAGAAACGCATTCTTCAACATAAAGCAGAAATAATTTTATTATACAGAGAATAATAAACATTACTAGTCTCAATTTCTATTACCTATTAATTAGAAATGCTGCCTTGAAGCCATTTCTTTCCTCGAAAATGTATGGACATATGAGATATTCGATTGATATAAATGTATTCTGCCAGTATCGAAATTCAAATAAAAGCCCGCTTTATTGTAGAATGAAAATTTTTTAATTCATTGCGAATGCATAAGCTGTCTGTTTTCATTGTCATTTGTCTGTACAATGCCACAAATTTTAAACAATCAGTTTGTTATCTAAGTATTTGTTTACTTATCCGATACATATTTCAATAGTAATTCGAGAAACATATTATTACTCATTAAGAATCCTGAAAACCGAGCTTGCTAATGGTACCTTTCTGGACTACACTTCTGTTAACTGAGAAATAATTTAATTTATTGATCCCTAAGGACAAATATTACTAGGCTGCTGACTTCGGGTATTCAATTTACGTTTGATGGTTCTGTCTTATCAGATCTTGTTGTAGCAAGCTGTCATTTTTTGGTTTTTGTTCAAGCGATCAAGAGAACACTAAAATATTATTATATAGCCTCAGAAATATAATATTTCTCTTTACTCGCGTACAGAAAAAGGAGTAAATTTCCTGTTTCTGTAAGCTAATAAACAGAAACAGAAACATTAATGATATACTTGTTTTTGTTTCGTACTTAATTTGTATTATTTCCACATTTTGATAGTTAAAATGGAAATTCCATGTACCATCATCATATCAAAATATGAATTAAATATATTTCTGCTCTTACGCAATAAAATACTCATTTTAATTTCAGGGTGTTAGTTACTTAAATAGATTTGCCATATAGCACACACATAAATATGTACAGAGACAGAAACCATATTTTTAACTAAGAAATAAATTTCGATAATGAATGAATTGTAAATACTTTGATAATTGATATTATGTTTTTCGATAATTAATTATAGATTTTGAAACATTCTCCCAATGCTGTCTCCTTGAAAGATCTATAATGTAGTTTCTTCCTTTTTTCTACGTTCTAATGTAGCGTAATTGGAAGCACGTCCGAAGCGTGATCTAGAGGCCCAGATCTCGAATCCCGGCAACAGCCCCCCATAACACAAGACATCCTTAGGATATCCTATTTAAGTCGCAATGTCCCGGGAAGCAGTTAGGATATCTTGAGGATGTTGATTTTCAGATATCATGAGGACTTCTTAAGTCAACATCCTGAGGATATCCTATTCAAATCTCAATGTCCCGGGATATGTGAAGATCTCCTCAGGATGTTGATTTTCAGATATCCTGACGACTTCGTAAATCAACATCTTAAGGATGTCCTGTTCAAGTCGTAATGAAGATCTCCTGAGGATGTTGCTTCTCAGATATCTTCAGTACTTACTTTTTATGGAAGCTCATATCTGAAAATATTAAAGTAAACTAACCTTGCACCACACGCAAGTCATGTTATAAGAATCGAAATCTTACTCTATGGATTACCTATTCTGCATATGAAAATTTAATTGTTATGCTTACGCACTTATTTTTGTCTTGTATATGTTGGCTGTAAGTATTAAGTAATAATATTTTCAAATTTTTGTTGTTGTTTCACAGTGCCTAGTGATCAGAGTATTTTCTTACAAATTATAGGTACGTGTTTTCAGCCGTTTTGACTTGAAATTATTGAAAGTGTGTTTACGATTAAATTCTAATTGCTACATAATATATTTTGTAAACATTATTTTAGATACTTTTCTAATATCTTTGAACGCAAATATTATTTACGTTACAGGTTAACTCAGAAAATCTTTCACGAAGACATTTATCCTATGATCAGATGGGCATGATTTACATCCATGCCTTATCTGGCATTCGAACTTGAGCCCTTCTGTACGGCAATCAGTCACTAATCACTTACCCGTCTCTGAGGCACTAATCAGAAATATCAAGTTATAAAAGTATTCTATTAATTTCATCGATAGTTCTTAGCATAGAAATAACTATACTTTGAAACTACAAAAGAAAAAAATACTTTTCGATCTGTTACATGATTATATTAGTAATGAATGATGTTTAGTGCTGTGCAGTAATAAGTAACAATATCTTTGTTTAACAAACGAAATTTTAGTTTACAGACGCAGTTAAAAACTAGTCTGTACGAGGTTTAACATGCTTTAATTTGAATTTATAAACAGAATAATAACTTTAATGGACTAAAAAATTCATTGCAGTTTCTTGGTTCATTTTCTGGTAAGTTCTTTAATAATGAGAATTAGTCTTTCAAAGCGACTGAGATAAGATGTAACTTATTTTTTACCTCTCTGTAATAGGAAAATGAGGTTTAAGAATGAGAAGAACTAACATTAAGTTCTTACTCTCCTCAAACTTCACTTTGCTACCTCTTTAACCATACAAATATTCGGGGTCTTTGCTAAACAAAGCGCGAAAAACATATATCCAGCGCTCTGCAGTCTTATACGTTATGCCGGCAATGCTACATGACTCCTCATAATTTAACAATAATTACTGCTTTATTAATTTATTTGTAACATCCAGAAAATGCAGTAAACACGTATCTTCAAAGTTAAATGTTGTTATGAAAACTCAAAATTAGATAACGGATTCAATAGATGTTCAAACTTTAAATTAAAATGATTTAATTTTTAAATTAAACGCGCTCTTTAAACTCGGCAGTTTTATTACTTTATTTTATACTATAAATAACAATTGAAGTTGAAAATCTTAATTTGTTTCCATCATTATCATTGTCCGTAAAACTGCTTCTCAAATTTTCTTTGCTTTTGAGAAACCGAGCTCCGCTCAGAATGTAACACCTCTGAGCACTTTTTCTGTAGCCGATGCCCCAAGAAGATTTCTCTTTTGTTAACATGGCACATTTATGTGTCAGACCTTCTCTTCTTTGTATCCCCCTACAAGGGAAACATCCCTTCACAACAAAGGACGCAGAATGCTCCAACGGTTTTAATTGCTCCGTAACAGTGATATCCTTGAAGAACTCCACAAAGTGGAAGGTACACGTACTTTCTGATTTTCAAAATTCAGCTATTTCTGCTAAATGTTAATAGCCGTCGTTCCAAATTAAATTCTGTTTCAGTTAGGAACTGACTTGCTGACGCTTGCAAGCGTTACATTGAGAGAGTGTGAAAAGTAAGTTTCAAAATTTTTCCTTTATTCTACAAAAATGATCAGAACTAAAAAACATTATCTCAGATATCTAAAAGACGGATTTACAGCAGAATAAATCAGCGTATATTATCTGATTCGTCAGAAGATGAAGTAGCATTTAATTATGAAAAAAGCCTGTGTCGAATTTTCGCGCTAGCAAATATTCTTTAAGTTCCATTTCAAACTTTGATTCGGAATATGAACTTTTATGTCTCAAGAAGATCTGACTGATGACGATTACCAAAACGATTATCCCATTTTAAGGAATATTCCAAATATAGGACTAATAAATATTCCGTTAGACTTTATGCCCCTTGTGTGCTTAGGAGTAGTACAAAAAATGATTACTATTAGGATAGGCGGAGGCACCTTACAAGCACGATTACCACATAAAAATGCTGACCTCATTTTTTTTTAAATGACCAGTTTTTAAAGCCTTATGTACCAATTGAATTTGCAAGGAACCAACTCTAAAAGAATTGAAACACTGGAAAGATACAGAATATCGTCAATTTTTACTGTACACTAGCCCACTTATTTTTTTTTTTTTATTTTTTTATTTTTTTTTAATTTAACAAAAAGCTATATGATAATTTTTTACTACCTCATATTTTGATTAGATTCTTATGCAAAATACAGAATCAGACGGCAATTGATACAATACGCACAGTCTCTATTAAAACTCTTCGTAGTAAATTTTTGGCTTTATTTTGAAAAACAGTATAATTCTCATAATGTTCACGGCCTACTGCATATTTGCGAAGATGTAAAAATGTTTGGGCCGTTAGATAATTACAGTGCATTTAAATTTGAAAGCTATATATCTTCTATAAAAAAATTGATTAGAAAATTTTCCGCTCCATTGCAGCAAATAGCAAGACGAACTCATGAACTGTTTAATCATATTGTAGCCATGAATAATGATTCAATCAACGCAATCGACTTCAGTTCAGAATTTCAAAATTTACACACATCTGGTCCACTACTTAAAGGTTATTAAATGCTTAATTTTATTATTGAATTTTGAATACAAATTAACTAAAGCCAGAACTGAATTTGTAGAATAATTTAATTATGAATATATCGAAGAATTCAGTTTCGGGCTATTGAGTGGTTAAAAATGATCGAAAGATTTTTAATATTTTAAAACAAAATTTTCTCTTATAATATTTTGTATTAATAATTCATTTCAAGTCTCTTGCTCAGTTTTAGATATATTTACAAATTATTAAATAAATTGAAATTCAAATTAGAAAAATATATTGTATAAATATTCTTAACATTTCTTATTTTTCCATAGTAACCACAGATGGAGGACCTGAGACTGTCTGTGGAAAATAAGCAAGTTTCAGGTTATCATAACACCTTCATACACTTTCACTGGAATATAAAGAAGATTTCTGGGGATATACTGGGATGTAAAATTAAGCAGTTGAGAGTATGTATTTAAGAGGTTAAAGGGATATAGTAACTAGTATTTCAAATCCTGATAACATCCCATACGCTGTCGGTGGGACTTAGATAGGATGTTCTAAGGATATACTGGGATGTGACATTAAGCACTCAGGAGGATGAGTTTAGGAAAGTGGGATATTACGGGATGTCCTGAGGATGTAGTAAGTAGGACTTTAAATCCTAATAACATCCCATACGCTATCAATGGGACATAGATAGGATGTTTTTAGGATATAATGGGATGTGTTTAGGAGGTTAGTGGGATATTCCGTGATGTCCTGAGGATGTAGTAAGTAGGATTTCATATCCTAATAACATCCGCACGCTGTCGATGGGACATAGTCAGGATGTCCTGAGGATATACCGGGATGTGACATTAAGCACTCGGGAGGAGGTGTTTAGGAGGTTCGCGGGATATTCCGGGATGTCCTGAGGATGTGCGTATATCCCGTGAGCAACATCCTCGGGATATCCCAAGGATGTTTTTGTGCTATGTGGGATAAAAGGTTTTTCATATCTCTTGCATTGCTGAAACTTAATGACTCTAGAGATCTTATTAGGCAACTTCACAAAATTCCAACGCTTTTGTGAACAAGTGCATTTAGAGTTTTCAGGCTATTAGTAGACAATAGTTTTCAATCAATTAAACATCTCTTTTCTATTTCTCATCTCCTTTTTATCTTTTCCTTTTGTTTTGTAAAACCCTTTAAAACTGCAATTATTTATGAACCCTACATCCTCAGAAAGTTAAATTTCTGAATGTGTATCAAAGTTCGTGCAATTTACATAGATAAAGAAAAGAAAATCCTTGCTTCATTTACATTTTAGTTATAAAAAGAGATTTACTCTATATTATTCTAGGTAACAACAACAATAGAAGTGAAAGATATTTCGTAATATCAATTTGTTAATTCAGTAAAAAGTTGAGCCTTGAAATTACAAGCACTTGGACAAAAATTATCGCCGAAATTTATTTGAACGATATTGAATAGCTCCAGACAGCCACTGGATCTTCTGGCATAGGAGGAAACAACATCGATTTTCGGCTTTCATTGATAGATGGCGCTGAGAAGGGAGAGCCGCGTTTTCAATAAAAGTCGCAGCCACGTGCGGTGCTATAAACATAATATATTTATCACTTCACTATAAAATGGATCGTTGGTTTTCACAGATCGGACATTCCACTACTTGCGGCGTTTTAGATGGAAATTCTGCGCCCTTAATCGAATAGCAATTACCACAGCCGATGGGATCGAACAGAAGGAGGTCGCATCTGTGCTCGTTATGCCGTAATTTATTGTTCTTAGTTCCTCTCTATTCTCATATTCAGAAATGGGGATTTTTATTTCCAATTCAGTATTTAAGAGACGCAAGAAAATGGCACTGCATCATAAGCAATTGAAAGGCTCTATTGATTTCTGTTTGCGACTCTCTAGAATTCAATGCGAAATGCTTCTCTACGAAGAAAAACAGTGATGACTTCTTTAATTGGAGATTTATCAAGAAATCTAAATTATTACTTTCTAGGTAATTTCTTATTAAAATCTTTAGGAAATAGCATTATGAATTTAGTGCAAGTAGTCGTCCCTCGCCACGCATTCATTGCGTCCAATTTTCACAGATTCATTCCTTCAAAGAAGTCTATGAGGCTTTTCTAGGTGATCTATAGAAATTACTTTATAGCCAAGTGGCAGCTTTTGACTGGTCATACAAACATAGAGGAAGTAACTACTGGTGTCGTAGGAAAGCAAACCTGTTTCTATGCTCCAGGAAATCTGCCGTTTACTCGTTTGCTTCATTTTGGGATTTGGAGTAGCACAAAAGAAAATTTTTCTGGATCTCTTAGTATTCTCAAACTGGTAGTCTTAAGAACCTCAAAGAAATTTAATGCTGCCGTCGAATACATTTCAAATATGTATTTATTGCAAGTATTTCTAGTTCTTTAAATTCCAAAGATTTAGTTATTTTTATTAGCATTAAAAACGTATAATGGTCAAGGAAATCTAGGTATGGACCTAATTAATGTAAATGTGATATAAATCGTATTCAAAGATACAGATCTGAATTCGTATGTCTGACAAAAAAATAAATACAGTTACGGATTTGTGCACCAAAAATAAATGCTTTCTTATGTCATGCATTTGTACGAGAACAGCGTTTTTCGCATTGAAAATTAATGAGTCTGAGGAAAAACCTCCATTAACTGATGAACATTTAAAATCCATCAACATGGCGATATGTAATATTTAGTTTTCAAGGCCACAAAATTAATCAGAATCTAAATGCCATGAAATGTTAAGCTATAGTAAGAAATAAAGAAAATAGAATTAAAAGGTTATAAAGCTAAGCTGTGTTAGCAGTTATAAATCTAAGATGTGTTAATTCAAGTTAGCTTTTTAAATATTTTATTCTTCTCCCTTAAAATTAAGATTACGCTGAAAGTATGTGTGTTGGTATTATTACAGAAAACTTTAAATGTATTCACAATTTTTTTTCTTACATTGTAATAAGAAAGGGTTTAATCCTAGTACACGGTACACACCAGATTTGGCGACGTTTAGTGACATTATGATGAGCAATGAAGGAGTCATTCTGGTGTTGGCGGCAATTTTCAAAATCGCTCCAAGGCCGTTCCGTATACTAGGATTTTACCAAAGAAAGAATTACCAATTATGTAAAAGACCAAAACCAGAAGATAAAATATCCCCAGAATTCCTCTTCTATCGTTAACACTTATCCTTCGATGTCTGTCCACTTCAACATCTTTTAAAACGTTGCTCTTCCTTGTAAATGATTTCAGTTACTGTTATTTTAAAAATGCTTTTCTTTTACACTTTTTCTTACTGTTGCCATTTACCATTTTCTGAACTCTGTCTCGCGGTGACCATGCGATGACAGCCGTTGTATTATATAAATTTGTAGAGACATTAGGTACTTTTTTGGAAGGAGGAGAAAGGAAAAATGAGCAACGCCTTAGCCGGGAATCGAACCGCGGACCTCTGGAATATACACTCAGGGTGCAGACCACTAAACCACGAAAGCACGCTAATGAGGCGGGAGAAATACCTTATATACTTCCCATTTTAAAGGGCGACTGAGGTTTTAGGGGACCCAATCGCCAAATCTTGGTGACAGAGAATCGTCAACCATCACCTTTTTTAGTTCGGGCGCCATTTGCAGAGCTATTAGGTTATTTGGAAGCAAATGAAAAATGAGCAACGCTTTCGCCGAGAATCGGAAAGCGGACCTCTGGAATACGCGCCCAGCGTGCAGACCACTACACCACGAAGAAAAGAGAGAGACTAGATTATCATTATTTATTGCCAGGTTTTTCCTCACTTGGAAAATTTTCACTCAAAACTTCAAACTTTTTCATAATTTGTTTATTCCTGGTTTAAATTAAAAAACGTTATTTAATGATTAACATGCTAGAACTATTTTAAATAAACAACAGTCTGAAAATTAAATATTTGGCTCTAAATATACTTGGATAACAAAGTGTAACCAATAGAAATCAAATTCAGGCAACATACTTTAGATTTCAGATAAGAATTAAATGTAATTTGAACTCTTTTCTTTGCGGTAATATTACTATTGTTTATAAATGCTTTAGTACATAAAAAAGTTAAATTTAAAATTCATTTTAAATAATTAAAATTTTGTTATAAAATATTTGTTATAAAAATTTTGTTATTAATAAAAATTTTCAATTTGATAGAAAAAATACCACTGTCTTAGTGAAGGTAACTTAGGAATAATATTAGAGTATAAAAGTTACAAAGTTGGCAGAAGTCATTGAAATGCAAAATTCTGAAATACAACGTATGGTTCATGTCATAGATACTGTTACAAATTTTATACATATGTAAATAATTTTAGTGAAATTATACATGGAATTTTAATATTTTTTCTTTTGCATAATGTAACATGAAAATCTAAAGAAGCGAACCTTTGCTGGAAAAGTAAGGATACAGAGGTAAGTTTATTTAAAATTAAGTAAATGGCTGTCTCTCAAAATTGGCGAGATATCGTCAAGCTGGCTTTGTTTCACGGACTATTTTTTTGTCTTCAAATTTAGCTAGAAATTGCCAAAATTAAATAAAAGTAATTGATCGCAATATGCAACCGTATCCGGCCCTTAGATATGACTTTAATCGTATCGCCTTCCAAGAATTATGAGAAATGGAATATTTACTAAAGATTTCTCGCCGGCCGGGCGAAAACTGTATAAAACCGGAGAGAGAATATCTGCTCTCAATTGTTAATTCAGAGCTGAATTCGGAGTACCAAGATATCCGTAAGACCTTTGCTTTTTAAATGTGATTTGCATTGCTGTTAAGTGTTCCTTAAATTGAAATAAATGTTATCAACTATCGTCGGTTCTGTGTGCATTCAATCTATTACGAACCCATACGCACGCAACAATACGTTTTCTTCGCTTCCAAAATTTGGCCAATATTTTATAGCTCTAATGATCGTTAATATTATAAGTCTATTATTAATTCTATGTATGAATAAGTTGTAATTTTAGGATTCAGTTAGAGTTTAATATAACGGAATATTATATCCAGTTGATAGAGTTAAGTTGTTGTCATTGCTGTTGTTTCAAATGGCCGGACACTTGCAACTTATATATTCATCGGGAAAGGCCAATATACATCACGAGTTACCAAATTAAGCAAAATGGGTTTTTTTTCTTCTATTCTAATAAACATATTTATTTTATTCTACACGAGCATGCATTCTATGAAATAAAAATAATTTCGGTGACATTTAACATGAAAAACGTATTTCATATCTGAATTTAAAAATTCTCTTTGGAGAAAATCTGAATGACGTTTAGACAGATACTTTAACGTCTTGCATGTTGAAGGTATTGAAAATGGAAATAACAATAATGTGTAAATAACTGAAATATACCAAATCAGACATCACCTTTATGAATATATTGCAAATTCAAACATAATAGCTAATAGACAAATACTGCTCGGTTCTATTCCCGCGGGAAGTATAAATGGACAAAATTGGTCAATATTTTAATATAATTTAAGTGGTATTTATTAAGCTTTTTATAAGCTGAATAAAAGTAAAAAAACTGAAATAAACTCATTCAGTGAGTTGCATTTCAATTGTAAAAGATGCATCATTTGAGATATGAGCGGATCCTCAAGAAACAGTATGTTAAACTGAATTTTATGTGAATTTTTGAGTGAAAGTTTGGCGCTTTTTTAATACACTTGACGGCATTTAGATTATTAAAAGTATTTTTTAAACAAAAATGTAGTAGTGTTTATTAGTTAGTTTCCGATGGTGAAATCTAGCTGTTTCCGGGCAGTCGAAGGTACAGAGATCTGAGTTCCCGGCGATTTCACAAAAGCATTGATCATTGTCACGAAACCCGAAGCGGTTTAAGTAACTCGTGTAAGGGCCATGACATGTGATGAACTGAGTTAACTTCGCTGTTCCGCTGTTGAATTTCACGTTGACTTTAGGGATGTATTTGATCAGTCTTATTCCTGTGAAGTCCTCATTCCAATATTCTGCCACTATTCCATAAGTTAAAAATTTATTGCGGCCTTGATATGCGAGCTTGGAGCTTTCGTGAAGAGTGCTCTAGTGTTTGAGTTCGTAACTGCCTCTTTTACTATTTCATCGGATCTTTCATTAGCGAAAACTCCGGTATGTACTCGAATCCATTGGAGTTTCGGTCTCATAATTTTTAAGCAGAGCGAGTTTAAGAATTACTTTCTGAATCTCTTTCTCTGTTTGGATTTCGTATCGTTGGCCCTGGATGGCCTGGAGAGTGGAGGTTGAAATAGTATTCGGTACCTATACATTTGTATTAGTGTTGCACGCATCACATAGTTAGGAATTAAAAGAGTTAAACGTTAGAAGAAAATGTAAAAGAGTTAATTAAAGAGTTACACAAGTCTCTATGTACAAATTCATAGTGTACATTACAAAAATTCGGCAACATGATGAATTCTTTATTTGATGATTATTATATGTACACAGTGATAATGCTTCATAGCCACCCCATTGCCCCCATTCCCCTCCAGAATTTTACTGCCTTTCTTTCTCACCTTCCAATTTTTAATTCTTTCATTCGCTTTTCCTTGCAAAAACAGACTTTGGGGAACTTGATCTAAGGGGAGAAGAAATAAATACAGTCGTTGGCTTTTTTTTCTAAAAAAAGTAGCTAAAATCAGAGATATTAATTAAAAACTCGGAAAAACAATAATTGTCACCCTCATTTTTCCGAGTAGCAACAGTCTCGCAAGCTGGAGACGAAAATCTGTTTTATTTCAAACGTTGTTGCCACTGCTCGTTTTGATATCCTTGAAATTTTAAATAAAAAATTTCTAAGTTTTACGATGAAATAAAAATAACATTGCCAAACATTAATTACATTATTCCCAATTCCAAAAATTCATGGGAAGTCATTTCGGCTATTCCAATCTTCCTAAGACTTTAATCGAAATATTAATTAGAAATTTATAAAGAGCTAACTTACGCACTCATATTTCTGAGCGGCAACAGTGTCGCGCGTTGGAGATAAAAATGGTTTATTTCGAAAAGTGTTGCTACTGCTTGCTTTCAAATCGCAGAGTTTGTTAAGCAAAATTTGGTAAGTTTTATAAAATCTATACATACAAAAAAGAATGTCTGTTTGTGTGTTTGTTTGTTCGCGTTATTGATTTCTGATCAATTATGATGAATTGTTTGCCACATTTAATCGACTAAAATTAAATATAAGTGCAATATTGGATGGAACTTGAGCCTTTACGATCGTTTGATTAGAAAGACGAAAATCATTAAAAACTGCATACCGTTGTTGCTGATATAATGGGAGAGAATTAGCTTATTTTTCTACTGAAATTTTATATGTGGGTTTCATATCGCATCAGATAGAAAAATGTATGACTCTGAATCGTATTTTTTGCATCGTTTTTAGAGAAGGTTTACAGCGGTATCGTTCTCTCTGTTGTTAAATGCACTACTTTCAGTCTAACTTAATTAGCATCGGGTACTTACGCTAGTTGGAAATGAAGAGCAGATTTTGAACTGCCTTTAAAGCAATAGTATACAGCTTTTGCTCTATATCAAAGTAACAAAATATATTCAAATACAAAAAATAATACATGTGAAAATTTACATGTTTATAATTTTAAGATTTTGAATAAAAATTATTTTCATAAAGAAAGGGAAAGAAATGTACACTCACTATTAAAAGGTGAAAGTGCATACAAAAACAACAGCTTTCGTCCGTACGAGGAACGTTAAATTTAAAGCGTAATTTATAGAAACGTATTAGCAAACTTGTATAACAAGAATCTTTTTAGATCACGAAATATATATTCTGCAAATAACAAGCGAATGTTTTAACTATGATAAACTACTAGCATGTGTCACATTGTGAGAGAAGTTCAGTTTTATTAAAATACTTCCTTACCTGTTGACTTGGTTTTGTTGAGCCTATGTGATTGTGGCATCTTAATCGTGACAGAAATTGGCGCTGAAGAATGCGTAGAATTATGGCAACCCTATATTTCGATGCGAATGTGTTTGTGAGATGCATTAGCTCTAGAAAATACCGATGGTGTGTGTGTGTGTGTGCGAAAGAGAGAGAGAGAGGGAAAGGTTGTTCCAAGGGTGCTTATTCAAATCTGGGGGGATGAGAGTAATTTTCAAGCGAGGGGGGTATGTGAAAAGAGAGGGTGAGCTCAAGCATCCCTAAATGAGATCGTAAATCCATCGTCAAAAGAATTTCGCCTGATGTTCGATTTAAATCTCCCTCCAGGGGGGTGAGGATTAGAAAAGATATAGCTCATTTTGTACTATCGGCCTCGCTTCAACGAATGGATAGGCAGACGAAAAAAAAAAATCTTGGATTAGAACGTCACTAGAATTACAAACATTGTAGCTGATATGCATTTCATACTTAAGATTTGATAGAATTGGGGATTTGTATTCATTTCATATATTCTTACAATAAAGATTTGACATACGGCACGTATAAAGAATGTGCTACAGATTTAAATTCTAAAAACGTTAAACTAATGCTGTTTGAGATAAATAAAATAAATAATTTAGAAGAATTATTTTTTTACTCGAAATGATGCAAAAATATTTATGCTAATTCTTTGATTTAAGAAAGGAAAACGTTTCCTGAAATAATGTCGAAATCCGTGTAAGTTCTAAAAGGCTGATTTTACTGAAACCTAATCTCCTAAGGCTTGTCTTGTATGTAAATATACTAATAAAATTTGATTTTACTCTTAGCACATAACGTTTCACGACTAAATGCTGTGTATATGTTCATGAGGTTTGCTAGCGTTGAAGCTGCTTTTACAATTAACATATAATACACTCTTTTGCAAAAAAATCGAAGCACCATGAAAGAAGTGGTTGTTTTTGATGAAATTGAATATGTGTATTATTCATACACAGATAATAAAATCAAGGTCATAGTACCTGTTCACGGCTCACAATCACCCATTGAGTGTTCAAATTAGTGGTTGGTCGAACCGTCCCTGGCGGCAATGCATGCTTGAATTCGTAGAGGAGTCGTAGAGGTTCTTAAGTCATTCTGCGACACATTCTACCAGGCGTTCATCAGTTGTCGCTCCAGATCAGCGATATTTTGTGGTGCCCGAATCTGGCGGCCTACCATGTCCCAGACATGCTCGATTGGCTGGCCAAGGAAGAGTATCAACCGCACGGAGACAGTCCAGAGATATGCGAGCGGTATGTGGCCTGGCATTATCTTGTTGGAAAATGGCCCACAGGATGACGTGCCATGAAGGGTAACGCAACCGGCCGCAGGATGGTATCAATATATCGTTGAGCTGCTAAAGATGTACCGAGGATGACTAAAGATGACCTGCTGTCATAAGAAAAAACGCCCTTCACAATCACACCAAGGGTAATGGCTGTGTGCCTTTGTGAAACAAGGGCTGATTGGGACCGCTGGCCCCGTTCTCTCCAGACACGAACACGGTGGTCATCTGCTTCAAGATTGAAGCGGGATTCATGGCTGAGCACTATAGCTGAACACCAGTCTGATGACAGCCATGACGATCGGCTGCTACACCAGACGACTCCGCCGATGTTGTGGGGTCAAAGGCAAACGTCTTAAAGTCCTCTGTGAACGTAACCCCGCCTCAGACAGGCGCCGTGAGATGGTGGACGGTACCACGGGAGGTATAGACGTGGCTGTAATGCGTTGAATAGTCAATAATGATGCCATTGGGGCGGTTCGGACCTGGCGAACAATCATCCTATCCTGCCTCGCATTTGTGCTTCTTAGCCTTCCAGAGCCTTCATTTCGTCGGCAATTACCTTCTAGCAAACATTGCTGCCAACATCTTTGCACAGCAGTGTCTGTACAATGCAGGTGGCGGCCTACTGCTCGGTATGACCACCCAGCTTCAGACAACCCTACAATGCGACCATGTTCGAAGTCGTTTAGTTGTCTGTAAGGTCTTTGGTCTCATCGTAACGATATCTTTAGTTGCTTCTTTACGGAATTAACAATGAAACCAACAAAAAAAGATAAATTTTCCGGCTCTGTTACTGGTTTTATACTTTGCGAATTGCGCGCTAGAAATGCGCGCTATGATCGCAATTCTTGATCATTTGCCTTGAAACTTTGATCATTTGCATGTTCGATCAAGATGCTTTTGCATACCAAATTTCGTCATGATCGCAAAAGTCCTTCTTGGTGCTTCGAGATTTTTGCAAGAGTGTACAGAGCCTGTTTACACATTTTTTAGACAATGCATATTGTATTCACAAAACTAAATTACATAAAATTCTTGTGTTTTAAATGTTCTATTTGACATCCCTTATTCTGAACTATCTTTCGACACCGCAATTTCCAGGATAATAACGCCTTTTGGCCTTTTGAAATGGCAGAAGAGGTATTCTATCCCATTCCTCCCGAACAGCTTTCCAGTGTCCTGTTAGGGTTTTGGGACAACGTTTGGATAATGCATTTTTTTTAAAAGTCCGAAAGCACAAAACTCCATAAGTGACACATCGGGAGATTTAGTAGGGATATCAGTGAAGGGTATGGCCTTGATACCAGTTTTTTGTTCCATTTCTTTTAGGAAATTTACAGTGGATTTTGATGTGTTACTGCTAGCTTTGTCTTGATGGAGTCTCACAGATTGATGACACTGTGGGTAAAGCGATGGTATTTCATTCAGAAAAATTGGCGATAAAATATGTTCCTGATAGTATTTGGAGTTAATCTTGACATTTTTTTGCACTCTCTTTATTTTTAACTTGACATTATAAGAAAAAACCGCAACAATTATGAATCCCTTAGAAAAACTTTCTTTCGATTCTTTGAACCATGTACTTAAATTTTTTTCTCCCCTTTTGTGATAATAAATGGCTCTTTTTTTGTTACAATCATTTAAATACACCCATGTTTCATCTATTGTGACAATTGTTTTCCATTTTTCTTTGGATAAGTGTTTCTCATATAGAATTCTGCAGCGTGTTCTGCGTTGAGCGATATGCTTTGGAAGAAGACGATGCACATTGCGTTTTTTCGCTTTCTTAAGATTTAAATCGACTTTTATCATTTTTTTTACAGTGGACACCGAGCATTTTAATGATTTTGCAACTATCCTTTGACTAGGGGGATTTTCTTTTAAGATTAAACAACGTACCTTTGCAATAGTCGAAGATGTCCGTTTTTTCCTTGGATACTTGTTCGGAATTTTTGTCCCACTTGAGGCTCCAATTGGACGTTTTTTTTTTTCCTTTCTTGTTGATGATATTACTTATCGACGCTTTATATATCACAAAATCATGACTCTCACATTGTGTTTGGATAACGGAGTATGCATATTTCTCTTCGGAAAGAGCTTAATGTAGCCTTCGAACCATTGCTTTGTTAAATTCGCCATTTTGAACAAAAACAAAACTTTCAAGCCACAGACGATAATTGTGACTTTTCAAAACATAGTATAATTGAAATTAATTCTTTTGCAACAAACAATTTTTTATTACCGCTTACCAAAATCGTCTAAGAAATGTGTGAACAGCCTTTGTATTTAAGAAAGCAAATTATATGAACTTCCTCCATTTACTAATATTTAAATTTTAAAAAATGTCACACACTACCTGGTTTAAATAAAGTATATAGGTAAATAAAGTATATAGGCTTAAATAAAATATATCGATAGTAAGTAAAATATATAGGTAATGTAGGATATAGGTTACACCATTCCTAAATTCCTTAATCTCCTATACTTATTCAAAGTTCTGAATGTATTCGCTATTATCTTTATCTCAGTAATTATACAAATAAAAAAAAATCCGACACGGAAGCTTCTAACGCAAGAACATTTGTAATCATTGGTTTTAAACAGAATACAGTAGCAGTGGTAATATTTTTATGTTGACGGAAGGAAGGCTTTATTAACAACTATTATATGATGAAAGAAAAATGAAATTAATTGTATTAACATGTTAATGATTTCGCCATACAAAAGCTACCTACGACTCCGGAATGCTTTTTTGATTTACATCTCAAACAAACAACTTTATTTTTGCACGCTCATTTACGCTTAGGTATTTTGAATATTTTGCGTAATAATACAAAAAGGAATGCATGAGCAATAAAGAAAAGTCACACAAGAATGAATGCTGTGTTTACATGGGATACATATACATATATATAAATGAATGTTTGTTTGTCTTTTACACAAATCTGCAATTTAATCACGATCATTGTGAAACTTTCCACATTCGATATCAAAATAACAGGAAGGTCACTGTCTACATAAGATTTCTCAAAAAACATAATAGGAATAATATATTAGATATTCAAATTTGATCAGAAAACGTTCCACACTCGACCTCCAAAACAAAAGGAAACTCTCTGTCTACATAAGATTTCTGTAAAACCAGCCGCACTCTTTGTATACATATATTTCACGCTAATTTAGATCATTTTTGATTAAAAACTTAGCGGTTTTAAAACGTTTCATTTGCACTCTGCAAAGCGTAACATACACTGGTTGTCATAAATTAAGGAAAAATCACAAAAATCACGATTACTGAAAAAATTACATGTAGAATTTTATGAAACTTACCCACAATATACAAAACATAGTAAGGTATCAAATAACATAAAAAGAAATTACCAGACAATTATGGCAGTATAGAAATTACACATGTAAAAATGAACAAATAGAAGATGTCATCTTGCTATAGTAAAAGTACCTTCAATATGGAATATAATCCCCACTAGAAGCAATACAACACATTCAGCGATGTGTGATGCTTTCAATTATGCGGTCTATCAGTTCCATAGGAAGCGAGAGCCATTGCTCTTGCAGAGCATTTGCAAGTGAGTCAAGAGTCTAAGGGGGCGGATTGAGAGCAGCTAAACGTCTCCCTAAAACATCCCAAATGTGCTCGATAGGATTCAAGTCCGGAGGTCGAGCTGTCCACTCCATGCGCATAATTGTTTCCTGTTGAAGATAATCACACTGCGAGCCCTGTGTGGCCTTGCATTGTCGTCCTGTAACAGCAAAGCATCATCTATTGCCCTGGCATATGGGCGCACATAAGCATAGAGGATGTTATCTCTATAAACATGAGCATTCACGGTTCCCCTTGGAAAAACATGTAGGTCTGTGCGTCCACCCAAAGAGATGCCACTCGAAACACAGACACTGCCTCTTCCGTATGTATCTCTTTCATGGATGTTTGACGGATGATAACGGGTTCCAGGTTCTCTCCATATCAAATAATGCCTACTATCGAGTTCTAGAATAAAACTGGACTCATCCCTAAAGAGAATAGCCCTCCATTGCTCAGGCGTCCAGTGGACATGTTGTCGTGCCCACTGCAAACGGTCCCTCCTATGACATGACTTGAGCAGCACGCAAATGGTTGTAAACCTCGCATACAGACCACCTTTGTGAAGCCTTCTACGCCCAGTTGACGTTGACACCAACCTTCCGGTGGCTGCAGCAAGGAAGGATCTAAGAAGAGTCTGAGTAGCGGTTCTATTCCTGAGTGCACATAATGTCAAATATCAGTCATCGGCGTTCGTCGTAGCAGTTGGCCGTCCTTGGCTGAAAGTTCTAGGTGCCGAATCTGTGATTTGAAATTGCCTCATAAGTCTATTAACCACAGAAAGACTCACATTTAGCCATCTGGCCACTTCTGTTTCACTTTGTCCTGTCTCTAGTCTCCCAATGGCTTTCTGTCGTAGTTATGCAGGCAAATGATGCCTATCTCACATTTCTGATGTCACTATCACAGTAAAATATGTGGGCTTGCTCTCAAACATGGACTTTTATTCTCCTCGCAGATGATGTATCCCGGGTGCAGCGCCACTAATTTACATATTGGAGTTTTACTCAGCTGGCAACATCTTCAAATTTTACACGGTTTGGCTTATTTTTGAGGGAATTCTTGCTATTCATGTGATTTTTCCTTAATTTATGATAACCAGTGTATTTGAATTTCAAATTTAATCAGAAAACTTTGCGATATAAAAAAATTGGGTTGCTATTCGGGAAAACTCAATTATATTACTTTGTCTTGAATTAAATAAACAAACTCTGCTATTTAAGAGAAATGCGTTACCAAGGCCGAAGTTAAAATTCTTTAAAGTATGTTACCCTTCATCAAAGAGTAAAATATTTAATTTTCCACACATTAATATGCGTGTCATTGCATCGCATACATTTTCTTTGCTTTTTAAAAGATAATTTGTAAGAGACGTTACAAAGCATTACTGTGGCTATGAAATCAGTTATTTCACCAAAACGAAAAATCAGTTGTTCGATATTATACGTCAAGCGCGAAAAGGCATCATGAGCTTCAGAAATAAACGAGTAACCGGAAGCAGGACTGGTAAACGTTCGAGTACGCACTACTCAAACCCGTTCGTATGAAACAAATGAGTAACGAGAAGAAAGACTGTGAAAGTTCGATACTACTCAAGTAAGTTCTGAAACAGATAAGCGTTTTCCAGTCTTGCACTAGAGACTGGAAAATGAACGTTTCCAGTACGCAGTGCTCAAGCTCCCGTTCGAAACAGAATTAAAACACAAACACTTTCTTTCCTCCATGTAACATTGGAACGCATGCCGGGGAACAGGCAGTTAATTATAAAATCTATGGCTAAACCTACAGAAAATGTGAATTTAAGTATATAGTATTTAATTTTCGTCCTTAATTGTGTACCGTTTGCCTGAAAAGAGAGTGCTTTTTTATTTCTTTGCTTAATGCATTCAGTTAAAGATAAGTTTAATAATTAAAAAGAGAGAAAAAGGAATCTTGAACGTGTATTGTAACTGTTCATAGAAATTTTAATTTAAAACTGCCAGTTGAAAGAAAAATATGTAAATATAATATAAAACTATAAGAACCAAATAGGATTCACTTTTTAAACTGTCATCTTTTCTATAGTTTGTTTACGCTATGGAATCCGAGTTGTTTAGTTTGGAATTTATTTAGTGATCAGTTTTGGTATTAAGTGTAATATTCTTTCATTAACAGAGCCAATACATTTCAAATCTACCTTGGTGGGTATGGTGACTACCTTATTTTTGGGCTGAGATTTGAACCAAAAAGAAGGAACAATAAATTGATGGTTCGAGAAGAGCGAATAAAATATCCTCTGATTTAACAAATCTGGGTATTTTCGATCAACTTTAGTAAGAATCAGGAGAAAAGTCGTACCGTTACTTATAAGGTACCCAAGGCCTTAAACAACCAGCTACACTTAGCGTGTCGCCATTAGGAATTATATGAGCTGAGGATGGCAAACTGTCTCTTACGGTTTGCCGAAAGTGTTGCGCAACGGTAAGTTCTAACCTTTTACTCCAGAGACGTGAAGATTTTCGCGAACCTGGTCAGATTCAAAATCAGGAAAATAAAAGAATAATAATGATAAAAAAATATCTGAAATGTATTAGATATTTATTAACCATGAAGCAAAAGGTTATGTTTTAAGTTTTTACGCTCTCGCTGAGCTTACAGTCCACCAGACTGCTGTTGCGCTCACTCCTGCTAACCCATTCTTTTCCTTGTAATTACTTGATCGTTTTCTTCGCACGTATGCCACATACAATTCAACAATACAATTTTTTTAAATACTAAACAGAAGCATATGTTTCGAATTCGTGATGCAGCTTTAAGTGCTGTCATATAATATTATGTTTTTCAATCCAGTCTTTTAAGAGTTCATCAAAACAACACTCAGTTTTTAGTAAGGTGGCTAATTATTATTAACTTTTTATGTGTTAACCTCATTTATTAAATATCACTTTCATCAAACTTCCGCAAAGTAAACTTCAATTCAAAAGCAAAATCACAAAGTATGTAAAAACAGCATATCTTTAAAATTCGCGATAGATAGATAGAGCCATAAACATTGTTGCGAAATGCTCAGCTGCTGTAAGATAGCTTTCCCGCAAACTGGGTTTAAGGTTGACAGAAAATGACAACAAAAGTCGGTCAGAGTTTCCAGATGTGTGACGAAATCGCCCATTTTAGTACAAAATCGGCGATATGCCATATACGGCGCGAGAACATTCTAAAACGAATTTTTATCGGCTTTCCCGAGAATGTTCTCGAAGGCTGGTCAAAAGCTATAAATACTACTGTATTCTACTGTAAAATACCATTGTTTCAATAGCACTGTAATCTTGAGAGCCGTCCAGCGGTATAGTGGTTAGTGCGATACCGAAAGGTCCGGGTTCGAATCCTGGAGAAGCCATGGATATAAATTGTCTGTCCCCTCATCGAAGGTAACGGCGGCCGCCTATTAGATGCCTCCAGAATAAAATGGCCACAATTTCCGGCCTTAGGACTGTGCAATGCTGAAAAAAAGCAAATCTCCGCCGTTCGATTAAAAAAAAGGTGTATCTTGAGTATTAGGCTGAGTTTAGCAGTAGAGTCTTGAGTTCAGAGATTAGCTCGAGAGCGATCAATGGAGTCGGAACTTTGCCGTAAAGCTGTTTTACTTTTTGCTTACATACTTTAGTGCTTTGCCGTAAAGCTGTTTCACTATTATATCCTGGAGGCTGTGTTGCTGATTGATACAGCGTGTTTATCGTAGGTTTTTGACGGCTGTAAACGTATCCTTGGAACTCTCTTGTGCAATATTGACGAATAAATTGTGTTTTGATTCTTCAAAAACTGTTGTCATCAATCACTCCAAATCCACGAAGCCGTAGAAGCAACAACTGGTGTCAGAAATGGGATCTGCGAGTGAATGCCAGTGACACGCCTAAGGGAGAAACCCATAGCCGAGGAAATGAAGGCTTTGATGGACTTGTTAGCAGCTGTAAAAGCCAGATACGAAGAGATGAAAGCCGCATACCAAGAAATGAAAGCCGGACAAGAAGAGATGAAAGCCGGAAAGGAGGAGATGAAGGCTGAGATCAAGAGCGAAATAAAATCGGCTCAAGAAGAAATAAAAGCCGGACAAGTAAAGCTGCAAGAGCAACTGCAACAGATGAAAGTGGAGCAGAACAAGATAAGAGCTTAGAGAGGAAATCGTGGAACTTAGAGAGGAAACCGAATCTAAATTAGAAGACATGAAAAAGGGAACAGTTAGAGGAAACTGGAGTCAAAATAGCAGATGTCGAAGAAAGATTTTTAAGAACAATCGAGAAAGTTCAGAAAAGAGGTAGATGTTTTCAATGAAAACTGTACTGAGCCCAAGAACGAACCTGAAGATATTAACCCATTAACCGCCAAAACTACAAGGAATGTTTCTTTTCTCATGAAAATAATAACAAATATTAAATTAAGCATTTATAACATAAATTTACATAAAAATATAAAAAAAATGCTCTTACCTGTGGAAAACGCGAATATTGCGTTCGCGCAACGTCAGCGGAATAAGACTACGGATGTTTAGTGAGTAGGATTGTACTCGTGTGATGTTTCTTTTGAGTGGAGCGCAGAATTACTTTTTAGCGCAGAATTACATTTTATAAATCTACAAATCACTTTACTTGTAATTAATATTAAATATAAATTGTATTTCTTTTACAAATACAGATTACTTCAATTGAAAGATTCAAGCATGAAAAGCTTGATTACAATCACGATGTAAAGCTACATTACATACTTTGCATCTATAAACAGTCTGGCTATGGTACTCTTTACAACAATATTTTTTGTTATCAACGGACTTACGATAAAATGTCTACTATCTCCATGCAATGGTTTTTGAATGCTGAATTTACTAGGTTTTCCTGTTGCTGATCTATTTCTGGCTAATTCTACACTCTCAATAGGAGTTTGCAAAAGGAATAATGCGTTCTCGCGTCTGAAATCTAAAAGAGTATATTTCCAGTAGTAAAAAGTGGTGATATTTAGTAAGTTTAGATACGGTCTTACCTCATATAATTTATCAGTATTGTCAATTTGACTATTGTCAAATGCAAATTCTGCTTCATATTCCTGTACTGCAAACGTGATATCGATTCTCGTACAACAGGAACAGAAATGTCCTTATCAAAAGACCAATACATTTTTTCTTGAGGTAAAGAATAATATCCTGTAAGCAATAATATTCCAATAAATCTTCTCATATAGGCTTCAGATGCAATATTTTTTTTTTTCTGAGCTTCTATATTTGTCTGTTCAGCGAGAAGAGAGTAAATATTTAAACCAAAACGAAAATCGAAAATCTGTGCACTAGATTTACCTTGTATTTTGTCCTTTATAATTTCTCTTCTATCTCTTTCTTCATGTTCTTCCTGAGACAAAACTAACAGTTCCTTTTTTATCCACTTCAAGATTTCAATCTTCTGCTTTTTAAACTTTTTAGTATGACCATAACTGCTTGTAGAAGGCTGAAACTTACTTCTTACGTGAATTTCAACTTCCCCAGCAGTATCATTTCGTAAAATATCATTATCATTATTTAAAACATTGCCATTCCTTTCTTCTTCGTCACTAGTTTCTGCAATTTCTGGGGGGAGAGAAACAATATCTGTTTCATTCTGGTCATTATTAACATTATCATCACCTATTTCTTCATCAAAAAATCTTTGAAGGGCTTCTCCTAATGTAAGATACCTCGTTCTAGGCATTTTTAAACAACCAGAACATGAACCAGAACATCGAAAGGAATGAGTGAAAAAGGAGATTGACTACCCGTTTCCTGCTGACGTTGCGTCAGCGCAACACCTGTTTTCCCTTGCTTCCCAACACAAATATAAACATCTGACTGATATAATGTTCTGATAAACGGTGACCTTGACTAAAAATAGATTACTCATTTTACATAGTACTCATAGATACTCGGCGATTCTTTCGTTAAATATTTTCAGCAAAAATACCCGGTCGAAAATTTTGCTTAAATTTTGCTTAAAGTATGAGATTAATTATTATAAACAAAATGGTTGTTAAGGGCAAATATCTTTTTACAGAAATAATTTTCATAATATTCCCTACACAAAATCATCTGCTGGTATAAAATATCTTAGGTAGTTATATTTATATACGCTTTTATTTTGACCGTTGCGTCAACGCAACACCAGCGGCTAGTGGATTAAGGTTCTTTCAGTTTCTTCTCATACGATAATGAAACCAAGTACATACGATGGAAATCATCATGGAGTGTAGACTCAGTTTTCGATCGTGACAGAAACTAACAAATGGAACTTCCACATGAAGTCTTTGCAGTTGGCTGCATCACTCCGAGGCGATGCTGCAGACATCTTAGGGGTTCTCTCCTAAGATCAGATTTCACAATTTAGCGCCCTCTCGAATGCGCTAGAACTGATATTCAGGGAAAAATGCGTAAAGGATTGTAGCCCCATGCAATTCAAAATTCGCCAGCAGAAAATCACAGAAAGCCTTCAGGAACTGTAGCTGACATCGAGATGTTGGCGCATCAAGCATATCCGTATGCGGAAATTCAGAAAGCTCTCAGACTGGCGGATCTGGAAGACCTAAAATCCGCCTTGTTCCACCACATGAAGTTCGAGTCGGCTCAAAAGTGACTCCAAACAATTGAATTTTACTTTAATTTCTGCTGATAAATAAGACTTTTCAAAATTCATAGCTGACAAATATCCAATATTTGAGACTTTTATATACATATTTATTATTTGATTATTTTAATATTTATTTTTCTATTATGAATAGTGCAGTGTCCTTAAATGCTCTGAAAATTTTTACATTATGCTATCAGTTTAATGTTGTCACGCAGAATGAAAAATGATGTTAACAATTCAGCATCGGTAGAGGGCGTGAAACTGAAACTGCCGATAGTACTCGTATCCAAAATGCAACTCATGCATGAAGCTAAAAAAGTCCAAATCAAACACATTGCGGAGCAGATTAGCTTATATTGTTCGTATATAGCAAACTGAATGAGGGATAGCTATCTAAGATCAGGGATTTTTTAAGGAAAACTGATTCATATTCATATTACACACTGCGAAATCTACAAAAGTCAACTATGCAGATAGCCTATTCGCCTCCGTTTGAACAGAAGCGGAATTACCACTATTCCGCGGTCTTAAAGACTCTGCTACCGGTGGGCCCTGTAACACCAGAATTATTATAAAGGCTGGCAGTACGCATCGAAAATAATTCACATTCATCTGGCGAAAGTCTAGTTTAGATGATTCCTTGAAAACTGATATAAATAAAAGACTATGCTTATGGTACCCGTATTGAACGGCCAATGTTATATGACTAGTACTTCGTTACTTCCAAATACGAACATTCGTAAGATGTCGTCGAGCAGAATGTGGTGTCAAACTAACAATTAATATTGCGACGTGTTTTCTCATTAGGGTAATATTCTTCCGTTTTTCTTTACTGCTAACTTTCCATGTATTAGCAGCTCCGTTACACTCACTTCCGACAACAGTCCATACATCATCTTTTTAATCTAACTAAATAACGAGCCTCCAAACTATAGCAACATCCAAAATTTAACAAATGAAAATTGCCAAGCATTAACGCGTATGAAGTTACAGACAGCATTATATCTGACAAAACTGACTACCAGAAATATCAATTACCAGTCTTACAAGTGACGAAAACGATCCTCACATAGAAGCGGGAGACCAAAGCTCAAATTCCACAAAACTAGATGGACGACTTCGATTTCCGTCAAAGGACATTTCTCAGAAACCTGCTGTTTGTTTGACCAAGGGGAACTACACCACTTTGCCAAATGAGGTACTGATTCAGATTTTCAGAATTTCCGTCATTTCAGAATTTTGTCTAAGTTATTTCGATCAAAACTATTCAGAAAAATATTTTCTGAGGAAACTTATAAAATTCAAATTCCGATATGCAGTTTGTTTAAATGAGAATATAATTAAATTTTTAACCATCATAATCTTACCTATTTTTTCAGATTCTTTAAAATAAGAATTTCTCAAATCACAAATACAACGTACCAAAACAAAAATACAATTAATTCAACTGAGCTAATAGTGAGTTTTGCAAAAGGGAATTTTAAAAAGCATGAATATATAATTAAAGAAAACAAACGGATAATTTTTATTTATTCTAAATAATGTTTCTTTTCAAAACTATAAATTAACTTTATGAGTTGCATTAACAAATACACCAGTTGTCATTTTTTAAACTGAAGTATAAAGCTGAATTTACTAAACATTTAAAATTAAAATTTATAATTTCTTTGAATTGCATTTGGGCTTAAAATCCTATTAAAATGTAATCGTAATGACATAACAATGTTTTACATCAGTTGTAAAGGAAAGTGAGCTAGATAAAAAAAATTTGTTTGAAGATTTATAGTTGACTGATTGAATTCTCATTTTTATTGTCTATTTCGGAAATTTTCCTTGCTCCTTAATGTTTATATTCGTAAAACGCAGTAGATTCAATTCTTACTGAAATGCTTTGATCCTTATTGATAATTAATTTAATTAGCGTATAGTTTGATAAAGCTCTTAATTAAAAGATCATATTTGTCATAGATAAAATTGAATCATACGGCCTTCCATTTCTAAAGTAATTATTGCTTATTTTAGCCTTAACGTATATTTAGAATTCTACTGCAGTAAAAAATATGTTATTTAGATTTCTGTTGTAGTAAAAGTTATTTAAAAGCTGTGTAGAAATATTATTTTGAACGGTAAAAATTGTAAATTGTAAAATTAAAAGTAAAATTTGAAGTATTACTTAAAAGGTAGTTATTGCCATTGATCGTAGACTGACTTATGAAGACGAAAAAACATCAATACAATGACTTCAATTTCAATACTAACAAATTAATAAATTGGACTTCCGCATTGCCAAGAAAGTTATTAGTAATACTATATTAAATCAAATGCAACGCCTTAAAAATATTTGTACAGATAAAATAAATCTACAACACGAAATTCTACTAATTAAAATTCTCAAAAATAATCAAGTACCTAATAACTCTATTAATCATTGTCTTAAAAGAACAGGCGTTAAGTACTCCATTTAAATCATTTGGCTGATACAGATATGAAAATTTATTCCTAAACCTGAAAAGGCGGTATGTGTTGGATGTCTATCAGATAAATGATTTGGAAATAATGTAATTAGTGAAGTTATTGTATTTAATGTAAAAATCATTGTATCTGGCATTTTCTTTGTTGTTGTTACTAAAAAATGGGCCTATTTCTAAATTTTCAAAGTCTGCTTAGTAGATCACAAGCAAAGAAGATTACTAATACTTTTTTCTTCTTTTCCTTGTGACAACTATCCAGAAATTAATTAATTTTCTTTGTCTGGTCAATTTAAAGTCAAAATTTCAACAGACGCCTCTGGCCCTGAAAAGAGAGTTCCACAACCAATTCTTACTGCATTCTAAAAATACATTCTGACACTAACTCATCCTCGATTCTCCTCTCCTCATCCTGGTTCGAATTCCAAATTCCATTCTGGGTACGAAGACAGTAATGGATATGTCTCAATTTTAACACTCACGACCAGGTAAGTTAATTAATTCATCTTCTGTCCATTTATGTTATTATGTACATTTCCTTTTATACATTTTATTGTACCTTCTTATATTCTGAAAATAGTTTTCTTCAGCTTTTATATTTAATAATTTTTTCAAAGATTGCATTATGTTCATAAAGATTACTTTGAATTAACATGATTAAAAGCGAGGGTGTAGAGGGGACACTTTACTGAAGTAAGAAAATACTACTACTACTCACTCTAACAATAACATCTCATGATATTAAAAAAAATTAATTTTTTAAACTTAACCTTACTGCGACTTCCATAATGAATTCTATAAAGTACTTTAACTTAAATTCATCTCACTTAAAATATACCTATTTGGCTTAAACTCAACTTACCTAATATCAGTTTGCCATCATAATTCTTACATGATTAAAAGACGAAACACCTTCGCATTTATTAACTATTGCTAATTGATCGGGGGTGGGTTGGTTTGTTCCTCTTGAAAAGTTAACCAATTTCCAATCAATGACTATAACTAATTTGGTTGTTGATACCTTTTTCAATTTAAAAAAGTTTTCATTTTCCATGATTCTTCAATTTATTAACCATTGCCTTAAAAGAGCAGGCATTAAATACTCACTCTAAATCATTTACCTGATAGGGATATGATAATTTGTTCCTAAACCTGAGAAGGCGGTATAAGTTGGATGACTATCAGTTGAAGGATTTGTATATAGTGTAATTACTCAGTTGTATGTATTGTAAAAAGCTAATTGTCTTCAGACTTATGCTGTTAATATGCTGTTACTAAAAAAATGGGCCTATTTCATAATCTTTAGTCTGTCTAATAGCTCTTAGACAGTGAAAATTCCTTTTTTTCTTTCTTAAATTCTTAATCATTTCGACGCGACAATTATTAATTTCCATTCACTAGTATTTCCATTCACCAGAAATTAATTAATTTCCATTCACTAGTATTTTCAAAAAAATCTTGACAGTTTCACTCAAATAAGAACCCCACATAATACATCCCTCAAGAATTCCGAGTCCCACCCACTACCATAAATTACTTCACCCAAGTCTTATCGACTGATATTATTCAAAGCCCACGCTGCCGCTAAGAATTTTCCGACACCCTACACTTCTGAGTCAGACGCGAAGAGAACACTTTGCCGACTCCCCACTAGAAAGAATATAAGTTAATTAATACTTTTTCTGGCCTTTATATCTTCATGTACATTCACTTTTCTAATTATATTTTTTATTTTTATATTATTTTTGATTTGTTTTTACAAAGTTTGCATTATTTATCTTATTTTGTAATCTTCTATGTTTATTTCAACTTTATACTTTGAATTCTATTTCATAATGACAATTTCCAATGTTTAATTTTTACAAATAATATAGAACTCAAATGCATAAACACGGGGGTGTCGGGGGACGGTTACTCGGGTTTTTTCGGAATTCCCTACAGAAATTGCTTTTCACTCAAAATTGAATTCGCTAAAATGCTTCATAGGAATAAGTTCTTTGAGTATCAGCGTTGGTTCATAATCCCTTCTATTCGCGGAAATATTTGGCCTGACTAGAATTGCTGGTTTGGCTTAATCTTATTACTCGAGTAAAGACGAAACACCTTCGTATTTACGTATTTATTTATTAATTATTGTTCATTGAACGGGAGTTGGTTTGTTCCCTTTGAAAAGTCAACTAATTTCCGATCAATGACAATGATTACATGCATTTAATTTAATTTTTCCTTTTACAATTGAAATTTTGTTCTTCATGATTTTTTAATTCCAGTCCCCGTTAAAACATTATTAACATTTTACTTTCAAGTTACTTGAAAACATCTTTCAAAACATAACTTACTAGAATGGATTCACTCTTTTAAAATAATTCTACTTTAATTAAACTTAGGAGATAATATAATCAATTAATCAATATTGTTTAGGAAATAAATTATATATATATATATATATATATATATATAGTGAAAAATTCTCCTGATGAAATCCAATATGCTTTTATATTATGGTATTCAATACATAAACAATATATTTTTGATTCCGGGGATTAACGTTGTTATTAATGGCGATATAATCAAATAAATAACGAAGAATCTTTGCAGATAAAAGGTATTTTATCATTCCTTTGAATTTAAATGCTTTTATGAATATTCCAAGCATTTAAAAGGAATATATTTCATAATATTTTACACATAATGCAATTTTGGCTGTATTGGTATTTCCTGAAGTTCTGAATATCTGCAGAAACACATATATATATATATATTTTTTTTATTACGTGCTCTGCCCTTAGGCAATACACGGAAAGGGAGGGATGCCACGTGGAGGTGTTTTTAAGGGAAACTGGCTCGTATCCACGTTACACATGGGAAAAACCACGAAAACGCCCATGCAGACAGCCCGTTCGCCGGGACTCGAACCCCGGAACGAACTACCAGTGTTCAGCGGCTTTTACCGCTCGGCCGCTGGTGGGCCTAGAAACACATATTTTGGTCTAGGGTTTAGCTGACTTAATTTTTTCCAGGTCAGCATATTGTAAGAAACTAGACGAATGTTTCTGCAGAAGATTAAGCAGTATTTAATTATTATAAACGCACGGTATCAGACCCTTAAAATATGCATACATTTATGGAGCGGAAACAATGAATAACTGTTTCTACATTCTTTCATCAAAACAGTTAAGATTTATAAGAATTTTTGCCCTTAAAACATTATTAGGTAGCATAAAAACAAAAATAATAATAAATAAATGATTAAAAAATTTTTTTCTCCTGTTCACAAGCAGAAAGGAGGAAAACAATCTTTTTAAAGCTTTTATGTTAGATAAACCTTGTTTTATCTCATTAATTACCTTTTGATCTGATTATACGCTTCAACAACATCTTGATCGTTTTCAGAATTAATCTTCTCAAAGGATTTAATGATTTACTCATTATGAAGTATCATACTTATCCTTCGATACATTCTCATTTTCTTTTTATACATTTAAGCAGGATATTTGATGTGTTAAACTTACGTGGCGAAATGCGGGGATGTTTCCGTATAAAGAAAGATTTATATAAAATGAAAATGCACACATATCTGTCTCGGTTAATTTAGCGGCGCACTAGTAGATTCCATACTTAAAATTTGTAATTACATTTCAATCTTAAGATTGCTAAGATGTTAAAATGGCTTAAAAAAGTTTCCTTGTTTTCTACATAGCAACAAAAGTCTCTTATTACCATATCATCAGCTGTCTCTTATATTACTGACTTGCTAAACGTATTAAGAATATTTTAGGTAAATAAAAATTTACGTACTTGAAATATTATGTCTACAGCCACTTTAATTGAAGCAAAAATCATATAAAATATTTTGGGAGATTTAATAGCAAGTACAGTTTTATTCTAGAAACTCTCATAAATTTGAATTGATTTTTTCCGGGAATTAAAATATTTGCAGAATTAACGAAAACAATGAGACGTTGTTAGAATTAGCCATTTTTGATGAAGTAAAAGCTGATACCATACAGTTCTATCAACTAGTATTATAACAAATGTTTTAAATTCGAATCACTCCCTAGTTAAGACTACTACATCTGTGTGTGAAAGCACTGTGTAGAGAATTTTTTATGACAGATGGCGCTATTCGTAGAGAATATTTAATTAGTGGAATAGAATATTCTGGGATGTAAAAACAGGAACATGTGCTGCTTATTGAATAAATATTTAATTAATTGCTGTGAGTGATTCAAGCTGCATACATGGGTCACTTATTCACGAATACTGCGGATTATTATTAGATAAGAACGCAAGCATTTCACTTCTTGGAAGAGTTCTTGCTCTGAATATTATATATATAAAAGTAACTCATGCTTAATTTTGAATGCTTTATTACAGATGACGTTTTTGCAACTTTTGTCGATAATTTTATCGAACAGACATTACAGTGAATATCGATACTATTCCCTCCAGAGAAGTTCACTGTTCGCCAAAATCAAACGATAAGCTGAAATAATGTTCTTTGATTAAAGTTTTCAAGAAATTTCCAACAGTGCAATTCTTTATGTTAATTATATGTAACTGAATGCAAAATAGGACTTCTTCATACAGGTTAGCGTCACGTTTCTCAGCCTTTCAGTGTTTTGGACCACATTTTCAATCATTTTTTTTTATCTTTCTCCCTCGCATGTAATAAGAATGCATATAATAATAATATATTTTGCGTATTTTGACTTACACTACGATCGTAGTTACACTACGATCTTAATTACAAGCTTTACAAATTACCAAGAATAAATAAATTTATATATTTACTTATTTACATTTACTTATATGTATTGGCAACAGCTATCCACGGCAAAACCAGAATCGATGATTCTATATTTCTGTCTTACGTGTACTTTATCGGACTTTCTCGCGGCCTCACGAGGTGTTTCGATTTTTCTCAAACATTCTGGAACATCTGCACGACCGCAGTGCAAACTTGTATAAATGTTGCACTTCGTGCAATTCCAGCTAGGCTTAGTTGAGTTGATCCTTTTAGCACAATCGAATCTATCTTGAATGTATGTGCTGTAATTTGCGAGTTAATTTCAATTAACGGTATTAAATGTACATGACAGTAGATTCATACGGAATCATGGATAAATTTGCTTACCAGCGGCCGAGCGGTAAAGTCGCTGAACACTGGTAGTTCGGTCCGAGGTTCGAATCCCCCGAACGGGCAGGCTGCATTGGTGTTTTTGTGGTTTTCCCCATGTGTAACGTGTATACGGGCCAGTTGCCTTAGAAAGTCCTCCACGAAGGCATCCCTTCCCTTAGGCAGATAGCCCTAGTGTGCTTTGCCATAATTAAATAAACCGAAACCGAACCATGGATAAATTTTTAAGTGGACTTAATCAAGCATTAGACGTGAAGCATCAAAAACAGCACAGACGTACGTGTTCGGAAAACGAAATCACGAAAATATTCTCAAAGTTTCTTAAATTTAAATGAAGAAGAAAGGACCCTATGTGTAATTTGCTCAAACATTTTGGCGGAAAACAGCAGGAAATTTAAATAACATTTGGAAATGCTTTATATTGAGTGCATTAACAAATCCCGAAAATTCTTCGAATTGAAATTAATATCATGAGAAAAGAAAAATTGTTTTCTAAAAAACATTTGTTTGAACATGACAATTTTTACTTGGCTCTTACAAAGTTTCACATAAAAAAGCAAGCCTCATACCATTGATGAAGAGCTTATTTTACCAGCTGCAACTGAAACTGTAACAGCTATGTTTGGAGATAATCTCGCCAAACAATTCCAGTCCACACTACTATCAAATGATACTGTTTGCCTTTGAATTTGTGCTACAGTTGAAGATGTATAGCATCCGCGTTATGGGAAGTTGCGTGACAAATAATTTTCACTTCAGCTTGGTGAGGCAACATATAGCAAGATAGTCAATTTACTGCCTGCGTTCGATTTTTGGTAGTATGACAGCAGTAGAACTCCTTTTTTGTGTACAAATAGAACTCAAAGCAACAGCACTAGCATTATTTGTTATCTTAAACGATGTTTTGAAGTAGGAAAACATAAAGTGGAAAAATTGCGTCGTAATATGCACCCATGGAACTCGTTCAATGTGTGAAAGATTCCAAAGTATACGAGCACTATTGAAACATAAAATCTCCGCAATGTGTTCGAATACATTGCATGATTCACAGAGAAGCTTTGGCTTCCAGAGAAATGAGTCCTGGTCTGAACATTGTGCAAACGACGGTTGTCATTGCACTAAATTACATAAAAATGTAACTCCTAAAATCAAGATCCTTTCCACACTTTGTAAGGACACGAATTCTGCACATTTAACAGTATTATTTTATTGCGAGGCCAAATGGTTTTCACGTGGAAAATTTTTGCAAAGTGGTTATGAAAATCAATCGGAAGCCGGAAAGTTTCAAGGTTGTTTAACTGTAATGAAATTGAGCTGCTTGGTCCACATATTCAAGACATTAAATACTAAAACCTTCAAGTAGTAAATGCATGTATTTTGTAAGCGAGTGATAAAGTTAATGCTTTTTGTAAAAAACTGGAATTGTGAAGCAGACGTTTAAAGCAAAAAACTCAGAAATATTTCTAAATGTGAATGAATCGTTTAATTATCTGCTCTACGTCTCAATTCACATACTTAATGAGGAAACGGAATACGTATTTTTTCTAATTTTTATGTAACACTATCCTTCCGTATAATCTTTATGTTATCATGTGCTGTTAACTCAGTTGCATTCGGTAATGATTTAGCATTTCCACGTAACTACGGAGGTGGATCCAAAAAAATGGTTACATGCATCAGCATGTGAAAAGTAGTTATTGTAGAAGGAATGCATTATCCCCAGTGTGCAGACAGATTGATTTAGTTATCCTAGCAGCAGTTGTGCGGGTACATCGAGTAAATTCGTAGACGCGTCAGAGCGATTGAAATGGCAAGACGTTGGCAAAAGAGCTCTCGCTTGAAGTAGCGAGACGTGGTTCCTTATCCTGATCGAGTATCTGGAGAGTAGCTATATCGTTACTGCTGATCGTTATTGGGCCTCTTTGACAATATTAGGTGAAGCCATCCTATGAAGTGCCCTGGCACGTTGAGTGATGGTGTCATCCTCCTGCATCACAGTACCCGGATCCATACTGCTCACCAAGCTGTTAAAGTGGGAAGTCTGCAGTCACTCTCTGATGAAACATATTTAAGTTCTAAACAGATGTTGTTCTGATTTTCTGACTCGACTTTATGATGTTCGATTCTGGTAGGCAATAGATTTGGGTTAAATTTACGTAATAGAAGTTCACATAAGCGGTAAGTCACATAAGTAATTGACATAAGCTGAACAGTGATTCAGGGCAACAAACATTTGAGTAACAAATGTTCACTGAGTAGGAAATACGTGCGACTGGTGATTCAGAGCAGCTACTACTCTGGGCTAAGTTTGAATAACTACATCTATTGAGTAACACATAAGCACGACTGTGATTCAGTGCAACTGCTACTCTGGTTTAAATTTCAATAACAGATGTCCGCTGAGTAGTACATAAGCGCGACTGTGATTCAGGGTAGCTACCACTCTGGCGGAGTTAAAAAAGAGGGAATTAAATTAGTTGAATAAGAGTTTGATAAATTCTATGAAATCATGATGTGAGGTTTTCATTTCTGTTAGAGCTGAGCGTACACCATAATAAAGAAAGATTTGTTGCAAATTACGGAAGAAAATTTCTTCATCAGTAACAAAGTTTCGTAAACTCAAAATTCACTATGTTCAGATTAATAAAGTGGCAAGCATGCTGATTTAAATAATGTATTCAAAAAAGGATTTTTAATCATTTTTGAATAACTAACATTTGATTTATTTTCGATCATTGCCTTTTAATTTTGATGATCACTGCATTTCTAAATCGTTGAGTTTTTTCCCGTTACCACAATTAAGAAATCGGAACTAATCGAAATCTTTCTTTACAGATATTATTCGGAAGTTTCACTCTCTGTAGGACTTGATATAAATATTGCAGAAAACGTGCATCTCAATAACGTATTTTCTAGTTCTTATTAGTACTAAAGTGCTTAAAAACTTACTAGTACTTAAGTGGTTTTCAAACCACAATTTGAATGGTGTTAAGATACATTAGCCAAACGACCTTCAACAGGCACCTAAACATATTAATCTATCCAAAATTATTTACTTAAAATACACAACATTAAGATGGAGAATTACCCACTTATTCTCAAGATTCCTCCAATTAGTTAAAAGTTTATGTACCATAGTGAATAGTGTAAATACATACGATGGATACAGAATACATATATTTGCCAAGTCAAAATTGTTTCCATGTGGATTTATGGTTTCGTTTGGCATATTATATTATGGGCTATCTGCCTAAGGGAATGGAGGTCTTTGTCGAGGACTTTCTAAAAGAAACTGGCTCTTATTCATGTTCCATATAGGGAAAACTACGACAACCGCCATGCATGTCGTTCGCCTAGAATCGATCTCAGGTCAAATTTCCCGTGTTCAGTCATTAAACTTCTTGGCCGCTGATGGGGTCTCGTGGATTTGTGTACATAACATGTGTCTAATTGCAAAAAGCAATGGTTTACTTGCTGATAAAAAAATTTTGTTTTGCATGAATCTTACTCTAGCTAATTTGTAAAACGTAGTGCAAGTATACTAGATTTTACTTTGTAGATAATATGTCGAGTTTTCCTTACAAAACAGAATTTTGCCAGCAACTTAGTTTTAGCGCAGATCTACTTAAATTGCGGAAGAAACATTTATATATTTTTATCAAATGACAATAATTTGATGCTTGTTGTCTTGGAAATTTTAGGAATTATGCAGGTGCCAGCTAAAATTAAGCCACCTTTTATGCTAAAAGTAAGCCATGCCAAAGTTTCTCAGACTCTGTTCTAGTACCTAAATCGTCTGAGTTAAAATATCGCTAATTTTCTCTTGTCGGTAGCAAACTAAAATATTATTGATTCCTACAGACAATAAAATTCAAATAAACAAATATGTGCAATGTTTAAAAGATTTCAAGGATACTTCATAAGCTTTTGTCTTTTGACATTTAAAATGTTATCATGGAAAAGATATTTCCTATATGTTTATAAAATTTATTAGACATATTAAAATATAAACGATGCCTTTCCCTGGATTCGGACTCCGGATCTTTTGATGTAACTCCACGAAGGCACTAGGTGAGAAAGGAAAAAATGCTTTATATTTTTTCTCACTTAAGGACAGACCGGAAAGGAGGAGTACAAAGTTGCAAAATCAAGGCCTAAAAATTATCATCCAGAAGCCTTTAATTAGGGTTGGAAGACGCCAGAAGAATCAGTACTTCTTTCGCTGGAGTTCAAACGCCGAGTTTCCAATTGCTAGCTAGGTGTGCTTCCAAATACATCCCAAAAGCCCGCGGTAAGAGAAGAAAATTCTTTACACGTTAACGAATGACCTTTAAAATTGATATATTATTTATTAGCTACGTCAAAGGCAACATTTCCAGAATTTTTGTTTTTCGGAGTAATGGATTGGTTGACTTGTGCGAAAACCAGTTTCTTAAAGAAGTCACGCAAGGCACAAAGCTTCAAGTGAAACGTTTCCAATTCAGTTTCAAAAAGTTCTGCGAAGCTAGTCGGGAAACCGTTTGCAATGAAACTTGTTTAGGCTAAGAACCCTGTAATGACACTAGAAGGGAGAAGCTCGTTTCTGGGAAAAGTTTCTCTTTTTCAGGGAATTTCTTTCGCAGAATTGGATGTAATAACCCCATTAGTGATCTAAGGTACTATATTACATTAAATGCTTTGATTTATAAGGAATAAAAATTAGAAGCAAACATGCATCAATAATGTGATGATTTGTGGTGTTTTAAACCTAAGCTATCAAGATTTTACGTAACTTATACTATGTCTTTAATTTCTTAAAGAATATCGTCCCACTTCCGACATCAAGTGAACCAGAAAGCATCCTTCAACCGTGCTCGTAAAACGTAATAAGCATTTAATATCAAAATAAATTAGAAATTCTTCGGATGCTTGCCTAAACTAATCAAAATATGACACCTTTATTTCCTTAATTCTGATTTTAATCTTTCAGTTTTACAGAATTAATTCAAAACCTTAAGCAAGATATAAAATTAAGTTAAGTGAAAGAAAGATGTTCTTGGATAAGCCTGATGAGCAATAATATCTAAATAACATAGGTTATTCAGGCAAAAGAAATTCTGCATCGCAACTTGAAATGTAATTTAAAATACTGTTACTTTTCTACTCGAGTGCAGAATATGCGGGAGGAATTTAAATGATATTTCGAAAAATTTTCTCGCCTCTTATTTCATAAGCAAAAGTTGTCTTTTAATAATCGAAATAAATGTATGCGGAAACAAATGAAGAAAGAGTATTACAGAATATGTTTTAACTATTTGAAATTTAAAATGCAATTTTTACCCGATGTATTACTAAAATAAAGATGAAAATTCAAAAATAATTTACGAAAGAGAAATTAAAGTCAACAATTCACTAAAAAAGTAATATTATATCAATGAAAGAGAAACTGTCAAACAAATTTTAAAAAATTAAAAAAATTAAAATTAAAAAAATTAAAATCAGTACATTTTACATCAAAAGTTACATCAAAAGATGCCCAAAAGTTTAAAATGCAAGGAATTCATTTAATCTAATTCGTAATTTTTTATTTCGTCTTCCTATTTCGTAGAAGAACGAAACTAAACTTTTAGCAGTTTCAGAGAGGAAGCAGATATTGAAGATTATAAACAGCAAAATAATAACAAAATAAAGTGTTTTAATCCTCTGCTTATGGTTCGATTTTTAATAATTTCTAGTTCGAAAATAGGAAAAGTTTTTTTAATATTTTCTCGGTCTGTATTTTATTACTATGCACACACTTAACAGCAGTTCTTAAATAATTTGAAAATTTTAATTGCATTTTGCGTTTTCAAGTTATACATAATACGGCGAAAGTAATTTCAGCAGGCATAATTTGCAAGCTAAAAATGCAAACAATAATTTTCATTATAGATGAATTTAATTTTTAAATTTTATTATAGATATTTTAACTTTTATTATAGATATATAACTTTTATTAAAAATTAAATTCGTTATAGATTAATTTAATTTTTTTTGCAATATTTTTACAGAAATTAAAAAACAAAGGTATAAAATTTGACTCTTTACTTATTTATTCCTACTTTTCGTATTTATTCCTATTTTGTCTTTCTTGGAGCAACACACAGCATACTCTCTTCCAAGTTCCTTTTCGTCCGATTTGGTGGTATATAAAGCTGGCAAAATGCCTTTCTATGAGGCGAATACCGCCCATGATAGCATCACTGGAACGATTTGAAGAACAAATTCAATGCTTTCATGCAAATTCTCTACAATAAAATAGAATCTGTAGAGCCATCTATCGTTGATATAATGAAAAACAAAACAATTTTAACGTGCACAGAATAAGAATGGGATTTGTATTGAAATAAGAAAAATAAAATCTTCATCCGTGATTTTCACGTCAGTCATACTAGCGGACCAAATTGATAATCCCACCCAAATCCTCGTATCCGTAACAGAAGAATTAATACCTCTTTTGACGTATTTAGATTTCGATAACCATAAATTTAAAAACAAAAAGCTAAATTCGCGTATAAATTTTAAAGCTTCTCAAAATAATTAAAATTACGACTTATGTTAGTAAGCTATAAATATAGATTATAAAGACTGAAGCTCGCAGTCTGATTTACGCAAAAAAGCGATTCGCGTAATTATAAACAATAACTCACTAAACTCAACTCAAAGAGAACACAATAAGCGCTACCATTCTCAATTTTCAGATTAACTCATGTAATTTAATTTTAAATTGCGTACCTCCCCGCGAGAGTTTACATATTCTAGAGCAGGAGCTCACAACCAGGAGTACTCGCATCTCCCTGAGGGTGCTACCTAGAGTTCTAAGGAAAGCGAGATTTTGTTCAAAATTAATTACATAATTTCTCAAAAATGACATGCATGCCATTGATACTTGTACAAAACACAATTCCTGGGCACAAAGTCAGCCGCATTTTGCAACGCTGTGTCCGCCAGTTTATTCTGAATGCTTTTTATAGTGATTCTGTGTTGGTGCCCTGCACATGTCTGTTCGATCTCTAATAAATAGTGAGTATACTCATGTTATATTATTTACATATATACTGTAATTTTTCTTCTAATGTATTTCATTCAGATTTTAAGTTATATATTTTAAATTATCATTAATGATCATGATGTCAAAGAAATGGAAAGGGAATAATGATTATGTGAAGTTTGGTTTTACTTGCATCGTATCAATTGATGATGTGCAGAAACCCCAATGCTTACTTTGTGGCGTTGTGTTTACAATCGCAAATATCAGGTTTTCTAAACTGCAAAAATATTTCAACCGTCGGCATGATGGTGCAGATTTTGCAGACCATGATAAATACCACATGGCGTATAAAGTAGTAAAATACAGAACGCCCTATTTACATGCAGACTAGTTCATAAGAGTGTAACCAATTGTTCTGGGAAAGAAAGTCCCAAACAAGCTTTAAAAGAATGCCGTTATAATATAAGATTATTCAAAGCCGAACAAATGATTTGAGTTTGGAAATTTTAGTTCCAGTTCTTATTGATATCAGAGCTAGTCTCTAAAAAAGTTCCCTCCAGTTGGACGAAACAACTGATGTTCCAAATCGCAGTCAGTTCGTCGCATTGGTTATGGATATCCATGATGATTCAATGAGATTTCCTGTTCTTTGAAAATATGAAAATAACGAAAGAAAGGAAAGTCTTTCAGTATGTGAAGGAGTTGTTTATGAACTATGAATTTGAATATCCAAAATTATTGGTTTTGCGTGTACTGATGGTGCCCCTGCTGTGCCAGGAATATAAAGATCAAACAAGAGATTCTGCAAACAAAATATCCACTGTTTCCTTCACAGACATTCTCTGGAATCATAAACATTGCCTCCAAAGATGAAAAAGGATCCTTGACATTTCAGTGAAGTCTATCAGTTTTATTAGGGATGAACCACCACCTCTTTAAGTAGCTTTTTGAAGAATTTGGAAATGCATATTGGCTGTCATGTGGCTGTGTCTTTAATGCGCTTTTTTCAATCGAGAGAAGTCAAAGCTTTTCTAATGAACGACAGTATGATTTGGGTGCAGAAACGGAATCACAATCAACGAAGTTTAGCTTATCTGAGTAATATTTTCACTCGTATGATGGTTGTTCTCTTTATGGATGAGTTCAGGTTTATACTCCAAAGTGATAGTAGGCGTTATTTGAATTGAAGAGCACATGAAATCGTTATCATCTCTCAGACATTCGTAAAAGAGATGCATTAAAAGGTGGCAGTGTCTGTGTTTGGGATAGTGTTTGTTTAAGTGGACGCACAGACCTCCATGTCTTTCCATGCGGAGCCATGAATACTCAGGAGTATAGAGATGACATCCTTGATTCTTATGTGAGTTCTTATGCCAGGGAAATAGATGATGATTTCCTGCTATATTACGACAACGCTTAAAAGCACAGACATGATTATATTCAGCAGCAAGCAATTCAGCGCATGACTGGCCAGCTCGATCACTAGACCTGAATCTTATCGAGCATGTTTGGGATATTTTAAGAAGACGTGTGGCTATTTCAATACTCCTCTTCCTTGCCACGTTTGCAACTGTTTTTCAAGAGCAATCATAGACTATGTAATTGACAGTATCACACGTCGCTGTATATGCTGTATTGTTTCTAGGGGAGATCAGATTCCATACTGAAGGTAATTTTCCTATGTCAAACTGATGCATCCGATTTGTTTCTGTTATACATATACTAATTTCTATAACACCATAATTAAAATAATCAAGTAAGATATTCAAAAATTATTTAGAGTTTTAAATCTAAAATTTCAGTTATTGACAAACACAATATTATACTTTGGACAGTCTGTTACACCATACAAATGTAAACTTAATGTATAATTAAACTATATCAATATGAGTGAAAAATCTAAACATATACGAAAAGAAAATGACTCAAGTTACATCAGGTTGGCAAGAAAGTTATTTCGTTCTTTTAGAGTGAAATAAAACTCAAATTTTTCCTGTACAAAATTTCCTGTGTATTGGACTTCAATAAATCAAACATCTTCCATTCTATGCGATGACATTTTGCCATCTTTGAAGTAACTTCACGATTCCGCTCTCATAGAACTTCTGGATTTTATCAACAAAAACCTTAACTAAGTGCGATTTGAGGTCATCGACATTACTAAAATACTTACCATACAAGAAGTTTTGTAAACATTGAAATAAATGATAATTTGACGGTGCATGGTCGGCACTATATGGGAATGCGACACCACTTTCAGAACGGAGCTCCAATAATATCGTACGTGTTGTTAAATAGGTGTTAGGCCTCTCATTGTCGTGGTGGAACACGATTCCTTTGCGATTTGACAGTTCTGGCCTTTTCTCTTTGATTGCTTCCCAAATTTTATCAGTTATCGGCGGTAAACGTCTAAGTTGATAGTTTGTTGCTTAGAAGCAGTAAAAAATACCCATCACCTTTGTAATCCCACCACATTGAGAGGATGAACTTTTTACGATGCAATTTAGCTTTCGTTATGCTTTGAGTTTTTCGATTATGTTAATGTAGACGATCCAGTTTTCATAATCAGTGCTAATTCGTTTAAAAAAATGTCTATTGCATTACGTTTGATATGCGCATCGAATGTTAATTTCTTGTGTTATGCGAATTTCTTTCAATTCATACGGAACCCTAATATCGAAATTCTGAACGAGTCCAAGACAACTTATGAGATTTTTAACTGTTATGCAAGATGCATTTAACACTTTTGCAATCACTCACATAGTTATATGACAACTGGATTCAATTACAACTTTAATTTTGTCATCATCAACATAAGAAATTTGTCCAGAATAATGATCATCTTCAAGTGAAAAATCTCCAAAACAAAATTTTAAAATTAATTATAACACATGTTTTGTTAAGCAATCAAATTCCATATATCTTTTGTGGGCCTCGGCCGCTATCTTGCCTTTATGAAAATAAAAAAGTAAACTATGCCGAAAATGTTTATTTTGCACCCCATTTTAAAATTGCCAGAAATCTAACAATTGCCATAAAAAATACACAGAATTTGCTTTTATAGCAACCTAAAAGTATCGGCTGCCAAATGGCAAAAGAAAAAATATAAGATTAAAAGAAGAATAAGAAAACGAGCATATTCCTAGCTAATTTGTGGAAACTGAAATTGCTTTATTGCCAACCCAAACGAATGGTTATCACAGCCCATATATATTTTTATGCTAAGTTTGAAAATTTGGTGATTATAGCTAATACGTATCATAGTAGTATTACTTAATCCAAAATTATATTACTTATAAAACAATGAATATATCTGTATCAAATATCAATCAACTCCTTAAAGACGACCATCTCTGGAAGCGACCAGTATTTCTCAGAAAACCTTGAATAAAAGTTAAGCAAAAAAAATTCACATTAACATTAAAAAAACTATTGATAATTAAAAGTATTTTAAATTCAAAAATTTGAAAGTATAACTAAATATTCAAATGTTTCTGCTCGCTATTAAAATGACAATAATATCTAAGATTGTCAATATATAAACCTAAATTTTACTCCTGTGGAATAAAATTTAAATAAATATGAATTCAATTTTAAACGTTTCTAAATTTGTTTATGTATTCCTTTACTGAATATAGAATAGTGTGAATAGACGAATATTAATATATTAGAAAAATATACTTTGTTACCGTTTGAGCAAAATTAAAAGAAGAGCAATGCAGGTGTGAGAGATTTGTAGTATACAGGGTCCGTCAGCAAAGTGTATGCACATTTTAACACATTACATGGTTTCGAGGTTCAATTGAATTATCTTTACAACATGCAGTATTGTATTTGCTCAACGCATGAAGGGACTCTCGTGATTGTAATATGTGACGTATGACGTGTAATAGTGAATCAAAGGGACCCTGAAATTGGTCCTGTATAGCAGGAAATCCATTATGCTGGAAGTTTGTCGTCAAGAAGTTACCACGACATGTGAAACAGTCCCCACTGACCGGCGTTGTCCAAGCAACCGCTCTCGCTATTGTGCTATATATCTGGCTGCTAATGGCGATTATTCTTAGCTCGCTAAGTAACTGTACAGGTACAGGCACAGAAAGACTACAATAAACCTAACGATAAGTATGGTGCAGAAAGATTATATTAAACCTAATGATATGTATGTAGAATTTTTCAACTCCGTACGGCAAGAACTAGGACGGATGTCATCTTAGCGGTGAATGTATGATTATAGTAACCTATAATTATATAGGTTGAAGTAATGAAACCTATAATGAAGTTAGCAACCTATAATGAAATGTATGATTATAGTAACCTATAATTAATTACCACACAATAAAACATTTTCGGTCGTTAAATTAAGTGTACATTTTTGGATCGGAACCTGTATATGTTCCTGCAAATATTTCTTGATCTACAGCCAATTAGAAAACTTCTTTCCTATTAGTTTCTCACCATTCCAAATTTACGTATACGTAAACACTTAAAAACACTCTCTCCCACAGTAGACCTAAGCGTACCTTGCTCATTGTTTCAAACGAAATTTCTTTTCGAGTTAAGACACTAGGATACTCTCAAACAATGAAAACGCTCAAACAGTAATTTAAAATTGAAATTATATTCCTTGGCTATTATATATTCAATGTAACACTCGACCTTTAAAACTGTAAAATTTAAATTTGTTTTATATAAATTACCGGCATGTTTTTAAACTGATTGTTCTCTTTGTATTTTCCAATTATCAGTTTAAAAATATTTTGTAAATTTATAAATACGTGTAATTAGATGACTTAGGAAACTCTCCTTTGCGTATTTGAGAATTTCGAATTTAAATTAAAAAGTATTACTATATATCGTAGCTTTCTTTTGCATTTTGAAAAGAATTTCCTGCAAATATTCGAGGGAGAGGAAACCCTATCATTCCTTAATTATTACAGATTTTGAGGAAAACGGCTAATTCCCTTTGCAAAGTCAGCATGCATCCATGAAATAAACAATAATTAATTTTCTTTTGATGTGTATTTTTTAGTATTTTGCATTCTTTATTAGGAATTCGATTTCAATTTAAAACTTCTACTGAGAAATCTTCCGTAGTTCTCAATCTTCGAAAGAATTAACTTTTAATAAGATCCATTTTATAATAACTTTTAATATTAATTTATTAGGGGATAATCGAAAATAAAAAATTAATAAATAAATTTAAATTTATAGCCTTAGCAGCGATAACGCTAAATTTTTGCCTTCAAAATCCATTTATGCTTAGAAAGTTTGATTTTGATTTACATATTTTAACACCTTAATGTGTCTTTCTAAGTGGACGCGTCGGGAAATTGGAACAGAGAATTGAGACTATTAAAATTTCCAAGACACTTTGCCAAAAAATTTTTTAGCGTAAAAGTTTCAATTGTCTGTTTCGGCGAAACGCGTAATGGGGTTAGCTTGATTCGACGTTCAAACAATGAAATTTCCCTTGAAAAGCCTGTTTGGATATCGAATTGGGCTAATTTACCATTTTCCGCTTACTTTTTAACTTTTTCTGTTATTTAATTTTATTGTATTTATGTTTTACATGTCTAATGATTTGCTTTTCATGTGTATTGATTTTTGAAAACGTCTTTAACCTCTTGGAGCGGCAGCTCTTGGTAACTTTTAGGCGAGCTTTCTACAATTTTTATTTTTTACTTATTTTGCAGCATATTGCGCAAGATGTTATCTTGACCAAAATTGTTATTACTGCTTTGCTTGATAAATTATTTCTTTTTCGCAGCTTTTAGCGCAAAAAAGTGTCATTTAGTTCTGATATATTCAGTTTTTCAGGTTTTTGAGCTTTAGCTTATAAGTTGCCGGGAACTGTTAACAGTTCCACTTTCACGATAGGTTAGTCTTCCTCCCAAAAAACACTGTAAAGCAGGCTAGCTCCCTCTTTACTTTCAATCACTGGCTCAGATAAATAACATAAAAATAATTAAATGAAGCAACCAGCTTTGAAAAACCTGTAAGGCTAATGCTACTCCGCTTCCTTCTACTGCAAGTAAAACACAATCACTTTGAAAGACATACAATTGCATCTACCAAATCACCTGTAAAGAATGTTCTCTCGCATATATAGGTCAAACTAAAAACCCTCTCAACCTCAGAATTAATAACCATAGATCGCATATTAAAAGATTTAAAAATAAAAATAATAACAATAATAGCACCAAAGATCATCAATTTACAGCTATTCTTGAACATTATTATCAACATAATTTTGATCACATAGAAATTAACGTGCTTGATATTGTTCCTAACACCAAACTTCGACTGTTTAAGGAGTCGATTTACATACTTCAAAATAAGTCACTTTATCCTTACGGACTGAATGCATATCTCAGTAATACCACTAATAGGCAGCACGAGATTTCTATATATGGACAATTCAGATTTTTTAGCACCACTACTAACAGAGGAACTAGAGGAGGTGATGCTAAAAACAAAAACTTTTTTTCGACACAAGATCTGAAATTAATTATTCATAATCTTAATTCCTACCTTGGACATCAAGACTTCGTTAAAAATGCCATAAAACTTCTTCATACCTTTAAGAATACTACCTTATGGAATCTGATTAAAACAGTAAATCAACCGTCTCAATGCTCCAAAATAGTCAAGGATCTTATTTTAGACTTCTGCAATTTTAAACTAAAAAACAGTAGTTTCTTTCGCAAAAAACTTTTTTGTACTATTCAGTTCAAACACCCTTCTTACGATAAGTTCAAAATTCCTAGCATTTTCAAAAAATATCAGCACTTGCTTCCTAACCAACCAGTCCAGATTAAACCCTGTTTTAAATTTGAAAAAACCTTGGGTCAGCTAGTTATAAACCACCACGTTATAAAAGATAATAGCACTTGTTACTGCCAAATGCCTGTCTACAAAAAATATGTCGATCCTTTCCACCAACATATAGTCACAGGAGATCTTAATATTGTAGAAAATACAGAATTACGTAACCTTATGCAACTAGGCACCAAGTTTCGTCCTACTTTCAGTCTTAATAGACACGTCTGCCTCAAACAATTCAATAATGATCTAGATAAATTTATTATTATTGCTAGTACAAGATCCAATTTACCCACTACAACTTTTCTTGAATGGAAAGCTGCACTTATAAAAGAATTTCAATGTTTGCTTTTCAAGGCGCCTAATTTCAACTCTTTACACAATAAAAAACACCTGGAGGATCTCATTCAAAAATTGCAACATAACTTTATCATCACGAAGATTGACAAAGCAAGCAACAATTTTAGTATTATTTGACAACACTTCTACTACAACCTTCTGCATGAAGAGTTAAATAACACTAGCACTTACCAAAAAATAACTTCCAGTACTCAGATTCTTCTAAATAAATTTAAAGCACTACATAAAAGACTTAAAATACAACCCCAGAAATATAACAACAGGTTTGCAAATCTCTATGCCTTACCGAAATTTCATAAGTCTCCAATTAAATTCAGGTTCATAGCTAATAGTACTAAAAGTTATCTCAAAGAAATAGATTATCTCTTTGCGCAAAAACTTCGTATGATTCGTGAACTAATCAATAACTATGATTTTAAAGGTTTGCATTGCAACTGGATGATCTCTAGTAATGAACAAGTTATTAAAACTCTGAATTCCCTTCAAATAGAACATATCCAATGCTACGACTTTGAAAACCTTTATACATCTCTACCACTCGAAGAAATTTTTACAAGTTTACTTGCTCTTCCAGATTTATTTCCACAAATTTCTACCATTCTCAGCAACGAAAAATGGCAGCCATTCCTTACCAGCGTTCTCTTCAATAATTTTATTCAATTTGACAATTACATCTATAAACAAGTACAGGGAGTACCTATGGGCGGGAATTTTTCAACTTCAGTTTGTGAATTATTCCTGTTCACTAAAGAACTAACCTATGTACGTTCACTCAGAACGGAAGAAAGTCTCTTTTTCCAACACATCTATAGATATATTGATGATGTCATAGCATTTAATAACTACAACAAAATAGAAAACGCTGATATCTACCCTGCTTGCTTAAAACTTAATAAAACCAATACAGAACAGCATGATATAGTCTACCTTGATTTACATATTATTGATTACCGTTTTATTAAAGTTTACGATAAAAGAAGAGAATTTAATTTTTCCACACTTAAACTCACTAACTGGAATTCAAATATTTCCAAAAGAGTAATAATCAACACAATTTATTCACAGCTACTTAGAATGAAAAGAATTTGCAATACTGCGGATCACTTACAAGAAGAAATACTATACTTCGTAACTATTTTAAAAAGTAACCAAATACCACATAAAATAATTAAAAATTCCCTGACCAAAGCTGGCATTAACCTTACCTAATTATAGATTTTTTGAGTTAGATAATGATTTTTTATACCTAAAGCTACGGACGGTTTAAGAAGGATGACTAATTCAGAGAATCTATTGTAAAAATGTACAGATAATTCTTGTTTATTCATTCTCTTTCCTCCAAAAAAAAATTTTGGCACTTTAATCTGAAATACTTTTTATGTACATATTTTTAAATTTAAGGCCCACCAGCGGCCGAGCGGTAAAGTCGCTGAACACTGGTAGTTCGGTCCGAGGTTCGAATCCCGCGAACGGGCTGGCTGCATGGGTGTTTTCGTGGTTTTCCCCATGTGTAACGTGTATACGAGCCAGTTTCCCTTAGAAAGTCCTCCACGAAAGGCATCCCTCCCCTTAGGCAGATAGCCCTAGTGTGCTTTGCCATAATTAAATACACACAAATTTTAAATTTAAATTTCTTTAGTGGCCAATTTTACTGCTTTTATTAACAAATCGGGCTTTTTTTCATTTTTCATAGTAGCTTGATCGCCCGCTAGCTTGAAGAATTACGACTTTTTTAACATTTTACTGTTTTTTCCTTTTTCTCATGCTTTAATGGCCAAGTTTTTATAGTTTTAGCTGAATTTGCCATTTTCACTTCAAAAAAATTTTTTTCCATCCTTCTACAAGCCAAGCGCCATTTTTTGAGCTCTTCACACGATTCACGAGGTTTCCGGCCCCCTCCGATAATAGGAGACGAGTTACAGATAACGAAAATCACTTCGCATTGGCTAAACGCCCACAACTCTTCGCTCCCCCCTACCTACGTCATCCAAAAATAAGACGCTTAAAGTTAGCAGCCATTTTTCTACATGTTTTCAGAGGGACAGCTTTACATCGCCAAGGTCAGTTTTTTGTTTCTTTTATTACAACTTTTTCTTGGTCTTAGCAAGACCCACTGAGTTGTTCTTTTCTCAATTTTTTTATTTTATATTGATTATTAACTACAGGTTTTCTTACAGTTTTATAAAATCTACAATTTTTAAAAATTAAATTGTTAATCTTTAAGCTTGCAGGCCCAGCCCGAATGTATTTGTATTTTTAGGACTAATAGCTCATCGCTATTTATTTTCGTTTTGATTTTAATTTTAGACTAGATTTAGAAAGTTTGATTTTGATTTACATATTTTAACACCTTAATGTGTCTTTCTAAGCGGACGCGTCGGGAAATTGGAACAGAGAATTGAGACTATTAAAATTTCCAAGACACTTTGCCAAAAAATTTTTTAGCGTAAAAGTTTCAATTGTCTGTTTCGGCGAAACGCGTAATGGGGTTAGCTTGTTTCGACGTTCAAACAATGAAATTTCCCTTGAAAAGCCTGTTTGGATATCGAATTGGGCTAATTTACCATTTTCCGCTTACTTTCTAACTTTTTCTGTTATTTAATTTTATTGTATTTATGTTTTACATGTCTAATGATTTACTTTTCATGTGTATTGATTTTTGAAAACGTCTTTAACCTTTTGGAGCGGCAGCTCTTGGTAACTTTTAGGCGAGCTTTCTACAATTTTTATTTTTTACTTATTTTGCAGCATATTGCGCAAGATGTTTTCTTGACCAAAATTGTTATTACTGCTTTGCTTGATAAATTATATATATATATATATATATATAATACATATATGTATAATATATATGTATATACAGAAAGAGAGATAGAACTAAATATGTATCGACTCCTTTTTATGGACCCTAATTTATTTCGAATTGTCATTTCCTATTTCTGTTCGACCGGAATGTCATACGAACAGCCAAAACTCATTTTTCTAAAAAAATATTCAATCTCCCTGTAGCGAATGTCTTTACTGTTTAACAAAGGCAAGCATCTGAGATTCAACAATGAATCTCGACTCATCAATGAATCCCGACAGAATATAAAGTTCTTGTATGAAGCTCTATATTACAAAACAGTGCGAACAGAAAATATGAAGAAGACATATAAACATAAACGGTTATGCGCATTTTCTTTTTAAATACTAAAGAAATATACCTAAAGTAATGCAAATATAATTTAAATAACCTATTCTTGAAAATAATGTACTTAACATGCGTACAGCATTTTCTGAAAAAATACTTTAAGTATTTTCAATTTAGCAGAAGTATATTTAATAAAATTTCCATTTAGCAGAAGAACATTTAATAATACAAATAAGAAATAAATGACTCAAAAATTGAAATATTTATATTTAATTAAAAAATGGAAGAATCAAATAAACACGTGCAAAACAGTAATTTAACCTAAAGAGCTAATCTTCGAAAGGAATATTATTGTTTGAATCTATTCGTTGCCATGGGAATTCAATACAAGCACTTACATTCCAATAGACAAAGTCTAAAAATTAAATTAAAAAAAAAATCTGAAAGCTTTCAGATTTTACATTACACTTAAAAGAACTTTTTTTAACCTTTTGTGTGTTACCTTTATTAAATGTTCTTTGCACTTAAACTATTAAATTCAATTCAACAGCAGTATCGCAAAGTAATTTTAAAATGACCATATCTTTAGAATTTATGATAGTCCCGCGCGCTGGAGATAAAAAATGCTTTTTTTTCTCCGTACAGTTTTGCCATTAATCGCTTTGAAATCATTGAGTTTGCTAATCAAAAATTCGTTGAAGTGTTTCAAAATATGAAATCAATAATAAAATTAATTGGAATTCCAAATTAGGGCTCCCAAATTCCCATATTCGGTGGAAGATTATGTTATCCAAAATTTGATGGCTCTAGCTACCGTTGTTTATCACAATGTGAGAAACATACATACATTTATGCAGGTTCTTCATCATTTAATTTCTTTAAATATAAGACAAGGTGATAATATTTGGTGCAAGAGTTTGAAAAGTGAACCGACATTTAAAGTTTTCAACGCAGAATTCCAAAACGAAATTAATAGCAATTCTGGGCTACCGCCCTTTGGGCTAATAATTCAATAAATGATCTTAGTCACCGCATAGCTCCCCACCTGACATTATTTCGGATTTCAAAAAAATACAAAAGCAATAATTTGCAGAAGGTACAGTGTAGAACGAAAAACGAAATAATTAATTTGAAATAAATAAAGTAATTACGTAATTACACTGCCAGTTTTAAAATGGAAAGTTTATGTATTAAACATGCTAAATTTTGAACCTTTTAACTTTTCATGTAAAAAATGGAAAATTATTTTTTGATTAAATAATCATAATAATTTTGATTAAATAATCATACAATTTTGTAGGTTATAAATATTACAATAAAATAAAAATATAAGATAATACATAATTTTTACAATTAAAACTTTTTATGACTGAGTCTTCGCTCATATTTGGAAAACGAAGACAAAGAAAAATAAAATAAAAATCTGACTACATAATTTAATAAATAATTCAGTAGTAATTCAATAATATTTTTGGAATAATAAGCCCGAAACTGGAGAATGTCGACTGTCATCGGAGAATATTAACAATCACCAAATACGTCGGTGAAAGATCGAATATTGCATTACATTCTTGTACATTCGGACCGTCCCCGGTGTATGTCGACAATCACAGATATGCTTTGGTGTAGGTCGAAAAGAGAGCTCATAAAGGGTCATAATAGTTTAAGTTGTTGCAGTAAATAAGATTTGAATCACATAATTTAGTAAGTTTTTATTACTATTATTTTATTTTCTCATTTAGAACGTACTACATAGTTAAGTTAGTTTTTAATTTCTATTATTTTCTTTTCTCATTTTGAATGTACTGTGTGTTTTAAGTTCTTATGTTAAGTTCTTATTTTAAGTCTCAAGTGCGTTTTTCGCGACTGAATTACAGAGAAGAAAATATAATATTCTTATATGTTCAACATTCACCAGTAGTACATGGTGAATGTCGACTTTTACAGGTGTAAGTCAGAAATAAGAGTATTTGGAAAATATTCCGGACATACACCAAGCGACTATGTGAATGTTCACATTCACCAGTGAAAGTCGACATTCCACAGATTTCGGTGTTTCACCGTAACATATATGTAAAATTAATTTAGATGGAATAATTAATGTTTCTTGCAGCGAAACGTTACGTAACTTTTCAAGAGACTGAGTTTCAAACACCCGGGAAAGGATGAATAGAAATTTTCAGTGTAACAGAATTTCCAGCTTAAAGATTCGATAAATCTAGAATTAAAAAAAAATGAAATGTAACTCATTTGTAAATGTGAAGGAATTGCGCATATGTACTATTTATTTGCACAGAAGAAAGCATTTAAATTGCTAGCAAAAGAACTGCTCAAAAGGATGGTCGGAAGATAACATTTTTTCATTTAACACCGTAACGCAAAATTTTATATTACTACTACTACTACTACATAGTCAAATGGAAAGGTATAATAATTTTTCACTTGCCTGCATATTAAAGATAAGTGAGCACAGAGGTATTTTTTTCATCGCAAATACAACTAAAGGAATTTTTGTCAGAGAATTTCATTTTGTGCTTAAGTGAATCCAAGATTTCAGATCAATGTTATCAGAGGTAATTTTTGGACTGTAATTAGAGCTATTGTGTTATCTTATCCACGTTAACCATGGGAAACATGAGTAGTGTGGATACGAATCAATATCTATCCCTTAAAAGGTCATATTGTAGGTAGATAGTTATGGTGCGATCCACCCTCTTAGCAAGCCCAAGCTCGCCCTATGGCTTTTTTAGACCTGCCACGAATGAAAACATAAAGGACAACACAGCATAAGTAAACAAAGCCCCCAGCAGCAGCCATATTGGGTGTTCTTTGTTACTGGTCTACTCCAATTCGATCAGGTTTTTATTAATTCTTTCCAAGAATTCGTTTGCTATGTTTTTTGCTTCATTTCCAGTGTAAACCAGGTTTTCAAAGTCCATATTAGTATTTCTAAGGTCTTTTGTTAATTTAGATTACTCCACATAGTGCCTGTTGTTTCCCAGCGGTCCGCATAGTAAACAGTTTGCGTTTTCTTGAATTTTAAATATGATTAGGTAAGCCAGGAATCTACCTTGACCTGAAGGGATCTGACAAATGTCTTTATCAGTTACGGTTTTCATTTCTTACTTCAATGTTTTCTAAGTAGTCCTTTCTACGGTCTGAATATCGCCATTTTTTATTAGTTTCGGGGAAAGCATTGTTTAATTTTCACGTCTCTTTCTTCAAAATAACCTAATGACTCCAATGATCTTTATAATGGCATTCTTTCATATAGGCAAATAGCCTTTGAGTTGCTTTGACTTAGTCAATTAACCTAAATTTACTGTTAATGACATATGACTAACACATGCATTCTTTTAAGGCGGTCAAGCAAAAAATGTTTCACAAGGGCATGAAATACCATATATAATCTTATGATGCATTTAACTTCAAAAAGAAAATTTATGAGCTTCAGGAGCGCATTTCTGTGCTTGCAAACGTAAAATAGTCCTCACGTATAGAATGGCATATTACTGAATAATGCTATAACCATGCATACACAACGAATTAATTTGAATTGCTGCATTGATTGTTCCATTGATTTTGCATTGATTTGAAATGAGGTTATGAAACCAATTTCTAGCCTTTCACTACAACAACATAACAGCTAATATTTTTGATTTGAAGCCTTATTTGTTGTTTAAATGCTATTGACCTTTCTATTTACTATTCACCTGAAGCAAAAACCTGACAGACTCTCAAATTAGAAACTAAAAAATTTCATTTTATACTTCCTAAAAAAGAGCAGTACAATCAATTTAAATTAAGTTTACATTGAGTTTTTAAAGCAACGAATAAACAAAAATAAATTAAAATTTGCTCTTCGTTAAGGAATATACCAATCGTCCTTTTCACTTTGCAATTTTAAATCGCTTTTCGTAAGCTTTTAATGTTACCGATGTGTAGCTTTTAATGTCTTTAAAATACCGAAATGCCTCAAATTTCATTTGAGATTCACAACAATATTTTCCTTCCCATACATTAAGGAGCAAAGCGGTGTGAAAATTTCAAATGATAACGTTTCTAGTTCATAACAAAAGAAATTTCATTAACTCGTGAGTGTACACTAAGTCACATTTAATATAAAGGTAATGAATAAAAAGTAATCCTTTTAACGACAAGACAGTCTATAATAAAGATCAACTCATGCAATGCATTTGAGGAGACTACACCTTAGGCTATTGTCTTAGGCTTTGTCTTTAGAGGGAGACCACAGCAGAGGAAGGTGGTTTCGGCTATTCGAGGAGTCGTTGGACATCTGAATGATCGTCTGAGGAATTTCAGTTGTGAAAGATGTAGAGGTACCTCAGACAGAAAAAAATATTACAAAACATTAACGATACCTAGCACAAAACGGTGAGAACTCATACTCCGATTAAATAAATTGTGAATAAAAGGTTACATACAATAGCTGTTCACGCGACAGGCAAACTTCCAGTTCTAGAAGGTGTGATCATTCCACACTTGCAAAGAATCTTTATTTTTATTCATGTGAAAGGCATAAAACTTTAAACGATTTGAATGCAGTACATAAATTATTTTAAAAAATAATTTTGCTTTTCTTTTGGAAATATATCTGAATTATAATTTTTATAAATATTTATATTATTAGGGAAATTAATAAACAATGTTTTAACTCTGTGTATTACATAGTTTGTTACAGATTAATTTTCTAAATGCCATCTAGTAATGATTTTGTTGCAACTGTTGCTATGTCTTTATGCAAGATATGCCACTATAATTATAAATTTTCACTGAATTCTACAGAAAATTGTTTTTGAAAGTCGACATTCTTAGAATTTCTCGTTAAATTTTGCAATGCTAGATTAAAAAAAAAAATTAAAACAATTTATTTAGCAACAATACTTGAAAAGAATCGTCATGCATCACTTTATTTACCACTTGAATTGCAGTGCTTAGTTATTTATTTTATTTCTTTATCTCCGATTTTATACTTTAGAATAAGCATTTCAGTGTTATTTCTTCCTTCTGATTTACCTCGCAATTATGATAACGACTGCTGCTTAAGATAGTCGAGTTGTCTAATTTATTAAACTCCTCTGTAATAATCCCCCTAATAACCTTTGTGCGGACACGACGACGCACGTTACATTCGCAGATCTGGTTTGAAAAGTCATATTTGAACGTAGACGATGATATTTTTCTATGCAAACATAGCATAAAATATTAAAAGATACCGATACTAGCATACTTACCTTCAGTAGACCTGGTGTCATGTTTACAGTGGAGTATCTCTTTTACCCTAATTATTTTTTCGTTATCCGTAATGAAGTACTCCGCTATTAAAACTGCTAATCCGGTAATCTAAAGAAGCAAGTGGTAACGCAAAGGAAGATCTTGAATTCACCGTCATTTATCTTATTCTCTTTTTCAGATAAATATTTTAAAATTCTGAAAGCATATATTGAATTATTCAAAGCAAGAAAGTTAAAATCAAAACCTTAAAGACACGATGCTCTAGAGTTTTGTCGTTAGTTACTAATCTGTCAGTTTGAAAATGCTTTTGATTCTATATCTGCTATTTTAAACTAATGTTAGGTAACTACAAATGTAGAATTAGGGAACAATTAGTCGGATTTCCAGCTTTGAAGCTTGAATTGTAAATTGTTAAGAACTTGCTGTTTCGAACCTAATTAGTTTGTCGCAAGGGAACCAAAGAGAAAAAATAAAAGAAAGAAAGAAGCTTAAGAAGGGAGGAAAAACCTACTACTGAATAATAGAAGATCTTAGCTCCAAACAAGAGCGAGAAAAGAACCATAAAAACCTTAACCTCTAGAGAGTTCTGTTGATTAAAGGGCCATGGCATTTCTAATGAATGGAGAAAGAACACTACTCTCTTGGTTTAACACAATCATTCTCAAGCGAAAACTTCCAACGGAACATATAGCCTGGAGCAAAACAGCAGTTAGTGGCTCCGAGAATAGCCAGCAAATGTTCTTTGAGATGTGCTAGTTCACTTGGAAGTCAGCTTTATTTTGTAGAAAAGAGCATTTTAGTGCTATACGAAACAAATAACATTCTTAAGCCGGAAACGTTCAGTTATTACACATTTGCCTTACATTTATTCATTTTTCAAAATAAAACATTCCTAAAAGTATTCGTATTGTGTCGGGAAACACATAATGTTTCAAAGAAGTTCTCAGACACAAGACCAGTATAGAATTAGTTAAAAATTTCTAAAATTACAAGAAACTGTTGTTTGGGATTTAGTCTTTGTTACAGAAAATAAATAAGAATATTTACAAAATTCATTATATCCATTTTTAATCATACATTGGCATACGAAACTCAGCAGGAAGGAAAGAAAAATTATTTTATAGCTGATGGTAATTTCATAGCCCAAGTTAATTTGAAAGCATAAAAAACGTAAAAACAGGCATAAAACGCATTTCAAATTTTAAGTAGTAAAACATTGACCTTCTTTACCAAACGAAAAAAAAATAAAGAAAAGCTTTAACTTTTAAAAGAAAAAAGAGAAGTTGAGATCGAACACTGAATCTTTTGAAGAAATAAGAAGATTTAAGGATAAAGTTTTACTACGAAAAATTAATTTTATTAACTGAAGACTTTTTTTTTTCATTTCTTTTCAGCAAAAGGAATCAGCAGTGATAGAATAGTCAGGAAATTCTTCAAGACGAATAGAGCTTCATGCATTTTGACTGAAAAATTTTTTAAACTTTGTTAATTGATCTAGTGTTATCGATATGCAACAAACATCGCAATGGCAAAGTGTGGTTGTACTTACTAAGAATTAAAATATTCTACAGGTTCTATTAGTCAATGCATCTTACGGAAAGGAGAAAGTAATTAATATATAGGTAAAAGACTAAACTCTTGAAATATTCATGCGATTTGGTAGTCAATACAAGTGATGAGCCAATAAGTTATTAGAATAATTTATAACACGATAATTCATCCATAGCGCAAACTGGAAATATTTTTCGTTTCTTCAATGACGGGAATTAGAAATACCCAGCACTTATTAAATCTAAAGTCGTATCTCATGTTTTAAAGGAAAATCCAGGCCCGAAAAGGGCTATTCCAAAATCTTTAAATACCTCTGTAGAACGGTGAGCAAAATTATGAAATCTGATTTAAAGTTAATCGGAACAAAACAAGCATGAAATTCATCTTCTAACGCCGAAACATGTTTCTCAGCGTAAGACAATGTGCAGATTGATATATGAAAATTATTTGGCAAGTGAAAAATGTAAATACACTGCCCTCAAAAAGTCAAAGTACAGGATGTTTAAATTCACAGTTTATAGGCATGATAGTAACGAAGTTTGTAGAGATATTAGGGGTTTTTTTTGGAAGCATGAAAGATGAAAAATTAGCAACGCCTTCGCCTGGAATCGAACCACGGACATATCAGGTACGCGCTGAGCGTTCAGACCACTACATCATAAAAACCCATTAAGAAGGCGGGAGTAATACCTTATATACTCTCCCCTTTAATAGGCGACTGGGGTTTTTTGGGAACCCAATCGCCAATCCTGGTTGAGGAGAATCATCATCCAACACCATTTTAGTTCGGGCGCCACTGTAGAGACATAAGGATTTTTTGTGAAGCAGGAAAGATGAAAAATTAGCAATGCCTTCGCCGGGAATCTAACCGCGGACCTCTCAGTTACCCGTTGAGCGTGCAGACCAAGGCACCTCGAAGGCGCGTTAAGAAAGCGGGAGAAATGCCTTATAAGTTCACGAAAATATATGCAAAACGAAGATTTGCCTTTTTTTTTACTTTATAGAAATGAATACCTTTAAAGGATTTTGAGAAAAAATTTAAAAATTGTAAGTTTTGTCCAGAGTGTTCATATTCAATTCTTATTACCAATTTCGTTGGCAATATCGTGGGGAGTCTATCAGTGTCCAGGAGAAATCGTTTATTCTATTCGTTGAGGTGGCGGGCACTCAGATGGAAATGGGGCTGTCACAAGCTGATGCTACTAGGCATCAGCTTGTGGCAATGTGGACCACCGAGTATGGAACTAGTTTGAATCCGAGGATTCTGTGTCGAGAAGACATATTCCAGGCAAATCAAGAGTTACAACACCTGAAGAAAACCGTTATTTAGCTCTTTCAGCCCGAAGAAGAAGCAGCATTAATATGCTTCAGCTCATGGCAGATCATTGAGTGGCAACAGGAACAAAGATCTCAGCTACTACAGTGCGTAGGCACTTGCACAATACAGGTTTTCTATACAAGATGACCGGTTGTTTGTGCCCCTTGACCCGAGGATACAGAGGTGCTCGTTTATATTGGGCAGGAGAACACATCTCCTGGAACAGTCAACAGTGAGTGTCTGTTCTCTTCACAGACGTGATCACAGGTCGGCAGCTGATCTGGAGGGAACAATGCACCAGATATAACCAGTCCCACATTGAAAAGACACAGTTGCAGAGATTGTGGAATAATGGTTTAGGTTCAATACTCAATTTCTTCTCAGTGGTCACAATGACTATGTTCTATATGTTCCATGGAGGAACGTTGACCGGTGTGAGAAATTGAGACGAGATGCATATGATTAATATGTCCGTCCATATACTGCTGCTATTGGTGCTAGATTTTTCTGATGGACGACAATGAGCAAGCGCATGGAGCTCGGAATTGCTGAAGAATATCTTAGCGATCACGGTATGAAGTAGATGGATGACCAGCTCAATTCCCGGCCCTGAATCCGATAGAACATTTTTGGAACTACCTTGGGAGTTTCGTTGGGGCTTTACGTCCACCAACAAGGTCGTAAGATGAGCTTGAACAACAATTACTCGTTGCTACCCATTTTACTGACCGACAACTTAATTGACAGCACAGAATGTCACTGTCGCTAATGTATTGCAGCTAAGGGGGGACACATTCTTTACTAGAATCTATTTTTATAATGTTACCACCACATTTTTCTTAAAAAAACTGTCATGTACTGTTTCTCTAAGACTGGATTTCGCTGCAAACAGTGCAATGTTTTGTTTTAAGTCATCTTTGCTTTGAACCTTAGAAGCATTTTATGTCGCATTCATTAAAGAACTGTTTACTAAATATGTCCTCAAAATTTCTTGTTTCTATAATGCTTCATTCTCAAATTAGATGCAAAAAACCTACGTTTTGGTCACACGTAACACATCCAACTTCAGTACTGCTGTTTATCGGAAACTTTAATCGGTTTGCCTTCCACCACACTTCAAATCATGTCATCTGACTAAAAAAATTAGCTTCATTTTATTCCTTCGTTTTCCATGCACTTCAAGTTTGCTCCTCCAAATTAGCTCTTGATCAAGGACTAAATTATTTGAAAGCAGTCGCTATTGACAAGGCCTTTCACTCAACATTATTAACCAAGCAGTTAAAGAATACACCAAAAGGCAGCACACCCAAAGGTACACTCTTGCTTTAGGATATTATAAGAATTCTGTTGTCATTTCCTTTCGTTCCGTCAATTAGCTGTAACATTGCACGAATTTTACAGAAATTTAACTTTCAGGTCGTTTATTCTGCTATCAATAAAATTTCCAGTTCCATACTGAAGGATCCTATTCCGGATATGAATTCTTGGGGTATTTACAAGATTCCTTGCCAATGTGGTTTAATCTATATTGGTTAAACTAAGAGAGTCTTAAAATTTCGCTTTAAGGAACATGAAGCATATGTTAAGGAAAAGGGAAACACAGAAGCCCTCTGTTGCTCGGCACTGTTGGTCCGAAAATCACACTTTCCGTTTTTCTGCAGTCAACATTATTCAAAAAACATTTTCCATTGGAGAATTATATTTTAGAAGGGTTTCACCTGCAAAAATATCTTTTTGTTCTAGGTAACGACCCTAATTCCAATCCACCTTTACCTCCAGCCTTTATAGAAATTATGTTTTCGCTTTCTTGTTTCAGTAATAGATATAGCCATTAGCTTAATTCTTGTCCAGACATTCTTATCTTATCTCGTTCATTTGCACTTTGGTAGCTGAGGAGGATGATTCAGTAAAACCATCGAAACTAGCCCTGGAAAACTTGAAAATATAACACTGTTTTTTGTTGTTAAACTAACAGTCAGTTAAACTTAAAAGCCTTGAGTTTTAGTGTAAACTCACAATGAACACTAAGAACTAAGAACAAGTAATTAAAACGTTGGAGCATCCAACTTAGGCCGGTGTTAATGTTAGAGGAAAGTCCGTACATTTAAAGAGAATTTTAAACTTTAAAAAAAAAAAAAAAAAAAAAAAAAAAACTGTAGTGTCAGTACGTATCGAAGTATATAGAATTTCAGGACAATTAACATAAATATAAAGCTGAATTTCTTTAATTTCTTTTAAAGTTCAAGACAGCATTTATATTTGTTTATCAGCAGACAAATGAAGCTAACATTTATTATATGTGATAAAAATTATTATTAAACTGTAAAAAGCTCAAATGATTTAAAAAATACTCAGTTCTATTAAATTAATTTTCTATTTGTTTGCGATTTATTTTATTCTGTGAAACTTGAATCTTGTTAATACCAAATGCTTTGCAAAGTTGAACTACTTCCGGAAAAGAATTATGTATTATTAGACAACTTATTTTCCCTCATTTTTTTTACCGTATTTGTAGCAATTCATTCGATCTTAAATTTTGCGGCATTTAGCTATTGTAAATATTCTTGTGAGAGAAGCCATTTTCCCTCGTTGCGCGACTGCCACTTTCTTCTTAATTTACTCTTACTTTTATGACATGCATAGCTTTGTTTATTTCATTATTAGTTATTATTGCATTCGACGAGCTTGTAAATATAATAATGACATGCACTTACCAGCGTGAGCGTAGGTAACGTGTATACATATATTCAAATGTTTTCCTGTAAGTTTTAATAAAAGTAAAAATCTATAAATTTTAAAATTAAAACTGCCTATTTCTTAGTGTACTTTTTCTTATGTGTTAAAAATTTATTTTAAAACAAAAGTGTTTAACAACAAGGCATATGTTTGCTCAAAGCATTATTCAAATATTCTCTAAATATAAATCTACTAATCTGTCATCAATTAAAAGGTATAATTAATACTGCTAAAATTCTGATATGTATGTAATGACCACAAAATAATTATATGTTCTTATTATGCGCATTAATCATATTATGCTTGGAAAACCTTGGTGTGCAATGCTTTCAGAGGAAATATATCCTATTACTTTTCTACAAGAAAAAGAAAAAAAGATATCCTATTGCTATTCTATTGATTTCATTAACAACAACCCAAAAGAGATTTTCCAAAAGATGAAAAAATTAGATAAGAACATATTTAGAGGAGAAACTTAACCTTAGACTGAAGAAATATTTAACTTCATTAAGTAGTAAAACTTCTTGAAGACAGATTCATATTTCAGTTTTTCAAACAGACAAATATATAAAAGAAGAATTAATTTTTGTACTTTCCTTCAAGAAGGAAGAAGATTAGGTCTAAATTTTCCCGAAATATATGGAATCATTTTACAATTTTAAGAAAGATTTGAGGAGTTAAATTAATTTTGACAGCATACGTCCCGAAAATCCGAAGTAAAATACTACACTGCATTATTTACTTCTTAAACTTTTACATGCATATAATTTAAAATAAATATTCATTATTATCATGTTAATTTTTAATGATCTTTAAGAAGAAATATACATAATTAAAATTGACCATGTACGTTCCTATGCCTTTGCAATAAAATGTCCACGTATCATTTATTGGTTTTAAACAAAATGCATTCTGCGACGACAAAGTTAGAAACGCAAATGACAGTGGGAGAAATGAACGTCTTCTGTCCTTGGAAATCCTACATTTTCGTAGTATACAAATCTGGTTAAATACATCAATGAACGAAGTATAATGTAGAATGCCGCCCATGAGCATAACGCTAAGCAGCACGGAAAGATAGAATAGATATTCAAATTCCTATAGTGTGGAGAATCTGTTACGCTTCTATTTAGCAAGTGAATTTGGGAAGGCAGACTGTAGTAAGCGTTTCAGAATTTCTATCGGGGGGAGAGCTAAAGTAATGCATCACGTGACAGCCGTGTCACGCGATGTGGTAGAGATCAGGATTGCGATTCGATGGGAAAGATGACGAGAAATTGTTCTGCCTCGTTGCAGGCAACTGACTGCCAGGGACCATCTGCTACTCTTGTCTCTTCCGAAGGAAAGGTGACTTCTTGTTCACAAAGATGGAAATGTCGGATGTCTAGGAGGACAATTTTATTCCTGTTAGCTTCACTTTTGTTACTTACTTCTCCCAAGGAATAGAAAACAGTAATGTGAGTAATACTTCGGGAAAAAAATCTGTGAAATGCATTGGAGGAAGAAGTAACATTTAGAAGTTCCATATTTCTCAATGCTTAAGATATTAAACGCAAATGCATTATAATTCAAAGAATAAAAGTAAGAAAAATATGCATAAACTAATTACGTAAATGGTAAGTTTAAATATAATATATTAATCTCGAGTTTAATCACACTAATGATAAATAAATGAAAACTTTCTGAAAATTCATAAAAACTCAAATAACAGAAGAGTAGACGCTTACCGTAGGCGAGGGTTATGCCATTAACATTATTGCGCAGCATCCGCCGAAAACATTGCAGCAAATATGTCGTGGACGAAAACATCGCTGAGAAAACAACGGAAGGGGAAAACGTCGTGGTACAAAGCATCGTGGGAGGGGTAACTTCGCAGTTGTAAAATATTGTGGTACAAAACATCGTCATCGAAAATAAAGCCGTCCAAAAACTTCGCAGTTTAAAACCATCGTCGTCGAAAATATAATGATAAAAAGCACCTACGAATCATTGCATGACGATAACATAAGCAAACATGCTTTTCTCGATATTTAAAAGTTGTAAATGCGTGTTCGCATAATTATTTGTGAAATGAAGAAGGAATGAGGAATATCTTTACTTTTATAGTTCATATTTTTGAATCAACTAATAAATTTTTACGGAAAATTAAGAAAGATATTCAAAAATCAAGAATGAGTGGAAAAATAACGTTATATGTAGTAGTTAATAGAATTTTAAACTAATATATTTAACTAATAAAAGATATTAGTTAATTAATCACTTTTATTAAATTTTATTTTTCATGCAAAATATAATCTAATAAGATATGAAAAAGGAAGATGAATAACTACATGTGGTTACATTTATTCATATGGTTTAATTAATTATCATACTATAAATCATTATCTACTATCATGCATTAGTTTTCCTACTCATTTTCAGTTTCTGAATACTTAAGTTTCCTTCTTAATTTTTCAGAAAAATTTATTAGTTTATTTAAAAAAACAAAAACAAAAATATAAGTCATTCTTTCTTGTGCTCACAAATCATTATGCAAATACGCATTTACAACTTTTAAAGCCTGAAAAACACATGTCTGCGATGGCATCTTCTGATTTGTATTTTTTATTTTGCCACGATATTTTCGATGACGCTGTTTTTAAACTGAGAAGTTTTTGATTAGCTTTATTTTCGATGATGTTGGCTTGTACTGCGATGTTTGTTCCTTGCTTTTTGTTTTCCCTCACGATGCCTTCTCTACTGTGACGTTTTCGCCTTGAGTTGTTTTTCGCGAAGATTTCGCCTATGGAGTTTTCTGCTGTAACCTATTGCGCGTATGGCAAAGTCACTCTCCGTAACTTTCTATGGAAAAAATGTGTTAGGTATACTTCAGATTAAGAAAGTACGTATTAATCAAACATTGTAAATATTGTTGCAATTAAAAGGTGGAAAAAACAAAAAAAAATTTCTATTGAAAAGATTTGTATTGCTCATTAATACGTGCGACAGCTATTTTTTTTAAAACGCTGGTAATTTTTGCTTAGAATAATTTCTGACATAACTCTTTTAATGTTTCACGGTAAGGAAGAAGAACACGTTTCGAGGAACTGTATAACGATGAAGCAAATTTTCTATATCTTCTTCATAATGTTCACGTTAAATGACTATTTAGAGCTCACTTTTGAATTTTAAACCGGTTATTTCATGTTAATTTACTTTCATATTGCTCTCATTTCCATTTTCTTGCTGGAATGTAAATTTTTAGCTCGTGTGATGTTCAAATGAGGTAGAAAGAAGTGACTATTTAGAAGAAGGTTTTAGAAGATAGAATTAGAGCGTGCTCTGCCTGCTTGAAGGCCATGTTTCTAATTTTATTTTCTAGCAAATAGTATTCTGCGGCATTGAGTTATTCTCGCCATTAGGCTTGTTACGCCGAATTTATATCAGAGACAGCTTGTGGGTTATTCTAAGGGTAGAGCCGTTAGGCTAATTTACTTGTCTTAACTTTATCACTTGTTCATCCATTGCCTTTGAGTTGAGCCACAACATTGTCACGTGTCATTGCACGAGTTGGTGTCGTTTGATAACCTTTAATTGAGTTAATAAAAGGGTTCCTTACACCTTTTCCATGTCTCTGTGGTACTTACAAGATGTAGTATTAAACCTCTTACATCTTTTAGAGTTTTAGATAATTTTATGCTACCTCAGAAGACCAAACTCTATAACCTCTATCCCAGGAATTCGATTGACTGTCTTGAAGAGGTTTACAAGCAAGAAACTTATTAAAAAAAAAAAAAAAAAAAAAAAAAAAAGATCAGATTGTTTGATTATGACCAAACACAAGGAGGGTTATATTCTTGGATGTATTTCTAAGAGAAAATGAGCCATAGTTAAGCTATGCATGAACAAAAGTACTAAAATCTCATATGATTAGTTTAATCAAGCAACAGGAATAGATTCTAAGGTGAATTACGTACATTTCGTGACTTACGGCACGTTAGCCTGGCTAATCTAACACAATAGAAAGCTAAAGTAGTCAATGGTGAGATGGACTTAGTACAAGATGCATTTCCAAGAGAGATATAAATTAGGACTCTACAAAATGTGCAGAATGTTTCATTTTTATCATATTAAATAATTAGCCCAAAGGGCGTTAGCCCAGGAGAGCTATAAGTTTCGTTTTGGCACTTTGCGTTGAAAACTTTAAATGTCGGTTTACTTTCAAATTTTTGCCACCAAATATTACAGTTTGTATTATATTTAAAGAAATTAAATAATGCAGAATCTGCATTAATGTATAAAGGTTTCTCGCATTGTTATTAAACAACGGTATCTAGAGCCATCATATTTTGAATAATGTTCGTTTCAACCCGAATATGGACATCTGGAAGCCCACATTTGGAATTTCGAATAGTTTTATTACGTATTTCATATTTTATAAATCTGTAACGAATTTTCGATTAACAAACTCAACGATTTCAAAGCGAGCAATGGCAACGCTGTACGGAAATAAAAAATTATCTCCAGCGCGCGAGACTGTATATCGGAAATTCCAAGGATATGTTAAAAGATATTCCAAAGATATCTTTAAAAGATTATTTGAAAATATGGATGAGCATTGTAAAAAGTTATTTAAATCGAGTTATGAAGATTTCCTAGAAAAAAGTATAAAGAAGATTAAGAAAAAAAGATTAAGAAAAAAGAATTTGGTTTGTATGCGTAGGTCCCTGGATCTATAAATTAAGAATACGTTAATATTCCTTGAAACAATTTCTAGACATTCGGATTATTTATCCTTATTCTGAAAAAATCTAGCGTTAACTAAACACTCATAAATTTAATGAGCTCCCAGCTTCGTGATAGCCTTATCTCAAGTAGCAATAGCATTTTCTCTCCCCGTATATTATTTCAACTCCGTCAAGTTACTATACAATTTCCCTATACACACCTCTAGTCATGAAATTTGCGGAACCATGAAATACTCGCCAGAACTGAATGGAATATACTTTACATATGACTTAAAATTGTATAAAAAAACAATAAATGATTGCTGAACACAACTTGGACGGAAGTCAGAATTTGCAGAAGTCACCATTCGCTACACAGTAGCTCGTACTTGTCTTGGCATTGAATCAAGCAAGTTTTGAATATGTACCTGACTGAATACCATTAAATGTTTTCTTCTGTTTAAAGTCAAAATTAATTTGAGAAGACAAGTGTCATGAGCGAGTTCCCGGCCATTGATATCCCGCGCATGGGTCAACAGATGACGTCCAGTGAACGGGTAGTACAATCAAAGAGCGGTATCTGACACGGTAAGACCTGGTTACAGGTTTTACTCGTGAATGTCACGCATAAATGCGCAGTAAATTTAGATTTATTTAGAAAGGAACAACGTGTGATAGGTAGGTAAGAATGAATATTATGAAGCAGAGCAGTGAATCGAAATAGCGCTAAAAAATCATATTTTGGGAATTTGCCTAAATGAAATGCGATCTCAGTCGCTGTCCGAATCTTTATATATGTACCCACTTTACGTTTGAGCTATATTTGGTTTATCTCAGAGTCCTTTAAATGAAGTGTGATTACAATCATTATTAACACCGGACCAGTTTTTGCCCAGGTGAAACCTAGTCTGCTGTGTAACCGGATAAAATGTTTCGTTTGCAACCGGACAAAACGGATTTTAGATTCTCTGTACGGGTAAACTTTTAATTTGTCAGTGTCTGTGCAAATGGTAAAATTATGAAGAAATCAAATTTGCAGAAATATTTGTGAGTTTTTATTTTAAGGGAAAAGTTATAACGAGAAAAAAAATAACAACGTCATAAAAACATTATAAAAACTCATAATAATGTCATATAAATCATATAAATGTTATAAACTTAGTTATAAAGTTATAAAACTTATAACTTCCCCTCAACCAAACGTATCCCAAATTAAAGCCTGCTCAGGCTGAATTCCAGAAGGTGCTAGGTACACGTATTGCTTCCAATCTTGATCCAAACGATATTTTATGCATACAAATGCAGAATACATTAATATGAATATTAATATAATTAAGCTTTTGGAGACAGATTTAAGTTGGGTACATTTACTTTGCCATGGATAATGTTCTTTAATTAACGTAAAAAGAAAGCAATTTTCAGCAAAATTCTCTAAGGCTATAGGATCTAAGGAGATGCTTACAGCTTATGAACCTTACAGACATTATAGAGTGAACCTAAGCATACGCATCTTAAACACAGAGAAAACTATGAAAACATTATGCAAATAATTCGTACTACATCGGTAATACCATAATTTTCTTGGTCCCAGTTTAACTCTTAGCTTGTTAATGCGAAATTCAAAGTGCAAGTCAGAGCATTTTGCATTTGACACATAAAGTTCTTATTTAGCCGCCCAACCGATATGATGTTTAGTGACCCTGACTACCATACTGTGCGGAAAGAAAGCAGTCAGAATTCAGTTTGAGCCGGAAGTCCTCTTGATAAGTTAGTGGTAGGGAAAGAAGAGTGATTGACACACATAACGCTGCCCCTGCAGATAGTTTTCCTTTAAAATTGGGGCGGAAGCTTAACAGTTAGCCAGGATCAGCAGTTCTTCAATCGCCTGTGGTACTGAAGAGGATCTAGCCTAGGTTATACCAGTATCTATATTTCATATTATATAAATTAATCGAAGTTGTAGGAAGAAACAATTGAGATAATTGGCTTCTGAAAACATAAATATCTTTAAATAGTATATATTATGAAAGTGTATTATAGTTAATTACCAAAAAGGAACACATTTTTTTTTTTTTAAATTTATTATACCAGCAGCGAAACATTCTCTGTTCTCAGAAAGAAGTATATATCCGTTCAGGCATGAACAATTCATTTACTTTCAGTCATACGAACGTAATTAGCAAAAGCATTTTAGCTGAAATCGCAGGACGTTTGGTTTAAAAAAAAATCTTTACTTTCACTTCGAAGTAATTTTATACTGGAATTTAATCGAAACCTCACTTTCGCATCTAAAATTAATTGCCAATATTCAATTGCATGCCTTTCTTGAGAAACAGAAGAAACACCTCCGAGGTAATAAATCTCGAAGTTCTGGAATTAATACAATTCTTTATCGTCAAAGTATTTCCATCGAACCCGAAATTCTACGCGGCTTCTAATTCCTATTCCACGCACATATACACTCAAAAACCAACGACACAGGGAAAAAAAAAAAAAAAAAAAAAAAAGAAGGGTAAAAATGCCCATTGAATTTCGGATAGGTCTGTGCCATGCAGCTTGCTGGTAACACGCGTCAAAAATGATTAATGGCAACCGCATCATTTTGGACTGGGTGCAGATGGGCAAAATGAAAGGGCCAAATATCGGATTATCGATTGCAATATCGATTAGTTTATGAGCTATCGATAGGCTGGAAGTTCTGGTATTTTAGCTCTCAGAGCCTACTATAAAGAATGTTCTTTCTCCTGTATAAAAAGTCTATTTTATAGGTTTTTATAACGACTCAGTGATTTATTGTGGCTTAGAATATTCCAGAATTGACACCGAATACGAATATGGGTACAGAAATTCAACCTGAAATTTGAAGCATAGCTGCTTGCTGTTTAGAAGACGCATTACTGCTGAATCATGAGCTTTTGCGAAGGTGAATTGTAAAAAGTATGCTCGAGAAGGAAAGTAAGCACGAAATCTTAAAACAAAAAAATTAATCCAGAGCTACATTAGACTTCCGTGACTTTTGAAACAAGTTAATAAAATTTCCTAGACAACTAAATCAATTGGGAATTTCCAGGTAAGACCACAACCATTAATTTAATTTCCAACAGTTTCAGAAGATAGCGTTAGTCTTTTGCACATCATTCAAGTGCATAAATCCGCTAAAATGAATTACTGGCTATAAAGAATAGGATGGATTCAGCAAATTGTTTGGTTTAAGGGTTTAAAGAATTTTGCAAGAAGTTTATGCTAAACTTCCGGAAGATATATATTTATTTTATCAGTTAGTCGACGATGTCCTAATGTCAGCTTCATATCTTCAAATCGTGATTTTGTCGTAAATTGCTATTGATAGCAGTTCCCGCTTAGCAGCAGACCCGTTTCATGTAAATGCTATTCTCATATATAGTTGCATATAATGCTATTCTCTGAATAAATCATACGTTTGTACAGGCATTAGGTATTTTTGGAAGCAGGCGCAAGAGATTGAAAAATTAGCAATGCCTTCGCCGAGAATCGAAACGCGGAACTCTGGAATACGCGCCCAGCGTGGAGACCACCACACCACGAAGACATGCCAAGAGGGCGGGAGAAATACCTCCCTCTTTTAAAGGGCGACTTGGGTTTAAGGGGACCCAATCGCCAAATCCTGGGTGTGGAGGATCATCATCCGACACCCTTTTAGTTCGGGCGCCACTGTAGAGACATTAGGGTTTTTTGCAAGCAAGACAATTGAAAAATTAGCAACGCTTTCGCCCAGAATCGAACCGCGGACCGTATTTCACAGCAAATTTTAGAATTAAAGTATTATAATTTAAATTTTGATAATTAAAATGGTAACCAATTTTTAATGTATTATTTTTTTATGTATGCATTAAATAATGCAAATAGCCAACAACTTGTGCAAGTTGCAAAATATTTTTTTTAATATTTCTATTCAGAAACTGAAAAATAATCATTATAAAATATAGTGGTGGTACAAGAATTTTTCAATTTTTTGTTTTGGTAATACGCGTTAGTGAAAAGGTTAAGAACTGCTGGTCTAATCAATTAGTAATGCTATTTAAGTGTATCTGGGAATTAACATCAATTCGATGTTACCTTTTTCGATAAATTGAGTGATTATCTCAAATTTCTGCATTCAGAAAATTGATCCTATTTGTAGCGATTTTTCAAAAAAACAAAAATCTTTAATACGAATTTTCAAATAACGTTGAACATTATACTTGAATTATTGAATGCGTTTTAAAAATTACAGTGAATGAATATTTCACATTCAACATTTCATTACACTCAATAGGTGTTTATTGCATTGAATGAATATCCTCAAGGTAATTTTAACATAGGCAGGAATGATTACGTATATTTTATGCAACATAATAAGCCTAACAGCTTATTAATGACGTAAAAATAGAAAAAACGCAATTAATCTTGCTTAGTCCAAAAGTTTCGAAATACACCTGCTGACTTCTCCGAAGCCGCGGAAGTGTTCCGTTGCCGAATACTTGTATTGTGAGCATGATCTGAATAACCCCATTAAGAAGCGTCGACTTTTCTATATCTTGCTAAAAGATCAGAATTATGATAATTACAGTACGTTAATTACTTACCAAACATATATATGGAATTCTTTTATTTAGTATTGTAGGCAAATGAAGATTCATTTCCATTTTTATAAGCAAAGCATTTCATTTTTATACAAAGATATTGATATAGCGTCATATCCCCAATTTAAGTTCTGCAGTCAACTAAGCATGAATGGAACCTAATTTACTAACAAACTCGTGAACAATCGAAATACAGTTTTAATTAGAGCAAATGCAATAGCCCAAACATAGCAATAGTTCTAGTGTTTTCCGGTACAATTTATAAGTTCTTCTATACAGTTTCAAAAGCAATCAAAGCTCCAAATAAACTAGCTATTGAAATTTCATAACTGCATTAACAGTGAATTACACATAGGTAACACAACATTTTAATTCTAAAACGGTTGCTAAAAAGGAAATAAAGGTAATTTCAGGCCTTTGTAATGCTTCCGAGCTAATGTCTAATTTTTATTTTCAAGATTTAGAACTATAGAGTATTTATATTCTTACTATTTTTCTAAAAGCAATCCTTAAAATTAATTTGTAGATCTCAGATGGAGGCTTCAAGAATACATGCTGCTTGTTAATGAAGGCAGCAGAATAAACTTCACAGTTCTCGTACCGATTTATATCGATTGCTGCTATATCATATTGTGTGAAATACACTTTAAAATATAAAGTTTGTTTCTCAATATAGTTTTTTTGATTGTATACACAGACGAAGGAAGCTTCTGCATATATCATTTATTAATGTTACTGAACTGAGAATCAACTTGATAATGAATTAGGAACAAGAAATTTAGTAAAACGTTTTAAACACAAAAGCTTCACTTTTAATGACATGGATTCGCTTATCTCGGAATATGGTATTATATGAAAGTCTGTTCCTCATTCAGTAGTTGGCCGAAAGAGTACTGCGTATTGCTTACATAATTAACGAAGTCTATTTCTTATTCAGCGATTTCAGACAGGCTTTTTTTCCATGTTATTTCAGTTGGAGAACCAATTCAATTTCTACTTAACGAAACTTCTTATTAAACTTTTTCATGTCTTAAATTGCTTCACACATTAAACGTTTAATTGCTGCTATAATTAATGCTGGGGTACGCATCGATAGCAAGAGAACACAGGTAATTAAATATCCCATCAAAGATTATAAATAAATGATACATACCTTAGTTGCTTAACATAGAGCCAAATTAAGGAAATAAAAATATTGTCAAAATTTTCAGTTCAGAAAAACGGTCTTACGTTTTTACTTTTGAAAACAAAAAAAAAAAAAAAAAAAAAAAAAAAAAAAAAAAAAAAAACGAAAAAAAAGAACTCCATTTTATATAGTATAGCGAAGTTTTTCGAATTTATAATGGTATTTAATCTGAACTCATTTTATTGATCAATATACTCTAATAGCTTGTCTACTGACTTTGACAATTACAATCATAAGTATTGTTCTTTTAACTTCCTTATCATAAACTTTTATTAACTGTTCTACTGGTAATTTTTCAATCTTTGTATTCTGAATATTCGGCTCGATAAAATTACATGATCTTCAAAATACTTGTCGTTTTGCATCTATTATTTCAGGCTTTCCTTTTAAGTTATTAGGCATTATTTCCTTCATGAATTAGCATTATGCTTTTAAGTTCATTGGATGGCTTAATGCTGACAATGATTTTGTATAAAACATTTCGACTTTATCCAGTGTTTTTCCTGTTATTCAAGTAGTAGTCCTGGAAGATTATTTTAAAATATTTATTTCGATTATAGAGTCATTAAGTTTTTTTGATGCAGGAGACATGAAAAATGTACAATAACGAACTTGGACCTCACGAACACGCGCCGCGTGTGTTGTCGTTACACCACGAAGGCATGTTGAAAGGAGAGAGAAAATACCTTATATACTACTCCTTTTAAAAGCAGACTGAGAATGAACGGAACCCAATCGCCAAATCTGGTGGTGACGAATTATCGCCCACTACCTTTTCGTTCGGGCACCACTATAGAAGCCTTTTTTTTTTTTTTTTTTTTTTTTTTTTTTTTTAAGCAGAAGGCATGAAAAATGTCTAAAGCCTTCGCTGGGACGCGAAACTGGACTTCTTGAATACGCGTCGACTGTGTTACCGTTACACCATGATGGCAGGTTGGAAGGAGAGAGAAAATACTTTATATGATAATGTACAGATAATCCGCGAAACTTAAAATCCTTAAAAAAGTAATCGAATATTCGAAGTGTTTCACATGGTCAAATTAACATTTTGGACTTACAGATTGTGCAAGTTGACGCGTAAGTTTTAATAAGAACACTGATTTAAAAGTAACTAAAATTTACTAAACATAGGTAAGATATAACAAAGCTAAATATCAACATTTGCATAACTTCTACTAGTAAGAAAACCAGAATCACTCGGATCAGATATCTACAGTTTTATACAAATTTTAATTAATCGTTGGAGAAAAAAGTCTATCTGTGCTTATCCGTTTTCGTTTTAGGTCTAAAGTTAATATATTCACAGTTTACATAATTTAGTTAGTCAACATATATTTTTCTTTCAATTTCTTTTCTTAATGTGTATATAAAACCCCTAACTTCACAAGCCAAATAAAAGTGCTGGAATTTTTCAAATAAATCTTTTAGTTTCGATCAAATAAATCAGTTTATAGCACTTCTGAATCTTCTTAAATATCTTATATTTAAGATAAATACTGGAAAATAGAACAGAGAGGGTAGTAAGACTAACTAAATGTTCTTTTAAGCAAAAAAAAAAAAAAAGAATGAAACGTTATCAGACACAAATTCTTTATTTTATCAGATACACATATGGAATAAGAAGAATAAATAAACGTACTTAATACAGCATTCGATGAAATGGATTTCAAGATTTCGTTATAGTACAGACACACTTAAGTTTATTAACAAATAAAAGGAAGACTTTTTTTATACGTTCGATACGGTACAGAGCTAAATCCGTCGCCTCCTTTTGCTCATTCTTCCAGTGCCGTTGAAGTATTCCTTGATCAATGAATTGAAGTCGTGTTGCTGATACTGCTATTCTAACAATAACGTTACCCAAAATCGTTAGTGAAAAAATGTCTGGCCGTTTGAGAGAAGATGGTTCCAAACTCTGACTTAAAAGTTAAAGGAAAAAAGATTATAAAATTGAAGCGATTCAAAGAATGAAAGGCCTTTAGAAATGGTAAGGTTCAAAGAAAATGCGTTATAGGAACGGAAAAATGGAAACCTTTGAAGTAGAGTTAGAGGTAAGCATAAAAGGATGCGTTTTCGATAGAAGCAGCGATTGGAAAAATTAATCCCAGTCATTGGAAGGTGCGGGGAAACTTTTGCGCAAATTTTTGGAGAAGCAGAACTCAAATTTATCTGCTATATATGAATATATTTCGAATAAGTTTGAAAGTAAGATCAAACTATCCTATCAAACAGACTGTGCTGGACGAAATAATGATAGGAAACCGAAAGTTCATTTTTTAAAATTTCATTTATTATAATTAGCAACTAGTAATTGCTACACATAAAGTATCTAAATTGATTTAATGAATAACTCTAATTTTATTTGAATTAAACGTTGACGATCATAAAAAGGGTTGATGTCCATGTATAATTTTCAGTTGGTTGCCGATTACCTTTTTCCTTGGAATAAATTACAATTTATAATTCAGAATTCATAAAAGCATTAATGCATTTTTAATGCAAAGCATTATGCTTTGAGAAAGAAGTATAGATATTAGCAACATTGCAATCTTCAATTTGGACTGGATTTAGAGATTTGTACATACTGGTCACTGGTTATGAGCTGTTATAAAAATAAAACCTGAAATCAAATTGCAAAGTGAAATGAATTATTAAGGTTTTTAAAAAGAGAAACATATAAAAATATAACTTGAACTAAAAAAATGTTTGCTAGGATATTGAAGCTATATTCATCCAGAATTTTGTTTTTCTATTTTTATCATAGATATCATATTTTTCTATGATAATTCTGTCAACCTAAATATTTTTTTCGAGAAATTCTGCGGAAAAGAAGTCTCTAACGAACTACTTAGTAAACATAATAAATAGTCAGGATATAAATAGTTCTTTAAATTTATCATTTCATAAAAAGAAACCAAATGTGTATGCACACGAAATTTAAATATAAAATTCTTAATTAAATATTTGGATAATAAAAACGTGTGTAGGAAAAGATTAAGCAACTTACACATTGAAGTACATAAAATTTGACACTAGAAATTAAATTTCTAAAACTTACTGCAGTAAACTTCAGTCCTCTTTAAAGTAAATTTTAAGTCTCTAATATTTTGTTTAAAACTGTTATTGCGTTTCAAAGATGTTGCACTGAATATAATATATCAGCTTTAAATCTGGAAATGGCGACTTTAATCTCTTGACGAATTCGCATACGAGAAATTGTTTTATAAATTTAACTATGCGTATATAAATATTATCGTTAATATTAACAAATTGAGAACTAAATGCTGTTATGAGATACTATAAGAACCTGTGGTTAAAACTATACAGAAGGCGCCGCATAACGTGATCACGTTTGTCCGTGACTATTTTGACAACATGAACAGAATAATAATATTAAGCGAGGAGAAAAATATCAATGGAACTTAACTATTTTAACATTAATATGACTAGAAAAACTGGAATTTTTACATAAAACAGTTCAGCGGTTCAGCTATGCTTTCGGCTAAAGGGAGTACAGATTGATAAAAATTAGAAAAACTCTTCGCGAAAGCTCTGTTCATGGGCTAACTTCTACGCACTTAGTCTTGGTGCAGAGAAACGGCAACTAAAAGTTATGATTGCCATTTATGACAAGTTTAAATCATTTATAGATAAAATCCCGATTTTTTACAAAAATATTCAAACATGCTATATAGAGAGAAAATAATTTCAGATGGCTTCGAATGAAATCGGATCTAGAAATTTATAAAATAATCTTATTTGCTTAAATTGTGACAGGTGTACTATACTTTACCTTGAAAGCGTGAGAAAGTTAAATGAAGTTGGTGAAGGAATTATTATTTAGCTTTTCAGTAGATGTATTCCTAATTAAAAAATTTTAATTTGTGCTGCTGAAACTGTAAGCATTCATACGTAATTGAAAAACAATGAACAATTCAATAATGAAGCTTTCATTATAATTTACATATGCATTTTACTAGTTTCACAGTGCCGTTTAAAACTTGCTTTTCGCTGCATAACTCTCTAGCATCGCTACCGTAATTCCTTGTGTACTTTTGCCCTAGCATTTTAGCGGCAGATTCTAAAAATATAAAAAATATTCGTGTAATTTTTCCTTTCCTTAATGCCTTCAGAAAACGAGCTTCTTTAACTTTTAAAATGGATTCGTGCACATGGTGATTGGTTTCGTCTTATTAACAATTACAAACCTTTGAAAACTACCTACGAAGGTCACACCAAATTTTTCTGTTCTAACTGATGCACTCTATGCTAGCCTAATACAAGAACCGACCAATCACAGCGAAGCAAACGCTAATTGGAAATCAGTCAACGATTTCGTAGAGACGGCTGCATATGCACATTCTCTAATTATTTGTAGATGATCTGATGCCTAACGAGTAACAGAGACATCAATTAAAACGGACGAGTTTTAAAATAAGTAGGGGAAATACAGTATTTCTTTCTTAAACATAAATATGTTCATTTTGCGATTATCGCAGTATTTTGAACAAACGTTGCTTGATATTTCTAAATTAATGAAGTCTAACATCATGTGCTAAGAAGTTCCTCTATTTTAATTTCCCAAGGCGAATACTCGTCTCATGTATTCTACTAAAAATTACAAAAATACGCCACTTCTACAAAATACATAGCGAAAAACAATTTGTTGCTTTTAATGATTTTATTATAAGTAATATTAATTATAACAAAGTGTCTTCCCACGGCTCCATTTAAAAAAATGAAAATTTGTATTTTATTTTGTTTTTCTTCGGCAATTCATGAAAAAGGCGCTCCATCGCATAGCGTTGCGTTCTCATCGTGTCAAAGCGTTTCTAATAGGAGAATACATTCAGCAAATTAAATCATTTGTAATTGTAAATCATTTGTAATGATTACAGAAAATGTTAACTAAGTTTAAAAGTTTATTAAGTTACTGTAAAGGTAAATACAGTAGAACTCCAATTATCCGAATCAAATTGGACTGGACCCCCGTTAGGATAATCAAAAAATCGGATAATTGGATTTTTTCCGAAGAAAGGGTCTACGTACACTTTAATTAATTACTGTGTGCACTTTGAAAATGGGAGGGACAAAATTTAAAAAAGAGTTTGCAATTAGTTAAAATGAAAACGCAACACTTTTACGTACATGTTATATAGCGTACTGTACAGTACTTGTTCAAATACTGTACAGTGCTGAAAATCATTGCATTTTACTTTGAGCGAGATTGAACATCTCGCTCAAAGTAAAATGTTTGATGGACACAGTGCCAGCCGTTACTTGCTTTAAAGGATGAACAAACAAGCTTCTGAGCTAAGATCTTAGGTTTTCACAAAGAATCGGACCCGAAATTGGGTTTCCCATAGAACGTTGCTACAAGTTGCTACCTTCATTGATTTTCTTGAAGAACTTCCATTTGCGTTTTCAAGCAGTGACACAAAATTTAAAAGTGTAGGTTTGCTCCTTTTAATGTCTGAAATTGTTTATTATCAAACGCCATACATCTCAGCCAACTGTTTACTCGTCACTTCTTTATCTGATTACTCTATAATTTTTAGTTTATCCGATAAAAATAACACGACACGTTTTCTTTTAGAAGCCATGGTGAACGGCGAAACGCACGCACAAACAAAACAACGCACCGATGCGAAAGAGTACCGTCACAGGATTGTAGCAAGTCAGCGACACACTGACTGGCTAGCAAATCAAAACGAACAGTGACAGGTGGGCCGGGCCGGCCATATGGCGAAGGACGACAGTAGTGTAGCCAATAACAGATTTGGAGACAGTGCCTCATCGTCCAAATAATATCTTATAAGAGATAGACTAACCCAGTGGGCGGGGCGTGCGTCACCGACATGTCGGCAAGAAAGAGTAGGGACGATCTGGTTTACTTTAACACTGAAACCTATGGCGTTTGTATCACATAAATCTTTTTAATTATTAAATGTGATACATTGTATAGTGATGAGATTATGAAAGCCACTGTTTTTTCCAAATAGGATTTAATATATCTCATTAAAGCACTTTTTACTGCATTTTTGCGCATTTTTTTCACGCGTAATTCTTGTACAAACATCTTTACTTTGGTAAAACGGTAAAAACTCTAAGCACAGAATTTATGAACTTAATTTTGCGTAAAAATAAAGTAAAATTAAATAAGATTGATAGTACGTGATACTTTGGAATAAATAAGGTAAAAATAAACAAGATCTGATAATTTTTTTTTAATTTAATGAACATTTTCAGGCAGTAATTTTCCAAACTATAACAACATTACAAAACGATTATATTTATTTGATTATATGATCATTAAATTATTAACATTAAAGTGTATTAGTTATTTAAATAATTCATAATATTCGGAGCATAAAATTTTCTGAGCGTTATGAAGTGGGGGAAAAAAAAATCTAGAAGCACTCAGATTTTATATTACGCCCAAAGGGAACCTTTTTTAAAGGTTTGTGTGTTACCTATATTTTTTGAATATCACGCTCTTCGCCCGTAAACCACATACATTTGAAAACAGCATATCTTTAGAATTTCCGCACTGGAGATAAAATTGTTATTTTCCGTACAGTGTTTCGCTCTGAGCGCGTTGAGTTTGTTAATCAAAAATTCGTTAAAGTTTTACAATATATGAAATAGATTAAAACGAATTCGAAATTCGGCCGTCCAGATGCCCATGTTCGATTGGAGGATTACATTATTCAAAATTTGATGGCTCTGAATACTGTCGTCTTTGTCACAGTGCAAGAAACGTACATGTATTCATGCAGAGTCTTCATTATTTAATTTCTTTGCATATAATACAGGGCGATAATGTTTGGTAACAACAATTTGCAAGGAGACACGGACATTTATAGTAAGACTGCGGAAAATGCCGCTTCGAAACTAACAGCCTTTCTAGGCTACCGCCGCTTTGGGCTAATAAATTAAATTAACAGTAAAAAAAAATCTTATGCAGAACTAAAATTAAATTTAAAAAAATAATCACTATAAAATACAAGCAAAATTAATTGTTACGGTTAAATACAATTTTAATATTAGAATTAAATGTATAAAAATTTTTAAGGAGTCAAAAGTGTCACTATGATGTATTATGAAATATAATTGAAATAAAATTCCTTTATAGAAATTGTGCTATAATACTCATTTACAATTTTAAAAAGCAGCACAATTTAGAAATTTAAACAAAACTTTCTAAAATTCGTTTTTAAAGATTTAATATTTTTTACTTATTTACAGTAATAAAAAGCACAAAAATTGCAAGAGAAAATTACTTGTTTGAAATTTTATATTAGTTCAGATTTAAAATATTATTTTCTAAAAGAAGTAGTTACAAATTTCCTTACGGCGTAGGAAAAGCTGAAGAAATAGCCAGCCCTGAAAGCATGCAATAGCTTCATAATTATTTGGAACGTTAATTATGCTTGATAAATATGCTAAATTTTTTTAAATCAATCTCAATTTCAAAAATAAAAATATGTAGAAATTCTGATTTATGAAATGAGGCGCTACAACCAACTTCTTCTTGACAATTATACACGCTGCAATAGGCAACCATTGTTAAATTTCTGCAAGTCGTCCCTACTCCTCCGGATGTGATCAAGGTGACAGCCGGCAACGCCTCAGACGAGGGAGAAAACCCGTTTGGGTTAGTCTATTTCTTATAAGGTCCATGAATAATATTTGCGCTGCGCCTACACTAGCTTCGCTGGGGAAAGGACGAGACTGTTCGTAGGCAGAATCATTAGTTTGCAAATCGCAGCAGTCTTAATTTTTTTCGTAAATTCTGAAAGCGATTTGGTTAATAAGCAATTCGGATAGTTATAGTTCGGATAATTGGAGTTGTATTGTATATGTTTACTTTGAGTTCTATTGACAGACAGGAAGGTGATTGTTGCGTAATGCCGTCAATAAACTTCGGAAGATATCCACGAGACAGTTTTATGAATAACTTTATTGAATGAACACGAGACTTTTAATGTATTAATGTTTTAATGACGCGAGTTTTATGTATCCTTTTTTTGTAGATGGCATCAGTTTTCGGCGTTGCCATGCACGTTCTAATTCGTGTTTGCTTAGTGATAGAAGTGTTCTATGAATTTAATGTTGATATGAATTGAATTGAGATATATTGTATTTGTGTTCTGTTTATTGAATAATATCCTAGTTCCTGCTTTACTGTGAAACTGTGAAAATACTGATGTCAGGTGTTAACAAAGTTGTTTATTCGTCAAGAAACATGTGCAGAATTCAAGTAGATAAGATTTATTTCTTTTTCTATAGATACTGAAATTGTAAACAGATATTCTAATAGTAGACTCACTGTGTCTAATTATTATTAAGGTTTATATACGTATCTATTAAGAACCTGTGCAGAACAACCGTTGACGGGTAGTCTCGGCGTAGTTCTGATATTTTTTGATAATATTTTCGTTACAAGTGGCGTCCGCGACAGGACGCAGTGAGGTTTCTGTTAGAATTATTTTGTTGAATGGTATTTTGTGAAGTAAAGCTGGTTTCATTCATCGTTTTATTATGAATCCTTTAACTGTAAAACGCGTAGGATTGCGTTCTTCCTTTACCAAGACTGTTAATGTTTTGAAAAGCGAAATTGGTAAGGATGATTTTTTAACAGGTATAATTAAAGATAAATTTACAAAGTTGCAAATGTTACAGAAAGATATTGAGGAACTTAACGAGCAGATTTTGAATTTTATAATTTCGACTGATGTAACGCCTGAAAAAAGTTAACGATGAAATGGAAAGCTGAGATATTTATAAGGATGAATTTATTACCATTTCTCGCTTAGTTAGTGAAAAATTAGGTGCCTTAGAACAGATAAATTTAGAAACTAGGTCCCAAGGTAGTGTTTCTAGTAATTCACCTCGTAATACTAGATCGTTAAAGCTCCCGAAAATAGAGCTTAAGAAGTTCGATGGAGAATTATTGAACTGGCTTCCGTTTTGGTCTCAGTTCGAAAAACTACACGAGGACCCTGATTTGCACGAAAGTGACAAATTTCAGTACCTTGTGCAAAGAATGAAACAAGGGACGCGCGCTAGAGGCTTTATTGACAGTTACCCAATGTCTGCGAAAAATTATTCAAAAGCTATTAGTACTCTTAAGGAACGTTTTGGGAATCATGATTTATTAATTGAGGTATACGTGAGAGAGCTTGTAAAGTTGATTGTAACGAATGTTAAGACAGGCAGTAGTGAAAAATTACCATTGCCGCAATTATTTGATAAGATTGAAGCACAACTAAGAGCTCTCGAATCCTTAGATATTAAAACGGAAAACAATGCTTGTTGGTTATATCCCATGGTAGAATCATGCCTCTCGGAGGAAGTCCTCAGAGCCTGGCTAAGAAGCCCGCTTTTTGGAGAAGTAAAGGAAAGTCAGAATATTTCTCGCCTAACTAATTTGATGAGATTTTTAAGATGCGAAGTGGAAGGGGAGGAAAGACTTAAGTTAGCACGAAGTGGATTTGAAATTTTTGGGCAAAAAGACAAGTATTGAAATAAATCGAAAAGGGATTTAAAAAGCAAATTTAAATCGAAACAGTTAACGAATGTCCCTACGGCGGTAGGTTTTCTTACGACGAAAGATAATAATTGTATTTTTTGCGATAAACTACACGATAGTAAGGACTGTTACAAAGCACGCTCTCTGTTATTAGATGAGAAAAAGAATGGATGAGAGAAATTAAGAGATGTTGCCTAAAGTGTCTTTTGCCTGGAAATGTTGCCTGGAAATGTTTGCCTGGAAAAGTCGTGTAAACAATTTGTACGTTGCTATGTGTGTGGTAAGGCTCACACAATTTCTCTCTGCCCGGATCTGCAGATGCAGGAAACTCAGGAAAAGGCAACAAAGCCAGACACCGTTCAGGCAACTACGGCGGGACAGATGTATTCCACTGAGGTAGCTCTCATGAGAATTAAAGTCAATGTGTTATTAAAATCAGGCACGAGAGAAGTACGAGCGCTTCTCGATTGCGGATCACAAAAATCGTACATTTTGAAGTCTACGGTACAGGAATTAGGACTAACTCCCATTGCCGAGGAAACTGTAGCTCACACGCTTTTTGGAGGGGTTAAAATTGAACCGAACGTACATAAAAAGTATCGGATCAAGCTACGCTCTCTAAATCCGTATATGAGAAAAGAAATGGAATTTCTATTTTTGGATCAGGAAGCTATATGTGGAAATATAGCACGCGTACCTGAGGGCCCTATTTTAAAAGAACTTAAGCGTAAAAATATATGGCTTTCAGACATAGGAATAGGTTGCCCGAAGATAGAGATTCTAATCGGCAGTGACATTTACGGTTCAATTCTTACAGGGAAAGTAAAACAGCTTGATGGAGGTTTGACTGCAGTTGACACCACATTAGGATGGACTGTTTGTGGTCCACTTAAGGAGCATTTCGAACCACAAAGTAGTGGTATATTTACTCTGAACGTAAGTCTGACGTTTCGGGACCTAAACGTATTCGATCTTTGGAATTTAGATACAATAGGAATTTCAGATTCCAGCAGTAATTCTACAAAGAACGCGGAAGAAGATATTGCTTGGGAACAATTTTTAGGCTCCTTAGGTAAAAATGAAGAGGGGAGATACTGTGTTGGTTTACCCTGGTTAGAACATAACATAGATTTACCATCCAACCGCGATATTGCGGAAAAAAGGCTTCTCAGCATAACACAAAGACTTAAGTCTTTGAATATATTTGAAGAGTACGATAAGGTTTTTAGCGAATGGCTTGCTGAAGGCGTGATAGAGGAAGTTTCGGTGTGCGATCTTAAGTCTAAAAGACATTATCTGCCGCATCATCCTGTTATTAAACCGGATAGTCTTACCACCAAGGTACGGCCGGTATTTGACGCATCATGTAAATCTAAACGAGCACCTTCTCTTAATGACTGTTTGGTAAAGGGACCGAATTTGATCGAAGAAATATCTGCCTTACTATTAAGATTCAGGGGAAAACGCATAGGAGTTACGGCTGATATAAGACGAGCATTCTTACAAATTGAGTTTAGAAAAGAGGATAGAGATTTTTTAAGATTCCTTTGATGGAAAAAGGATGGTCTCATAAAGGTGTATCGTCACACAAGGGTAGTTTTTGGTGTTAGATCCAGCCCGTATCTTTTAGGTGCTGTCATTTCTTTCCATTTGTCTCGAGTGTCTGCGGAGCGAAATCACGTAGCAGAAAAGCTTCGAAATTCTTTTTATGTTGATAATTGTGTCACGTCTCTTGACACAGAGGAAGAGTTGAAGGATTTTATGGATAAATCAATTGACATTTTGGCAGAAGCTAAGATGGACCTACGGATGTGGACATTCGGTCCTATAAACGACATTAATAAAATTTCGAGGAATGATAATTCGGAATCTCTTTCTAAGAATCAGATTTCAGTCTTGAGTATTCTATGGGATAGAACGGATGATAGCCTTTCTGTTCATATTAAGCCTGTGCGAAATCTAGACAACCTGTCAAAAAGAGAGATTTTGTCATTAACACGGGGGATTTTCGATCCGCTAGGGTTCTTAGCTCCTGTATTATTACCGGCTAAGTTATTGATTCAAGAAGTTTGGTCTATTAAAGCAGATTGGGATTCTCCACTGTCAGAAGAGGTCAAACAAAAAATTTTTGAAATGGTACTGGGAATTACAGATCTTATCAGATTTGAAAATATCCCGCAGAACAGGATATGGAAACAAACAAACTTGGACTTTGCATATTTTTTGTGACTCGAGCCAGAAAGCTTACGCGACCGTGATTTTCTTACGCTGCGAAAACAATGGTGACACATGTGTAAATTTTCTGATCGCAAAATCTCGTGTTGCACCTTTAAAAAAGATGACAATACCACATCTTGAACTTTTAGCTTGTGTTTTAGGAGTACGTCTAGCGAAGTATGTTGTAGAGGCATTATCCTTAGACGAAATTGAAAAACATTACTGGTCTGATTCCACCACAGCTCTGTCATGGATCAAGCGCAATGATCAATGGGGAACTTTTGTAGGAAATCGTATCAAAGAGATTTGTGCACTTTCAGAGAAAATCAGTAGTCTTACGTGCCAAGCCAGTTAAATCCAGCTGATATACCATCTCGTGGTTGTACCCTTCATCAAATTCGAAAGAATTCATGGTGGGAGGGTCCTAACTGGTTAAAGAATCCGAAGGATAGTTGGCCACGCCTTGAACTTAAACCCAATGAGGCATTAATTTCTTCCGAAATCAGAAAGAAAAGTGTAGTATTAAACGTTAGTGTGAGTACTGATACATCTAAGTGGTATGAAAAATATTCTAAATTTTCAGCAATTGTAAGAATTTTAGCATGGGTTCTAAGATTTATTAGACGCTGTCAGGCAAAATCTGTAAATAGAGCAAAATTCTTGTCTGCAACCGAGTTAAAAGATTCAAAGAACACTTTGAGTCTACTAGTTCAACGTGAAAGTTTTTCTCAGACTGGAGATGTAATAAATGGTCTTTCAGTCGTCAGAGATGAAATAGGACTGATAAGAGTGAAAACAAAGATTCTCGCAAGAGATGATGAATTTGGATTTAAATATCCAATTCTACTTCCGTCAAAGCATCATATTGTGCAAAGTCTAGTGCTCGAATACCATAAAAAGAATTCTCATGCCGGTGTTCAAATGCTCATGTCAATGATTAGAGAAGAATATTGGATTATTTCAGCTAGACAAACAATTAGATCAATAATCAAGAAATGCATTACCTACAAGAGATTCACAACAAAGTCACCTTCAACCATACCTATTCATTTACCTTTAGACAGAGTACGGGACGCTCGAACTTTCGAAGTCACCGGAATTGACTTGTGTGGTCCCCTTATTCTTAGGAAAAGGACTAAAGCCTGGGTGGTGCTGTTTACATGTGCAGTCTACAGAGCAATACATTTGGATATCGTGACATCCTTAAGTGCAGATTGCTGTTCACTCGCGTTGAGAAGATTCATCGCTCGACGAGGCCGTCCGACAGTTATCTATAGTGACAACGGCACGAACTTTATCGGTGTCTCTGGTGCATTGAACCAAATTGAGTGGCAAAAGATAGCTGCTCTTGAAACTCTAAATCCAATTAACTGGAAATTCATTCTCCCAACCGCAGCATGGTGGGGCGCTTGGTGGGAGAGACTAATTCGCATAGTGAAAACTCTACTTGTTCGAGTTCTTGGTAAGTCGTCGGTTACGTATGAGGAACTGCTCACAGTTCTTTGCGACGCAGAAGCCACCGTTAACAACCGCCCGTTAACATACATCTCCAACGATGCAGATGAGTTGAGGCCTCTAACACCATCCAACTTTCTCCAAGATGTAAAAGAGATTGGAACGGCTGATCTTGATCATTTGGATAGGAACAAACTGGTAAAGAGAGAACGTTATTGCCAAGAACTGCGTGAACAATTCAGGCGACGATTCCGGAAAGAATACTTAGGTCAGTTGGTGCAAAAAGCTGGCACATCTGACAAAATTTTCAAAGTTGGAGAAGTGGTCCTTATTGGTTCTGAAAACCAAAAGAGACTTAATTGGCCACTTGCAGTGATTGAAGAACTGTATCCAGGGAGAGACGGCCATGTGAGAGTCGTCAAAGTAAAAACTCCACTTGGTCATCTCGTTCGTCCAGTCCAAAAAATTTACCCTCTAGAAGTTAATTCTTCTGGGGATCCCATTATACCAGATCAACATACTACTAATGACCCACCAGCAACATCACAGAATGACATTCCAATTCAGAAGGCTGCTTCAGCAGCTCCTCGGACGTCAAGAAGCGGCAGAGTAATCAAGATACCTAAGAGACTGGGCTATTGAACTTTCGAACTTTGTTGATTTACCTCGAAGGTGGCAAATCAAGGTGGGAGGATGTTACGTAATGCCGTCAATAAACTTCGGAAGATATCCACGAGACAGTTTTATGAATAACTTTATTGAATGAACACGATACTTTTAATGTATTAATGTTTTAATGACGCGAGTTTTATGTATCCTTTTTTTGTGGATGGCATCAGTTTTCGGCGTTGCCATGCACGTTCTAATCCGTGTTTGCTTAGTGATAGAAGTGTTCTATGAATTTAATGTTGATATGAATTGAATTGAGATATATTGTATTTGTGTTCTGTTTATTGAATAATATCCTAGTTCCTGCTTTACTGTGAAACTGTGAAAATACTGATGTCAAGTGTTAACAAAGTTGTTTATTCGTCAAGAAACATGTGTAGAATTCAAGTAGATAAGATTTATTTCTTTTTCTATAAATACTGAAATTGTAAACAGATATTCTAATAGTAGACTCACTGTGTCTAATTATTATTAAGGTTTATATACGTATCTATTAAGAACCTGTGCAGAACAACCGTTGACGGGTAGTCTCGGCGTAGTTCTGATATTTTTGATAATATTTTCGTTACAGTGATTTTACACACATAGGAACATGGAGAAAGTGCGTAGGAGTAAAGTTAAGAGCTTAAACCGGCATCATCCCACCTCTAAAAGATTATCAATAATAAATGGTACAATACACATGCGACTAGAGATAAATCCTCTAGCAGAGTGGTTATCAACATATATTGCCTATTTACCCCTTGTGCCACTGCTAAAAGATCATCCCCCCTCCCTTCCCAAACTCGAAAATTGCATATGCATTCATTTAGATTTATATATTTTTAACCTCGTTTCATAAATGAAACAAAAGCCATAAAAATGTTGTTGAATAACAAAAGTTAAATAAACGTAGTTTTCTACATTCATTAACCATTCCTAAATACTTAAAAACTAAATAAAAGCTGATTGGGTTCTTCCTCTTGCCCTCGTAAAACTATGAAATTCCCTCCTGGTTGAAAAATTCTGCTTTAGTATGTGTCAAAATCAATGCCACATACAAAATAAGCAGAATGTACATTTCCAGGTTACCCTATAGCATCGAAGAATAAGCAAATGTCCCTTTTTTACAATTTTTGTTTTATAATTTAAGTATTATATCTCCAAAACAGCATCCTTTCTCTAAAATCTAATGCTATATTTTAACAGCAATCATCATTTCTGCACAAAAATGTAACTTTTTACTTCCTTATACGAAGTAAAGGAAGTATTGTAATCGCGAAAACTTTCGGCTTTCATATTTCAGTAAAAATCTCCATTTTGTCCGCTCTCGGACCCATTTAAACGAAGTCTTTGAGTGATACCTGTACGAATGGCCAGAATAAAGGACTCTTTTTCCCTAAACGGATCGAAAAATGGAATTAAAACGGATTCAGAAGAGATTCTTTCGTGACGTCTGTACGTACGTACGAATGTATGTATTTTGCTTAATTCAAAAACAAGTAGCTTTAGAACTCTGAAATTTTGCATATGGGCTTTTTATAACATGTAGTTGTGCACCTCCCTTTTTGGTTGAAATCGGCTGCCAAAAAAGTACACACATATAGAAAATACAATAGTTGCTATAAAAATAATTGGCGAACTCAAAATTAACGATTCTAGATTTGGTGCTATCCCCCTAAATTCATCTGCTCTCCCAAATTCGAGATTCTTCTGTGTTATGTAACAATGCAAGATTAATCAATCATAACTAGTCTCTACAATTACATGACTTAGTATAAATACTCTTGGCACAAAAGTCTACATCATTCTTCTAGCTTCCGGCACGCCAACATCCATGTTGCTTTCCCAAATGCCTTGCCCATCCCAAATGCCTACGTCCCTTCCTTATAAAAACAATGTGCATAGCAGTTTATCTTATTTAATTATGATAGAGTAAATGACTGCCAAATTGATTGGATATGTGAGACAATAAGGATTGGTGATGTAGTAAAATTAAATTCGTTATCTTAACCATAAGCCAGACCGAAAGCAGTTAATAGTAGTTCCAGTGTCTTCTACGCATTAAAATATGACAGCCTAAAAGTCACCCAGGATATGTACCTGCTGCCGCAACCCCAGTGTGCTTTAGTTAAAAGCGATTAACTCTAATATCAAGTGATTAGTGGTGTTTTTTTTTTTCTCCGTCTTCGCTGAAGTGCGGACGTTTCTCTAGTTGGATTTCAACAAATTCCAGTAACTGCGAAAGCAAGAAAAAGCTTAAAAGGAGTAATAAATGCGTGCATGAATATCATTGAACTTCGTATTTGCGGTGGCCCTTCATTCGCATGTTCATGATCTGTTTGTGATGAAAACTCCGAGGATATTTTGCTCCGGATATACGTAATGAGTTTCTTCTGTATCAAGGCCATGTTTATAGTGAAAAAAGTGATGTATTAAGTGTCTCAGCGATTTAATTCAATATGTGTTGAAATATAGATTGGTGATTTATCGAAATCCAGAAATCCAATTATTTATCTTCATCTTTATGCCTTAAACACAAGCCAGGACTGTTACCGAATGCTGTTAAGTGTTCCAGTGTCTTGTTCTACGCATTAAAATATTACATATATATATATATATATATATATATGCAAAATACAAAAAAAAAAAAAAAAAAAAAAAAAAAGATGGCTTTGCTATACGTGAACAGGTAACCTCTAATTAAAGTTTCCGCAATTTCAGGATCTTATATCTGTTAAGACCTATGCTGCCGCTCTGCCTCTCTTTGTTTGAAAAGTATGTCGCAGTAAATTTAAAGTTAATACTATTTAGTTCAAATTACTATCGCATATGCCTCATATTTTTAATATTTTACTCACTCTGTTACGCGCCTCGGTGATAAACGTGTATGTATATATACGTATATATGTTGTATGATCTTAAATTTACTTAGTGCGAAATCGAGTTATTCTACTACTTGCGCAATTGCTGGAAAGTAAGTTAATAATAATTTATTTACTAAAGAATATTGATTATATTATCTCCTAAGATTAATTTTAGTAGAATTATCTTAAAAGAATGAATCCATACTTAGTAAGTTTAGTTTCGAAAAGTATTTTAAAGTAACTTAAAGTTTTTGTAGAAAAACTTTTACTTTCCGAATAGCTTATTTTTGTAGAGAAACTCTAATTTTAATTGTATTTTTTTAACTTTAAACTAAAACTGTATTTAGAGTTTTATGTTTTTCTGTATTTTACAATTTTTAATGAAGATATTTTGAGTTTTATGTATTTTTGCCTTGTCACGAAGTGAGAACTGAATTTATTGAATAGGAAATATATCTATAATGAAATTTGAGGAAATAAATTTAAATAAAATGCAACAAAAATGTGTATAATTTAATAGACCATACAAGGAAGTCATGAGTTGTCCACATCAGATTTTTTATGAAAGTCATAAAGATAAACTTTCATTTATACTATTCTGTTACTGAAAAAAGATAATTCTCTTCTATCATCTTAAGTGATTAAAATGAGAAATATGAAAAACTGTGTTGCATACCAAGGAAACGTAGACTTGCAATCCTTTTTTCTTTTTCAGGCATAAAAATCGTAGAAGTAAACAGATAATAGAAATAATAATAAAGTAGTACTTTGAAGTAATGAAAGCATATAGGAAGTAATTTTAATCTTTCTTCCATCATCACTACACTTTTAATACGCAAACTTATAAATGCGACTCTCTTATCGACAGTAACTAATTTTAATAGTATGATAAGAAATAATTGATTATCACGTTTATATTTGATACTTCTTAAAAGATTAAATGAGAAGAAACGATGGTAAAAATAATCTTTGAAAAGTAGTAAGAGATCATTTCTTTTTATATAAAGAAGAAAACATTGAGCCTTCAAACATTTTAATATATAAAAGAAATCAGTGAAAGGAGCATTAAAAACAGAAGAGTTTTCTTGTGATAAAAAAAGAGAACTAAAACTTAGATCAACGTATTTCGTAATTAAAAATAAAATAAATTGATTAAATTTTATTATTACTTTGGAAGTTTTCCACAATTTAATACCGAAACAAATTGTTATTTAATTTTATGCTAAGATACTTAACAATTTTTCCATTCTTGGCTATCTTAAATTATATTTCAAGGTTAATAATTACTTCCTACATGAAGATCTTATCGTTCTAATTTTGTTCCTTGAACTTTAAATCCTCAGAGATTTACCCAGTTTGTACCGCATATACTGCAAATCAGCAAGTTATTTTCCTATTTAAAGCATTTTTCTCCATTCTCTATTTTATTCTCTGTTTACAGTAGGCGCCGTTTAATGTGAACACGCTTGTCCGTAACTGTTTTGATAACATTAACCGAATGGATAACATTAAATGAAAAGAAGATAAACATACTTCAAAACATCAATGGAATTCATATAAATGCAACAATATAACTAATTTAATATAAATGTAACAAGAAATATATGAATGAAAAATGCAAAAAATTTGATTATGAAATGTTTATAATGTCCTTAACTCGATAGTTTATTTATGAACTGTTCATACCCTTTCTAGAAATTATCAGACTGATGCTAGACCCCTAGTTTTAACAGTGGAGGACATTCCTCAAGAAGAAAGCAGGGAAACATAAAGTTAAAAAAATAGGTAGAAAAGCAACCTTAATTTGGCGTAGATATTTTCAGGGGAATTTTTGTAAGTATTAAGGAAAAGAATTATGCAGAAATGTTTTTGCTTCTAAAGAAGAGTGACCTGTGTCCGATTATCCTCAAAATTGATATATTAAATTCTAAACCGAAGTTGATTTTTGCCGAACTTTAAATTGTTGACTGAAATTGAAAACGAGCTGTCAACATAACCTCTTACTTTGCAACGACAACTTTTGTAATCTATTTTGATTTTATCCCTTGTTTGGCGACTATACTTCATTTCAAAAAATTATTCGGCAATACTTTGGTAATTATTTACCGAATTGTTGATTACAATAAGCGTAGTATTTTCCCTGATTTTATACCAACGGAAGGGACTTCAACAATTCATTAATAATATCCGAACGATAACATTAACCGCGTTTACTGTAATGATGTTTCAGTTTGTTTTTATTTTTTAATATAATTAAGAAAAACAAATTAAATCTATCTCTCATAACCTTTGTTTAGAATATACGAAAGGGGATAGAAGATTAACATAACTGTGTTTCCACCTTTTCTTACATGGACGATTTTAAGGGTTAATAAACTTTTCATGAAAACTTCCAGAAATTCTGGAAAAAATATGAAAATATAATTAAATATTATTTATTGCTTCATTAAAACAAACAGAACTAGGGATATTTTATTGCTAATTTAAGTAGAACATGATCACTGAACGTGAATTAAGAACGTGATCACTGGTAGCTCAACCGAAGTTCAATTCTTAAAAACTGCTGGATGGATTACTGGTAGGTATCGTAAATACGAGCAAATTTACTGCAAAAGAGTCTTCCATGAAGAGATCTATTACTTTTGTCAGGCAACAGTAGAGGAAAATGACAGTTCTGGCTCCAGATCTTAGGGATCTGGAGTTGAGGGAGCTCCCGAGAAGGAAGGCTGAGCCGTGGGAGGGAGGCTTATCTGAAAATGGACACAGGGAGCCTTATCAGGAGGTGGATGGGAGTAGGGTAGTTGCTACGTCATAGAAGAAAGATATGCGATATTAGATTATTTTCTTTTTTTAATTTGGTGATTTAGGCATTTAGTAGTTATATGATAATTTGTAAACTTGCTTATTTATATTGAGTTCTTAAAAACGCATATCAAGTAGGTGTTTTAAGTGACTGATACAGTTATTACCTTGAAACAGAATTTACTGCATAATAAAATGTTTCCTTCACAGTATAACCTCTTCCGAAGATAATTATTTTCTTACTTTTATTTATCCTATGACTGAATATCTGCAAAACTGCTACATGTCATCACAATTTAATAAGAGATTATATTTTACTGATTTATCGGAGGTGATTTCCCTTCGTTAATAAATTTTTAGCCTTTGTGTTTTTTCTTCGTATTCCAACTGTTTTACTACGTATATGATGATTACCTCCTAGTTACCCTGAATGAGGATTATTTTCGAATTTAATGACTGAGTGATCCTATACACTAAGAATTTTACCTTATTTCTTAAATCTTCTGTTCATAATATCACATATACTTTCCGTAATCTTCATTAAATTACTCATTTTTATTCTTAAATTCATTTTACCCACAGTTTTTTTAGACATGTTAGCCACACTTTTAACTTATTTGTTATATTTTACGAGTGTAATTACTAAAATACGCGTTTTTATGTGTTATATTATTTAATGTTAGATGTAATTTTTAACTTTTTTCGCTCTGTTTAATGTTAGTGATCTTCAACATATTCTATATTTTAACTTATTTCATACATTTTCTAATCATATACTTGACTTGTATTTAATTTTAGATGTAACTTTTCTAGCTAGTTTTGCACATTTTAACCTTCACACTATTTAATATACTCTAATTTTCAACCAATTTATATTTTCCCACTATATACATGACTTTTACTTGATTTCTCTCATTCATTTTAACCTCCATAATTTCCAATATAGTCCTAATTTTAACATAATTCCTATATTTTCACATCATATACCTGACTTTTATTTAATTTTAGGTATAAATTTTAACTTCTTTTCTATTTTTTAACACTTTTAGTTTCTAACATACTCTAAATTTTAACTAATTTGCTATATTTTCACACTATGTACATGACAATTACTTGATTTCTCTCATACATTTTAACATTCATAATTTCCGATATAGTCCTAATTTTAACCTAATTGCCATATTTTCACATCATGTACCTGTCTTTTATTTAATTTTAGGTATACATTTTAACTTCTTTTCTATATTTTAACGTTTTCACAAGATTTTTATTTAATTTGTAACGACTTTCATACGTTTTAACATTCCTAATTTCAAACAGGCTCTTTTTAGCTTAACTCCTCTATTTTCTTATCATGTATATGAGCTTTATTTAATTTTAGATCTTATTTTTAAGTTGTTTCGTACATTTTATACCTTCGTAATTTTTAAAATACTCTAATTTTGAACTTGTTTATTATATTTCCCTACTATACGCATGAACTTTAGTTAATTTTAGATGTAATTTTTATACTTTTCTGACACTGGTTTTCTTTCTAGTTTGCAACATACTCTAAAGTTTAACTCTATTTTATAACTTTTGATTATAATTGCGCTTTTGATTTTACTATTTCAGCTAAATTAACATGCTTACATTTCTTAACAATAGAGACAGATTTCAATTAAGCATTTTATTTTACAACATTTAACTGCTGTTTATACCCAATTCGTTGAATAGCCCTTACTTAGTCCATATTTTATAGTACTATTTTAATTTGTCAATTCTACAATTTACCATTCTGTAATACTCTTACCATGACTTATCCTACAATTTTACTTCATTATTAACTTCATTTGCATTTTCAAACTTTAACATTTCCTGCATATTCTGGTATTTCCTTTTAATTCTTAATACCCTTTATATCTGAATATATGTTTTTAAGCTCTTCAATGTTACCAATGTTCAGTTTTGAATCTTGATTCTCATAAAGCTAGTTTGATAGATTCCGAATTTTTAGAATGAAATCTCAACTTCCATAATTTTAGAACCGTACTCATGCAAAATTCTTTCTTATTATTTTAAACGCTCACTACCTTTTAATTCAGTAATTTGTACTAATTGAATGCATTCTACATCACTTTAAATGTATCAACTATGCAAATTTTCACTTTATTACTTTTTCTTACACTAAGTACGGATATTTCTGCCTTCATGAACGACTTTCATGTGAAATTGACGATTATTTACGTTACATGTATAAAAGAAATTTCTAAGATATACATTTCCAATTTTGAATAAGAGATGAAAGACCATCGGTTTTACCCATTGGTTACAATTTCATCTTTTGAAGGTTTGTTTTATTGATATGCATTTATTTCTAATGCATAATGTTAACACATTTTTTTAACTTAGTTCAGTTCCAACTTAATTCACTAGACATTTTCATATCTAGACTATTTTTTAATTTCTTAGACTAAAATGTTCTTTTCGAAAATGTCAGTTTGCATTAATTTATTTACCAATTTATTTTCTTATGAACGAAATCTTGGGAAGCATCTTACACAACATATATCATTACCAATATACCTATATTTACAGAAGGAACCAAAGAGAGAAAGAGTAAAAGAGAGAAAGAGAGACATTTTACCCAAATCTCCACTATAATTTCGAATATTTCAACCTTCTTCATAACAAATACAGAAATTTCTTCGTACAATACTCATCATAGCAGTTAAATATTCCTTACTAATACACACTTAATGAGGAATATCCCCTTTTCAATACAAAATTACACCCAAATAATTGTTACGTTTTCTTATAATAGTACATATATGTTTGCATTATAGGAACTTTCTATCCATTTTCGAGAACTGTTGCTAAATATTACCTCTTTCTGAAATAAAAACTCCAAAGACTATTCAAATCATTCATCTTCACCTGCAGTATTTCCCGCAGTACCGAATACTTATCTTAGAACTAATTTCTTAAGAACTAAATACGAAAGAAGCATTTTTCACTATAGAATATTTAAGGTTTTATCCAAATGAAGATATAAACTTTACCGAATTTTAGTTATTTACCCAGAATTCCAACAAATTTTAGAAAATGTGCTATAGAAAGCAACTTATTTACCTAAACATGAGTCTTAACAGATTTTTATCTGCTTCAGGTTTACTATCAGTGGGAAAAACCTGAAGTTCACTTTATCTATCCTTCGTCAGTATACACAGAAAAGTCATGAATCATTCTGTAGTACAATTAACATTTTAATACTAATTAACTAATTTTAATTAACTTTCAATTAAGATTTTAAAAAGAAAAGTATATTTATGCGACATATTATCAAATTTCCCCTAAGCGTTGTTGAGGAAAACGCAATTAATATCCATGATAAGAAAATCCCACTCATTAGGAACAGTAAAACCTTACCAATACTTAAATGAAATGTAAAATTTTTTAATGGATTAATATAAAACCTGATTAAAAAATCAATTCCTATAAGCAGTATACGGTTAAAAAGAGTTTTCTCATAACTTATCAACTTTTAAGAAGTAAGAGTAAGGTAATGAACCAACGTTTTTAGAAATTTTCCTTTATTTTCTAAACTCACCCTTTTGTAGTAACGAGAAAATTCAGTGATACCCCTATTTTATTTTTATGTAGCATGCGCATTTCTCCTAACAGACGAAAATCCAGTTATCCCACTTTTCCAAAGATTTAAGACTTACTTTCATAGGAAAAGGAAAATAATTTTACTTAAAAAACAGGATATCTTCTACTCAAAGAACTTGAAACAATCACGATCACATCTGTATGTAGCAATCAGTGATTTAGTTTCAAACCAAATTTTGATATTTAATCCTGCAAGCAACAATTTTCACCTTCGAGTTAAATTTTATACGACTGCAACAGCTATTTCAATGGCTTTTTCATACTCACATTGTGTAAAAAGACTTCTAGTTTCGTCTATTTTAATTTATAATATTGAGAAATACATTGATTATTTTCAAAAAATGTCATTTCAGAATCATATTTTACCACTCTGAAACTTTTGAATAACACTTTCCACCATAATGACAACCAGATACTTCATTATTTTTTACAAAAACATTGAATTGTTTTTCTAAATCCTCTTCTAAAAATACTAATAAATTCTGTCATAGAAAGAAGATTCAATTCCTATTGTAACTCTATACACTTTTTGCAAAGAGAAAATACATAGCATCATATCACCCATATATTTTTAAAAATTTAGAACAATTTCAGTAAGGCAAATTATCTACGGAGTTTTCAAATACGGATATATTTCTGAAAGAAACTGCCTAACAAACCGCTCATTTACTTCTAAACCATTTAAATAAAACCAAACAATTAACAAAATATTTGAATTTTCGATAAAGTTTAGTACATCTATAAAGTTATTTAATTCATGAAGTACCAAATTTTGAAAATAATAAGAGTAAAAACATCACTATTTCAGAATTTAAGACGATATCTTCCATAATGAGAGTGAACATATACCGAACTTCATGAAAGATTTTTATCGTTTCATACGAAGCATTTCACTATTTCATAGATTCTAAGAACATAGCCCAATCTTTTCCAAAGAATATATATCATTTCACATTAATTAGAGATGCCATACGAGTTTAATTGCAGATGCTAAATGAATGACACTAAAAATTTCAAGGAAGAAATCAAATTTATTTCATCTTTCATGAACATTTGTGAATAACAATGATATTGCATAAGAGCTAGAAGACTTAGTGCAACGAAACAGTATCAAAAATAGAAACCTATTTCCAAAATCTAAATTCCCATTAAAAATTTCAGATATTCTTATGTAAAGTTATATCCGAAGTTATATCACTTCATTCGAACTTGAAGACCAACCAGATTTATTACATGATTTGATACATTTCTGATATTTTTTTCCGAAAACAGAAGTTTATATTTTTCATACGCAAAATATTACAACGAATTAATGACATTTTATACCATATTACTTACCATATTTTACTGCATAAACTATTTTAAGTTTCATTTTCGAAGTTCAGCATACATAAATTTCACGTAATACTACAGTTGCACAGTACAAACTATAAGAAAAACTGCATAATCTACATTACATACAGAACATAGACTACAATACTCAAGGACCTACTTAATGAATACATTAAACTGTTCAAAAAATTAATCACATTTTATATAATTCTATGCATATTTCATACATTAAGCACATTTCACGTTTTTAGAAATGTAGCATCAGCTTTCCAAGAAATGGCCAGTATATCCGATGAATATATGAATCATCTAAAATAAGATGGGGTAATTTTATTATCTTAAATACGTAAACAAGTGATTAGGAAAGTGAGAGCCTGGTAAACTACCACTACTAGGATATGTACATATCCTTGTTTAACAAGGCCTCACATCCCTAATCGCTTGTTTACCAGCTTTCTCTCTGTGGTTCCTTCTGTAAATATAGGTATATTGGTAATGATATATGTTGTGTAAAGTACCTCACAAGATTTCGTTCATAAGAAAATTAATTGGTAAATAAATTAATGCAAACTGACATTTTCGAGAAGAACATTTTAGTCTAAGAAATTAAAAAATAGTCTAGATATGAAATTGTCTAGTGAATTAAGTTGGAACTGAACTAAGTTAAAAAAATGTGTTAACATTATGCGTTAGAAATAAATGCATATCAATAAAACAAACTTTCAAAAGATGAAATTGTAACCAATGGGTAAAACCGATGGTCGTTCATCTCTTATTCAAAATTGGAAAGGTTTATCTTAGAAATTTCTTTTATACATGTAACGTAAATAATCGTCAATTTCACATCAAAATCGTTCATGAAGTACTTAGTGAAGGAAAAAGTAATAAAGTGAAAATTTGCATAGTTGATACATTTAAAGTGATGTAGAATTACTGAATTAAAAGGTAGTGGGCATCCAAAATAATAAGAAAGAATTTTGTTTGAGTATGGTTCTAAAATTATGGGTGAAAGTTGAGATTTCATTCTAAAAATTCGGAATCTATCAAACTAGCTTAATGAGAATCAAGATTCAAAACTGAACATTGGTAACATTGAAGAGCTTAAAAACATATACTCAGTTATAAAGGGTATTAAGAATTAAAAGGAAATACCAGAATATGCAGGAAATGTTAAAGTTTGAAAATGCAAATGAAGTTAATGAAGTAAAATTGTAGGATAAGTCATGGTAAGAGTATTACAGAATGGTAAATTGTAGAATTGACAAATTAAAATAGTACTATAAAATATGGACTAAGTAAGGGCTATTCAACGAATTGGGTATAAACAGCAGTTAAATGTTGTAAAATAAAATGCTTAATTGAAATCTGTCTCTATTTTTAAGAAATGTAAGCATGTTAATTTAGCTGAAATAGTAAAATCAAAAGCGCAATTATAATCAAAAGTTATAAAATAGAGTTAAACGTTAGAGTATGTTGCAAACTAGAAAGAAAACCAGTGTCAGAAAAGTATAAAAATTACATCTAAAATTAACTAAAGTTCATGCGTATAGTAGGAAAATATAATAAACAAGTTCAAAATTAGAGTATTTTAAAAATTACGAAGGTATAACATGTACGAAACAACTTAAAAATAAGATCTAAAATTACATAAAGCTCATATACATGGTAAGAAAATAGAGGAATTAAGCTAAAAAGAGCCTGTTTGAAATCAGGAATGTTAAAACGTATGAAAGTCGTTACAAATTAAATGAAAGTCTTGTGAAAATATAACAAATTAGTTAAAATTCTTAGTATGTTGGAAACTAAAAACGATAAAAAAATAGAAAAGGAGTTAAAATTTACATCTAGAATTAAATAAGTCAGGTACATGGTAGGAAAATGTAATAAGCAAGTTCAAAATTAGAGTACTTTAAAAATTATGAAGGTTTAAAATGTACGAAACAAGTTAAAACTTACATCTGAAATTAAATAAAATTTATATATATGGTCAGAAAATATAGGAATTAAGCTAAAATTAAAAGTATATTTGAAATTACGAAGGTTTTAAACATATGAAAGTCATTACAAATTAAATGAAAGTCATGTGAAAATATACCAAATTAGTTAAAATTCAGAGTATGTTGGAAACTGAAAACGTTAAAATATAGAAAGGATGTTAAAATGTATACCTAAAATTAAATAAAAGTCAGGTACATGATGTGAAAATATAGCAATTAGGTAAAAATTAGGACTATATTGGAAATTATGAAGGTTAAAATGTATGAGAGAAATCAAGTAAATGTCATGTACATAGTGTGAAAATATAGCAAATTAGTTAAAATTTAGAGTATGTTAGAAACTAAAAGTGTTAAAAAATATAAAAGAAGTTAAAATTTACACCTAAAATTAAATAAAAATCAGGCATATGATGTGAAAATATAGGATTTATGTTAAAATTAGGACTATATTGGAAATTATGGAGTTTAAAATGAATGAGAGAAATCAAGTAAAAGTCATGTATATAGTGGGAAAATATAAATTGGTTGAAAATTAGAGTATATTAAATAGTGTGAAGTTTTAAATGTACAAAACAAGCTAGAAATGTTACATCTAAAATTAAATGCAAGTATATAATTAGAAAATGTATGAAATAAGTTAAAATATAGAATATATTGAAGATCACTAACGTTCAAAAGAGCGAAAAAAGTTAAAAATTACATCTAACATTAAATAATATAACACATAAAAACGCGTGTTTTAGTAATTACACTCATAAAATATAACAAATAAGTTAAAAGTATGGCTAATATGTCTGAAAAAACTGTGGGTAAAATGAATTTAAGAATAAAAATGAGTAATGTAATAAAGATTACGGAACGTATATGTGATATTATGAACAGAAGTAGTATAAAAATGGGCGTTCTGCATCAGGTGGATCAGTGGATCAGGGGGCGTGGTCAATGACATCACAGAGGGCGGGGCCAAAGGCAACGTCATCACACTAGGAGGCGTGGTTTCGAGTGGAGTTGAGTTGTTGGTAGACTGCTGGTTGAGTTGTAGACCTCCTGCTTTTCATTTAAAGTTAGTTTTTTTTTAATTTGGCAACGGAGTCATGGCGTCCTCTAGGGACGAAAAAAGAAAATAATGTATTTAGGAATTGCTTATGGCGTCCTCTAGGGATGAAAAAAGAAAATAATTTATTTTAGAAGTTTCTTTTAAAAAAAAATATTCTATGATTCAAAATATAGAATTGAACTCTCAAAGAAAATATCTCACCAGCTCAGTAGTTTGAAGATTTTAACCACTAAGCTGATATGTGATACATTCAGATTCAGGTAAAAAAGCCTATTTAAGAAAATGGAATTTGAATCGACTCATCAATTTATTCTGATACTTTTATCCTTTCTAGTTTTAAATGAAACTTTAAACTTATTTCTTAGGTTTTCTGTTCATAATAACATATTCATTTACTGTCATATTTTTTTTACTGTACGCTGTAGACTTCACGTTATCATGATAACGTGCAGCACTTATCAAGGGTCTTCCTTCACTTCTGTATGTATTGTCAAACTTGGAATAGCAACAACAACCTTAAGATAATACATTCTTTCGCGTATGATTATCAGAGTTTTAGAAATTTTCCATTACTCTATCATGATAAGTGGATGATGCTTTTAAGATTCACCTTATGCATATATGTAATATCGAGGTTCAGAATAACAACATTAGGACACTATAACTCTTTCCCACTATCCTATCATGATTAATTTTACACATATGACGCCGGAAAGACTGGCTTCACAAACAAGACATGACAAGAATGTATTACGATAAGTGTTGATGAAATCATTTCGTTAATGTATGTTTTAGATAATTTTTGCTATTTAAGAATGCTACGTATTTCTATATCATTCAGAATTGTCGTTAGATTCAGAAGCGAATATGAGGAATATATGTGATACAGAGTTAAATGTGGAATTATACGAAGAATTTTATTCACGAAATGAAGCTGATATTTTGCTAGATGAACTATCAAATTATGATTTTAAAAATATTAGTTTTGAAATTAATGGGACTCAGTATGTTCCACGAAGAAAAGTGCTCGGTTTTGGTGATGAAGGACTTAGTTACGAATTCTCTGGAACGAGCATTTGTGCAGAACCATGGACTCAAACTCTTCTAAATGTAAAAGATTATGTTGAAACGATAACTGGCAAAAAATATAATTTTGCTTTATTGAACTATTATCCTGACGGAGTGGCGAAAATTTCAACGCATAAAGACAATGAAACTTGTCTCGAACCTGAAAGTGATATACCTATCATCAGTTTAGGTGCAAAACGTCAAATGGTATTTACCAGGCGAAATTTCACATCTCGAAGCGTGGACTTAACTCATGGAACTCTCCTTGTAATGAAACCCCCAACGAATCAATTTTGGATGCATGGAATACCCTCTCAACCTGACGTTAAAGATCCTAGAATTAGTATCACATTCCGAAACATAAAAATTTCGAAATTAAAAAACGACGCTTGGAAGATAATGAGGATGAACTTCCAGAGGATGATTGGTTTGCCCACTATATGAAATTAGTTACTGAAAATATCTTCATGCCGAATAATCGAGAACAGAAAAAAGAAAGTTCGAAGTTGATTGCACAGTGGACTCTTGGTTGGGGATATTTTGTGTCCATAAATCAGTTTGAAAACAGAATGAACATTCATCTACGTGAATGTGTGGAACAAAATAAAATATTATACCCTACTACACGCGGTGTTGTTATAACTCCTGCAACATGGCAAGAATTTTCCTAAAAAATATATGAATTTAATCTTCTCTATACGAGTGCCAGCATCATTTGCAATAATGAGTTTGTAGTTTTCAACAAAGAAGGTGAGTGTATTTTTCAACAAGTTTTTAAACAAGATGAAAATTCTTTTAAACTAAAACCTACATACCTAAAAGTAAACTGTGATATTTTAAAAAAATTGAAAGAAATTATTCCTGATGTATCTAATACTTTATATAAAAGTATTTTTGAAATTATTTTACCGTTGCAAATCAAATGTAAAAACAATTGTTCGGATATGGTAAGTGATGATGATGAACTTTTTAAAGAACTCATAAACTCTATCAAAACTGAATTAAATTCAGTGATAAAAAAGCTATATAAATGCGAAGGTTGCATTGTAAATCATCCTTCACAAACAAGACATGATTGCATTATAATAAGTGTTGAGGACAGAATTAAATATATTGGTGAAGATATATTTTTATGTATTAATTTTAAAAATATAAGAGCTTCTTTAAGGCAGAAAAAAAATGTTTCATTTATTTTGTAATAGGTTTTTTGAATCGAAATGTTATGAAAATTATAAAAATGCACTAATATAAGTACAGCTATTCTATTTAAATTTCTGTCTTTGGTTGATGTTATGAGTATTTTTTTTTCATTATGTTTTTTAATAGAAATATATTGAAATTTTAGTTTTAATTTTAAAGCAAACATGTATATCAAATATCAGTAAATGAATATTGTTGTTAATTTGATATTAACTAATGAAAGAAAATTCTAAGTATATTTTATGTAAAATACAGAAACTTGTTCTTTGGAAATAAATAAATGTATTTAAATAGAAAAGCTTCTTTGTGAAATGAATGTATTTTTATTTTTTATAACAATTTTTTTTAAGTATTGTATGTTTACAGTGCAGTATATGCTTCAAGTGATTCACTCGTGTTGAAAATTTAAGAGTTTATGAAGCGATTATTCGCTGAACTTATGTGATATATTTGTAAGGTTTCTTGAATACGAGTAATCTGAAGAGATATTTGAAATCTCATGAAAGAAACATCAGATGTAGTGTATGTTCTAAGAAATTCAAGTTTGTAGTTTGAAAAGTCGCGAAGCTTCTCGTCTTAGAATTTTGTAGTAAATAATCACAAGTTCTTTTCATGTAAAAAGGATATGAAAACTTATAAAGTTACTTTTAAGAGTAAATCGTGATAAAAAATATTTAGTGAGCATAAGAATTTAAAACAATATGAATCTTTACATCGTATTGAATGTTCGGACATTTTTTTCAAGTAAAACAGAATTTAAAGAAAATCTCACGAACCTTTTTTTTTTTTTTTTTTTAAATTTTGCTGGTGTCAAAAGAAACAGATAATAACTGATGATGATGTTTTGAAACAGCATGATACTTCTCTTCCTATAAATTGTATCCATTGTTTACAAGTGTTTAAAAGAAAAAGTGATCTCTTACACCCCATTCGAATGCGACATGGTTTGATACGAATCTTACAAAAACGAAGAAACGTTGACATCGTTAATACATGCAAGTCTTCTAAAATCGCAAGTCTTAATAGTATGTTCGCAATTGAATCGATTTGCTAGAACATAGAAAATGATCATGTCTTAGATGTACTTCTTGAATATATAAAATTGTAGTTAGTAGGGAAAAATGTGTTATGATGTAGTTTTACACTGAGTTATGATATCGGTGTTTGAAATGGTAATCAATAGTTACATTTAAAATGTGTCGTGAGTGTGAAAATGCAGAAATAAAAGAGCTTTGGCGAATTTAATAAACGTGGTTCAATGTGGTTGATGGAAAAATTTGTTCCATGTGAATTAAATAGTGTAAGATATGAACCTCTTTCTCTCAATAGTTAATTATTCAATTGTAAGACAATTAAACTTTAAATATATATGCATATAGTACATGTAATGATTAATATTACATTGATTAATGTAAATAACTGATGATATGTGTATTAACATAGTGAATGTTCGCTTTTATGAAGTTCTAAGCATTACTTTAGATACCATTCATAAATTTTTTATCTCATATATACAAACATGACAATATCTATTGAGTTTTCGTTTATTCTTTGGAATGTATGAAAGTTTAAATATTTTTTTTAATTTAATGTAGATTGGAGTAAAATATCTGTATCTTTCTTCATTTCAATCGGTAATATCTGTATGCTGGTAAAGGTACATATGTTCGTAAGAATTATACTGTGTCACATTTTTGACAATCTTCTTTCATTCATATTAGCTAATAAGAGAATTATTGAAGTTAGTAAAGTAATGAAAATCAACGTTATTGAAAGAAAACTCTAAAAGCATTTACATTTCCAGAAATATATCAAAGTTCCTTTTCTTAAAAACAGCAGGTGTATCGTAGTTTTTATTTCTATTTCATTAAAAGCTGAACTTGTAAAATAAAAATTTTCTATTAGTGTAAGGTAAACAAAAAGAAAATCAAGAGACAATCCGTATCATGAATGAAATTCAAGTCTTACATCGGATTAAAAAGAAATATTCTGAATATAAATGTTTATGCCTATTTAGCACAAAATGCGTTTATTTGTGTTATAAATTTAACTAAAACCATTCTTATAACAGTATGTTGCCTTTAAACTGGGTAAAAGTGTTAAGTATATTTTCTGATGGTATTGATATACTTGTCAAAGAAGTTCTAGAAACCTCAAATGTCGAAAGAGCATATGATAAGAATCTCCTTTCCTATCGCTACGTCAGTTACAGGTTAAGGGGTGGCTTGAATGGATAAAGGTAATGTTTGTGCAAAAATATAGTAGTTCTATTTTGAAATGAGAAATAATTCCCTTTTTGTCAATTAAGGAAACTTGTGGTATTATTAAACAGAATGTCAGTGAAAGACATTGCGTTTGCATAGTGAATTATGAAGGTACTGAAAGGTAGTAAAGAAGGTGAATGAAAGAATTAATTTGAACAAATAAGGTAAGGCTATCATTAAAAGAAAAAACTGTTTAAAAGATGTATGTTAGAATTAAAAGTAAGATGTTAAAATTTAAAAAGATGTAACAGAGTAAAACCAAAGAATACTGGTAATTCCCATCTGGAAAACAGTAATTTGAGTACGATATTGAAAAAGTTGGTTTTAAGAATTTCTTTATGCATGTGATGCAAAACAATTGCTAGTTTAGCATGAGTGCTGACATAGATGCAATTAGTGCAGGAAAAATAGTAAAATTAGTATAGTTAGTGTCTCTAAAACATGAAAAAATAATAGTATGAGCAGTGTAAATTCATTTGAAGTACTGAAATATGACATAGACTAAATATCAGAAAATGTAAGAAATATTTTGGTATGTGTGGATGAAACACTGAACGTGGTTGTTGTAAAATTAGAAATGAAAATTATCAACACACTTAAAGGTAATCGGGATTTAAAACTAAATATGATGTTAGAAACTTTGAAGACCATAAAACTATATGAGAAAGAAATACATTTAGATATAAATGGTATTAAACTGTAAAGTTGTGAATGGAAATTTCTGAGTAAAACCTGTAGATGATCTATTATGATCGAGGAATAAAACAAGTATTATAAAAATTGTAAGGAAATATTTGAATATGGAGTAAATGAAAACAATCCATATCGTTAAAATGAATAAAAAGGGATAAAATGTTGGAATTACGAGTGATGAGACAGAAATAAAAACATTATAATAAATAAGTTAAGCTAGAATTAAGAAATATAAACACAGAAGGGAAATCATGAACGTAAGAAAAGCAATTAACAGTTATAGACTTAAGTTTTTTTTTAAAAATATTCGGTAATGTAAGGAAGATATTGTTAAACACGTGAAAGAAATTAGAAATTCTGTAGAAAATTTAGTAAAAGAACTAAGATCACGAAAAATAAACGTTTCTTTTTAAATACAATTTCATATCACTAAGTTAAAGTGTGTATAGAATACTAGAGTGGTTTAAAAAAAGTAAATGAAGTTAAAATTCAGAATATATTGAACATTATAACGTTAAAAAAAGTGTTAAATTGCATCTAAAATTAAGTAATGTAACAAATAAACAGCATGTGCGGGAACGTTTGTGAAATATAACATATAAGTTAAAAATCAGGGTATGCTGAAATTTATGAAAGGTATGAAAAAAAAATAGTATGTGGAAATTAAATAAATATTACAAATTAGAAAAGTGTTAAGTATTAAAAAAATATGACAGTAAATGAATATGTTATTATGAACAGAAAACCTAAGAAATAAGTTTAAAGTTTCATTTAAAACTAGAAAGGATAAAAGTATCAGAATAAATTGATGAGTCGATTCAAATTCCATTTTCTTAAATAGGCTTTTTTACCTGAATCTGAATGTATCACATCAGCTTAGTGGGTAAAATCTTCAAACTACTGAGCTGGTGAGATATTTTGTTTGAGAGTTCAATTCTATATTTTGAATCATAGAATATTTTTTTTTAAAAGAAACTTCTAAAATAAATTATTTTCTTTTTTCATCCCTAGAGGGCGCCATAAGCAATTCCTAAATACATTATTTTCTTTTTTCGTCCCTAGAGGACGCCATGACTCCGTTGCCAAATTAAAAAAAACTAACTTTAAATGAAAAGCAGGAGGTCTACAACTCAACCAGCAGTCTACCAACAACTCAACTCCACTCGAAACCACGCCTCCTAGTGTGATGACGTTGTCTTTGGCCCCGCCCTCTGTGATGTCATTCACCACGCCCCCTGATCCACCTGATGCAGAACGCCCATTTTTATACTACTAACAGAGGATTTAAGAAATAAGGTAAAATTCTGAGTGTATAGGATCACTCAATCATTAAGTTCGAAAATAATCCTCATTAAGGGTAACTAGGAGATAATCATCATATACGTAGTAAAACAGTTGGAATACGAAGAAAAAACACGAAGGTTAAAAATTTATTAACGAAGGGAAATCACCTCCGATAAATCAGTAAAATATAATCTCTTATTAAATTGTGATGACATGTAGCAGTTTTGCAGATATTCAGTCATAGGATAAATAAGAGTAAGAAAATAATTATCTTCGGAAGAGGTTATACTGTGAAGGAAACATTTTATTATGCAGTAAATTCTGTTTCAAGATAATAACTGTATCAGTCACTTAAAGCACCTACTTGATATACGTTTTTAAGAACTCAATATAAATATGCAAGTTTACAAATTATCATATAACTACTAAATGCCTAAATCACCAAATTAAAAAAAGAAAATAATCTAAGCGCATATCTTTTTTCTATGACGTAGCAACTACCCTACTCCCATCCACCTCCTGATAAGGCTCCCTGTCTCCATTTTCAGATAAGCCTCCCTCCCACGGCTCAGCCTTCCTTCTCGGGACCTCCCTCAACTCCAGGTCCCTAAGTTCCCGATCCAGAACTGTAATTTCCTCTACTAGCAACCTTTTTAAATAGTGCATAACTTTAACCATTTTTGAAATAATATTACTTATTTAATAAATTTTAACTTGGTTCTATTCATTTTAATTTTAATATAATACACAAGTCAGTATTTAATGAGAATATTATGTTTCATCAGATACACTAAATAACGACTTTAATTTTACATACTTCCCTGTATGGCATACTTTTAAGTAATTAAGTGAATATCTTGGTCAAGCTTTCAAAATTTTCGTAACTATGACAGTGAGCTATATATTTTCTGAATTATTTTAGGAATTTAAGTTAAAAGTAATATATGTTTAATATAGAAAATTATAATAAAATATATTTAAATTAATTCAAGTAAGAAAAATTACTATTTTGCAAGCGCAAATGCCTAGAATTGTACTAATAGCTTCGGAAAATATTTAAAATATATAACGTACGATATGAATTTCAACAAATAGTACTTCATAATATTTATTAACTTTTAGTGTTAGAAATATGTAGCGCGAACTAGTAGGAATGGAGAAGGTAAAATATTTTTACATTCAAGTGACTTCATATATCTTTGGAATGAGAAAAGCGCTTGGCAGGCTGATAGCATTTTCAAACGATGAGACCCTTGGGTGCAGTGCAGCTTAGTACAAAAAAGGGAACCATCTCTTGCTTTTTATGATCCTACCTTTTTCCTTTAAATTTATAGTTTAACCGTTATCCCATTTTGTGAAAGATCCGAATTGGCTTCTAAATATATTTTAAATATAATCTCTTATTATTATATTAATAAGCAGATATTATATTAATAAGCAGAATAACATGAATAAGCAGATTTGTGAAGGTAATTTTATGAAATAAAATAAGCATGATAGAGATCGAAGCATTTTGAATGCTGGCTGCGAAACCTTTCGTAAGACATTTGAAGTCCCATAAATATTTTACAAAAGTTGCTTTTAAATTTGCGATTTCATACTCACTGTATAATAATAACTCTTTCACATTTTCATATTCAAAATTTTTGCTAGCAAGATAATCTACGTATATTTTGAATGAATGAGTGGATTTCAGTTAAATTCGATAATTAAAGATGGCGTGCAGGATTTACCGAAACACCACCGATTTATTGACTACTTATTTTGGGGACTTACTGTAGTTTTGTCGGCTGATTTGTTACAATGATAAAATTATTCCAAGCTTTTCCTGTTATGTTTTATGATTTGTTATATCTTTATGGTTGAAACCGTAGTGTACTATACCTTTAATAATTGAAACTAAGACTCCATCTAATCAAAGATTCATCTTACGTTTTCAAACTTCTAAACAGGGAAAAAAGATGCTTCTTGTATTTAGAAAAAAGACGATGCTTTTCTATTTAGAAAATTTTAAAATCCAACATGCATTTTTTTTCGGTAAATCTCTAGTGCTTCATGACGCAACTGGTTTAAAATTATAGGCTATGAAAAACAATACTTATCCATAATTCTAATTGTCATACACTTGCAAGTATTGAGCTAAAGTTGCTCGGTCGAAACAATTTTCGTTAAGTTCTTTTGCATTTAGTAATGTCACAGACATGTTGACGCTTCAGATTTCTAAATGAATAGCTAAATTCAACAGTGAGTTTCAAACATAACGGGATATTTTACAGCTGAAGGATTCTGCATTAAGAATATTTTGGAAAGTATGTTATTTTGTTCATCTAAAATGCAATGATTCTAACAAAAGAATCAATAGTCATGCGGCTTAAAATATATAGATTTTAAGTTACAGCAATACTCAATTTTTCCATAGGTAAGAACATTGTTTTTAATTTTCAGTGTAAATTAATGTTATGAATATATAATTTAATTATTATTATTTGTATTGTAAGGATTTTAAGTTTTACTAACGTTTATTTTATTTTAAAACTTTACTGTCCCCTCTTATTTTCCACTTCCGGCCAGAACAAACGCGGTTTTTATTTATGCAAATTGAGGTTGCAAACTATTAAGTATTTAAGTTGTGGCTTTTAGCGAAGAGGGAGAGAGAGACTTCTCGCTACCTTATCTCACGCGCGCTTTTCAGTAAGTTGAATATAAGGCGAAAATTTAGTCCTCTTGATAGTGAAGACGTATTGTAGTTTTCACGCATTCTGCGTGCTACATACGTAAAGACTAAAAGGTCAATCTTCGCGTTACTAGTCTTTGTAAAGCATTTGAATATAGTTCTTACTTAATTTAGTTAGTTTGTAGTTCTTATTTTTACGTTTCAGACCATAAGTACTGGTCTTTATATCCCGAAGTGCGGGAACAGCTATAAACTGTGAAGAACAATTGGTAGTTAAACCCTTACCACTTGTGTTGTATCTTCTACACTTTCAGGAACATAGTTTTTAGTAAACTCCCTGTTCTTACTCAGGACTCTAGCATGTTTGCCAAAGTAATTAGAAGAAATAGTAGTCCTGATAGTATAAGAAAAATCTCTTTTTTTTTTTTTAAAGGTATTGGCGGTTAATGGGTTAAGTTAGTATTAGACAAGTATACGCTCTATAATTTAAATCCTACAAAATTATTTTCCTCTCTTTCCTTTAAGTAGTAACAAATTATGTTCACAGTTAAAACTGAAAAAAAATTGGAACAAGACCGTCAAAATACAAAATGAATAAATATTTCTGTTTCATTGGGAATCCTTTCTATATTACAGTGTTGTTGTTCCATTAATCTTACATTTAAACTGATTACTGTTTCAACAAGCAATCCAGATAAATAACGTAAAAATTTTAATTGCTCATAACATAGAATTCTGTAATCAACTAATACCGTAATTTAGGGTTAGTATTTTTATCTAAATTTTAAAATCAAATTATAAAGATAAGAATCATTCATGTTTGTTAACATGTAAGCACTTTGATGCTTTAGTAACTTTTCTACAGATATCTTGCATGAAACATTTGAATACCATTTGGATGATATAGTTCTGGAATTTTCTATGTTTTGAGAAATATGACTTGTGTCACAATGGGATACAACTGTGAAAACAAGTTCGATGACCTTATCACACTTTACAACTTTCGTTCTGTCAATCCAACAACTTTCATTTGTACTAAGTTTTGAACCACACGTAGATTGATGGATTTCTACAGAATACTAAAATGTATGAAAGAAAACTTCAGGGTTTAAATTTTCAGCAGGTACCGGCAATAATGTAAAAGAACGTAAACTCAAAATGTTGATTAAAAATTTCTTAGAAACATTTGTTTTTAATATACTTCCAGTTGTAGACTCTAATCAAATTTATTTAGACTCTAATAACATCACGTGATGAGCAAATAAAAAACAAATATTTTGCTGAAATCTTCAAAAAATTGAGAAACATTATTACTATTAAGCAATGTAATATATCCTTATGTTATTGTTAAATGTCTGGAAAGATCGAAACTTTATTTTTCGTCGCGTAGAATATTTTTCAAAACTTTTATTCAACCGGATATGGTGATGAGACACTAGACGCCTTTCTCTATGGGTAATCGATTTCAGAAAAACATTTTAATCCTTCCACGGAATGAGTCTAGATATCCAATAGAGTTCAGTGAAATGAACCAATGAGAAAGACAAAGTAGTCACTTGTGTGGGGGCATGGAAATTCGTGCATCACTAAAAGGCCTTTTATTCCCACTTGGATCATCTGGCATTATTCCCACTGATTTCTTTTTCTTCTTTCGCTATCTGAACTATGGATAAGAGTTAGACAACATTCGTAACTTCTGTGTCATTGGTTCAAAATGCTTTTCGTTTCTAATGGAGTTCAAAGAAATAGACATAGTAGTTAATACTCCTAATGTATGTAAAAATATTATTAAAATTACTCTGCTCATCACAGAAAATAAGATGTCTTGTCTTAAGAGGGGTATTTTACACAGATGGTGGTTATTAAAGCATAACATGGACAACTAGAATTTTTAACTTCATCAAAAATTCTTAAAAACGTTTTTGTAAACTTAAAGAAAATTTGCTGCATTTTCAATCATCAAAATAAAAGAGTTAATAGAAATTAAATTATCTTCTTTTAAAAAAAAAAATACGTCAGTATGAATTACCTGTTTTCTTTTCCATGATTTATTAAGCAGAAACTCGTGAATGAAATATTTTATACCAATCTTTCTAAAATCTACGAAATATTTCCTTTATTAATTTTCAATAAAGGAAATATTTCGGAGATTTCAGTTAATGTAATTGAAGAAACTGCTAATAAAAAACCTCATTTAAGATAATACTGAGCAAAAATGAAACGAATAAAAGTGCTTTGTTAAATCATAAATTAAATTACTCTGTTTAAACATTTGAGATCAATATGTAACATAGGACATAAAAAAGAAAACTAAACATCCTTAAAAGATATATAAACTTTCTAATTAATGAATTTTCAGAATTTCTACGCATACAACGAAATGAAATCCAACCTAACAGTTTGAAAACTGATTTTTGCTGATGATAGCATGTAATATTTTCAATAAATAATTATATATTTTCTCTGTTTTAAAATCTGCAGGATTTACCATTTTTAAATGAAGATGACAATAGCTAATATAATTATTATTACTAAAGCATTTTAAAAATCTACGAAAAGTCTATTAAATGATTATAAAGTTTCACTAGTGGCTACAGTACTAGAGTGAGAAATCAGAATACATATTTCGCTCTTTGATAAACATCAGATTCTCTAGTTCCTAATTATAAATCTGACTCTAATGGCTCTTATTGTATCAGCAATTCAAACAGATACTTACTTAATTTAGAAAGGAGAATTTAAATTCTGTGCCAGATCATATAACTAATTATATTCAACTTTAGTTATATAATTTCCCAAAATAGATTACAGATAAGAAAGTTTACATTGCAGATATTACATAGATGTATATTTGTAATCTATAGTTTAAATTTCAAATTATTATCTAATGTTTATTCATTTATTCAATACAAACATAACCCTATTTTAATAACTTACTAGTTTAGCACAAATATACTCTTAGCTGCACGAGATACTTTTATATTATTTTCAGCTCATTAAATACATAATATACGCAACCACAAATGCATGCTCTAATCTTTCAGGTATACATTTGAGATATTAATAATATGAAACATTTTCTTATTTCGTATGAATATGGCCCATAAACGTCTTCATTTGAATTGCTTTCTGTAACATCTTGATCTCTTGAGTGTTGCCCACCTTTTGCTGTCTTGTTAGGTGAATAATGGTACGCCATTGAGATTCATTATCGCAAAACAATGAAAGATTTTCCAATAACCGTTAATGTAAAGTTAGAAAATGAGACAAGATTGAGTAAATACCATTTTCCAGCTGCATCGGCCTGAAGGAAGATTCCTCCTCCTCTCCTTTCTTCTTAGCGTCAAAATCAATGTCCAAGAACGGGTCGCCATCGCTCACAAAAGGAAAGTCTTCTTTACCTCGAGCCTTGAAACGAAAAATAAAACGACCATTAGATTTCAATAGAAAGAACTTAGTAACTCATCAATACAGATAAGCAGAGTTGTATTTTGATACGAACTAATGAAAATGCCATTTATATTTTAACAAATCATACTTTATAGTTAACTCATATCAATGCAATTATATTGTGCCTTAAAGAAAGTTAGCACAATTTAACATCAACTATGAAACTATTACAAATCGAAAAAGTTCTAATTGTTTAATGTTCGGTTATATGATATGCACTTGTATCACTTGGTATTTTGTTTTCATTAGTAAAAACACAAAGCATGGCTATTAGTGAACATTCAGCAAATATTATATGAATATCTAATAATTCAAATATAGCATTTTTAAGTATAATTGTTCGCTACATGAATCTCGATTATTTTAGTCTAGAATCATTTGATAGAGAAATGCAGTCCTAATTACAAAAATAGCGAAACTTCGTATTATGAGCATAAAATCGACAATAATAAATCTGTATTTAACTGTTAGAAGGCGTAAGCATAATTTATACAGAAGAAATATATGAAATGACGTCATCATTGATAGTATAGTTCGTGTCGTAGTGCAAATGACGTTAAAGCATCTTTTGACTATTCGATTTCTCACATGTTTGACAGAAGTCTTTTAAACAAATAAATTTTAATTCCTTAAATCAGAAATAGCCACCATATCTAGTCATTTAACAACCACCTTATTTGTTAGATTTCTCCCACACTGATCTTCTGTACAATTTTACGAAGACTGTGTTTCATGTTTTCAGCCAGATAAGTTATTTAGAACGTCACGATAAATTAATGATCTATACTAAAAGAAGAGGTTTGCTAATAATTCGACAATTATCATAACTATGTTCTTTCCTACGTATGTTGCTTCCAAGATGATTAGGTAATAAGTCTTTCCATTTCCGTTGAAATTGTCTTAAATCACTTTTCAAGAAAATTTTTAACATAGATTTATAAAGACCTATGGGTTTAAAAATGCTACATTTATTTTTAGCTATATGAGAATCTCAGCTATTCTACTCCAGGAACTTGTTCATTTCATTTAGAGAAATACAACAACAAGTATTGCATACTGCATTTAATCGGAAACCATGTGTCTTATTTTTTATCTTTTAATACTGTCTTTTTAAAAAAGTGTCTTTGGTTTGTAGGGTTTATATTTATTTTAACTAACATTTATTTTAAGTTTAAACTATCTTTCCTGTCAAGCCTTACTTTCCCCTGGAATTGCCAATGCCAGAGTATGTAAATTTTAGTAGAACGCGCAAGGATTCAAATTGTCAGCGGAAGTAATCTGAGTTAAATAGAAGGGAAACGAGTTCGAAAGTGTGCTTTCTTGCTTCACGAGCGTGGAGGTGGCTAGTTAGAAATTGAAGAACCACGCGTTTCGGCTTGTGTGCTTGCCTCGGCAGATTGTTAAATCGTTCAACGTAATATTCAGAAGTTTGCTGAATTATCAGCGGTATTTTAGAACGCGGTGAGGTTAGTTACGTTTAGAGAGCCTCGTAGTTAGTCACTTGTTATTATTCTTTTTTGAGTTTCTTATTTTTATTTTACCGCCGGGTCGGCGTAGTTTGTGAGCGTCAAGAGCACGCATTTGTAACTTCTAAAGTTGAACAAAAAGGGATTTAAACCCTTCTCAAGACTTTGTCTACTTTCCAGTTCTCAGCAGTCACCACTATTGTTGCGTGCAGGTTGGAAGAGCGCAACATTACATTGGCGCCCGAACACTTGTCGAACTGAAATGGTCGAAAATTGGATGGAAGCTGCTGGACAACAACAAGAAATTGCAAGCCAATTGGAAGGATTTGGATACCTGGTCCAGACAATGAGAGCGTCAATCATGCCAAACGTCAATTTCGAAGGAAAACATTCGGTGGCGATATTTCTAGAAGGCCTAGAAAATCACTTTCAGCTTTACCCTGTGCCTGAAAGACAAAAAGTTGCCATCGCCACGTCTGCACTAAGAGGACAGGCCTCGCTATGGTGGAAGAATATAGGCAAATTTTTATTAGGGGAATTCGGAGGCCAGACATATACATTTGAAAATTTCAAAAAATCGTTATTAAAGTCCTTCCCCATAGTGAAAGATCGAGCAAGGCTAGAAGCCGAACTGTATAGTTTTTATCAACGGAATATAGAAGAGTTGACGGACTTTATTCTGCGAAAAATTAAGCTGACGGATATGCTGTATGGGAAGAAACCCGATGCGGAGATTATTGAAATAATCTTACCAAGATTGTTACCTACTGTTCAAGACTACTTGGAAATTAGAAACCCAAGCACATTGCAGGAGCTTTTCGAATTGGTGGTCAAGTTTCAAAATCGCAGAATAGCGGAAAAAGCTATAGGAGCATTGTATTCTCAAAGTATCCGAAGGCAATCTTCAAATGAGCAGATGCAAACGCTCTTATGGGGAAACAGAAAGAACAAATCATAGAAGAACATATTCAGGAAATGTTAAAGAACGAAATAATAACGCCCATAAATAGTGAGTACGCGACTCCAGTCGTGCTATGTAGGAAAAAGAACGAGTTTCCTCCTTCGGATAAAAGGGCTTGGAGGTTTGCTATCGATTACAGAAAACTAAATAGTATTACTAAATTCCAAGTTTACCCTTTGCCGGTTATAGAGGAAATTATTAGAAAGATCAAATCTACAAGATACATGACTACTTTGGAGTTAACGTCTGGCTACTATCAAATAGCTATGAGACCCGAAGACATACACAAAACCGCGTTAATAACAAAATCGGGTACTTATGCATTTTTACGCATGCCCTTTGGGTTGTGTGGGGCCCCATCAACATTCCAGAGAGCTATGGACATTGTTCTAAAGCCTGTCCTAGGAAATCGACTTTAATCTATCTAGATGATATAATTATAACGAGTAGTACGTTGGAACAACATATTAAAGATCTAGAAGAAGTTTTTAAATTATTAAAAGAGGCCGGTCTTAAAATTAGCGCCTCAAAATGCAAGTTCGCAACTAAAGAACTTAAATATCTGGGGTATAAAATTTCGCAAAAGGGTATAGAAACTCAAGATTCAAAAATAAAAGCAATCAAGAATTTCCCACCTCCCAACACCTCCAAGAAACTTTCTTCTTTCCTTGGGTTATGTTCTTATTATCGGTCATTCATAAAAGATTTTGCTAATATTGTTGAACCCTTGTTAGTAATTAAAAGAAAGAAAAATAAATTCACGTGGACAACGGAAGCAAATACCGCTTTTGAAAGGTTAAAAGAAGCGCTCATCAATGCCCCTGTTTTGAAATTCCCGGAGGGGGACGAAAACATGGAAATTGCAGCAGATGCGTCGGACTATGCTGTGGGTGCGGTTCTTATGCAAAATGGCCATCCTTTGGCATTTTTTAGTAAAACGTTGAATCATACACAAAGGAATTATACAGCTACAGAGAGAGAAACATTAGCCATATTAATGGCTGTACACAAATTTCGAGTTTATTTCGGCAAAGCGCCAGTAACCGTCTTTTCAGATAATGCGGCTGTTGGTAGACTTCACTTGGGGAAAAACCTAACGCCCAGGTTAATAAGATGGGCTTTAAAACTCCAAGAATATAATCTCATAATCAAATATAAACCGGGTAAGGAAAACAATGTAGCTGACGCACTTTCTCGTATAAAACTAGACAATGAATGCAATGAACTTAAATGCTCTGTGTTGACTTCAAAAATTTTAGATTCTAGAGATACAATTATGCTGAATTGAAAGCTGATCCTGAATGCATATTTGAAAGACCCCGAAAGCTTTGAGCACACATATATCGATGCGATAAGAAATAGAGCAGAAAACTATGAAATAATAGATAATTTATTATTTCATACGAAAACAACAAACGAAAATCTCGAGCACAAACCAGTCATCCCAGCCTCGCTTCGATTAAGCATTTTGAAGGAATTACACGACGCGAAAACAGCGGGTCATTTAGGGGTCAGAAAGACTTTAAAACGGGTACTCGAGGCGGTATATTTCCCGCAATTATACAAAAAAGTAAGTGCGTATGTCAGGTCCTGCAATCAATGTCAGTTAATAAATGATATTAATTACAGCCCGGCCGGGTACTTAAATAGCATTCGCGCTACATTTCCGAATGAAATTTTAAGCATAGATCTTCTTGGTCCTTTTCACCAGAGTGAGTTAAATAAAAATCGTTTTCTTTTAGTAATTGTAGATCATTTTTCAAAATGGACAGAAATTGTTCCACTTAAACGCGCGTCAGTTCAAAACAGTCGCAGATGCATTCTTACACAGATACATTTTAAAATACGGTGCACCAATAAAAGTCATTAGTGATAACGGTAAACAATTCGTTAGCCAAATATTTGAAAACATATGCACTGGACTTGGCATACGCCATATCAAAATGGTTCCGTATAGACCACAGGCAAACATAGCAGAAAGAGTTAATAAAAATATTGTAAAAATAATTAAGTTATGTTAGCAAACATCACAAGCGCTGGGATGGCTACATAAATGAGTTAGCTTATGCTTTAAGAACGGCAAATCACGATATTACGAGAAAAACCCCAGCAGAATTATTTTTAGGACGGAAGTTAATTACGCCATTAGATAAATTATTCTTCGTGCAACAAGGAGAGCAAGAATTTAAACAGAAAGATGTGCAAAAACTTATTGATCCGGCGCTTAAAAGCTCGGATACGGCAAGAAATAAGCAAAAAGTGTATTACGATAGAAAACGCCGTGAAGCAGATTTTAAAGTTGGGGATAAAGTATTGAAGCGGAAATTTTCTTTATCAAGTGCCCCAGAAAATTTTATTGCAAAGTTAGCTCCAAAATTTGAAGGCCCCTATGTAATTCAGAAAATCAAAGGAGTCGTATTGTACCTTAAGAACGAGAGAGGAGAGATCTGTAAAGCAAGTCCCGACCAGGTGAAAAAATACTATAATTCAAATGATTTTGAAATCCTTAAAAGTTTCTTGCAGGACTCAAGCCTAAAAGAAGTAGAAGGTCCAGAAATAACGACAACCGTACCACCACCCAAGAAGCAGAGAACTGAAAAGAGACCTAGCCCTTCTACAACCCAGACGACGGTACCAAAAAGAAAAAATGAAAACTTTCAGACTCCAGCATTTAAGAAAAACAAGAATGCAAAGCCACCGCGTAAAGAAACCTTGGTAAAGAGGAAAACACCACCTACAACGTATCGCATTAGAAATTGTACATCAAGGAGAACGCTCACAGGGCCAGAGAGTCAGGTGCAAACAAGGCCGCCGTTCCGAAAACTGAAAAGACAGCAGAAGGAACGAAAATACCAGGAACAACAGAAGAGATTCAAGAAGTACTCCAGACCGGAGGACGTCAAGACCAACTGTCCAATGGAAAAACGAAAAAGACAGCAACCCGACGACTACTACTCCAAGAGGCCAGCATGCAGAGGACGCAGAAGAAAAACTAATGTGGACGACACTCGGAGGTCAGTAAGGAGAAGATTGACGTCCATGAAACCTATAACGTGGGAACAATTTTGCCAGAAAAGAATGACGGATTTTCAATCATCGATAACTCAAAGATAAGTTAAAATCTTCTATAATTTTTTTTCTTTTGTTTCGAAATGTTATGCGTAAATACGAAGTTCTATGTTTTGACGGAAGTCAATTTGTCTCGATTGAGACTTAGTTTTGTTTTACTTTATTTAGCTAAGGCAATATTCTTTAAGTATAAAATCTAAGAACAAGCAGTTTCTGTTGGTCGAAAGACTAATTCTGTTATGTTAAAGCCAAAATTTGGCCGAAGATAAAAATAACTTCGTATTCTTGTATTAATAAGAATTTTAGTTTCAGTGCCGCCAGCTTGGCGAAGAATGAGTAAAGTAAAAATTTATTTTCTCTTATTCATTTTATGGTAAATTGTAAAAATCATATGTATTAAAATTTTGTAAATATACGTAAATACTTGAAAGTTATGTAAAAGTAGAATTTAGTCTAGAAGCATAAAATTTTAGATGTTAAAAGTAAATGCTTAAAAGCAATGAATTCGAATTTAAGTATTAAACTGTAGATAAAATCATGCTTTAGAGCGAAAGCCTGCATGTCTAAAGATGAATGAGGGGGAATTTAGAATGAATGTGTTTTGTAGGGTTCTCCACCTACACTTGAATTTTAAGAATGTTAAAGTAGCTCATCGAGTTGTAGAATGTCGAGTAAGGTGTGTCTATTTGGTCGTTGAATTCTAACAAATCATTGTGGTTAGGGGGAAGTGTTGCAATACTAAAACACGAATATTCCCGTTTGATACCACACATGGTGGAGAGCTAGGGTAAAGTTAAATTCATGTTTGAATACTTGAATGAATGTGAATTAAGCAGTAACTAAGGAAAATAAATCGTTCAAAAACAAAAACTTATTCAGTGTCAAGAAAGTGCAAATTATAATGTATTTAGAAAGATACTGATACTTATTCCTTCCAGATGCTGGAAGGAAGAGAACAGATTGATTGCTGAAGTCCAGGAAAGGTTGCTGTAAGAAGAGAGAATTAAATAAGTATCTACAGAAATTTATTCTACCTTTTGTGAGATCACAGATTTTTTTATGTAAACGAGGATCTTAAAATTTAGTTCAGAATTGTGGAAACTTTTCAACAGGTCGTTTCTAGGACCTGCTTCCAAGTTTACCAAATTCTGGCAGCGGCAAATGTAGGGTTTATATTTATTTTAACTAACATTTATTTTAAGTTTAAACTATCTTTCCTGTCAAGCCTTACTTTCCCCTGGAATTGCCAATGCCAGAGTATGTAAATTTTAGTAGAACGCGCAAGGATTCAAATTGTCAGCGGAAGTAATCTGAGTTAAATAGAAGGGAAACGAGTTCGAAAGTGTGCTTTCTTGCTTCACGAGCGGCGGAAGTGGCTAGTTAGAAATTGAAGAACCACGCGTTTCGGCTTGTGTGCTTGCCTCGGCAGATTGTTAAATCGTTCAACGTAATATTCAGAAGTTTGCTGAATTATCAGCGGTATTTTAGAACGCGGTGAGGTTAGTTACGTTTAGGGAGCCTCGTAGTTAGTTACTTGTTATTATTCTTTTTTGAGTTTCTTATTTTTATTTTACCGCCGGGTCGGCGTAGTTTGTGAGCGTCAAGAGCATGCATTTGTAATTTCTAAAGTTGAATAAAATGGGATTTAAACCCTTCTCAAGACTTTGTCTACTTTCCAGTTCTCAGCAGTCACCACTATTGTTGCGTGCAGGTTGGAAGCGCGCAACATTACAGGTTCTACAGCTGCAGAAAGAAGTAACAGAACTTTTAGACAGAGAATAAGTACACCTCTCAATAAGTTTTCAGCTTATTTAAAGAAATACAGCGAAAATTGGTGAATCTTATCATGAACAGATTTCAAGAAATGCAATGAAATCTGAGTGAAAGAAATTGGTATTATTTACGAATACCATATTTAGATTAACAGTTACTCCTTCCCGTAGTTATGCAAGTGGAAGCAGATTGGATTTGAATCGAAAAGCTGATATTTCCTTTTTTAAAATCTTTTTATACTGTTTTTAAAACCATGTCTTTGGTTCTACAGTTGCAAATAAAATTAACAGATTTTTTGAATGCAGAATTGGTAGAAAAAGCACCTCTTTTCAGACAAACACCACCACAAAGTTTTCAGTACCAGGCTTAGAAATTTATTGAAGACGAATTACTACAATTTTTAGACGTCTGGTTTGTTTAGATGCTTAACTGATTGCAAAATGATTATTTATTGCGATGCTTAACAAATTGAAGACCATGTTGTAATTTCTTTCTACTGATCCCCACGAGTTCGCTTAATTGGCCGATAGATCTGTTTTGAAATCTAGAATTTATACTCATCCCTATAACTATAGTCACATTTCTAGATTTAGCACAGAGGCGATATAGAGATACATGATTCTTAAGTTTTTATCAGATTGTTCCCTTCATTTTAATATACACAACATGTCAGAAAATGCAACAGCCGATTGGTTTTATTTTGTGAAAAAAATTGCATTCATTTACACATGCATAAATGTATTTGGAAAATATTCTAAACAATCAATACGCAGTGGTTCCATAAAAAATAAATATTTTTAAATGATTTTAATTTCAAAAGAAATTTTTAAATTTTATCAGTAAATTGTAACTGGTTTCACGGTTGCATCATTATCAGAATTACTACGTGTGTGAAAAATAACAAACTATATCATTCATTTTCTGTATCGTGAATATTCATTCAGAGCAGACGTAGTTTATTCTGATTGGTTTGCTCTACGAATAATAAATGTGGTTTTTGTCAGATTCTCTTTTAATGAGTTTATAAGCACATCCATATTTACAAGGAATAAATTCTTTTTAGAATCAGTTGTTTCATTCACAAACGCCGCATTTGCTCTTACAAGCTTAAAAAATACAAAAGCGCTGAACAGAAAAAAAAAAAAAAGACAGAATATTGCAGCGTTTGAAAACGATGACCCAAATATCAAGAACTGAATCAATATTCATAAAAATGTTAAGATGTCGTGTTTACGACCCATTGGCCATGCATTGCGCCATAAAAGCAATCTGGAGAGTCATAAAGATCAAAGTTGCCGATGTTTGAGAATATTAATCTTACTTGCATCCGATGCACGCAATAATAAAAGTTATTATACTGAGAGGGGAACATTTTATTCTTCCAGATTTAAGCAAAATGGATTTCTTAACCAAGCTGTCCTTTGAAAAGTTTCCATCAGAATTTAATGAGCTTATCATTCTGATTAAACAAATGGCAGAGACGACAGTGAAAACTTAATGCCATGTGGAGGATCATTGGATTCTTTTCAATTATTTAAATTTTGCTTTTTAACTGCAAATATAGCTGTTTTAAGAGGAAATATTTTTTACGGAATTTATGAGTGTATTACTTGAAAAATCCTTTTTCATTTGCTGCGTTATGGAGCCTAAATAATATACATTAATTACATTTTGAAAGTAAAAGTGTTTTCAACAGATTAACCCTTCAAAATTGACGAGAACTTACTATAATAAAAATTATACCTATTTATAAGAAAAGCATTAACACTTCTTAAATAATTAGATCTGTATTTAACTTGTAAAGTTTATATTTATTTTAACTAACATTTATTTTAAGCTATCTTTACTCTCAAGCATTTACTTTCCCCTGGAATTGCCAATGCCAGAGTATGTAAATTTTAGTAGAACGCGCAGAGTATTCAAATTTTTAGCAGAAGTAATTTGAGTTAAATTAGAAGGGAAACGAGATTTTTAAGTGTGCTTCTTGATTCACGAGCGTGAAGGTTACTTGGTAGAAATTTAAGAACCGCGTGTTTCGGCCTGTGTGCCTACTTCGGCAGTTAGTGGAATCTTTCAACTAGAAAGTTTGCTGAATCTCAGCTGTATCTTAGAACGCGGTTAAGGTAGTTACGATTATAGAGCCTCCTAGATAGCGACTTCGTTAGTTATTCATCCTGTCATTCATTTTTAGTTGTACTTTCCTATTTTTGTTACACCGCCGGGTCGGCGTAGTTTGTGAGCGTCAAGTGAACGCAACTGTAATTTCTAAAGTGAAATAAAAAGGGATTAAACTCTTTTTACGAATTTCTGTAATTTACAATTCATAGCAGTCACTACTACTGTTGCGGGCAAGTTGGGGCCACGCAACATCACAAACTGATTCTAAGTTTTACTAAGGCATTCATTATCCTTTAAGAAATTGTTATGTCTGAGGTCCAAAGTGAAATAATTATAAAAGAAAAATTAATTTACAATACTCAAAGTTCTATTTTAATTGTTTAAAAGTACAAGCCTTTTATGAAATTTAAAATCCCTTTTAATATTCAAAGCAAAAGATAATAATGATAAAAAACTCTAAGGATATAAGCAATATCTCATAATTTTTCGATAGATCATTATTCTTCACTATATGCTATTAACAAAGTAAATGCCCATCTGCATTTACTTTGTTAAATGGAGAAGCTACCTGAATTGAGAAATGACGTGTGAATGAATGCACTGATGTAAGGTATTTTCTCTATCATAGTCACAGCTCAGCAACGGCTGAGGATTACGTCGCTAAACACTGATAATTCGCGTGGATCTAGAACTGATTTCAGACGAACGAACTGGTTGCATGGGCGTTTTCGTGGTTTTCTCTGTGTTTAATGTCAGTACGGCCAAGTTTCCTTAGAAATTTACCCCTTTAGGCAGACAGCCCTAGTTTGCTTTGCCTAAATCAACTAAACGATCATAGATGCATACTTTCATTGGGTTATTTGAAAGCATGTCCGGCTTGCAATCAAACGATTTTGAGTTTGATATCCGGCAGGTTAATTGCAGACTTACATGTTTTACCCTTCGAAGAGTATCTGGATATTCTAAAGTATTGCCCAAACTAAAAGACGTGGAAGATAATTCGTCACCATCAGCAGTTACCTATTTGGTTCCTCCCTCCTCAGGTGGCCTTTAAGTAAGGAATAATGTTAATTATTTGTTTCCTTCCTTACCGCGTGCATTCTTTATTTAACTTGAAAGCACGTCTGACTAGCATCGGAAGGTCTGCAGTTCGAATCCTAGAGAAGACACCGCACGTTTTTCACGTCTCCTGCTGTGCAGTAAAATGCGTAATTGACTCTACAATAGTTACTGAAACAAGTTCAGATTGTGTACCATCATATTCTGTAGTTCAAAAGCATTCGATGGCTAAAGTGTGAATGAAACGAAGTCTGATATTTTCCTAAAACCTATTCTCTATTTTATGGTTTGAGAGATCATGATATGCTGTTCTTTAACATCCTCTGGTTGAATTTGCAAACGGTAGAAGGGTTTTAGAAGTTCTTCTATGCTTTATCATGAATAAGGAAAATGTATTTTTATATTTCAATGCGGTAGGCTATAATATATTGAATGATTTATTAATTGTTTAAAAATATCTTTTGAATGGCTTTTAATTTCAGCGTGTTGGACAATTATATTGGAAAATATATAATAAAATCGGTTTCTTAACAATGAGATTGTAAAGATAGGCCACGTTTTAAAACTCCTGTAAACATGGAAATCACATTTAACTCAATAAAAGTGTAATTGCAATTCAGCATGATCATTTATAAAACACATTATATACCCTATGAAACACATTATAATTACTATTTAGCGTGATCATTTATAAAACCTTACCTTAGCTACACAACGCATTTTTTTTCCTACGGAAGAACTGAAGAAACACTAATTGAGATTTATTGTTTTAAATTATATGGCGAATAGTTTTCTTTCCTTTAGATCTATAGATCTATGCTAAAGTTTGCATTCTCTTAAATTAGTTTTGCTATTACCAATAGCAACACTGTTTTCAAAATAAAATAAAGGAACGTGTATTGTAAAATATATGAAAACACATGTTTATATCTACAAAGAAATAAAATACAAAATTTATAGTTTGTTTCTGAAATGCGAAATGAATCGCTACTCAAGTTTAACATCATCGTGACTTCCTTAGACCTTTATACAAGCAGTGGGACACAACAGGGGATTTCAATTTACGAACATTACATTTCTTGCCTGAAGCAATATTTTTTTAGAAATAGACTTTATTATATGGTATGTATAAAACATCGTGGAGAAAATTACTCAAAGCGAAAATGCCTTCATAGAAAACATCGTGGGGGGAAAATAAAGCAAGAAGAAAATATCGCAGTTCTGAAACACCATAGTAAACATCGTCGGAAATAAAACAGTTTAAAAAGATCACAGTAAAAAAATATCATGTTAAAAATTAAGCACCTACAAGTTATCTCATGCTCTACATGCAAATGTTAATGACAATTTTAGAAGACGAAAATGTGGAACAAAACAAATTAATTTTTATTAAACGAATATCAGATTAATAAAGTTGAAAGCTGTTTTAGACCTATGATGATTTCTTTCTTCCTTTTCTCCCACGATGATTTCGCCTGTAAATATTTATAGAATATAGGTAGCAATGTGTAATTACTTTTTTATGAAATTAAAAGCTTTGTGAAATGTTTTGTATAAAAACGAATATCTCATAATTTAAAACATATAACGTTATGTTAAACTTAATAATAAACTATTCAGAAAACTATTTATTTCATAATTTATTTTTTGTCTAAATTTAAATTTATGTTTGAATAAGTATTAGAAAAAAGATCTCATATATCACAAAACTGAGAAACAAATACTATCTTTTTTTTTTTTTTTTTTTTGGAAAATATATTTTTATTTTTATTTAGAGATGAAAAATTCCGAAAAATTTTAATTTATTTAAAATTTTTAAATGTTTTACTTGTTGATTTTAAACTAGAGAAAATAGAAATGGGGAGAGAAAATATAATTATTACTATTTATGTAATTCATTTCGATAGTTTACTTTCATGCGTTCATTCAAATATAAATTTTCGACTTCGCCAGTAACATTATAAAGATAACACTGGTTAATTTCTGTAATTCATTACAGTTCTCTGAAAACTTAAGAATTCATATATACGTTGTAGAGACATTAGGTATTTTTGGAAGCATGAAATATGAAAAATGAGCAACGTCTTCGACGGGAATCGAACCACGGACCTCTGGAGTAATACCGCTACACCACGAAGGAATGCTAAGAAGGCAGGAGAAATACCTTATAACAATATCCAATGGAGATTATATTTTAATAAAGTGGATTGATTCATGAGCTACATTACCAAACAAAAATTTAATTCTATAGAAATGAAAATTTCGTGATTTTATTTTCAGTGCAATTATGCGATATCCAGAAATACTGCACTATGTGCTGTGAAGCAATTAACTTGAATAAAAGAGCAAAATTTATGCAAAACTTATTTGTTAACGGAAATTGCAATAAATATAAATTTCGTCACTAATTGCGAAAATTAATTTTAATGCTTGATATGTATTATGTTTGAAATTGCCATATTTATTGAACTAAGCAAAACATTTCAAGAATGCTATTAATTGTATTTTAAAGATTTCCATAAGTATTGATGCAATTCAAGTAGTAACACAGTAGTAGAAATGAAGATTAGGGAACTATATGTTTTAAATTAAACACAACGCGCACATAGATATTATTTTCCCTTTGGTTTTCTTAAAACTCATAAAAATGAATATGGTCTTTATTTATTGGGCACTTAGACATAAGACAGGTATGTTAAACTATTAATTTTCTTTCTGATATAGTTATACAAATGTCTGTACATTTGAGAGGATTTTAAACATCTAACTGTGATTTTATATTTGTATCTTTCTAATATTATATTTAACTTTGATTTACTTTACCAAGTGTTGAAAAATGGTTTCTTGCAAGATAGAAGTTAATTATGCGATCCTCACCAAAGACAAATTAATTGCATCTGTAAAGCCAATTTCTATAAATCATTTTTAAATAGTTTTATGAATAGTTTAGGGCAATTTTTCAGGCGTTGAATGAAGATAAATCATTAAACAGATCTTTTAAATTATGTCTTTATTTATTTTAAATAATATTTCTAAATTAGGAAACGTTACGATTTCTTTCGCGCTCATATTTGGTTATAAATTCATTTAATTGCAATAAGAGCTAGGTTTATTCTAAAATCGAAACTTCCAAAGCATATTTTTAGATACTCTCTCATTTCGTTTGAATTTCACAGTAATGTGTCCATAAATCTAGTATTCAAGTTCCCCAAGCAGATTCAGAGAAATGCGAAGATCGATAAGGTATTTTGAGAACTTTTTACTTCGTAGTTTCGCTTATATTTCACTTTAAACATGCGAATCCTTTTACGAGTATCAAGCTTATCGATGAGTGCTAAAATTCCGTGCTGTTTGGAATACTAAACTATATTATTTTTCCGGCATAAACATGAACTTTCCTCAAAAACGTGCTGTTTAAATTGTTGTAATAGAAATTCATGCAAATTATTGCATGGCAAAGTTCTGCCATTAATCATGCAACCAGCTATAAAATACAACGGATACCGTTATTGCTACAGTTTACTATCAGCAGTTAATGCTACAGTAAGAAAATCCTAAAGAATATATATACTTCTTATAAATATGTATCTAAATTATATATTTAATTATAACGGATATATATATATATATATGTAATTTGAAGTTAAGTAGTAAGAACAAACGAAAAAAGATCTTGTGGTCAAAAATTTGCGCATTGTGCTGCAAAATTAAGGAAATTAGAAGATTTTTAGCTCCGTGAAAACTTCAACATAAGCATATTTAGTTGCTATGAAACGTGTGAAAAAAAAAAGAAGAAATATACAACATTTAAATATTTACAAGTAAAATTAATAACAATAGTAAGCTATATGCTAAACGAATTAAGTAGACTTAAAACACAGTAAAAAACTAATCAATTGATGTAAAAATACAAATAGTAAGCTATATGCTAAAAGAATTAAGTAGATATAAAACACAGTAAAATACTAATCAATTGATCAAGGTAAAAATAAAAAATAAAAATTTAAAATTTAAAAATTTAAATTAAATAAAAATTATAGAAATATTTAAACCTTCATTTAGAAGGAACTAAAATGTTCAATTTAGTTCCGACATTTCGTTTTCGTTCAATTTAGTTTGACATATGCATACATATATGTATGTATATAGACAAAAAGTAAGAAATTTAGAACCAAATTCACAAACACATGGAAAAAATGAAATTAAAAACCAGTAAAACCTTAAATTATCTGTAAATATGAAAAATATCAATCAATAGTCACCAAACCAGAAGTTATTCTGAAAACTACAGATATGTGAAATATAAAACTTACAAAAAATATATTGGAAAAGGAATACAATCAAAGTCTGATTCAATGTTGTGAAGAGGAGGTAGATCAGATTTAATTGAATCCCTGTCCCCAAGGAAACTACTGCATTTATGTTCAACAAAAATTAGCTGATGAAACAATCCAAATTATTTGATTGTTATAGTTTACACGAAAATTCTAAACGGCTCCTCTATGCAGAGGAATTCTAAAAGTGTAATAAAAGGTACAAAAAATATCTGGGCGTAGTAAATTCAATGTCCAAAGAAAAAGAAAAATAATTGGACACGTTTTACTGAAATTAAAACGTTATAATAAAAAATGTACATAAAAATTAAAAGACAACTTGTTTTTAACAAAAGACAGAAATTCAAAAGTAGACGTCAGTAGTTGACAGTGTGGCATTATTGCCTAAACGAATTGGCGAGGGCAAGTTTGAAATCTCCCAAAAGGCAAATTTAAAGGTAGAAATTTTAGTTTTCTTAGACTTGTAAAGCACAGTTAGAAAAGGGAAAAAAGAAATGAAGATTAGAAGAGCATAAAGTCTTCACGTCATTCGCTTAAAATCATGGACTTTATAAGAAATAGACTAACCCAGTAGGCGGGGCGCGCGTCACCGACATGCCGGCAAGAAAGAGTAGGGACGATCTGGTTTGCTTTAACACTGAAACCTATGGCGTTTGTATCATATAACTCTTTTTAATTATTAAATGTGATACGTTGTATAGTGATGAGATTATAAAAGCCACACTTTTTTCCAAATAGGATTTAATATATTTAATTAAAGCACTTTTTACTGCATTTCCCGCATTTTTTTCACGCGTAATTCTTGTACAAATATCTTTACTTTGGTAAAACGGTAAAAACTCTAAGCACAAAATTTATGAACTTAATTTTGCTTAAAAATAAAGTAAAATTAAATAAGATTGATAGTACGCGATGCTTTGAAATAAATAAGGTAAAATTAAGCAAGATCTGATAACTTTTTTTAATTTAATGAACATTTTCAGGCAATGATTTTCCAAACTATAATAACATTACAAAACGATCATATTTATTTAATTATATGATCAATAAATTATTAACATTAAAGTGGATTAGTTATTTAAATAACTCATAAAATTCGGAGCATAAAATTTTCTGAGCGTAATGAAGGGAAAAAAAAAGATAAAATAAAATCTAGAAGCACTCTTTTTTTCTTAAAGTTTTGTGTGTTACCTATATTTATTGAATATCATACTCTTCGCCCGTAAAACCACATACATTTGAAAACAGCATATCTTTAGAATTTCCGCACTGGAGATAAAACTGTTATTTTCCGTACAGTGCTCCCTCTGAACTCCTTGAGTTTGTTAATTAAAAATTCGTTAAAGTTTTACAAAATATGAAATAGATTAAAACAAATTCGAAATTCGGCCGTCCACATGCCTATGTTCGGGTGGAGGATTACATTATTCAAAATTTGATGGCTCTAGATACTGTCGTTTTTGTCACATTGCGAGAAACATACATGTATTCATACAGATTCTTCATTATTTAATTTCTTTACATATAATACAGGGCGATAATATTTGGTAACAATAATTTGGAAGGAGACACGGACATTTATAGTAAAACAGCAAAAAATGACGCTTCGAAACTAACAGCCTTTCTAGATTACCGCCCCTTTGGGCTAATAAATTAAATTAACACTAAATGAAAAAAATCTTATGCAGAACTAAAAATAAATTAAAAAAATAATCACTATAAAATACAAGCAAAATTAATTATTGCGGTTAAATACAATTTTAATATTACTATTAAATGCATAAAAATTTTTAAGTGTCAAAATGTTTATCACCATGATAACTTATGAAATATAATTGAAATAAAATTCCTTTATAGAAATTGTGCTATAATACTCATCTATAATTTAAAAAAAGCAGCACAATTTACAATTTTAAACAAAACTTTCAAAAATTCGTTTTTAAATATATTAGTATTTTTTACTTATTTACACCAATAAAAAGCATAAAAATTGCAAGAGAAAATTGCTTGTTTGAAATCTTCTATTAGTTCAGATTTAAAATATTATTCTCTCAAAGAAGTAGTTACAAATTTCCTTATAGCATATGAAAAGCTAAAAAAATATCCAGTCCTGAAAGCATGCAATAGCTTTATAATTATTTGGAAAGTTAATTAGGCTTGATAAATATGCTAAATTTTTAAAAATCAATCTCAATTTCAAAAATAAAAATATGTAGAAATTATAATTTGTGATATGCGGCGCTACAACCAGCTTTTTCTTGACAATTATACACGCTGCAATAGGCAACCAATGTTAAATGTCTGCAAGTCGTCCCTACTCCTCCGGATGTGATCAAGGTGACAGCCGGCAACGCCTCAGACGAGGGAGAAAACCCGTTTGGGTTAGTCTATTTCTTATAAGGTCCATGCTTAAAATGTAATGACGTCGTGAATGCTTAGAATAAAGTAGGCCCTTCGTTAATAAAACTATAGCCAAGAAAATGTGTGCGGTAATACAAATATGTACAAATATACCATAAAATCCTCTAAAACTTGACATTCTTTATTCTTCTCTATTTCAGCTTTCATATAAAAAAAATCATTACTATAAAAATTTTATAGGATGTAGACCACTCCAGCTTTCTAAAGTAGCATGTTAATTAAGATAATTGGAATTTCATTATCTTGTAAAATATTAGCAAGAAGAAGTATTTCTTGCTGTTGTTGTTCAGTTTCTGTGCATACATTTCAAATTCTGGAAATTTGATTAAAAATTATATTTGCTACAATTTTTTTAGATATGTTGGTATTACAATTTATAATTGTAGAAAACTGAATTATCTTTTAAACTGTTTTTTTTATCAAAAAGGCTTTCTTCTTTTGTAGAGACATTAGACATTTGGGAAGCAGAAGACGGAATGGAATGAGGAGAATGCCCTCATCGGGACTCGAAACACGGACCTCTCGAATACACGTCGAGCATGCTGACCACTACACCACGAAGGCATGCTAAGAAGGCGGGTGAAATACCTTATATTTAAGGCTTGGTTTGGTTTACTTGGTTACCTCAGAGCACACTAGGGCTATCTGCCTAAGAGGAGGGATGCCTTCGTGGAGAACGTTCTATCGGAAACTGACTCGTATACAAGTTACACATAGGGAAAACCATGAAAACGCCCTTGCAGTCAGCCTGTACGCTGAGATTCGAATCCCCGGCCGAACTACGAGTATTAAGCAATTTTACCGCTCGGCCGCTGGTGGGCTACTTCTTTAAGATTATAAATGCTAAGATAATTAATTAATTTATATTGGTAAGTTTTTATAATTTATCACTCTGTTTTGTTGAATCATACTTTGAAGACGCATTTAAAACGTATAGGCTAAAGAATTATGAATATAATTTGCTAGATACTCATAACCATGCAGTAGCTGTGAGAAAATTTATATGATTTCTGCAAATATGCCTCGTATTCAGATGTTAAGAGTTCTGGTTCTGCAAATTACTACAGCATTGATACACAGATACGCTTAAACTTAACTAAAGAGAAACTGCTCTTGCTGTTAAATAATATTTCGCCGTAGAATTCTTTAGCTTTCTTTATGCAACTGAACTTTCAATATTATTGTTGACAATTTTCCCTGTGGTTTTCGTATGCAAACGCACAGCAAAGGAGCTTGGCAGAGCAAGCTTGGGCACATTCAAATCAAAATTAAACTTCCCTTTTGCTTTCACACAGCCATCATTGAACTAATTGAAATGCCAAAACAGTATCCGATGTAATTGTGAAAATAGGAAATAAACAAAAATTAAAGTGAAAGATAGGTGATGGTATAATGAACTCATGAAAATCTCGCTTTAAATGTCAAGGAGGTGGCGTAATTTTTCTTTGATAGTACTTGGGTTATGAATATAATTTGCAAGGCGGCATACTTATATAGAAATGCTTAATCCACTGCCAGATTTCAGAGATTGTCTTATGGCACTGGTAGAATGTATCCTGTATGCATTAAAATTTACAAGAAAATTCTTTCAAAAGCGTTTAGCAAGACTTTGCCAAAGTTCCTGCTTGATATCTAAAAACTGAAGTCTTAAAATTTTGTTTCTCTTTAGAAACATCTGCAGCTGAATTCATGTACATTGTTCAAGAAAGCTTTCAAAGGATTAAAACATGGTTAACATTTACTTTTCCAGGTTACAAAACGAAATAGTTTTAGCGAGAAACCATACGCTTTGTGGTCCTGTCTTCTTAAACAAAAAAATTGAAAACATTCGCCAGAACTTGATAGAGAAGTTTTCAACTAAATGGTGTTACATCGCCTTTTCTCGAATCATAAGACTTTATTTAAGGCGTGATTTCGCTTCATGGTCGAAATAGGAATTGAAAAGAAGCAGCTTTGTTGACACAGAGGAGGTTTAAAGAATATAGCTCGCAGTTTTCACGGGCTCAAATGAAAACTAATTTTTTTTCTTTTCAAGAATTTATTGTAGATTGATGCGTCTAAGACAGAATGTTTAGTTAAAATATATTTAAAAGATTTTAGACGAAATAATTTTTAATGAAATGTCAAGCAAAGCAATTATTTCAGAAGACCAGAATAATGTAAATCATATTTAGAAAACAGTACTTGAAGAAAAAGGCGATGTTATAATTTATCGATGGTACATTGAAAGATTTTTCTTTTATACGCTGTGTGCTTTGGGAAATTTAAAAGTGCCATATCAATTTCGGAAGCTGAATAATTAACATCTGATGGCATTTGATTTCGGATGGTTGTAAAAGAAAATAATTCACTGTACTGAAAACTAGGCAAATAGAATGCAACATTTTTATCAAGACTGAAGACAACTGAAGAAACAATGGTGGGATGGCTTCAACAAGAAAAGTGATTCACAACATGGAATTTTAAAAAAACCATGATTTTGCGCAATGTTTATTGCTTCTAATAAATAACCATATGTAAACTGTTGTTTATCGTGCATTTATCGACAAATGACTCAAAAGCAGAAGAGAAATTTGCACATGAATTGACATCGCGTCTTTATCGGTGCAGTTGCAATTGTTACGTGAACAACTTCTTCGGTTGGCATAACTGTCACTGCTAGTGAGTACGAGTGCAGGAATTAAAGTGTTATGGCTACAAAAATATATTATCTTGTTCTCTTTTGGGAAATATTAAGCTGAGAGCGTCTTGCTCTGTCGCAGAACAATGTTTCCCATTCAGGGACGCCGCCCACCAGTTACCGAGTGGTAAAATCGCTGAACACTGGTAGTTCGGTCCGAGGTTCGAATCCCGCGAACGGGCTGGGTGCATGGGCGTTTTCGTGGTTTTCCCCATGCGTAACGTGTATACGAGCCAGTGTCCCTTAAAAAGGGTTCCACGAAGGCATCCCTCAGGCAGGTAGCCCTAGTGTGCTTTGTCGTAATCTCAATAAACCAAACCAAACCAACCATTCAAGGGCGCATGAAACCATTTGAATTTGATTTAACTTAGAAACTAGACATTTTCTGAATAAGTTTGATAGTCTCGAATTATAAGTGCTAATGATGAGCTGTTTGGCATAAAATGCAATATTTGAAAGACACATAATACTGGTATCTTAATTATGACAGATCAATTTTAGAAATCTTCAGAAAGTAAATATCTTTGCAATAATGATGTTCCTGTTCGTCAGTCTATTATTAAGATATGTTAAAAATAGTGATTGTAACAAAACAGCATGAACCATTCTCTGAAAGCATTAGCAGCCGAGTGGTAAGTTTGCTGATCTCTAGTAGTTCACCTCCAGTTTAACTCCAAGTTTGGCTGCATAGGAATTTTTGTAGTTTTCCTTACGTGTAACACTGGTTTCGGCAAGTTTCGGCTAGAAAGGTTTTCACGAAAGCATCCCATCTCTTATCCAGATAACATTCCAGTTGCTTTACTGTGATCAATATAATTTAGGATCTACATCATTGACTTTTAATGCTCCGTTGAAGATTTTTCAGTCAAGGATATCGTCAAATTTTTATCTCGCGTGAATAGCAGAAGAAGACGGATATTTTCCTGCTTGTTTTAAATACTTCTAGAATGTGGAAAAGGGCAACTATGTTGATAGTTGTCTTTTTCATAGCATTATATTTCCAACTGTTCATGCAATATGCAAATTCAATTATTCAAGTTTGAAAAACTTTAAAGAAACAATTATCATTTATTACACACAGTTATGAAATTTAGAACAGGACTGAGTAAAATGGAGGTATTTATCAGCCACCAAATTATCTGAAAGTTCTTGTTGAAAAGTTCATGTTCATTGCTCCACTGAAAATGCGAAATGGGAGAAAATCTATAAGTTTATTTAATGTGAGAATAATATAGAAATAACGTACGCAAAGAATAAAAGTTATAGGGTCTGTCTACAATTTCAACTTAAATTAAATCCTTATTAAATGTAATCTATTTCTATGTGAGACTGCTGAAATAAGTAGTCTTGCCATTTGATAGAGTAATACATGCATTCCGTTCGGTGTGCACATATTACCATCTATGGAGAGGCAATTTAGAGATATTCATTTATCACTTCGCCAAATCCGCTACATATTTAGGCTAAAATAGAAGCACTGCCCAATAGTATATAACTTAATAATTGCTTAGGCATGATGAACTCAGAACACATAAAGCACTAATCAAAGGCAAAACTCTATTCGAGTAGATCTTCAGATTAAAAGAATGACGCGTAGTGGTCTTTACTGTGCTGTGAGTGGACATAGACATCATGTAAGCTGAGGGGATCCTGCGGTGTTTCTATAACCCATTAGAAGTCGTTTTCATGATACTGCAACTACAAACCAGATAATCACTGATAGGTGTTACATTGATTCTAAACCATAACTATCAAAAGATGTCATGGTGTAAACCCAGGTAGCACTAGAAGACATTTCTCTTAAAAATTAATCATTTTCAGTTTCAAGAGTAAAAATGATCATAGATTTGTCTACCATGCAGCCACTGATAGGCCAGCTTTGCCCATGATATGGCAATGTCTGTAATGGTATGCAAAAGCATAATATATGGTAGGCGGACTCCTCTAGATTTCCTTCCTGGTATACTGACAGGTAAATGTATGTTAATTTGATCGTGTAGCCAAGGTAAGGCCTGTTCTCCAGGCTATCCCAAGATCTGTTTTCAACACGACAAACCTAGGCCATGTGATGCTTTTGCAAACTTTTGCCCATAAAATGATATTTATAAAATGGATTATCATCTGCTTACTGTGCGGTCAGCTAAACACGAAATTATATATATGCAAATATTTTTGCTAAGGTTTACTTTACTCTTTTATACTGTTAACTGTTTTATATATTATATGATTGCATAAGTTGAGTATGAAATAATTAATTTTGTTTTGCACCTACCTATTTACTATTGTTACTATTATTTTACTATTGTTTTATCCGTCTTTTCTATTTATCAGAACATGGTTGTTCATAGGTCTAATTGGCCCATTGAACGGCTGGTGCAAAAGATTACATATTAATAATTTGGAATTTATTAAACGAAATTTATTTTTAATTTTAGGATACTGTATGTAATTTATTCAAAAAAAGACTGTAATATGTATAATTAGTTTGTTACATAGTAATATCTATAATCAACTCTTTTTAATATATATTTACTCGATCTTGAACTCAAAGTCTTCCTATATAGTAATTCATACTTAATCTACTTCTCAGAAATACAACATTGTCGTCCATAAAGCTTTTAACATAATATCTTAGAAAGTTATTTCTTTTCGGGTTTTTAGGATTATAGACTGGAGGAAAATATCTTATAAAAACAAGGGATACATATATTGTGTTTTCTTCAAGAATTTAACAACAGGAAAAATTTATGGTGCAAAAATAGTAAATTTTCCCTTCCAGGTATTGGAAGGAGAAGAGAGTATAAATTTATTCGCATTCACAAGTTTCAGCTAATAGGTTTTCTCCTTCTGTATTTCTTATATGTATCGGCCTTATTTATTCTTTATATGGCTTGAAGCAATGGAGCAACATGGATATCTTTTTCAATTACTTATTCAAAAATATCCATAACTCCCAGATCATAAATAAATAAGAAGCAATTGGTATAAAAGATATTTATATAGAAATGGCATATATATATTCTGACGAGAAACTGGTATGGAAATGCGTGCAATAGTTGGTTAAAATTTATGCTAATCGCATATTGACGTAAATTCACTTTAAAGTTGATGATTCGTAATAGCTGAAAGTGTTGACATTACTTTCAACTACCAGCAAGGACAATTACGAGGTTATATTATAAGGTATTCTTCTCCCTCCTTTATGCATGTCTTTGTGGTGTAATGGTTAGCACACTCGGAGCGTATTCGAGAGTTCCAGGTTCGAATCCCGGCGAGGACATTGCATATTTGTTTCTTTTCCTGCTTAAAAAATACTTAACGTCTCTACAGTGGCGCCCGGACTAAAAGGTGGTGGTTGATTATTCTTCACAATCATGATTTGGTGATTGGGTCCCCTAATCTCCAGTCACCCTTTAAAACGGGGAAATTTCTCCCTTCTTTCTGCATGCCTTCGTAGTGTATTGGTTAGCACACGGCGCGTATTCGAGAGGTCCAGTTTCGAGTCCCGGCGAGGACACTGCACGTTTGTCTCTTCTTCTTCAAAAATACCTAATAACTCTACAATATCTAAACCTAAAATATCTGAGCTCTGAACCAATTGCAAAATTTACAAGCACAGGATATCAGTCAAACAATTTAACTGTCATTACTTGTAATCGGCTTTTAATATTTTCGTATTTTCATACATTTTAAGCATATGGTCTTCAGAACATTTTTATTTTATTTGAAGAAACACTTGGCCTAGAGGTGTATAGAGAAGATGACAAATAAGCTGAATTTCCAAGAAACGTTTGATGCTGTTGATCAAACTGTTCACGTCAATAAAGCCATCTACGTTTATTCATCTGTGGCATACCTTATTAATTCTCTTTCCGACTAATCCTGAGATAATATGTTTAAGGATAGTCCGGAGATAATATGTTAAGGATTTGAAGAAACACTTGGACTAGGAGTGTATAGCGGAGATGATAAATAAGCTGACTTTCCAAGAAACGTTTCATGATATTGATCAAACTGTCCACGCCAGTAAAGCCATCTACGTTTGTTCATCTGTGACGTATATTGTTAATTCTCTTTCCGACTAATCTCGGGATAATATGTTTAAGGATAGTGTGTAATAGTATGTAATAGTTAGTATGCAATATCACAGCATATACCCAAGTCTCTGATAAGCGATAAATGTCTGGGAAGAGTAATATTCTTCTCTTTCTCCCGAAGTTCAATTTTTTGTTTGAGTATAAATGAAATAAAAAGAAAATATTGTTGCGTTCGTAATAAACTGAAGGCACAAGTCCAATGAAAAGTGAATAAAATTTATTTTTATCACAACAAATAAAAAACAAAATGCTTAAATTTCCTTATATATCTGTACTATATTGAAATATCTCACAGTAGTTATCTTTTAAACTACCAAAACGTTCAACAGAACTAGTTCAAAATAGAGAAAGCTAATCCGATTTCACCGCGAATTCGCTTCTGTAAACAGCAACAGTTTTCTAATTGACTTGAGAGGTTTTGATCCCGCTTTCATAACCTTTTTAAAAAGCACGAGAATATTCTGGTATTTTCTCGATTTCTCAGGATATTAAAGAGTACAATTACGAGATATCTATTATTAAAATGTTAAATGCACATGCTTCTGTATTTTAATTTTTCCGGCGTAGCTTGCTCTTCAAATAAGTCGCGTGTTGCACTGCACGGGGAAATTAAACAATTTAATAGCAATTTCTATTAAAAATAGCAAACTAAATAAATCAATACAAAAACCGTATCAATATAAAGAGTATAAAGCTTAATCTGAATTCCAAGTCTGTAAATATTTTCATCCTCTTTACTCATTTCGTAAAGTATAACTATTTTTTTTCCAAAGGCGAGTTCTTACTGTTTATAGGCATTAGCCACTAAGGCCGGAAGTGATAGTCTCTTTATTATGGGGGCACAAGGGTGTGTGTGTGCGTGTGTGATTATGGCAAAGCCTCGAGGGCTATCTGCCTAAGAGGAGGGATGCCTTCGTGGAGGACTTTCTAAGGGAAACTGGCTCGTATACACGCTACACATGGGGAAAACCACGAAAACACCCATGCAGCCAGCCCGTTCGCGGGATTTGAACCTCGGACCGAACTACCAGTGTTCAGCGGCTTTACCGCTCGGCCGCTGGTGGGCCGGGGGCACAAGGTGTGAACATTCTTATTGTAAAAGCAAATTTTGAAAGCATTCTTTTAACTGGAAAGGGAAATGGTTGAAACTTTCAAAGAATTTATAACTGTTTTAAAAGTTTTAACTATATTTTAGTAATGCTAATGGAAATCTGTAACTGAGCTTGAAAATAACTTATTTTTGATTCACAGAAATGGTGCAGTGTAACTAAAGAAGATTTTTATAATTTTATTCCAAATAAATTGTTATGATGTCTAAAAAAACACTCATCCGGGTTGACAAGAATAGAAAGAAGAATGCCTGTTCTAAAAATGTGCTGCTTCTAAATCGGATTCTGCCACCTCTGTACTCTAACGGTAATTTGCAAATTGTATATTCCACATGTACTCCGTTATTGCTGCGATAATTGTTTTGTAGCTACATCAACAGTAACTAAATTGAAAATGATTCATAACCATAACTATTCGTCTGGTGGTAAGAGCTTCTAAAATTATACCTGTTCATGTTATACGTTGCTTGAGAAATTTGCTCAGCAATATCACTTATATAAGGATGATGGAGGGAATAGGAGTATTTCTCTGCTGAAAACTTCATAACTTCAATCAGTGAGAATCAATCAGCCTTCTTCATAACTTCAATCAGTGAGAGTACAAGGCAATATAGAACAAAACCCCAGAGTGGCTTAAGGCTGTTTTTAATGTCAGCAAAGATTACGATGCCTTCCTTTAATGAAATTTAAAACTTTCCTAGATTTTTACTTGTATGCCAATAAAACAGAAAGGAAATCTGAATAAGCAAGTGCGTAGCAATGACGTCTATTGAAAACCGTTGTGTAGATTAAAATACATGATTCCATGTCTTTTACAGATGTAAAATTTTACATTAATGGATAAAAATAATGCAGCTTAACGTACTTAAAGGTATTTACTTTTTTCTCATATGTTTGCTGGCTTTTGCGCCACTCATTTTAACAGTGAGATCGAAGCATAGCCCTTCAAGAGTTTCCCTTTGTCCATATGAATTCACTAATGGTGTGATCCTCTCATATTTTAGATCCGCTCTCCAGGTTATTTCTAATCAAAAATTAACTTTTTTTCGACGTTTGCAGAGTAGTTTACCTTAACTCAATCAAATGATATGAGAATTTTACAGTTTTTCGTTGGTCATTGTGGGTTGTACGGCTATGAAATGCCTTATAAGTTCTTCAAAGACGTGGCCTTCCTATGTTTTAGCTCTATAGGATTTTTTATGAATGTGGAGATTAAAAATGTGTTAAGGGTGGAGATCTCTGCCTCTGTAGAAATGAAGATACGGAACCTACTATTTACAAAGAAAGATAATATTTCGGACCCTCCACCTTCTACAACGGTAGATTATAAAGGAGAGCAATCGTGTCTTATTAAACGTTTAAAATAAAAGACGCCTTGCTGTCCTTTCTTTAGTACTTCTTTTTATCGTAGTTGTCTTTATGTTGCCTAAATGTTACATTTTGTAAAATTTGTGCGCAATTTATGGTGAAATTCAGAAATTTATCTCGCCGTATTTTTTTCAGTTTTCGCCAAGAATTATTTACTTGGCGAACTTCTTAATTTATAACAACCTATTTTCCTTTTATTTTTGTCATTGTAGACGAGCGGGAAAAAAGTAAGTTTTCATACTTTCAAATATTTTTAACGAAGTGCGTAAATCACATTTGTCGCAATTATCGCTCAAAAAAACGATGCCAAATTTGAAAATGCTCCAATATGTAAATTCATGTATATCTAATTTCGAATAAAAAACTAAATTTTTGAAGCTGCGCCTAGAAATACATATACTTTAAGAAATGTTAAAAAATTTATAGGTTATTATAATACAAAAAGGTTTTAGAAAAATTTATATAAAATATTTATAAATTCAAATTTTAAAAATAAATCATAAAATATGGACGACTTTTATTTGGAATGAACCTGAGTTTTGAATTCTGGAAGAAGGAATGATGTAAGTTTAATAAAAAAAATATTGATAAATATATATCAAATTCAATTAACACTGAGAAGCTAAAATTTTGAGGGTTAATGTTTTTAAAAACTATTAGTGTGATTTTTACAAAACTTGGCCATTTGGCATAATTTTAGTTGTAGAATTGAAATATGAAAAAGAATTGGCATGTCCTTACAGAAAAAGTCCAATTTTATGTCAAAATACATATATTAGAACAATGCTATATATCAAAATCGTAAAAGCAACCTTGTATTTAGCGTAAGTATATTGAAAATCGATTTCGAGGGCAGCTAAAGGTCCCTCCTCATCAGAAGAAAGAAATACATAGTAAGAAGAAAAATAAAGGGGAAGGAGTCTCAGAAACACGTGATCCTTATCAGCACTGCACGTGGTTATAACCGGATTTTTAATCAGAGTTTCACTGGCCGCCTACTTTTACTGAGCCAGGCTATCTGATCAAACATGTAACACAAAGGACAAGAAAAATTCGAATTTTCGAAGTTCAGATTTTGAGCGTGAAGGTGCAGTTGCCCCTCGCTCCCTATTTTTAACTTCGCTAATTTTTCTTGTCCTTTCTGTTACATGTTTGATCAGATAGCCTGGCTCAGTAAAAGTAGGCGGCCAGTGTAACTCTGATTAAAAATCCGGTTATAACCACGAGCAGTGCTGATAAGGACCACATGTTTCTGAGACTCCTTCCCCTTTATTTTTCTTCTTTCTAGTTATTTCTTTCTCCTGATGAGGAGGGACCTTTAGCTACCCTCGAAATCGATTGAGTGTTTCAATATACTTACGCTAAATACAAGGTTGTTTTTACGATTTTGATTGTCACATTAGCGTGTTTCTCTTCTAGTCTAATGCTATGTATATAAATCTAATACGTATACTAATTCGCGCTTTCGAGACATGAAAAACGCAATTTGAATTTCGCCAATTGTCCTAGTATAACGGGAGATAAAGAAATGCTCCATTATTTTGCGGTTTATATCTCTTTATCCTTTATTTGCATTTGGGTTGATTTTGGATACTAAACGTTAAGCTTCAGAACTGTAGTGATATAAGTGCTTTCGAACTCTAAAATAATAGAGAGTTCGAGACAAATTAAAAATTTGATCTAAATTCAATTTGTGGCCAACTGAATGGCTAACTGCATGGAGTTTCTGTGAGTCCCGCTTTTTCATGTTTAGTATCAGTACAAGCCTTTTGCTTTGGACTGTTTTACATGAAAGGCATCTTTTTATCTATAGGATTGATATGCTACTTGATTCAGTAACTATTTAAACTTTCTTTTTCATGTCATCATGATTACTAAATGCTCAAAATGTTGCTTTATTTAAAGTAATACTATAGGAAAGGGAGCTTAATTAGTAAGAAACTAATTATTGTGACATTTTTTATGTTTCGTAATGAATTCTTTAACTTAAATTTGAGATTTGCACGTTCTACTTCTACTGAATTACGAATAAGTAACATCTTCAGCTTTAAGACTTTTTTACATGACGATACTTTACTTCTGCAAAATTAACATTTATGCCTACGAAATAAACTCCTTTTACTAATTTCCCAGTGAAATATTCTCAAACGCGATATTTATAACATAAATATGAGGAGAATAAATTTTCCTTCTGAAGCAAAATGGGTTGAATATTAAAGAGGATAGTTAGTTTTTCCCCCTCGGTATCTGTATGAAAATACATACCAACCAATTAGTATTGTTCATTTTCTTGTCACATCTTTACTTACTTTCATAAACTACTGAAAATATAATTTTAATCTAACTTATTAATATATGCATTATGACGGAGGAATTTTATACTAGCAGTTAGGTAGTTTTATTTTGTTTACGTATATTGAGTTTTCTTATTTTTTATTTACTTCTTTCTTCTTTTTAATTTATGTTTCCTTGCTCGAAAATAAGAACTAAGGGGAAACGCTTAACAGTAATATTAAATTAAATAAATATACTTTAAATTTACTGTTTGAGTATAGAATGTCTTATCATATTTTACGCTTTATTCTGGATTTATTAGGTAAGAAATATGCCTTTTATTAGATTTAATTTTGGCAGAAACAAGTTTCGTTATATTGCCTATGACTAAATATTTTTGCTTCATACTTTTTGAATGTGAGTTACTTAGTGATCACAGAATATGCTATATTTTGATTGATTACCTTCGATTATTCAGCCTGTTATTATAATTGTTTTAAACTAGTATGCCAGTTTGACTTCTGTTGTTCTAATATTTTTTGCTAATTGTTCAAATTTACACATTTTGCTTTACTTATTTACGTCAGCGAAGGGGAATTCTGATTAACATATTGAACAGTCAATAGTAGAAATGCCCTGATAGCATATTCCAGAGATGCCAAAATTTAGAACATATTTTCAAAATGAAATGTCTTCCATTTTCCTGAGTTTGAAGCATGCAGATTTAAAGCATTTACTTCCGTTATGTTTAAAGTACCAGGAAGGCCCCATATCGGTGCTTTTTATTAATTCTCTTTTTCTTTTTAGCTCAAAAGAGACTTTTGGTCTCGAAATGGAGTTTTACGTCGGCTCACTATAAACGGAGCATCATTTTTCAAGCCACCCAGCCAGGATAGTGGTTAGTGACTCTGACTACCGTACCTTCGGTATGGTGAGAGTCTCATAGTCTAAAGGCCCGGTTTCGAATCCCGGAGAAGATATGGATATTTGTACATGTATAATGTCTGTGCGGCATGGAGGCACTCAAAATATGTCGAAAGTGCTCTCGAGAGTTTGTTGTAGGGGAAGAGTGGTAAAAGACCCTGAGACCCATCCCTTCGGATGCTCTCCTTCAAAATCGGGGCGGAACCGAGCACAGTCGTACTGTCCCTTGTATGGTGCCTAAGGCTCTTACCAATGATAGGCGCAATCTCGAGTCCTTGCCACGATGAGTTACGTGGGCTTATTCTGATTTCAGATGAGCGAGATTAGTCACAACAACATAATTTTCAGACTCTTGCCACCATTAAGATACTTTGAAATGTAATCTTGAAGGTTACTGAGTAATAAATTAAGCAGTTTAAGAGCAATAAACACAGTTCTTAAGATCGTTTTCTGCTTTTTAATGTGATTGATTTAAATAAACATGTGTTAAAATCACGAGATGTTAATTATTTTCATTATTTTTATGAAATTTCACTATTTACACTCATTAATTTCATTATATATTTTTCCTTTTTTATTATAAATGTTTTAGGCAGCTGGCTTTACGAGGGACTAGTTTTTTGAAAAATAATATAGCGAATATAAAAATATGTAATAAAATAAAAATGTATGACCAAGTAAATACTTATACAAAATTTAGTTTACTTTCTCTACTCACATTGTGTCATTTAAAACATTAATCCCAAAATGGCGACCAGCGAGCACATTTCTATTACGTATTTGGTACAAATAACGAGGTTACAAAAATTTCCAGGCTTTAATTATTTTAAGTGCGAGTATACATTATTTTTATTACTATTAAAAGAAATATGAATAACGTACCATAAATCTAGAAATTGAGTTACTTACTCGCATTCAGCATATAAAGTTTAATCAAAGATTTTGAAGATACAGATTTTATTAACATTTATTCATATTTCTGTTAAAAAATAAATAAATTCAGTTACAAATTTTTGCACTAAGAATAATCACTTAATAATACATTCATATATAAACAACTTTTTTCCCCAGATGAAAATTAATAAGAAAAGAATCGATTGATCGATGAGCGTCTACTATCCTGAATGAAGAAAACTTATAATAATTACTTTTCAATTTAACAAAATTTCTCATAGTCGAAGCGTCAATAATTGAAAAGCTATAGTAAGAAATGAAGAAGTTGTTATTATTTACATCCAAACAAAGGTATTTTTATTTATGTGTCTAAGAAAAATTTAATAAATAGGAGAAAAAGACTATTATTTCTTAAATGTTGCCATTTATTTGTTCTCAGTTGTTTATACATAAGCATGTGTACTTTTATTATGCGTGAAAGAAAATGTTAAAGAAATAGAAGAGAGAGACTAGTTTGTCGTTTTTTGTTCCTCAAGTTTTGTCCCCTTAAGAATTTAAAGAATTTTTCATGATTATCTTATTTTTAATTTAAAATAAAGCAAGCTATTTAACGATTGATTAAACATGTTAGAATTATTTCAAATAAATGCCAGTAGGAAAATTTAATATGAAGATCATGTATTATAAACCATACCATTGAAATATCCTTTGTCATCTCTTTCACCTTTATTCATAAAGACGTCATAGCGAACTTTTCTGGAAAAACCAAGACGTTATGCTGATTTATTTCCTTAGAAGGAAAGCGACAATAAATTTTTCAGGGACTTATTATTATTTTTTTATACCGGCATTGATATTTTACTGTTGATATTAAATGTTAAAAAAATAGAGATGAATATTTTACGTAAGCATTTTGATAAATTCAAAATTTTATTAAATATGAAAGTAATCTTAAATTGTTTCTGAAAAGGTAAGGAATAAAATATTCTTTTGGATCTCAAAAGAAATTTTATATTATATATATTGGTAAAGGAAAATTAATTATGTGTTTCCATGCACAAAATTTAATAATGCGCTTCATTTACGTCTATTTGTGAAAAACATGATGTCCAAAGAAAACTGTAAAAAATAAGCTATTGCATTTTGTGCTTTCTGTTTCCCAAGCATTTCATAGGGACATCTTATCTACATAAATGAAGCTTTTTTAATCAATAACTTCTTCAACAGCAAATTGATGGTATTCATTACACTTTTATAGCTACTTTCTAAAAATTATTCGCGATATTTTTTCTCTTTTTATTTCCACTTTAAGACTGATAGCGTGAAGATGATTTCCATGGCTGATCAGGTGCATCTTTTCCCATCATCAGAAGGCTAAATTAGTTTGATAAAAATAATACTGCTATCGATATGAACATTAAAAGTCGGCATGTTTTTGTTGTGGCAAGGTGTGAAATTCCCAAGCCGAAACTGCAAATGGCATGTTGTTGTTAGCATGTAATGTTGTTGGCATATTGGCAACAAAAGCATGTATAAATTTTAATGAGAACATTAGATCAGTGGCCAAAATCTCAACTTGAATGCGGCTCGAATGTGCCGCATGCAAGTTGAACAAATGACAGGCCAGAAGTTTCTGAATTTCTTCTGGGCAAAATCTGAAAACAAATGTCAGACCAGAATTTTCTTAACCAAATAACCAATTTTTATGAATAAAATAAAACAATATTTTAAATTTCGTTACTAAATATTTATCGAAACATGCGTAAATAATAATAATAATAATATTGCAATAGAAAAAAATTTAATTTATATTTATTTCCTATCTGAAATTTAACGTCTGCTGCCAGCAAGACATTTTCCTAGTTACACTTTGTTATTCAGGTATACTGGTAGATATTTATTTACCTACCAGTATACCTGAATAACTGTATACCTGAATATGCATCATGTGACACCTTAGAGGAACTAAGTATGGTTGCTTAGTTCCTCTAAGGTGTCACATGACGCACCCATGTTTCATTCCCTTTACCAATACGATAAAGGAACAGAACACATGCCATACTGAATCACATCAAACTCACAAGAGAAAATATTATTTTCGTGGTTTTGTGATGGTCTGTGAGTTGCTTAGGCTCCAAAAACGCATCTTGGAATAGTCCGGATTTTCCGAAACGATATAACGTATACTGAACAGTGAGATGCTGAGTTCTTTAATAGTATTATAAAGGGAAAAAACTTGGCTTACGTGATATGAATTTAGCACCATATACACTTTATCAAACTAGCAATAAATTTATCTTCGTGAGGTTCGCTTTAGATTCAAAAACTTGATCACACTCAGCAAGCCAACATTCGACCACGTTCTTGTTAGTAGAGCTATTTTACGCCACTAATATTTCTCTGCGCTGACTAACAACAGTTCCATTCCATCAGTTCCAATACTATGGTTGCTTATTGCTCCTCAGGCAGGAAATTTGAAGCACAGGAAAATTATTGCACCTTTTACACTATTTATTTGCCTTTGCCTATATTACAATATTACAGTCTTTAATCTGCACTATTTAGAAGACAGAAGTTTTATCTTTACGTTAATTTCTTCACAAAAGTTTTAAAGCTTTCATTAAAAATCAGTTGACTCCATCTGACTGCTTAACTCAAGCAGATTACAAACAGAAATAACTGCCATTGTTTTGAAGACCGCTCCAGCAGCTTTGTCAATACGTTTACTAAATATTTAATTAATAGATTTGAAGAACGAACAAAATTAATATAATTCTATCAGTTTTGGTTTCTTGCGTTCTTCCAACGTAACCTTTAACTGGCATTGCGAGCATGTTAAAATTCAAATATTCTTTTATTTCCATTCTGTTGCTCCTTGCTATTGTATAAATAAAGAACAAGCATTAATTTAAGAAGAAAAGTAAAATGCATATATTATAATGTATGCATCGATTGCCTCCCCTTTCTTTCGAAGTTCAGGTACGCCTGTGCATTAATTACTAAAATTTTCCTTTCATTTTTAGAAATGAATGGTTTATTATTTTCATGGTAGATTCCTTTTTTTAATGGTAGACACAATAAAACGTAATTTTAAAGTAAACAATTATGATGAGAACTACAAAAATCGAGGACTTTCAATGGCAAAAATATATTAACGAACTTATAATTCACGTTACTGCACAAAAAGCACTTGCTTTTGAATATAAATGGAAATTTTCCTTTACGTTTGTAAAAATAGTGATTATTTTAATTAACATTTCCTCCATTTATATAAAAAATAGACAAGATTTCAAATTAGTTTTGATTCCGATATGCAAGAAGGTTTTTTTTTTTTTTTGTTGTTGAATATTGTCTTATTATCTACTATTTCTTGCTGATATATTTAACTAAATACACTATTTAAATGGATTTCTAAAATAAAAAAAATTTAATGAATCTATAGAGTTTGGTGTTCTTGGGTGCATATACCATTTCCAAATCCTAACAGATGTTATGTGAATCGCTTTTTCTGAAATTAACTAAAATCCTGTAAAAGGTTTTAAAGTAATCTTTTTTTTACGCACAGACTTTGAATATAAATACACTTCTTGTGCTAACACCATCAACCACTACTTGTGGCGATGTAACTAAAATAACATTCAAATTTAAGTTAAAACGTATACTAGTAGTCAAAGGGTACACAATTGATATATTTAAATCTAAGCCGGCTCGGAAACCCTAACCGGCTTGTCAATTTAAATATCGGCAGCAAATAACACAAAGCCGAATAATTACAAACTTACTAAATCAGAAGTCAAACAACAAAAATCAGCGTTATATTTACCAAATTAATATAACGCTGATTTTTGTTGTTTGACTTCTGATTTAGTATTTATTCGGCGTGTTATTGTGTATTAATTACAAACTTATCAGAGCCAGCAGAACTAAAGAAGCAGAAACACGCTGTGCTTCCCAATCCAAAAATCTCAACTTAAATACACTATGCCTCAGTTTACATTCTGGTGACGAAACGGAAAGGAGAAATTATAGTAAAAGTCTAAATCATAGTAGTTGGTTAGTTTCAAATAATAAACCTATAAATGTCATTTTTTCAAAGCTGAATTTTATGAGCTTAATTATAATTACTTTTTACAACGCAAGAGATTCTTTCATTAAAACATTTTGAAATAGAATATGTTGCTATTAATCTTTTCTGCAAATGTTGCTTGGGTATGTGATTTAAGTTTATGCTACAATACACATTGATCATTCAAGTACAATAACTTAATACTTGCAAATGATCTCCGAAAACAAGAAATAGAAATATAATTAGAAATTAATGATTGTTATTACAAACCAATTTATGAGGAACAAAATGCATCGTGGAGATATTACGAACATTGCATAGATGAACTCTTGACAAACATCTTCGGGAGAAAATATGCAAATAAAATATTGTCTAAAGCTTAATTTTTCTTACATAGAGAGCCATTTGTATTCCTTTCAAATACAGAGACTTTGTTAATAGAATTAGATTAAGAAACTTTAATGTGTCTTAATTAAGAAACTTTATCAAAGTTGTTTTTGACACACGGGAATTTTAAGAATAGCGTTTCTAATTATAATTTCAAAGAACGAAAATAGCAGACTTTTCAGTTTTCTTTGATGTACATCAAACCCTGAATATATAGCTTTAGAACATAGTTTCTTAATTGGTTTAGTAAATCTGTAAAGTTTTATAGGTCCATCAAGTTGAAACTTATTCTTAAACGAACTTCATAGAAGTATCATTAAAAGTTGTTCAGTTTTTTAAAAATATATAAAATAATAATGAATTAGGAAAATTAACTTTCTTACTGTTCGTTTGATATCTTTAATGAAAGGACTATGTTAACGATTTCTGTAAAAACTCTGCTATTTGTTTTCTAATCGGCAGAAATCTTTACATATAGCATATTCCTCTATTATTTGTTTTTGTGCCTTGTTATAATACATGATCTTTAGAATATACGTAAACATTGATTCTGTCTTGTAATTTGATGTTTTGTCTAGATGCATAAATTAATAAGATTTATTCAAAGAATTCACATCATATTATCATTTACAGTGGTGGCCAAAATTGTGGACACTTTTGGAAATTTTTATGTTTTTGAACTTTGTATGCTTATAGAAAACGTTACGTTTCACAAAATGCAAACTTGTATATATCATTTTAAAGAGAATTTATTACTGAATTCAATACAAAACACAAAATTCAATTATTTGCGATACAAAAAAGTTAAACGATAATAGTTATCAATATACATTAGATAGTGATGATTGCAGTGTGTTATCAGTACTTAGCAGGGTACCCTTTATTTTTGATTACAGCTTCACATCGACGTTTCATTGAGCTGACAAGAGTTTTAAGCTCTTCTTTCGTTATTACATGATGCCACGAAGCAATTATAACCTCAATTAGTTCCCTTTTATTTGATGGGCGCCTCATTCGGACAAGAGTTTTCAAACGGTGCCACAAATTTTCGATAGGATTGAGGTCAGGACTGTTTCCTGGCCATGACAACAATTTAATGCTCTTTGTACGAAACCACTCTTTCCTCTTTCGATATTTTGGCCGTGTGGCAAGGCGCAGAATTCTGCTGAAAAATAAACAAAGCATTGTTGGGAAAGAGATCTCTGATGGAAGGTAGAAGTTTGGGTTCTAGAACAGTGTCAATGTATTTTCTGGCATTCAGTGTCCCATCGATGACATGAAGGCGACCAATACCATCTGCTGACATGCATGACCAAATCATAACACTAACTGGGTTCTTCACAGTTGCTTGAATGCAGTCAGGATGTAGCTCTTCTCCTATTCTACGTCTTACATATTTTCGCCCATCACTACCGAATAACGATATCTTAGTTTCATCACTCCATATAACTTGTGACCACTGATCATCTGTCCAATTAATGTATTCCTTTGCCCACTTTTTTTTCGTTGCTGAAAATTAAGATAAGGCTTTTTTCGTGGAATTCTACCTCTCAGTCCAACATCTGTTAATCTTCTCCTGATTGTTCTTGAACTGACAGAAACACCAGCATCATTCAGATCACTTCTGATGGCCGCTGATGACAGTTTTCTATCTTGGAGACATAGTCGTTTTATTCTTCTGTCATCAATAAATGTGGTGCACCTTTTTCGGTCTTTTCCTTCTTTGTTTTTTATTGAATTTGGCTCCTGATATCGTAAACAAAACTTTGGGACTCCAGATGTAGTCACTGAACCACCCACCTGTCTTGCAATTTCAGCATAGGAAAGACTCGTAACACAATAATATTACATCTCTTTCTAGATGTCCAATCTACTCTTTTATTTGATGTCATTGCTTCTTGAATAAATATTAAAAACTTTTACAAAAATTCCTACTTGTAATTGCAGTGTATAAGAAACAGGTCTTCCTTCTACAGAACAAAGCAAAATAATGAATTGTTTCAAGTGTAAACATGATGTCAGCTTCTATTGGCAGTTACTAACATTTGATTGGTTCTCAGAACAAGAACAGTGATTGGCCAGAAAAGCTAGACAAGTTTGCATTTTGCGAAACGTAACGTTTTCTATAAGCATACAAAGTTCAAAAACATAAAAATTTAAAAATGTGTCCACAATTTTGGCCACCACTGTACATATGTTTTTATAGTCCCCATGGTTTCCAGTTTGTATTATTCTAAATATTGACCCTTTGATGAAGTTACTAAGCAATTCCTAATAAATCGTGATAATAGTTAATATAGTGTTAGTATGCTTCTGTGTTATCAATTTTGACTCATTTTACAAGCACCTGGACGCAAATTTGTGCCTTGTCTGAAGACGGCAACTGCTTAAAACACAGGTATAATTTATTAATTAGTTATTAATTATTTTATTAATTAGTTACCTTGAGACAATACGTATGTACTTCTTTCTTTATGAAGACTGTCCTAACTTGCTTTGTCTTTGGAATTCGATTTGCCCTTCCACAACTGTGTTGCCAGCTAAAAAACGCGAGTCAATCCGAAATTGCACTCAAATTAAAATCAACAGCTTGCAACAGCTCCTTTGGCATTTTCTACATGGTCTTCCTTTAACAATTAAAAAATTGGAGTTTAAATCATGTTAAGTGTGCAATGAAGTTCTAACGATTTGGGTGAAATACAAATCCCCTTAACCCAGTTTTAGTGCTTGTGCCATTATTTTAAACTGTCTATAAAATTGCTTATACAACTAAGCAAAGAGAATAAAATTTTGACATATAACGAATGAATAAAAATTAAAAATTAATACATTTTGCTATGTTTCTTTTCTCTTTGCAAGAAAAAGTAATGAATGACTATTTATATGTAATTAAGAAACAAAAGAATATGTAAATATGGAATAAATGAATACATTCATATAAAAATTTGCATTACACTTAAATCGTTACAGTATTTAAATTCTAGGTACTGTTTTAAACTTCTTACGAATTCATATATAAAACTGTATTACACATAAACAGTAACAGCATTTAAATTCTAGGTGTCTAGGTGTGTTAAACTAGGTGTGTTAAACGTCTTTAGTTTGCGAAGGCATGAAATAAATATTTTAGCATGTTATAAGCGTTCGGGAACTTTTAATAAATTCTGAAAGCTCATTCCATACACAAAGCAACTGTAGTTCTTCTTATCTTTCCATCACATAATATAAAATCTCTCTTATATTTTCCAACATTTTTATTCCCGCCAGTAAAAACGAAGGAGTTGCACTTTGCAACTTTATTGTCTGGTTTCAATACTAGCTTTGACTGTGAGAAGTTCAAACGTCAGTTCTCGGTTTGGGGATAGTGAAAGTCGTCGTAAATGAGACTGAATATAAAAAGTAATATTTTACTTTTTCAGGCTTTGTATTAAACTGCATACTGTAGGCTTAGTGTAGATTAAGAAAAATATAAAATAGTTTTGAGCTCGTTAAACATCTACTTACTTCGCATTTACGAAAGACTAAAACGAATATACCATTTCTCAACTTTACCTACTGTGGCGGAGCCAGCAGGAAAACACGCTTTATAAGCGCTTGCAGGGTAAGACGAATTGCGTGCGCTAGCACACCTCGGCGAATTTCTTGGTGTTATCTTAAAGTAATGGGTTAAATTCACATCGGAACAGTACAAATGAGTAACCACCAACATTTAGATGATGGAATGAGGTGGCAAATTGTGGGGAGGCTAGAGGAACACCAATTGCAAGTGCAGATATGCAGATACTTTAATTTAACGTCCAGCGTCGTGTGTAACCTATGGAATCAGTTTCAGGATACTGGATCCATCGAGAGAAAGCCTGGGCAAGGTCGTCTAAGAGCCACGACGGCCAGAGAAGATCGCTATTGTCCACTTTAGCGAGGAGTAATAGAGGGGCTATAGCTTCTCAGCTCTCTCAGGACCTGTATGCTGCCACAAGAACCCGTGTAACAAGGGTGACTGTTTCCAAAAGACTGAATGAAAGAGGGTTGTTTTCCAGAAGACCGGCTGTTTGCTTCCGGCTGTTTGTCCGGCTGTTTGTCTACGGACAGGAGAGTCCGATTAGCATGGTGCACGCAGCATAGTGATTAGAGTACGGAGCAATGGGCGACCGTTAACGTCTTGTTTTAGCCTAAACACCGATTCTCGCCGTACTTTCATATGGAGAGAGCCAGGGGACCGCTACCTACCCTCCAGTGTCCGCCGAAATTAACAATTATGGCGGTGGCGGTGTAATGGTCTGGTCAGGTATCATGCTGAATGGCCGCATACCTTTCCACGTCTTTGGCAGAGGCTCTGTAACTGGTGTAAGGTATATGGATGAGGTCTTGGAGCCCTATGTTCGCCTTTTCCGGGGTGCAGTGGGCCCCGAGTTCATCTTACAGGATGATAACGCTCGGCCACATAGAGCTCTTCTGGTCGACGAATTTCTTGATGAGTGAGGATAATCGCCGGATGGATTAACCAGGCTGGTCTCTAGACCGTAACCCTATAGAGCATGTATGGGATGCTCTGGGAAGGGCTATTGAAACTCACAACCCCCCTCCGAGAACCATCCAGGAACTGAAAACAACATTGCTGAATGTGTGGAACCAATTGCCACAGGCACTGATAAACTGCCTTATTTACAGTAAGACATCACGCTACGAAGCCTGTATGGCTGTAATAAGGGACCATACCCCCTATTAACCAATTTATTTTGTGTCTTCTGCAACCGCTGTTTCGGACCTTCAGACTCCCATGAGTGTTACACACGACAATGCGTGTCTATTATAACTGTTGAATGTTTATTTTGTTTGTATTATATCAACCTATGTTCACACCAAATTTTATTAAAATCTGTCCATTAGTTCTGGAGATCGTAGATCAAATATGAAAATGCTCTTAATTTCTTTGCAAAGTGTATTATAGAATATAATATATTAGACTAGAAAGTATATTTCAAATAGCACCGCAAGAGAGGATTTTAAAGTTTATATGTTCCATGAATAGCATCTGAAATTATTTTCATTTAGTATCAATGTATATTTTTCTTCTACAAAATTTACTAACGTGATTATTGTTTATTTACTTTTTCGTATCCAGGAAATAACACTGCCGTCAAATGTCATTTAACTTATTTTTACTCATATTCAAAATACATTAACTGGCATACGAAATCTCAGTTCTCGAACGGGTTTAGTATTTGATCAATATTTACACTTGTTTGATTAGTGAAGGAAATTTCGGTAATTACTTTCGAAGACTGGTTTAACTACTATTTGGGGACTGGCTTATGTTGCCTTCAAACTGAACGTATTGTTAAATCAGATTTAAATCGTTATCTAAAGCGAATAATAAAAATTTAATTCATACACTGAATTTACACTATTAATAATATCACGATGAGTTTTTGATAGTATTAAAATATTGTTGATTTTTTTATATTATTAATTTCTCATAAACTGGTAGTTTCAAGAACTTTATTAACGCTTCATTTTCGAATTTATCGTATTTTCACTTTTGCTTAATTTTCTATTATGAGTTGTGCGTATTGTTAATTCTTTTCTTCTCATTCCCTTCTCCTATTTATATATTTATTAACATATCATAGGTTTGTCTGCAGTCCAACTTGTAAGAAATTGTAATATTCTTCTGTGAATGCTTATATAGTGTAAGCAGTTAACACATCTAACCAAGAATTAGAAAATCTTTTCTTCGAATACTGATGAAAGTACATTTTGTTTCTGATCTTTCCCGCCCTCCGAAATATTGCCTAGTCTCTATGTTACTGGGTATGAAATGGAAGTGTTCTTCCTTCGCCAGGAACTGTTCTTACTTTGCTTTTTTGGATTTAGTTAGCAGCACAATATTGGTGTTGAAAACATTCCTGAGGAGATAAATATCTTCCATTTAGTATTTATAGCACCAGTTCGGTGAGAGATTTAGCTTATTTAGCCAAGGCCTAAAAATAAAAAATATCTTGAAAGAGTTGAAACTAAAGTTAAACTTCTGCTACTGAATTTAGATTTCCGTTGCGATATCCCTCCCCCCCCCCAAAAAAAAAGCTGAGGTAAAACATTTTAACTTTAATTCAGTTTAAACATGTTTCGAAAACATAAATGCCAGTAACACTCTGGTTTTATTTACATTACTTCTCTAAAGATAAAATCTGATAACATCTGTTAAATAGCCAATCACAACGGAGATCCATCTAGTAGTAGAACGATATTTCTATTTATAAATATTTATCAATTTTAAAACTAGTGATTCACAGCACGTGGAGAGAAATAAATTTCAAGAAAAGATTTTGTAGTAAAACTTTTCTGATACTCTTAGCTAGGTTGTAGAAACATTAGGTTTTTTTGAACCAGGAGACATGAGAAATGAGCACTGCCCTTGACAGAACTCGAACCTGAACCTCAATAAGCGCGTAATGTGCTAACCGTTACACCACGAAATCATGCTGGAAGGAAAAAGAAAATACTTTATAATTTATACAGCAAATATATGTGTTCGAATATATGTTATTTAAACAGTGAACAGGTAATAAGCTTTTATACTTCAAGCAGAACTATAATAATTTTTATAATATTTTACAGCAAACCTATTGAAAATCATAAAAACCTGTACATGACGGCAAAGTTGCTTCCTAAAATTTCTCAAAATATAATGTATCGTTAGGAACTATCTCGTCCAATGCGTCTTCATATGCGTTTCTCCAATGCTTGCGTAATGACGTTCGGCATAATAGCTTTTGGTAATAGAGGGTAATAATAACTATGATAATAATATAACGAGTTATATGTGGTTTTCGGCTACAGCTACTAGGAAGACGTGGATAGATTCCTCAGAACTTGAACAGACGCCACGATATTATTCAGTCCCGTCTAATACTGTTCATATTACCCAGGGAATTCTGCTTGGGCAATTATTTCGTTGCCACGTTGGTTTAGAAAAGAATTTAGCTTCATTTTATTACTATTAAACATTATCTATGTATTTAATATATATGAAACTCTGAAGCACACTTTGAATCTTAAAACACAAACCGATGAAAAGAATTCAGTTGACTTACTTTCTAACTTATTGGTCTTTACTTCTTTCACTCTAGTAATTTATATTTTACCTGCTAAAAGGCTCAACAGCAGTCGAGCGGTTGAAGTCGCTGAACACTGGTTGTTCGATCCACGCTCAAATCCCAGAGATAGGGCTATCTGCATGGGCGTCGTTCGTTTTTTCCCCATGTTTAAAATGCATAAAACCCAGTTTCGCTTAGAACGTCCTCCACGAAGGTATCCCTCCCCATAGATAGATAGTCCATGAGTGCTTTGCCATAAACAAATGAACCAAACCAATCTACCTTCTATATATTATACCTAACACTGTGAACTTGTAATGAAAGTAGACCTTGAAATCAATTGAAAATATTATATGTTAAATATTCTACATTACCGGAAGATGTAAGGATATTTTATATTTATGTTACGCTATGCTCAATTTGCTATCTAAAGAATAGTTACATTTCTGTCAATTTAAATGAAAAAATATCTTTGATTCCTAACGAAAACGGCAACAAGAGGGAAGTGTTTTTATGCAAAAAACACATCATAAAGCCTTTATAATTTTGGAATACACCTTAATTATTATAATGATTGTTGTTTTAAACAAAGATAGCAAAGTTTTGTAATCCGAAATTAATTTCAAAGCAGGCGCACCAAAGACTTACAGACGTAAAAATAAACGTAGCTTTAGATGATTCGAATCAGTGCAACGCATTTCTATTTAGAGTTATTTATACTTGTTTTTATGGGAGGAGCTGAAATATGATATCCAGTATTTAAAAATTTAATGAAAATAAATTATTAAATTTTTAACATTTATGATGAATTTAATTTTCAAACTATTTTAATTAATTCACCGTCTTTACTACTTTTTTTTTACCAAATAACTTGTTTCAGCTGCTTAAATTAAAGACAGCGAGCACATGTGGATATATATTAGTTTATCAACGGAACCATACATCTCGTCAACATAACGGCTTCACCTAAGTTGATTAAAATGCATAAAGAAAATTTCATTGCTATAACCTCGGTTTAATTTTAAGTTATATTCAGGGTCTCCAACACTCTTTTCTCACAACAACTTTTCTTTCCTCAAATTAAAATGTTCTAAAGCAATAGATGCAGTTCTTAAGAACATTATTATTTTTGTTTATCATCTGATTGATTTCAATAAAAATGCATTTAATTCATGATATACCTAATTTAAAACATTGAATATTTTTATAGAATTAAATTAAGTATTTTTTCACTTTTGAAATATACAGAAGATATAAAACATTCCCAAATTAGTCTAAATGCATATTCGTCAATATCCTATAAAACAATTCGTTCTTCCATCTCTATCAATAATCTGTGTTAATAAACCTCATTTAAATTTAAAAGAGCTATTCTGCACGATCTTTACAACTGCAATGCTTTCAAAATGTTTTTTTCTTTTGCTTTTTAGTAAATCAATATTATCACAAATCTTGAAATAAAAAATGTAATAAAAGGAACTTTTGAAAGAAATTGAAAATAATAATTTAAGTCAATGTATATATATATATATATATATATATATATATATATATATATACAGGGTGTTTCGTAGATCATGGGATGAATCAAGGGGTGGTGAAACGTACTAAAACATGCATTTTTTGTATAGGAATGTAGGGTCTAAAGCGACGGGTTAAGGCAGGAACGCGAAAAAACGACACCAGAGGAAAATGTGTTCATGTACAAAATCAACGCAAAATGCTTGCAGCAATACGGTATTCACAATAAATGTTCAAAAAAAGGGAACGCTAGCAGTAATAGGAACTACAGCTGTGATTGGCTGGCAATGCAGCGGTAGAGGGCGGTAGTGAACCGGACAAACCACGATTCGATGCATCAGAGAATTATTCGCAACTCTGATTTCGAGCGTGATGGGTGAGTTTACGCACAGGAAAAAAACCGATATACATCTCATGTATGGTGATGCTAATGGGAACGGCATAGCAGCGCTACGGTTGTACCAGGAACGGTTTCCGAACAGACGTATGCCAAAGCATACAATGTTCGAGAGGTTGCATCGGTCTCTGCGTTAAAACGGGTCATTCGAAACCACTGAGAGTGGTGACACTAAGAAAGTGACACTTAGAGTGGAAGAAGAAGTGCACGACAATCTCGCATTGAAAAATCCATCTTGAACATTGTGCATGAATCCCCTCAGACAAGTACAAGAGATATTGCACGTCGTATGCAGCTGAGTCATTCCATCGTCTGGAGAGTATTGCATGAAAATAGTTTGTACCCATACCATTTGCAATGAGCCCAAGGCTTGCAAGAGACAGATTACCCTCTTCGAATTCATTTCTGTTATTGGTTTTTGAAGCAGTGTGCGGCGCAGACGAATTTCCCATCGGATGTGCTATTCACGGACGAGGCAATTTTCTTACAAAACGGCATCTTCAATGGCCACAACATGCACGTGTGGGCAACTCATAATCCACACGCCCACATGCATTCCAAACCCGCTTCTCCGTGAATGTGTGGGCAGGTATTGTTAACGACTACCTCCATAGGCCCATACCTCTTACATGCACGTGCAAATGGCTTATGTTATCATATTTTTCTGCAAGAGGTGCTAGCGGAATTGCTGCAGGATGTTCCGGCTGTCGTTCGTGATCACATGTGGTTCCAGCATAATGGTGCACCAGCCCATAACCACGTGCGTGTCTTCAATTACTTGGATGGGAATTTTTGCGTTCCTGCCTTAACCCGTCACTTTAGACCCTACAATCCTATGAAAAAATGCATGTTTTAGTACGCTCCACCATCCCCTCCAAGTTTGTCCCATGATCTATGAAACACCCTGTATATAAACGTTTGATGCGGCGTATACGTGGTGCATTCGAGAGCAGTCAAAATGGATATTTTCGTTAAAATATGATACCCGAAATTTTTCGGGATTACAAAACTTTCTTTATTTCGTATAAGGAAGTAAAAATGAGTGTCGCAGTTTATTATTAAGTGCACCAAGATGGCAGACTTCGTCATTAAGGCGCTAATATGGAAAACACAAAAGTAACTTTGCTGCAAGAAACGCGTCTTTCTTCAGATTAAAACACACTTTTTTAAAAAATTCAAAAGAAACATTTAATATTTTTTATCACTTTTGTTTTGGATGAGTCCGAAAAGTTTGTTTTATAATCTGTGAAAATTCTAAAACTTAGTATTCGATGCATTTTTAGATTTTGAAACTTAAAAATCATGAATTTCAAATAGTCTAATAATGATTTTCATAAAGACTAAATGATGATATAGTCTAAATAATGATTTTCATAAAGACTAAATGATGATATAGTCTAAATAATGATTTTCACAAATTCTCGCATTATTTACAAATTAATTAAAAATTTTAATACTAGTTTCATTGATTTTCTGTTCTATTTGATGGTGTAAACAATAACATTTTAATATACTTTAATCTGTTCATTAAACAAACATATGTGCATAAAATGTTTAAACATTTCATAAAAAATTTCTGTCTCGAGTTTTGGAGGAGGGGAAAAAACGCTTCACAATATATCATTTTCATTCTCAAATAGTCTGTACGAAATTTAAACTCAAGAAGTACGCTTATCAGGAAGTAGTTTATAAGATATTTTCTCCCTCCTTTCTGCATGCCTTCGTGGTGTAACGGTAGCACACTCGGAACGTATTCGAGAGGTCTACGTTCAAATCCAGACGAGGGCATTGCATAATTTTCATGTTTAAAATAACCTAATGAATCTACAACTTTAAAAGTCGACGCAAAATTCTACTTACAGTGAAACGCCATGAATGAACTAAATACGAGCTTATAAAAAGGGTATAAAATTTACACTTCCTTGCTGAAACGTAGTCTTTAATTATGCGCCAAGATATCATTAGAAATTACGAACAATAAAAAAAGGTGTTTTAGTTAGTTACATGCTTTAGCAGATACTAAAATGGGCGTGAAAAAAATAATCCTATTTTTGCAATTTTTACACTGTGGTTCCTAGTTAATTCGAAAAGGACTTTTTTATTATGTAATGTAGAGACATTATCATTATGTATTTTGGAAGTAGAAAGGAATTGAACCGCCGGGCATCGAACCACGGTCCTCTGGAATACCGGTCCAGTGTGCAGACCACCACACCACGAAGGCACGTCAAGAAGGTGAGAGAAATACCTTATAGTTATTTTATATTTTTGATATTGGGAATACATGGAATTGAATAATCTGCATTTTCTTGGAAAATTTACTTGCATTTTTATAATACTTTTCTGCAAAATTCGCAAATATTATTTTTTTAAGTTCATAAATGTGAGTTCTAAAACGCCATTATGTGTGACTTGCAGTATTCAGGAATATTGTAATATAGTACCGAGAATATAATGGGCTTAAATGAAAATCTGAACTAAAAGAAGGCAGATTTTTAATACTGCTGTGTATTTGTTAAATACATTAGAACAACCTGTGAAGCAAGGAATGGAAGTCATTGTGTTAAGATCTCAGATTTTGTTAATTGCGTCTACCTAAGAAAAACATTTGTATAAATCTTGCTCTTTTGTAGGTATATCTTCCCCATTGATTTCGCACCTTTGCCGCGATATGCCATCCGAAATAAAATCGCAGAATGTGAAGTTAGTAACTGCTTTTAGTGAATGCACTTAAATCTTTTATACAGGTAACATCTTCATGACAAGATTTCTGAAACTCATAAGATGAAAAAAAGAATATCTGACCAAATTTGTGGTTTCTGAAAGATTATGTTGGAGCATTCTTTCCTTAAAATACGGAGTCAAATTTCTATACTTAGATAATAAGTTCAAATAGCGAGGTTATCCCAAATGTTAAACGCTGCGTTCATAAAATTCAAAACTGACGTATTTTATCGTCAGCATATCCAACTAATGCCGAGAAGCGCATGCATTTATGTTCTTTCCATTATGCATGTTCTGACTGCCTACAACAAATACGATCAAACTTGGCACCATTCTTTCGATATCAAATTTAGATTAACGGGACACTTTTGGACCGGATCCAATCGCTTAAAGTAGATTTTGAGAACTCTGCAAGCATTCCAAATCTCTATAGAATTGACATTACACGTTGTTGAATATGAAATGATCTGGGCTACAACACAGAAGTCGTTTGTGTTGACAAGAAATTTGAACTTCTTGGTCACTAAAGTATTTTTGAATATTTAATTGTATTATTAACTGATTTCAAATTTAATCCGAAATAATGTGAAATTCTAACGTTAGCTTCAGTTATGGGAAAGAGAACTATATGTAAAACTCTGTGGAATCTTTTCGTCGAAACTGCGAACAAGAATCTTAAATATTATTCTTGTTATGATTATTAATCGTCAATATCACTTTCTTTTGGAAATGTAAACATAAAACTTCCGTGTCTAAGGTATAAATTCTACTATTTATCGTACACAGTCATACATAATGAATTTTTAATTAATTTTAAAACTATAGCCAAATTTAGTTTTATAGATAAAAATATAATAATAGCGCAGCTGAGATATGTTTGTTGTATTAAAGATATTTTGTCAGTTCAAGCACTTTTACATAAAGACCTAATTACTTTCATGCATTTCATTACCTGTACCTCAAACCTCAAATAATATTAGTTGAATTCAACTTTAAAGCCCAATCTTTTTTCATACCATCTCCATGTGACTTTGAATAAAACCAAATTTGTAATTTTTAATACTCACTTATTTTCTTTTTCTAAAATTGAAAATGTAAGGAGACATAGATAACACACGTTACAAAAGTTAAGAATTTTACGAAACATTTTCGTAAAATTTCGTAAATAAAATTTTCATATACCACTTTTTTTATTTCTGCATTTTGGTGACGTTTAAAAAATTGTTTGGCTTTATTTTTGCTTGCTTACTTCGCTATATTGTATTTAATATTTAAAAAGGGCTCGTAGGCTTAAGGAAACAACAAACAGCATTCACAATTGGTCAATTTTCATCATAAGGATGGACATTTGATTCAGGATGTGGCGAAATTAGGAAATTTATCCAATTCTACAATGCAGTATGTAACAAATGCTCTAAAAAAGAAAATCGGATCCAAACTAAAGTAAGAAGAGGTTGTCCAACAAGAAGGACTTGACGTGACTCAACGTGATCAGAGATTTATAGTTAGAAAAATCTGTGAAAATTCCATGTTTGAGGGTTTTAAAGCTTTCTATTGAATTTACAGAAAGATGTTTCACTTTAAACTGTTCGACGAGTACTCAGATCGGTAGATTATGGGCGTTCTGTTTGTCGAAAATTTCTTGGAACTGCAAAGAATAGAAAGCTTAAGCGTTTCTTCTAAAAATCAATGGTAAATAAGCCCAAAGCGTAATTAAATCATGTCTCATTTGAAAATTAAGCCCACCAGCGGCCGAGCGGTAAAGACGCTGAACACTGGTAGTTCGGTCTGAGGTTCGAATCCCGCGAACGGGCTGGCTGCATGGGCGTTTTCGTGGTTTTCCCCATGTGTAACGTGTATACGAGCCAGTTTCCCTTAGAAAGTCCTCCACGAAAGGCATCCCTCCCTTTAGGCAGATAGCCCTCGTGTGCTTTGCCATAATTAAATACACATACACACACACACATTTGAAAATTAAAGCAAATTTAACATTTTTGATTCCGATCGGCTTATAATTATTCGGAGGCAAAAATAAGGAGCTTAATCCCAAGACCTTCATTGGTACAGTAAAAGCATGGCGCTGGAGGTATTCTTGTGTGAGGGTGCATGTTAGCATCATGATTAAATAAATTAGTATTTATTGATGGCACAGTTACCATTTAAATATTTCAAAAGGCAATTTAAAATTATCCGCCCAAAATTTAGATACTGTAAACAAGTTCACTTTTTATCAGGATAACGATTCAGCCCACCGCCCTCAACGTTGACCTTTTGGGTCCACAAGTTCTGAAAACACTACCTGAGTCACCAGATGTAAACCCAACAGAACATGTCTGGAGAGGGTCAGAGGTTAGAGTACGAAAACACAAAATTAAAACAAAAACCGAACTAAAAACAGTAATGATATAAGAATGGAGGAACATTTGATACAGATATTACAAAAAAAAAAAAAAAAACTGTACAAAGCAAAACTGGTGAACTCTACGCCCAGACGTTTTAAAGCTGTCATAAATACTACAGTATATATTACAAAATACTAACTGACATGAATGTTAGTATTTTGTACCTCTTTGTAGGTATATCTTTCCCATTGCTCATTCTTGCTTAAACTGCTACTTAAAATACTTATTGTTACTTAAAATTTTAAAATATGTCAAATGTAATAAAAGAAACAAATTAAGAGTTATTTAAGAGACTAATAATAAATGCTTACTTATATTCAAAACAAAAAGAATGCACGTGACATTAACAGCATTCTGAAATATCTTTCATTAATAACATTTTAAATAAAAAGGCTGTGTCATTCCAGAATGCATGAAGGGAACAAATATTTATCAGCTAATTTGATAATAACAGATCATTTGGCACAGAGACAAAAACTATTAGAATTTACAATGTCTATTGCGTCTGCTAATTGTTTGCTATTGAAAGAGAATTTCTTAACGCTACAAAATATTGTTCCAATTGCAAATGATTTTTCGCGGAAACAAATCTATAATGTATTTTTTACAGCACTGCAATATTTGTTTTGTATTCTGGTGAGCTAATATAAAGTGGAATTAATTATGTCAAACATAAAACCATTGAACAAGCTGGAAATTTTGGGATAAATTGATTCCTGGAGTCAAATTAATTTCAATGCAACAGAAAGTTATTTCATTAATCTAAAATATTCTAGGATTTCAAACATGAATCTATAAAATTCTTTTTATTGAACTGATAAATATCTCGATAATGTGAAACAATTGTGTATTTATTAATTTTCAAAATTTCAGCATACAACGGAAAGGAATATTAATCGACTAACCATTAACTTGCCTTTATCTAACAAATACTAATTTTTAGATGAATTACAATGCAGGTGTTACATTTTTAGTATTCAATATATTTTAGTTTTGCAGGCTTCTTTGAGATGCAAAAAATACTCCAGATTCGGTTTATCTTAAAATTATTTTTATCCATACTTCTTGTTTTGAAAGTATCAACACTGTTTATTACAGTATTCCACCAATTATGTAAGTTTGTAAAAGCTAATCAAAATCTACAAAAATCATGAAAACTATGTGTTAAAACTACAGTAAAGTTGCCCAACTCCTACCATTTAAATATTTGGCGTAATATCACGACAGCTACTCCTCTTCCGGCAAAACGAATTATTCCCTGTTCAACCATTTTGTTTCACATCGTGTTTGTCTCCCTGTAATAATTGTGAGGAAACCCGCTAAGAGAATATGATCTACTGACTAAAACGCAAAGGGTGGGTACATGACCTATGTGCCAGAATTAACAAGAAAATGAAAAAAATACCTTCGTGATATTGATGCAATTAATTGTATAAATAAATTAATTGAGAAAAAGGAAGTTATATTATAACTGTTCAATTTTAAACATAGCATGACTTAAGCTATATATGTGAAAACTTAGATTACTGGTTGTCTAAGTCGTATTAAGTTCGTGTTCATAAACTGTATTAATTTTATCCAAGAGAATAGAATGTATGGAATTTTATTGCAATAAATACCAGCAACGGCTATTACACATATTTCTTATTTTTTCTTATTTTTGATCCTACAATTTATACCGACTTTTTCTTAGGTGGTACAACTTACGCAATCTTATTCTACGTAGTTGCTACATGTATTCGGACAAATTGAATGATTGTTGAGCAATACGTATATACACGTTATCTAATCTTCGTATTACATTATAATGCTTTTCTTCAAAGTTCGAACACAAGTGAGAAAGTACATTCAACAATGATACTCGGAAAGAAATTTCATGAAGTTCAATATACAAATTAGTGCAAAAAGAGCAATAAGTCATACTACAGAATTCATTTTACGACTGCATAAGCCAATGTGTTTTTCAGTTCTCTTAGATGATGGAAGATCTATTTAATGAAAAAAAAAACTCACGTAGTAAGCGTTCAGATATGCACTCACATTCTAAGTGAACATAAATGCTTTAGTAAATGTTTGATATTTCGGCATTATAAAATAAAGTATTTCAATTTCTTGTTCTTTTCCTTAGCCTGCTATCTTTTTGTCTTATAAAATTTCTGTGAGTCTACTAGAATTCGTACAAAATGACATAAGCTCTAAAGTGACGGTTCTCAACGTTCTTTTCTCCGTGCATCAGAGCTTGATCCTACGGTTTTCAATCTTTGGACAATGCATTCCATAAAACGTGAAGAAAGGAAAATATTTAATTTTAACGCACTAAATGGGTATATATAAGTTTAACGTCTAATACACTTAATGAATATATATTAATTTCACATTTCGCAATATATTAATTCTTCATGACATACTCCTGAGCTTGTTGATTTTTAATCAACAAATTGATGAATATGTCATGTTTCCTAATGTGTACAGCCCACCAGCGGCCGAGCGGTAAAGTCGCTGAACACTGGTAGTTCGGTCCGAGGTTCGAATCCAGCAAACGGGCTGGCTGCATGGGTGCTTTCGTGGTTTTCCCCATGTGTAACGTGCATGCGAGCCAGTTTTCCTTAGAAAGTCCTCCACGAAGGCATCCCTCCCATTAAGCAGATAGCCCTAGTGTGCTTTGCCATAATTAAATACACCACACACACCACCTAATGTGTACGACATACACTGATCATGATAAACAATTAACCCTTATATTAAGACACTCTCGACCACACTCCAAATTTGTTATTAAATTTTAACTCAATTTAATATAAAAAATGTTAAAAAAGATAAAATAAAAAAATTTAAAAATCTTGAAGCTTTCAGATTTTATATTACGCTTAAAGGAGCGTTTTTGTTCACGTGAAATTGAAAACGGGATTTCAAAAGTGACACAGATATTCAAAGTCATTCGATGCAAAATATCTTTAGACATCTTAGACATTTTTATCAAAATATCTTTAGATAAGTAACTTCTTTGCTTTGCTTTCTTTGCTTTGCTATGCTACCAACATAATACCAGTAAGAAATGTAAAGAAACCTCTCGCATAAAATATCCGTGCTTGAAGATGCAGACCACGTTAATATTAATGCAACGCTTTGAAATCTTTGAGTTTGCTAACCAGAAATTCGTTAAAGTTTTTTAAAATATGAAATAGATAATAAATCAAATTCCAAATATGAGCTTCCAGATTCCAATATTCGAGCGGAAGCCTATTATTCAAAATTTGATGTCTCTATGTACCGTTGTATTTTCACAACGCGAAAAACATATATGCATTCATGCGGATTCTGCCTTATTTAATTTCTTTAATAAAATGCAGGGCTCTATCATTCAGTGGAAACAATTTGAAAAGTGATTCAGACTTTTATAGTGAACCAACGCAAAATACCAAAACGAAATTAATAGGCCTTCTGGGCTAACGCTCATTTGGATCGAAAAGATTAAAATAATTATAAAACCAGAATAATTTTTAAACATTTTTTTCTCTTCTAAAATTAAAGAAATCAAATGATACTAAAAATTAAAAATATTACATATTTTGTAAAAGATTTAGGAGGATAAACATTTACCATGTATATGAAATTAAAGATATTTTAATATAGAACTAAATAGAATGGGAATTCAGAAAAACTCCAAACTGAGATGCTCAGAGTTAGAAAAAATGACTTGTTTAAGATTCTCGTGATTTATACAGATATTGTCTATCTATTATGTCTTAATAATTGAAAACGTAATTTCCTTTAGTAATTTTCGTCAAGTAATCAGAAAGTTCTCCGTGACATTTTTAAAAAAATACTGTTTTTCTTCATCATTTACTTATATTTTTACAATACAAGAATCTCCGTATTTAGATTGAATTTTCTCAATAATATTAGATTATTTCTCTCAGAATTTAAAGTTTTTAATTTAAGTTGTAGGATAATATCCTAGGCTATTTAATCCTTCGATTTTTGGTAGACATTTTAAAAGGTTTTATTAATTATATTTTTATAACAATTTAAATCTTTTTTGTCTTACTTATCCTTGTTTAATATTAAAATGAATTACATTTTAGTATCAATTTCGAGGTGATCGAATGTGTCCTAATAAGTGTTAAAAAATTTTTATATAGAGCTGCATATGTCATGCACTATAAGAAACATGTCATATTCATCAATGTGTTGATTAATATGTCATGTATCCTATAATGCATGATATACGCTAATTACTTTCAAATTTTTTTGCTTATTTAGTAACCGTAAAACATTGTGCTCGCAGTTTATATATTTTAAGTTTATTTATGTATTTTGTAGCTATTATTAATTTGCAATTATAAGTTTTTTGAATTTTCAGAATTTATACTATTTTGAATTTAATTTATCGACTTTTGCATTTAACTCAAAATTTTTATTTGTAACAATATCGTTTTAATATTGTTCTCAATCCGCAATTAAGTCTTATTATGTGCTGTTTTATGATATTTAAAAAATTATTAGTATATTCTAGATTGCAGTATTTATTTGCTTGCTAACACTTTAAATTAAAAGATTTAAATTTTTCCTCGTGCTACATTTTCAAACATTAGATTAACTTTCATTTTTATTGCTTTTTTTTTTTTTCATTTAATTTAAATTTGGATAGGTGCGTTTTCGTTTCTAGCCTGGAATGACCTGACCAGGTGCACATATTGATTTAATTTTTATTTTTTAACTACGATTAATTTTTATATCTGCACTTATTTATACAAAAACGGGCCTTTCCCTTTGCGTTTCTTGCAGCAATTATAAAATATTTTCTCCCTCTATTCCGCATCCTTTCGTCGCGTAGTTGAAAGCATACTCGATGCGTATTGGGGGGGGGGTCCTGGCGAGGGTATTGCACATTTTTCACGTCTCCTGCTTCAAAAAATAATATTTATGATTCTACGCACCAAATTCCTGGCGAAGATATGCTGGGAATGTAAAGTCATTTTCGCATTTTCTTTTGTAAGAAGTAATTTTTGTACGTATTTTGTTTCTGCATGGCGTTGGTTTGTCTGAAGATTTTAGAACACGTCTCATATTGTTATTATTAGATTTTAAAATGTTATTTGAATTAGCAATTTTTGCACTAATTTATTTTACTAAAAACTGAATATGATATTTAAAATTTCTTTAGTTACGTTTTGATTTTAATAAATACTAGCGGGCAAGCCCGCCAGCTGAGCGGGCTGAAGCCCGCTTTTCATTGCTTAATCTTCATAATTTCCCATTGTAATTTAGCCGGTATTAGAAAGTTGGACCGAACTACCAGTGTTCAGCGGTTTTGCGCGGACTTCTCCCGCTTTATACACGTATGCATCGAGAAGATACTGCATACACGTTACACATGCGGAAAATCACGAAAACACCCATGCACCCAGCCGGCTGGCCGGGATTTGAAATTTGGACCGAACTACCAGTGTTCAGCGACTTTACCGCTCAGCCGATAATGGGCGGTTGTACAAAATATAATCTCGAGCATCCAAAAGATACTGCATACACGTTACACATGCGGAAATTCATGAAAACATACATGGAGGCAGCCTGTTCGCCGGGATTCGAAAGTTGGATCGAACTACCACCGTTCAGCGGATTTGCGTGGGCTTCGCCCGCTCTCTTCTCGTATGCATCCAGAAGATACTGCATACACCATACACATGCGTAAAATCAGGAAAATACCCATGCAGACAGCCCTTTCACGGGTATTCGAAAGTTGGACTGAACTATCAGTGTTCAGCAGTTTTGCGCGGGCTGCGCCCGCTTTATTCATATATGCATCCAGAAGATACTGCGTACACGATACACATGCGTAAAATCAGGAAAATACCCATGCAGACAGCCCTTCCACGGGTATTCGAAAGTTGGACTGAACATTCAGTGTTCAGCGGTTTTGCGCGGGCTGCGCCCGCTTTATTCATATATGCATCCAGAAGATACTGCGTACACGATACACATGCGTAAAATCACGAAAGTACACATGCAGCCAGCCCGCTCGTTGAAATTCGAAAGATGAACTTAACTACCAGTCTTCAGCGCGGACTGCGCCCGCTTTATTCGCGTATAAGTCCAGAAAATACTGCATACACGATAAACATACCTAAAATCACGAAAATACCCATGCAGCCAGCCCGATCGCCTTTATTCGAAAGCTGGACAGAACTACCAGTGTTTAGCGGTATGCGCGGGCTGCGCCCGCTTTATTTACGTATGCATTCACAATATACTGCATACACGCTACTCATACTCAAAATTACGAAAACACTGATGGAGCCAATCCGTTTGCCGGGATTCGAAATTTGGACTGAAGTACCAGTGTTCACCGATTTTATTGCTCAGGCTTTTTGCCAAGTGTAACCGCAAAACTTTTCGGGTATAATATTCAAACAGTAGATTCGTTATTAAAACTCCTTTTGATAAACTTCAACGTAATCACACACAAAAGTGCATCAATATATATATTAATGTAATTAATCAACCATAATTATTTATATTAAGAAAACTTTCCATATACCATATATATAATAACAAAAGCAGTGGATGATTACGTAGCTCAGTAACACAAATGAGCACGCTGATTTAAGCTATTAGAAATATTAATTTGCATTATTCGGAGTTGCTTTTCTTATTCAGATCCAAAAATCACAAATTGTTCGAAAAATGCACAAAAAATACGTATCTCAACAACTATCAGTCCGATCGGCTCGAAATTTACAATCTTATAATTGCCAGATTTCGAAAAGAGGTTTGGTCTTTGTTCCAGAGAGATTGGCAAATTAGAAGATTAATTAGCATAATGAATAAAAATCCTCCACTACTTTAATTTTAACCATGGCGAATGGCCTTGACGATTCCAAAAGTCCAGCGGAAACCATCTCCGCTTCAGCGACACACGTCGCTTTCGAGTCGAAGGCCGTCAACCAAGAGTTAGGAAGGGGAGAGAAGGTAGTAGCGCTTTTTTAATGAACCTTCTAATTAGGCTCCTAATTAGCAAAACAGTTTACAATGAACGCTAACCTTTATTTGATCATCCGGGAAGTGCAAAATTTAAAATTTGAACGAAATCCGTTAATTCTTTGAAAAGTTACGTATTTCTGTGCATTTTTACGGCTGTTTCCGTAATTAAGAAAAATTCAGTAAAATTTTGTATCTCGGGAACTAATCATGCGATCAGCTCCAAATTTAGAAATTTACAACCGATGGATGGTCAGATGAAGGATGCTCTTTGTTCTAGATAGATTGGCAAATTAGATGATTAATTAGCATAATGAATAAAAAAGCGCCACTACGCTAATTTCAACCCCAGCGAATGGCCTTGACGATTCCAACAGTCGAGCGGATACCATTTCCCCCCCCCGACACCCGTCGCTTTCCGAGTCGAAGGCCCTCAACCAAGAGTTAGGAAGGGGAGATAAAGGTAGTAGCGCTTTTTTAATGAACCTGCTAATTCGGCTCCTAATTAGCAAAACAGTTTACAATCAACGCTAACGTTCATTTGAGCCTCCGGGAAGTGCAGAATTCAAAATTTGAAAGAAATCGGTCGGTTAGATCTTGAGATACGTATTCTTGGTGCATTTTTCCGGCTCATTTAGTTTAATTAAGGAAAATTCGTAATTTGGGAACCAATCATCCAATTTTCTTGAAATTTCGAAATTTTTAATTCTCGGATCTTCAAATGACGGATGCCGTTTGTCCCAAGTCGATCCGCCAATTAGAAGCTTAATTAGCGGCATGACCGAAAATGCCCCAGTACCTTAATTGCGCCCCTTGCCGCTGAGAAATATCCCTTTCATAGGGAAAAACCCAACAAAGAAAGCGAAAGAAACGCCAAAAACGTAGGGAAAATGAGTTTTTAATTAATATCTCGGCTAATTAAAGTCGCACGAAGATGCCAATGGTCAATATGGCGAGATACGGGAATTCTGAATCCAACGGTACCTTCCACTAAGCTCTACACCAAGCCGTTCGTGAGAAGATGAGGTTACAAACAGACAGACGCGGACAGATTTTAATATGTAGTAGATTAGCGGGCAGTCCCGCCAGCTGAGCGGGCTGAAGCCCGCTATATATTGCTCGTGTGTAAAAGAGTTCCCGTGTTAAATTTCCCCGGTATACGAAAGTTGGACCGAAATACCAGTGTTCACCGGTTTTACCCGGGCTGCGCACGCTTAACTCACGTATGTATCGAGAAGATACTGCATACACGTTACACATGCGTAAAATCACGAAAACAACTTGCACCCAGCCCGCTTGCCGAAAGTTGGAACGAACTACCAGTGTCTAGCGGTTTTGGGCGGGCTGCGCCCGCTTTATTAAATTATGCATCCAGAATACACTGCATACAGGACACACATGCGGAAACTCAAGAAAACACCCATAGATCCCGCCCGTTGGCCTTTATTCGAAAGTTCGACCGAACTACCAGTGTTCAGCGATTTAACCCGGGCTGCGCCCGCTTTATTCGCGTATGCATCCGAAAGATACTGCATACACATTACACATGCGGAAAATCATGAAACATACATGGAGGCAGCCTGTTCGCCGAGATTCGAAAGTTGGATCGAACTACCAGTGATCAGCAGATTTGCGCGAGCTTCGCCCGCTCTATTCTCGTATGCATCCAGAAGATACTGCATATACGATACACGTGCGTGAAATCACGAAAATACCCATACAGACAGTTCTTTAACGGCTATTCGAAAGTTGGACCGAACTACCAGTGTTCGACGATTTTTAGCGGGCTGCGCCCGCTTTATTCACATATGCGTCCAGAAGATACTGCGTCCACGATACACATGCGTTAAATCACGAAAGTACGCATGCAGCCAGCCCGCTCGCTCGTATTCGAAGGATGGACTTAACTACCAGTGTTCAACGCGGACTGCGCCCGCTTGATTGGCGTATACGTCCAGAAAGTACTGCATACACGATAAACATAGCTAAAATCACGAAAATACTTATGCAGCCAGCCCGATCGCCTTTATTCGAAAGCTGGACCGAACTACCAGAGTTTTGCGGTTTGGGAGGGCTGTGCTCGCTTTGTTTAGGTATGCATTCACAATATACTGCATACACGTTACACATACTCAAAATTACGAAAACACTTATGGAGCCAACCCGTTTGCCGGGATTCGAAATTTGGACTGAACTACCAGTGTTCAGCGATTTTACTGTTCAGGCTTTTTGCCAAGTGTAACCGCAAAACTTTTCGGGTATAATATTCAAACAGTAGATTCGTTATTAAAACTCCTTTTGATAAACTTCAACATAATCACACACAAAAGTGCATCAATATATATTAATGTAATTAATCAACCATAATTATTTATATTAAGATAACTTTCCATATACCATGTTCAAGCAACAGAAATTTAATTTAAAATCCTGAACGAAAAAATAATTAGTCGGAATTTAAATAAATAGTTTATTTATATTTATATTTATTTTTTTGCAATTAAAATTTCTTAATTAAAATTATATTTAATATTAGCTTTATGCGAACAGAAACATTTGTTACCAAAAATACGACAGTATATATAATAATGAACTTATATATAATAACAAAAGCAGTGAATGATTACGTAGCTCAGTAACACAAATGAGCACGCTGATTTAAGCTATTAGAAATATTAATTTGTATTATTCAAAGTTGCTATTCTTATTCAGATCCAAAAATCAGGAACTGTTCGAAAAATGCACAAAATTAACGTATCTCGGCAACTAACAGGCCGATCGGCTCAAAATTTACAATCTTATAATTGCCAGATTTTGAAAAGAGGTTTGGTCTTTGTTCCAGAGAGATTGGCAAATTAGAAGATTAATTAGCATAATGAATAAAAATCCTCCACTGCGTTAATTTCATCCCCGGCGAATGGCCTTGACGATTCCAACAGTCGAGCGGATACCATCTCCCCCCCCGACACCCGTCGCTTTCGAGTCGAAGGCCGTCAACCAAGAGTTTGGAAGGGGAAATGAAGGTAGTAGCGTTTTTTAATGAACCTTCTAATTAAGCTCCTAATTAGCAAAACAGTTTACAATGAACGCTAACCTTTATTTGATCATCCGGGAAGTGCAAAATTCAAAATTTGAACGAAATCCGTTAATTCTTTGAAAAGTTACGTATTTTTGTGCATTTTTCCGTCTCAATTTCTCTAATTAAGAAAAATTCAGTAAAACTTTGTATCTCCGGAACGAATCATGCGATCGGCTCCAAATTTACAAATTTACAACCGATGGATGGTCAGATGAAGGATGCTCTTTGTTCTAGATAGATTGGCAAATTAGATCATTAATTAGCATAATGAATAAAAAAGCGCCACTACGCTAATTTCACCCCTCGCGAATGGCCTTGACGATTCCAACATTCGAGCGAAGACCATCTCCCCCCTCCGACACCCGTCGCTTTCCGAGTGGAAGGCCCTCAACGAAGAGTTAGGAAGGGGAGATAGAGGTAGTAGCGCTTTTTTAATGAACCTGCTAATTAGGCTCCTAATTAGCAAAACAGGTTACAATCAACGGTAACGTTCATTTGAGCATCCGGGAAGTGCAAAATTCAAAATTTGAAAAATATCGGTCGCTGAGATCCGGAGATACGTATTTTTGGTGCATTTTTCCGACTCATTTAGTTTAATTAAGGAAAATTCGTAATTTGGGAACCAATCATCCAATTTTCTTGAAATTTCGAAATTTTTAATTCGCGTATCTTCAAATGACGGATGCCGTTTATCCCAAGTCGATCGGCCAATTAGACGCTTAATTAGCGGTATGCCCACAAAGGCTCCAGTACCTTAATTTCGCCCCTTGCCGCGAAGAAAAATCCCTTTCATAGGGAAAAACGCAACAAAGAAAGCTAAAGAAATACGAAAAAGTAGGGAAAAATTAGTTTTTATTTCATATCTCGGCTAATTAAAGTCGCACGAAGATACCAATGGCCAATATGGCGAGATACGGGAATTCTGAATCCAACGGTACCTTCCAATAAGCTCTACACCAAGCCGTTCTTGAGAAGATGAGGTTACAAACAAACAGACGCGCACAGATTTTAATAGTATAGACTAGCGGGCAAGCCCGCCAGCTGAGCGGGCTGAAGCCCGCTTATCATTGTTCGTTTTTAAAAGATATCCTATGTTAAATTTGGCCGGTATTGAAAAGTTGAACCGAACTACCATTTTTTAGCGGCATTCCGCGGGCTTCCCCCGCTTTTTTCACCTATGCATCCAGAAGTTACCGCATACACTATACATATGCGGAAAATCACGAAAACACCCATGCTTCCAGCCCTTTCGCGGGTATTCGAAATTTGGGCCGAAATACCAGTGTTCAGCGCTTTTGGGGGGAGTCCGCCCAAAACAGTGTTCACGTGTGCATGCAAAAGATACTGCGTACACCGTACACATGCGTAAAATCACGAAAACACCCCTCCAGCCAGCCCGCTGCCGATTCGAAAGTTGGACCGAAATACAATTTTTCAGCGATTTTGCGCGTGCTGTGCCCGCTTTATTCACGTATGCATGCTGAAGATGGTGCATAAACGATACACATGCGTAAAATCACGAAAACAAACATGGAGCCTGCCTGTTCGCCGGTATTCGAAAGTTGGACCGAATTACCAGTGTTATGTGGCTTTGCGCGGGCTCTGCCCGCTTTATTCACATATACACCCAGAAGATATTCCATACACTATACACATGCGTAAAATCACGAAAACACCCATGGAGCCAGCCAGTTCGTCGGGATTCGAGATTACCGCATTAGCAGTATTCTGTGCCCGCTTTATTCACGTATGCATCCATGAGATACTTTATAAACGATACACATGCGAACAATCACGAAAACACCCATGCAGCCAGCCCGCTCGCCGAGATTCGAAAGTTTGAGCGAACTACCAGCGTTCAGCGGTTTTACCCGGTATCCGCGCGCTGTATTCACGTATGCATCCAAATTTTATATACAGTACCCCGGAATTCGAAAGTAGGACCGAAATACCAGTGTTCAGCGATTTTGTGGAGCGGGCTGCGCCCGCTTTATACACATAAGCATGGAGAGGATACTGCATAAACGATACACATGAGTTAAAGCAAGAAAACACCCGGGGAGCCAGCTCGTTCGCCGACACCGAAAGTTGGATCGAACTACCAGCGTTAAGAGGTTTTGAGCAGGCTGCGCCCACTTTTATCACATATGCATCCAGAAATCACTTTATACACTATACACATGCGGAAAATCAGGAAAACACCCATGCAGCCAGCCCGCTCGCAGAGATTCGAATGTTTGACCGAACTACCAGTGTTCAGCGGTTTTACCCGGTATCCGCGCGCTGTATTCACGTATGCGACCAAATTTTATGTACAGTACCCCGGAATTCGAAAGTTGGACCGAACTACCAGTGTTCTGTAGTTTTGCGCGGGCTGCTCCCGCTTTATTCAAGTATGCATGCAGAAGATACCGCATACACGTTACACATGCGAAAAATCCCGAAAACACACATTGAGCCAACACGGTCGCTTGGATTCGAAAGTTGGACCGAACTACCAGTAATCAGAGGTTTTGAGCGAATTTCGGCCGCTTTATTCACTTATGCATCCAGAAGATGCTGCGTACACGAGGCACATGCGTAAAATCACGCAAACACCCATGGACCCAGCCCGTTCGCCGGGATTCGAAATTAGGACCGAACTACCAGAGTTCAGCTTTATTCATTTATGCATCCAGAAGACACTGCATACACAACAGATATGCGTAAAATCACAAAAAATATGAGTGTAGCCTGCCTGCTCACCGGGATTCGAAAGTTACCGTATACCATCTCAAAGGAGCAAAGAAAAATCTTTAATCTAAAAAAAAAAAAAAAAGTGTGAATTTAATTTTTATTGGTGCGAACTTATTTAAAATATCATTTGCATTAAAAGATAATATCTAAATTAAGTGCACGTATCTAATAACATAAAAAAATATATTATTCCAAAAAATCAAATTTATTCTTAAAAAAATAAAAACATATTTTTAAAAAATAGCTTTTTCAGATTTTTTAATTAATATCCCAGGTGATTAAAGTTGTACAACTTCAAGAACGTCATCATTTAAATTTAATGTAACATAATAACTTTTATTCAATATCAATAAAAGAATTAACGTGACAATCATCCTAACCTGAAATTAAAAAAAAATTGTGAAAAGCAGCTGTTTATTTAAAATGCCTACATTAACGAAATATTTTTAAAATACAGTTAGGTAACATGCAATCGCGTGCTTTATTCAACTTTAGAATATAACCTTGATTTCTATCTGCGGCGATTCAAGAAACTGTTGCAATCGGAAAAATGAGCCCGAAAATTAGCGTTTTCACAGTTTTTAATTAATATCTCAGCTGATTAACGTCCTACGAAGATGAGAATGGTATCATTGGATTCGTAGAATTTTTCGGAATCCGCAGACACCTGCCTCGAATTCCAACTCAGCGCCGTTCCATAGATATTTCAGAAAAAAGAAATTGACACGTGACCTTTCGCCGGCACAAATCTCGAGCGGAAGCAATTGTCCCCCCCCCGGAGCTTTCGAAAAAGCAATTTTACCTCAAATAATTCCGAGACGGTTGCCACTCCGAAAAATGAAATAATGTTTTCGCAGTTTTTAATTAATAACTCCGCCGATTATTGTCGTACGAAGATGGGACCGGTATCGATGGATTCGTTGATTTTTTTCGAATACGGGGATATGCGTTTCGAATCGCAACTCGGAGCCGTTCCGCAGATATTCGAGAAAAACGAATTTGGCACTCGGCCAAATCCCTAAAATAGGGGAAACCCGTGAAAGAAAGTGCAAAACGTAGGGAAATGTAGGGAGAAAATCAGTTTTTAATTAATATCTCGGCTAATTAACGTCGCACGAAGATGCCGATGGTCAATATGGTGAGCCACGGGAATTCCGAATCCAACGGTACCTTCCGCTAAGTTCTGCACCCAGCCGTTCCCGAGGAGATGATGTTACAAACACACAAACACACAGACAGACGCGCACAGATTTTAATAGTATAGACTAGCGGGCAAGCCCGCTAGTATAAGGGGTGTGATGCCTTTGTGGAGGACATTTAAAAAAGAACTGGCTTTATTTCGCCGGTATTCGAAAGTTGGACCGAACTACCAGTGTTCAGCGGATTTACGCGGGCTCCGCCCACTTTATTCACGTATGTGACCAGAATATACTGCATACACGATACATATGACTAAAATCACGAAACCACCCATGCAGCCAGCGCTTTCGAGGGTATTCGAAAGTTAGAACAAACTACCAGTGTTCAGCGGGCTGCGCCCGCTTTATTCACCTATGCATCCAGAAAATACTGCATACTCTATACACTTGCGGAAAATCACGAAAACACCCACGCAACCAGCCCGCTCACCGGGATTTGAAAGTTCGTCCGAACTACCAGTGTTCAGTGGCTTTGTGCGGGCTGAGACCGCTTTGGTCACGTCTGCATTCAGAAGATACTGCTTACACGATATACATGCGTAAAATCACGAAAATACCCATACAGACATCTCTTTAACGGGTATTCGAAAGTTGGACCGAACTACCAGTGTTCAGCGGGTTTGCGCGGGCTGCGCCCGCTTTATTCACATATGCATCCAGAAGATACTGCGTACACGATACACATGCGTAAAATCACGAAAGTACACATGCAGCCAGCCCGCTCGTTGGAATTCGAAAGATGAACCTAACTACCAGGGTTCACACACAAAAGTGCATCAATATATATATTAATGTAATTAATCAACCATAATTATTCATATTAAGAAAACTTTCCATATAGCATGTTCAAGCAATAGAAATTCAATTTAAAAACCCTGAACAAAAAATAATTAGTCAGAATTTAAATAAATAGTTTATTTATATTTATATTTATTTTTTTGCAATTCAAATTTCTTAATGAAAATTATATTTAATATTAGCTTTATGCGAACAGAAACATTTGTTACCAAAATTACGACAGTATATATATTAATGAATTTATATATAATAACAAAAGCAGTGAACGATTACGTAGCTCAGTAACACAAATGAGCACGCTGATTTAAGCTATTAGAAATATTAATTTGTATTATTCAAAGTTGCTTTTCTTATTCACATCCAAAAATCACGAATTGTTCGAAAAATGCACAAAAAAATAGTATCTCAACAACTAACAGTCCGATCGGCTCGAAATTTACAATCTTATAATTGCCAGATTTTGAAAAGAGGTTTGGTCTTTGTTCCAGAGAGATTGGCAAATTAGAAGATTAATTAGCATAATGAATAAAAATCCTCCACTACTTTAATTTCATCCATGGCGAATGGCCTTGACGATTCCAACAGTCCTGCGGAAACCATCTCCCCTTCAGCGACACCCGTCGCTTTCGAGTAGAAACGCCGTCAACCAAGATTTAGGAAGGGTAGATAAGGTAGTAGCGCTTTTTTAATGAACCTTCTAATTAGGCTCCTAATTAGCAAAACAGTTTACAATTAACGCTAACCTTTATTTGAGCATCCGGGAGGTGCAAAATTCAAAATTTGAACGAAATCCGTTAATTCTTTGAAAAGTTACGTATTTTTGTGCACTTTTCCGGCTCAATTTCTGTAATTAAGAAAAATTCAGTGAAATTTTGTATCTCGGGAACCAATCATGCGATTTACAACCGATGGATGGTCAGATGAAGGATGCTCTTTGTTCTAGATAGATTGGCAAATTAGATGATTAATTAGCATAATGAATAAAAAAGCGCCACTACGCTAATTTCAACTTCAGGGAATGGCCTTGACGATTCCAACAGTCGAGCGGATACCATTTCCCCCCCCCGAAAACCGTCGCTTTCCGAGTCGAAGGCCCTCAACCAAGAGTTAGGAAGGGGAGATAGAGGTAGTAGCGCTTTTTTAATGAACCTGCTAATTAGGCTCCTAATTAGCAAAACAGTTTACAATGAACGCTAACGTTTATTTGAGCATCCGGGAAGTGCAAAATTCAAAATTTGAACGAAATCCGTTAATTCTTTGAAAAGTTACGTATTTTTGTGCATTTTTCCGGCTCAATTTCTGTATTTAAGAAAAATTCAGTAAAATTTCGTATCTCGGGAACTAATCGTGCGATCGGCTCCAAATTTAGAAATTTACAACCGATGGATGGTCAGATGAAGGATGCTCTTTGTTCTAGATGGATTGGAAAATTAGATGATTTATTAGCATAATGAATAAAAAAGCGCCACTACGCTAATTTCAACCCCGGCGAATGGCCTTGATGATTCCAACAGTCGAGCGGATACCATCTCTCCCCCCCCGACACCCGTCGCTTTCCGAGTGGAAGGCCGTCAACCAAGAGTTAGGAAGGGGAGATAAGAGTAGCAGCGCTTTTTTAATGAACGTGCTAATTAGGCTCCTAATTAGCAAAACAGTTTACAATCAACGCTAACGTTCATTTGAGCATCCAGGAAGTGCAAAATTCAAAATTTGAAAAAAATCGGTCGGTTAGATCGGGAGATACGTATTTTTTGCGCATTTTTCCTACTCAGTTACTTTAATTAAGGAAAATTCGTAATTTGGGAACCAATCATCCAATTTTCTTGAAATTTCGAAATTTGTAATTCGCGGATCTTCAAACGACGAATGCCGTTTGTCCCAAGTCGATCGGCCAATTAGACGCTTATTTAGCGACATGACTGAAAATGCTCCAGTACCTTAATTTCGCCCCTACCCGCGGAGAAATGTCCCTTTAATAGGGAAAAACCCAACAAAGAAAGCGAAAGAAATGCCAAAAAGTAGGGGAAAATTAGTTTTCAATTAATATCTCGGCTAATTAGAGTCGCACGAAGATGCCAATGATCAATATGGCGAGATACGGGAATTCTGAATCCAACGGTACCTTCCGCTAAGCTCTGCATAAAGCCGTTCTTGAGAAGATGAGGTTACAAACAAACAGACGCGCACAGATTTTAATAGTATAGACTAGCGGGCAACCCGCCAGCTGAGCGGGCTGAAGCCCGCTTATCATTGTTCGTTTTTAAAAGATATCCTATGTTAAATTTGGCCGGTATTGAAAAGTTGAACCGAACTACCATTTTTTAGCGGCATTCCGCGGGCTTCCCCCGCTTTTTTCACCTATGCATCCAGAAGTTACCGCATACACTATACATATGCGGAAAATCACGAAAACACCCATGCTTCCAGCCCTTTCGCGGGTATTCGAAATTTGGACCGAAATACCAGTGTTCAGCGCTTTTGGGCGGGAGCCCGCCCAAAACAGTGTTCACGTGTGCATGCAAAAGATACTGCGTACACCGTACACATGCGTAAAATCACGAAAACACCCCTCCAGCCAGCCCGCTGCCGATTCGAAAGTTGGACCGAAATACAATTTTTCAGCGATTTTGCGCGTGCTGTGCCCGCTTTATTCACGTATGCATGCTGAAGATGGTGCATAAACGATACACATGCGTAAAATCACGAAAACAAACATGGAGCCTGCCTGTTCGCCGGTATTCGAAAGTTGGACCGAATTACCAGTGTTATGTGGCTTTGCGCGGGCTCTGCCCGCTTTATTCACATATACACCCAGAAGATACTCCATACACTATACACATGCGTAAAATCACGAAAACACCCATGGAGCCAGCCAGTTCGTCGGGATTCGAAATTACCGCATTACCAGAACCGCATTACCAGTATTCTGTGCCCGCTTTATTCACGTATGCATCCATGAGATACTTTATAAACGATACACATGCGAACAATCACGAAAACACCCATGCAGCCAGCCCGCTCGCCGAGATTCGAAAGTTTGAGCGAACTACCAGTGTTCAGCGGTTTTACCCGGTATCCGCGCGCTGTATTCACGTATGCATCCAAATTTTATATACAGTACCCCGGAATTCGAAAGTAGGACCGAAATACCAGTGTTCAGCGATTTTGTGGAGCGGGCTGCGCCCGCTTTATACACATAAGCATGGAGAGGATACTGCATAAACGATACACATGAGTTAAAGCAAGAAAACACCCGGGGAGCCAGCTCGTTCGCCGACACCGAAAGTTGGATCGAACTACCAGCGTTAAGAGGTTTTGAGCAGGCTGCGCCCACTTTTATCACATATGCATCCAGAAATCACTTTATACACTATACACATGCGGAAAATCAGGAAAACACCCATGCAGCCAGCCCGCTCGCAGAGATTCGAATGTTTGACCGAACTACCAGTGTTCAGCGGTTTTACCCGGTATCCGCGCGCTGTATTCACGTATGCGACCAAATTTTATGTACAGTACCCCGGAATTCGAAAGTTGGACCGAACTACCAGTGTTCTGTAGTTTCGCGCGGGCTGCTCCCGCTTTATTCAAGTATGCATGCAGAAGATACCGCATACACGTTACACATGCGAAAAATCCCGAAAACACACATTGAGCCAACACGGTCGCTTGGATTCGAAAGTTGGACCGAACTACCAGTAATCAGAGGTTTTGAGCGAATTTCGGCCGCTTTATTCACTTATGCATCCAGAAGATGCTGCGTACACGAGGCACATGCGTAAAATCACGCAAACACCCATGGACCCAGCCCGTTCGCCGGGATTCGAAATTAGGACCGAACTACCAGAGTTCAGCTTTATTCATTTATGCATCCAGAAGACACTGCATACACAACAGATATGCGTAAAATCACAAAAAACATGAGTGTAGCCTGCCTGCTCACCGGGATTCGAAAGTTACCGTATACCATCTCAAAGGAGCAAAGAAAAATCTTTAATCTTAAAAAAAAAAAAAAAAAAGTGTGAATTTAATTTTTATTGGTGCGAACTTATTTAAAATATCATTTGCATTAAAAGATAATATCTAAATTAAGTGCACGTATCTAACAACATAAAAAAATATATTATTCCAAAAAATCAAATTTATTATTAAAAAAATAACAACATATTTTTAAAAAATAGCTTTTTCAGATTTTTTAATTAATATCCCAGCTGATTAAAGTTGTACAACTTCAAGAACGTCATCATTTAAATTTAATGTAATATAATAACTTTTATTCAATATCAATAAAAGAATTAACGTGACAATCATCCTAACCTGAAATTAAAAAAAAAATTGTGAAAAGCATCTGTTTATTTAAAATGCCTACATTAACGAAATATTTTTAAAATACAGTTAGGTAACATGCAATCGCGTGCTTTATTCAACTTTAGAATATAACCTTGATTTGTATCTGCGGCGATTCAAGAAACTGTTGCAATCGGAAAAATGAGCCCGAAAATTAGCGTTTTCACAGTTTTTAATTAATATCTCAGCTGATTAACGTCCTACGAAGATGAGAATGGTATCATTGGATTCGTAGAATTTTTTGGAATCCGCAGACACCTGCCTCGAATTCCAACTCAGCGCCGTTCCATAGATATTTTAAGAAAAAAGAAATTGACACGTGACCTTTCGCCAGCACAAATCTCGAGCGGAAGCAATTGTCATCCCCCCGGCGCTTTCGAAAAAGCAATTTTATCTCAGCTAATTCCGAGACGGTTGCCACTCCGAAAAATGAAATAACGTTTTCGCAGTTTTTAATTAATAACTCCGCCGATTATTGTCGTACGAAGATGGGACCGGTATCGATGGATTCGTTGAGTTTTTTCGAATACGGGGATATGCGTTTCGAATCGCAACTCGGAGCCGTTCCGCAGATATTCGAGAAAAACGAATTTGGCACTCGGCCAAATCCCTAAAATAGGGGAAACCCGTGAAGGAAAGTGCAAAACGTAGGGAAATGTAGGGAGAAAAGCAGTTTTTAATTAATATCTCGGCTAATTAAAGTCGCACGAAGATGCCGATGGTCAATCCGGCGAGCCACGGGCATTCTGAATCCAACGGTACCTTCCGCTAAGCTCTACACCCAGCCGTTCCCGAGGAGATGATGTTACAAACACACAAACAGACAGAGGCACACAGATTTTAATAGTATAGACTAGCGGGCAAGCCCGCCAGCTGAGCGGGCTGAAGCCCGCTTATCATTGTTCGTTTTTAAAAGAATTCCCATGTTCAAATTCGCCTACATTCGAAAGTTGGACCGAACTACCAGTTTCTGGCGATTTTAACCGTTTTATTCCCGTATGCATCCATACGGTACTGCATACACCTTACACATGCGGAAAATCACGTAAACACGCATTCAGCCAGCCCGTTCCCCGGGATCGAAAGTTGGACCGAAATACCAGTGTTGATCGGTTTTGCGCTTGCTGCGCCCGCTTTATTCACATATGCATCCTGAAGACACTGTATACACGATACACATGCGGAAATCACGAAAACACTCATGCAGCCAGCCCGCTCGCCGGAATTCGAAAGTTGGACCGAACTACCAGTGTTCAGCAGTTTTTCGTGGGCTGCGCCCGCTTTGGTCACGTATGTATTCAGAAGATACTGCTTACTCGATAAACATGCGGAAAATCACGAAAAAACTCATGGACCCAGCCCGTAGGATTGGATTCGAAATTTCGTCCGAACTACCAGTGTTCTCCATCCGCTTTATTCACGTATGCATCCACAAGATACTTCATAAACGTTACACATCCGGAAAATCACGAAAACATTCATACAGGCAGCCCTTTCGCTGGTATTCGAAAGTTTGACCAAACCACCAGTGTACAACGGTTTTGTGCGTGCTGCGTCTGCCTTATTCATAAATGATTCCATAAGGTACTGCATACACATTACACATGCGTAAAATCACGTGAACACACATGGTGCCGGCCTGTTCGTCTGGATTCGAAAATTGGATGGAACTGCCAGTGTTCAGCGGTTTTGGGCGGGCTGCGCCCGCTTTATCCGCTTATGCATACAGGAGATAACCGCATACACAATACACATGAGTAAAATCACGAAAAAATCTATGGAAGCATCACGTTCAGCGGGATTCCAAAGTTGGACCAAACTACCAGTGTACATCGATTTTACCTGAGCTGCGCCCGCTTTATTAACATATGCATGCATAAGATACTGCATACACGTTACACATGCAGAAAATCACGAAAATACTCATGGAGCCAGCCCGTGTTCGCCGGTATTCGAAAGTTAGACCAAACTACCAGTGTTCACCTGTTTTGATCGGGCTGCGCCCGCTTTATTCACGTATGCATCCAGAAGATACAGCATACACTATACACAACCGGAAAATCACGAAAACACCCATGCAGCCAGGCCGTTCGCCGGGATTCGAAACTTGACCTAACTACCAGTGTTCAGTGACTTTACCGCTCAGCCGCTAAATGGGCCGTTGTAGAAAGTGTAATCGCGTAAATTTTCGCATTTATTATTCAAACAGTAGATTCGTTATTAAAATTCTTTTTATTTTATAAACTTCAATATGATCACACGCAAAACTGTATCAATATATACATTAATGCAATTAATAATTCATAATTAATTATAATAAGAAAGGTTTTCATATACCATCTCCAAGAAAAACATATTCAATTTAAATCCCTGAATGAAAATATTTTTTTTTTAGTGAAAATTTAAATTAGTAGTTTACATAGTAATTTCAACTTCTTCTTTAAATATCTGCATAGAAAATTTTTAATCTAAAAAAAATATAGTAATTTTAACTTTATGTTTAAATATCTGCATAGAAAATGTTTAATCTAAAATAAAAATCAAAAATAAATTGAAATAACGTGGCAATAACATATCGTGGCAATTAACCTAACCTGAAATAAAAAAAAATTGCATAAAGCAGCTCTTTATTTACAATACCTATATTAACGAAATATTTTCAAAATACAGTGAGATAACATGCAATCGCGTGGACGTATCTATATAACCATGAAAAAATATATTATTCGAAAAAATTAATTTATTATTAAATAATAACATATTTAAAAAAACACCGCATTCAGGTTTATTTAATTAATATCTCAGCTAATTCAAATTGTAGAACTTCAAGAACGTCAGCATTTAAATTTAATGTAATATAACAACTTTTACTCAATGGTAATAAAAGAATTAACGTGGCAATAACATATCGTGGCCATTATCCTAACCTGAAATTTAAAAATGTTAATTTAAAATGCTGACATAAACGAAATATTTTCAACATACAATGACATACAATCGCGTTCTTTATTGAACTTCAGAATATAACCTTGATTTTTATCTTCGGCGATTCAAGAAACTGTAGCCACTCGGAAAAATGAGCGCGAAAATTAGCGTTTTCACAGTTTTTAATTAATATCTCAGCTGATTAACGTCCTACGAAGATGAGAATGGTATCATTGGATTCGTAGAATTTTTTGGAATCCGCAGACACCTGCCTCGAATTCCAACTCAGCGCCGTTCCATAGATATTTCAGAAAAAAGAAATTGACACGTGACCTTTCGCCGGCACAAATCTCGAGCGGAAGCAATTGTCCCCCCCCGGAGCTTTCGAAAAAGCAATTTTATCTCAACTAATTCCGAGACGGTTGCCACTCCGAAAAATGAAATAATGTTTTCGCAGTTTTTAATTAATAACTCCGCCGATTATTGTCGTACGAAGATGGGACCGGTATCGATGGATTCGTTGATTTTTTTCGAATACGGGGATATGCGTTTCGAATCGCAACTCGGAGCCGTTCCGCAGATATTCGAGAAAAACGAATTTGGCACTCGGCCAAATCCCTAAAATAGGGGAAACCCGTGAAAGAAAGTGCAAAACGTAGGGAAATGTAGGGAGAAAATCAGTTTTTAATTAATATCTCGGCTAATTAACGTCGCACGAAGATGCCGATGGTCAATATGGCGAGCCACGGGAATTCCGAATCCAACGGTACCTTCCGCTAAGTTCTGCACCCAGCCGTTCCCGAGGAGATGATGTTACAAACACACAAACACACAGACAGACGCGCACAGATTTTAATAGTATAGACTAGCGGGCAAGCCCGCCAGCTGAGCGGGCTGAAGCCCGCTAGTATAAGGGGTGTGATGCCTTTGTGGAGGACATTTAAAAAAGAACTGGCTTTATTTCGCCGGTATTCGAAAGTTGGACCGAACTACCAGTGTTCAGCGGATTTACGCGGGCTCCGCCCACTTTATTCACGTATGTGACCAGAATATACTGCATACACGATACATATGACTAAAATCACGAAACCACCCATGCAGCCAGCGCTTTCGAGGGTATTCGAAAGTTAGAACAAACTACCAGTGTTCAGCGGGCTGCGCCCGCTTTATTCACCTATGCATCCAGAAAATACTGCATACTCTATACACTTGCGGAAAATCACGAAAACACCCACGCAACCAGCCCGCTCACCGGGATTTGAAAGTTCGTCCGAACTACCAGTGTTCAGTGGCTTTGTGCGGGCTGAGACCGCTTTGGTCACGTCTGCATTCAGAAGATACTGCTTACACGATATACATGCGTAAAATCACGAAAATACCCATACAGACATCTCTTTAACGGGTATTCGAAAGTTGGACCGAACTACCAGTGTTCAGCGGGTTTGCGCGGGCTGCGCCCGCTTTATTCACATATGCATCCAGAAGATACTGCGTACACGATACACATGCGTAAAATCACGAAAGTACACATGCAGCCAGCCCGCTCGTTGGAATTCGAAAGATGAACCTAACTACCAGGGTTCACACACAAAAGTGCATCAATATATATATTAATGTAATTAATCAACCATAATTATTCATATTAAGAAAACTTTCCATATAGCATGTTCAAGCAATAGAAATTCAATTTAAAAACCCTGAACAAAAAATAATTAGTCAGAATTTAAATAAATAGTTTATTTATATTTATATTTATTTTTTTGCAATTCAAATTTCTTAATGAAAATTATATTTAATATTAGCTTTATGCGAACAGAAACATTTGTTACCAAAATTACGACAGTATATATATTAATGAATTTATATATAATAACAAAAGCAGTGAACGATTACGTAGCTCAGTAACACAAATGAGCACGCTGATTTAAGCTATTAGAAATATTAATTTGTATTATTCAAAGTTGCTTTTCTTATTCACATCCAAAAATCACGAATTGTTCGAAAAATGCACAAAAAAATAGTATCTCAACAACTAACAGTCCGATCGGCTCGAAATTTACAATCTTATAATTGCCAGATTTTGAAAAGAGGTTTGGTCTTTGTTCCAGAGAGATTGGCAAATTAGAAGATTAATTAGCATAATGAATAAAAATCCTCCACTACTTTAATTTCATCCATGGCGAATGGCCTTGACGATTCCAACAGTCCTGCGGAAACCATCTCCCCTTCAGCGACACCCGTCGCTTTCGAGTAGAAACGCCGTCAACCAAGATTTAGGAAGGGTAGATAAGGTAGTAGCGCTTTTTTAATGAACCTTCTAATTAGGCTCCTAATTAGCAAAACAGTTTACAATTAACGCTAACCTTTATTTGAGCATCCGGGAGGTGCAAAATTCAAAATTTGAACGAAATCCGTTAATTCTTTGAAAAGTTACGTATTTTTGTGCACTTTTCCGGCTCAATTTCTGTAATTAAGAAAAATTCAGTGAAATTTTGTATCTCGGGAACCAATCATGCGATCAGCTCCAAATTTAGAAATTTACAACCGATGGATGGTCAGATGAAGGATGCTCTTTGTTCTAGATAGATTGGCAAAATAGATGATTAATTAGCATAATGAATAAAAAAGCGCCACTACGCTAATTTCAACTTCAGGGAATGGCCTTGACGATTCCAACAGTCGAGCAGATACCATTTCCCCCCCCCCGACACCCGTCGCTTTCCGAGTCGAAGGCCCTCAACCAAGAGTTAGGAAGGGGAGATAGAGGTAGTAGCGCTTTTTTAATGAACCTGCTAATTAGGCTCCTAATTAGCAAAACAGTTTACAATGAACGCTAACGTTTATTTGAGCATCCGGGAAGTGCAAAATTCAAAATTTGAACGAAATCCGTTAATTCTTTGAAAAGTTACGTATTTTTGTGCATTTTTCCGGCTCAATTTCTGTATTTAAGAAAAATTCAGTAAAATTTCGTATCTCGGGAACTAATCGTGCGATCGGCTCCAAATTTAGAAATTTACAACCGATGGATGGTCAGATGAAGGATGCTCTTTGTTCTAGATGGATTGGAAAATTAGATGATTTATTAGCATAATGAATAAAAAAGCGCCACTACGCTAATTTCAACCCCGGCGAATGGCCTTGATGATTCCAACAGTCGAGCGGATACCATCTCTCCCCCCCCGACCCCCGTCGCTTTCCGAGTGGAAGGCCGTCAACCAAGAGTTAGGAAGGGGAGATAAGAGTAGCAGCGCTTTTTTAATGAACGTGCTAATTAGGCTCCTAATTAGCAAAACAGTTTACAATCAACGCTAACGTTCATTTGAGCATCCAGGAAGTGCAAAATTCAAAATTTGAAAAATATCGGTCGGTTAGATCGGGAGATACGTATTTTTTGCGCATTTTTCCTACTCAGTTACTTTAATTAAGGAAAATTCGTAATTTGGGAACCAATCATCCAATTTTCTTGAAATTTCGAAATTTGTAATTCGCGGATCTTCAAACGACGAATGCCGTTTGTCCCAAGTCGATCGGCCAATTAGACGCTTATTTAGCGACATGACTGAAAATGCTCCAGTACCTTAATTTCGCCCCTTCCCGCGGAGAAATGTCCCTTTAATAGGGAAAAACCCAACAAAGAAAGCGAAAGAAATGCCAAAAACGTAGGGGAAAATTAGTTTTTAATTAATATCTCGGCTAATTAGAGTCGCACGAAGATGCCAATGGTCAATATGGCGAGATACGGGAATTCTGAATCCAACGGTACCTTCCGCTAAGCTCTGCATAAAGCCGTTCTTGAGAAGATGAGGTTACAAACAAACAGACGCGCACAGATTTTAATAGTATAGACTAGCGGGCAAGCCCGCCAGCTGAGCGGGCTGAAGCCCGCTTATCATTGTTCGTTTTTAAAAGATATCCTATGTTAAATTTGGCCGGTATTGAAAAGTTGAACCGAACTACCATTTTTTAGCGGCATTCCGCGGGCTTCCCCCGCTTTTTTCACCTATGCATCCAGAAGTTACCGCATACACTATACATATGCGGAAAATCACGAAAACACCCATGCTTCCAGCCCTTTCGCGGGTATTCGAAATTTGGACCGAAATACCAGTGTTCAGCGCTTTTGGGCGGGAGCCCGCCCAAAACAGTGTTCACGTGTGCATGCAAAAGATACTGCGTACACCGTACACATGCGTAAAATCACGAAAACACCCCTCCAGCCAGCCCGCTGCCGATTCGAAAGTTGGACCGAAATACAATTTTTCAGCGATTTTGCGCGTGCTGTGCCCGCTTTATTCACGTATGCATGCTGAAGATGGTGCATAAACGATACACATGCGTAAAATCACGAAAACAAACATGGAGCCTGCCTGTTCGCCGGTATTCGAAAGTTGGACCGAATTACCAGTGTTATGTGGCTTTGCGCGGGCTCTGCCCGCTTTATTCACATATACACCCAGAAGATACTCCATACACTATACACATGCGTAAAATCACGAAAACACCCATGGAGCCAGCCAGTTCGTCGGGATTCGAAATTACCGCATTACCAGAACCGCATTACCAGTATTCTGTGCCCGCTTTATTCACGTATGCATCCATGAGATACTTTATAAACGATACACATGCGAACAATCACGAAAACACCCATGCAGCCAGCCCGCTCGCCGAGATTCGAAAGTTTGAGCGAACTACCAGTGTTCAGCGGTTTTACCCGGTATCCGCGCGCTGTATTCACGTATGCATCCAAATTTTATATACAGTACCCCGGAATTCGAAAGTAGGACCGAAATACCAGTGTTCAGCGATTTTGTGGAGCGGGCTGCGCCCGCTTTATACACATAAGCATGGAGAGGATACTGCATAAACGATACACATGAGTTAAAGCAAGAAAACACCCGGGGAGCCAGCTCGTTCGCCGACACCGAAAGTTGGATCGAACTACCAGCGTTAAGAGGTTTTGAGCAGGCTGCGCCCACTTTTATCACATATGCATCCAGAAATCACTTTATACACTATACACATGCGGAAAATCAGGAAAACACCCGTGCAGCCAGCCCGCTCGCAGAGATTCGAATGTTTGACCGAACTACCAGTGTTCAGCGGTTTTACCCGGTATCCGCGCGCTGTATTCACGTATGCGACCAAATTTTATGTACAGTACCCCGGAATTCGAAAGTTGGACCGAACTACCAGTGTTCTGTAGTTTCGCGCGGGCTGCTCCCGCTTTATTCAAGTATGCATGCAGAAGATACCGCATACACGTTACACATGCGAAAAATCCCGAAAACACACATTGAGCCAACACGGTCGCTTGGATTCGAAAGTTGGACCGAACTACCAGTAATCAGAGGTTTTGAGCGAATTTCGGCCGCTTTATTCACTTATGCATCCAGAAGATGCTGCGTACACGAGGCACATGCGTAAAATCACGCAAACACCCATGGACCCAGCCCGTTCGCCGGGATTCGAAATTAGGACCGAACTACCAGAGTTCAGCTTTATTCATTTATGCATCCAGAAGACACTGCATACACAACAGATATGCGTAAAATCACAAAAAACATGAGTGTAGCCTGCCTGCTCACCGGGATTCGAAAGTTACCGTATACCATCTCAAAGGAGCAAAGAAAAATCTTTAATCTTAAAAAAAAAAAAAAAAAGTGTGAATTTAATTTTTATTGGTGCGAACTTATTTAAAATATCATTTGCATTAAAAGATAATATCTAAATTAAGTGCACGTATCTAACAACATAAAAAAATATATTATTCCAAAAAATCAAATTTATTATTAAAAAAATAACAACATATTTTTAAAAAATAGCTTTTTCAGATTTTTTAATTAATATCCCAGCTGATTAAAGTTGTACAACTTCAAGAACGTCATCATTTAAATTTAATGTAATATAATAACTTTTATTCAATATCAATAAAAGAATTAACGTGACAATCATCCTAACCTGAAATTAAAAAAAAAATTGTGAAAAGCATCTGTTTATTTAAAATGCCTACATTAACGAAATATTTTTAAAATACAGTTAGGTAACATGCAATCGCGTGCTTTATTCAACTTTAGAATATAACCTTGATTTGTATCTGCGGCGATTCAAGAAACTGTTGCAATCGGAAAAATGAGCCCGAAAATTAGCGTTTTCACAGTTTTTAATTAATATCTCAGCTGATTAACGTTCTACGAAGATGAGAATGGTATCATTGGATTCGTAGAATTTTTTGGAATCCGCAGACACCTGCCTCGAATTCCAACTCAGCGCCGTTCCATAGATATTTTAAGAAAAAAGAAATTGACACGTGACCTTTCGCCAGCACAAATCTCGAGCGGAAGCAATTGTCATCCCCCCGGCGCTTTCGAAAAAGCAATTTTATCTCAGCTAATTCCGAGACGGTTGCCACTCCGAAAAATGAAATAACGTTTTCGCAGTTTTTAATTAATAACTCCGCCGATTATTGTCGTACGAAGATGGGACCGGTATCGATGGATTCGTTGAGTCTTTTCGAATACGGGGATATGCGTTTCGAATCGCAACTCGGAGCCGTTCCGCAGATATTCGAGAAAAACGAATTTGGCACTCGGCCAAATCCCTAAAATAGGGGAAACCCGTGAAAGAAAGTGCAAAACGTAGGGAAATGTAGGGAGAAAAGCAGTTTTTAATTAATATCTCGGCTAATTAAAGTCGCACGAAGATGCCGATGGTCAATCCGGCGAGCCACGGGCATTCTGAATCCAACGGTACCTTCCGCTAAGCTCTACACCCAGCCGTTCCCGAGGAGATGATGTTACAAACACACAAACAGACAGAGGCACACAGATTTTAATAGTATAGACTAGCGGGCAAGCCCGCCAGCTGAGCGGGCTGAAGCCCGCTTATCATTGTTCGTGTGTATAAGAGTTGCCATCGTAATTTCGCCGTTATGCGAACTACAAGTGTACAGTGGCTATGCGCGGGCTGCGCCCGCTTTGTTCACATATGCATGGAGAAGATACTGCATAAACGATACACATGCGTTAAAGCAAGAAAACACCCGGGGAGCCAGCTCGTTCGCCGGGACCGAAAGTTGGATCGAACTACCAGCGTTAAGAGGTTTTGAGCAGGCTGCGCCTGCTTTTATCACATATGCATCCAGAAAACACTTTATACACTATACACATGCGGAAAATCACGAAAACACCCATGCAGCCAGCCCGCTCGCCGAGATTCGAAAGTTTGACCGAACTACCAGTGTTCAGCGGTTTTACCTGGTATCCGCACGCTGTATTCACGTATGCATCCAAATTTTGTATACTGTACCCCGGAATTCGAAAGTTGGACCGAAATACCAGTGTTCAGCGGCTTTGTGCGGGCTGCGCCCGCTTTATTCACATATGCATGGAGAAGATACTGCATAAACGATACACATGCGTTAAAGCAAGAAAACACCCGGGGAGCCAGCCAGTTCGCCGGGACCGAAAGTTGGATCCAACTACCAGCGTTAAGAGGTTTTGAGCAGGCTGCGCCCGCTTTTATCACATGTGCATTCAGAAAACACTTTTTACACTATACACATGCGGAAAATCACGAAAACGCCCATGCAGCCTGCCCGCTCGCCGTGATACGAAAGTTTGACCGAACTACCAGTGTTCAGCGGTTTTACCCGGTATCGGCGCGCTGTATTCACGTATGCATCCAAATTTTATGTACAGTTCCCCGGAATTCGAAAGTTGGACCGAACTACCAGTGTTCAGAATTTTCGCGCGGGCTGCTCCCGCTTTATTCAAGTATGCATGCAGAAGATACTACATACACGTTACACATGCGGAAAATCACGAAAAAACACATTGAGCCCACACGGTCGCGTGGATTCGAAAGTTGGACCGAACTACCAGTGTTCAGGGGTTTTGCGCTTGTTCTCCCTGCTTTATTCCCGTGCGCATCCAGAAGATAATGCATACACGTTACACATGCGGAAAATCACTGAAACACACATAGAGTCAGTGTGTTGGCCGGGATTCAAAGTTGGACCGAACTACCAGCGTTCAACGGTTTTGACCGGGTTACGCCTGCTTTATTCACGTATTCATCCAGCAGATACTCCGTATACGATACACATGCCTAAAATCACGAAAACACGCAATCAGCCAACCCGCTAGCCGGGATTCGTAAGTTGGACCGAATTACCAGCATTCAACATTTTTTCGCGAGATTCATCCGCTTTATTCACCTATTCATCCAGAAGATACTGCATACACGGTACACATGCGTAAAATCGCGCAAACACCCATGGACCCAGCCCGTTTTCCGCGATTCGAAAGTAGGACCGAACCCCCTCGCTTTCGAAAAAGCAATTTTATCTCACCTAATTCCGAGACAGTTGCCAATCCGAAAAATGAAATAACGTTTTCGCAGTTTTTAATTAATAACTCATATTCTTAACTTTAATATTTTTATTCTTAACTTTAATTAATAACTCATATTCTTAACCAGTGCTCAGCGGTTCTGCGCGGACTGCGCCCGCTTTACTCGCATATGCATCCAGAAAATACTGCATATACTATACACATGCGGAATATCACGAAAACACCCATGCAGCTAGCCCGTTAACCGAGATTCGAAAGTTGAACCGAACTACCAATGTTCAGCGGATTTGCGCGAAGTTCGACCGCTTCATTCAATTATGCATACGCGTAAAATCCCGCAAACACCCACGGACCCAGCCCGTTTGCCGGGATTCGAAAGTAGGACCGAACTACCAGTGTTCGGTGGTTTTGCGCAGGCTGAGCGCGCTTTATACACGTGTGCATGCACAAGATACTGCATATGCGTTACACATGCAGAAAATAACGAAAACACCTATGCAGCGCGCTTGTTCACCCTGATTCGAAAGTTTGACCGAACTACCAGTGTTTAGTGAATTTACCGCTCAGCCGCGAATGTGCCGTTGTATAAAGCGTAATCGCGAAAATTATCGCATTTATTATTGAAACAGTAGATTCGTTATTAAAATTCCTATATTTTTTATAAACTTCAATATAATCACTCAAAAAATTGTATCAATATATATATTAATGCAATTAATAATTCATAATTATTTATAATAAAAAAAGTTTCCATATACCATCTCCAAGGAAAATATGTTCAATTTAAAACCCCGAACGGAACTACCATTGTTCAGTGACTTTACCTCTCAGCCGCTAATGGGCTGTTGTAGAAAGTGTAATCGCGAAAATTTTCGGGTTTGTTTATTAAAACAGTATATTCATTATTAAAATTCCTTTACTTTTTATAGCTTCAACATAATCACACACAATATTATATTAATGCAATTAATAATTCGTAATTATTTCTAATAATAAAAGTTTCCATATACCATCTCCAAGGAACACACATATTCAACTTAAAACCCTGAACGAAAAATAATTTTATTCAAAAATTAAATTAGTATTTTAAATAGTAATTTCAGTTTCTCTTTTAAAAATCTGTAAAGAAAATATTTAATCTAAAAAAGAAACAAATCAAAAGTAAATTTTAAATATTGAAAAAAAAAACATAACAGAAATATATAACACGACACGTAAATTAAGTGGACGTACCTAAAACCATGAAAAAATATATCATTCGGAAAAATTAATTATTCCAAAGCATAATAACATATTTAAAAAAATAGCGCTTTCAGATTTTTTAATTAATATCTCAGCTGTTGAAAGTTATAGAACTCCAAGAACGTCATCATTTTAATTTAATGTAATATAACAACTCTTACTCAATATCAATAAAGAATTAACATGGCAATAACATATCGTGTCAATTATCTTAACCTGAAATTAATAAAATAGAAAAAGTAGCTGTTTATTTAAAATACTGACATAATCGAAATATTTTCAAAATACAGTGAGTTAACATGCAATCGCGTGCTTTATTCAACTTCAGAATATTAACCTTGATTTTTATCTCCGGCCGTTCAAGAAAAATGAGAGTAAAAATTAGCGTTTTCACAGTTTTTAATTAATATCTCGGCTGATTAAAGTCGTACGAAGATGACAATGGTATCAATGGATTCGCAGAATTTTTTAGAATCCGGAGATACCTGTCTGGAATTCCAACTCAGCGCCGTTCCATAGATATTTCAGAAAAAAGAAATTGACACGTGACCTTTCGCCGGCACAAATCTCGAGCGGAAGCAATTGTCCCCCCCCTCGCTTTCGAAAAAGCAATTTTATCTCACCTAATTCCGAGACAGTTGCCACTCCGAAAAATGAAATAACGTTTTCGCAGTTTTTAATTAATAACTCCGCCAATTATTGTCGTACGAAGATGGGACCGGTATCGATAGATTCATTGATTTTTTTGGAATCCGGTGATATGCGTTTCGAATTCTAATTCGGCGCCGTTCCGTAGTTATTCGAGAAAAACGAATTTGGCACTTGGCCAAATCCCTGAAACAGGGAAAACCCGACCAAAAAGTGCAAAACGTAGGGAAATGTAGGGAGAAAATCAGTTTTTAATTAATATCTCGGCTAATTAAAGTCGCACGAAGATGCCGATGGTCAATCCGGCGAGCCACGGGCATTCTGAATCCAACGGTACCTTCCGCTAAGCTCTACACCCAGCCGTTCCCGAGGAGATGATGTTACAAACACACAAACAGACAGAGGCACACAGATTTTAATAGTATAGACTAGCGGGCTGAAGCCCGCTTATCATTGTTCGTGTGTATAAGAGTTGCCATCGTAATTTCGCCGTTATGCGAACTACAAGTGTACAGTGGCTATGCGCGGGCTGCGCCCGCTTTGTTCACATATGCATGGAGAAGATACTGCATAAACGATACACATGCGTTAAAGCAAGAAAACACCCGGGGAGCCAGCTCGTTCGCCGGGACCGAAAGTTGGATCGAACTACCAGCGTTAAGAGGTTTTGAGCAGGCTGCGCCTGCTTTTATCACATATGCATCCAGAAAACACTTTATACACTATACACATGCGGAAAATCACGAAAACACCCATGCAGCCAGCCCGCTCGCCGAGATTCGAAAGTTTGACCGAACTACCAGTGTTCAGCGGTTTTACCTGGTATCCGCACGCTGTATTCACGTATGCATCCAAATTTTGTATACTGTACCCCGGAATTCGAAAGTTGGACCGAAATACCAGTGTTCAGCGGCTTTGTGCGGGCTGCGCCCGCTTTATTCACATATGCATGGAGAAGATACTGCATAAACGATACACATGCGTTAAAGCAAGAAAACACCCGGGGAGCCAGCCAGTTCGCCGGGACCGAAAGTTGGATCCAACTACCAGCGTTAAGAGGTTTTGAGCAGGCTGCGCCCGCTTTTATCACATGTGCATTCAGAAAACACTTTTTACACTATACACATGCGGAAAATCACGAAAACGCCCATGCAGCCTGCCCGCTCGCCGTGATACGAAAGTTTGACCGAACTACCAGTGTTCAGCGGTTTTACCCGGTATCGGCGCGCTGTATTCACGTATGCATCCAAATTTTATGTACAGTTCCCCGGAATTCGAAAGTTGGACCGAACTACCAGTGTTCAGAATTTTCGCGCGGGCTGCTCCCGCTTTATTCAAGTATGCATGCAGAAGATACTACATACACGTTACACATGCGGAAAATCACGAAAAAACACATTGAGCCCACACGGTCGCGTGGATTCGAAAGTTGGACCGAACTACCAGTGTTCAGGGGTTTTGCGCTTGTTCTCCCTGCTTTATTCCCGTGCGCATCCAGAAGATAATGCATACACGTTACACATGCGGAAAATCACTGAAACACACATAGAGTCAGTGTGTTGGCCGGGATTCAAAGTTGGACCGAACTACCAGCGTTCAACGGTTTTGACCGGGTTACGCCTGCTTTATTCACGTATTCATCCAGCAGATACTCCGTATACGATACACATGCCTAAAATCACGAAAACACGCAATCAGCCAACCCGCTAGCCGGGATTCGTAAGTTGGACCGAATTACCAGCATTCAACATTTTTTCGCGAGATTCATCCGCTTTATTCACCTATTCATCCAGAAGATACTGCATACACGGTACACATGCGTAAAATCGCGCAAACACCCATGGACCCAGCCCGTTTTCCGCGATTCGAAAGTAGGACCGAACCCCCTCGCTTTCGAAAAAGCAATTTTATCTCACCTAATTCCGAGACAGTTGCCAATCCGAAAAATGAAATAACGTTTTCGCAGTTTTTAATTAATAACTCATATTCTTAACTTTAATATTTTTATTCTTAACTTTAATTAATAACTCATATTCTTAACCAGTGCTCAGCGGTTCTGCGCGGACTGCGCCCGCTTTACTCGCATATGCATCCAGAAAATACTGCATATACTATACACATGCGGAATATCACGAAAACACCCATGCAGCTAGCCCGTTAACCGAGATTCGAAAGTTGAACCGAACTACCAATGTTCAGCGGATTTGCGCGAAGTTCGACCGCTTCATTCAATTATGCATACGCGTAAAATCCCGCAAACACCCACGGACCCAGCCCGTTTGCCGGGATTCGAAAGTAGGACCGAACTACCAGTGTTCGGTGGTTTTGCGCAGGCTGAGCGCGCTTTATACACGTGTGCATGCACAAGATACTGCATATGCGTTACACATGCAGAAAATAACGAAAACACCTATGCAGCGCGCTTGTTCACCCTGATTCGAAAGTTTGACCGAACTACCAGTGTTTAGTGAATTTACCGCTCAGCCGCGAATGTGCCGTTGTATAAAGCGTAATCGCGAAAATTATCGCATTTATTATTGAAACAGTAGATTCGTTATTAAAATTCCTATATTTTTTATAAACTTCAATATAATCACTCAAAAAATTGTATCAATATATATATTAATGCAATTAATAATTCATAATTATTTATAATAAAAAAAGTTTCCATATACCATCTCCAAGGAAAATATGTTCAATTTAAAACCCCGAACGGAACTACCATTGTTCAGTGACTTTACCTCTCAGCCGCTAATGGGCTGTTGTAGAAAGTGTAATCGCGAAAATTTTCGGGTTTGTTTATTAAAACAGTATATTCATTATTAAAATTCCTTTACTTTTTATAGCTTCAACATAATCACACACAATATTATATTAATGCAATTAATAATTCGTAATTATTTCTAATAATAAAAGTTTCCATATACCATCTCCAAGGAACACACATATTCAACTTAAAACCCTGAACGAAAAATAATTTTATTCAAAAATTAAATTAGTATTTTAAATAGTAATTTCAGTTTCTCTTTTAAAAATCTGTAAAGAAAATATTTAATCTAAAAAAGAAACAAATCAAAAGTAAATTTTAAATATTGAAAAAAAAAACATAACAGAAATATATAACACGACACGTAAATTAAGTGGACGTACCTAAAACCATGAAAAAATATATCATTCGGAAAAATTAATTATTCCAAAGCATAATAACATATTTAAAAAAATAGCGCTTTCAGATTTTTTAATTAATATCTCAGCTGTTGAAAGTTATAGAACTCCAAGAACGTCATCATTTTAATTTAATGTAATATAACAACTCTTACTCAATATCAATAAAGAATTAACATGGCAATAACATATCGTGTCAATTATCTTAACCTGAAATTAATAAAATAGAAAAAGTAGCTGTTTATTTAAAATACTGACATAATCGAAATATTTTCAAAATACAGTGAGTTAACATGCAATCGCGTGCTTTATTCAACTTCAGAATATTAACCTTGATTTTTATCTCCGGCCGTTCAAGAAAAATGAGAGTAAAAATTAGCGTTTTCACAGTTTTTAATTAATATCTCGGCTGATTAAAGTCGTACGAAGATGACAATGGTATCAATGGATTCGCAGAATTTTTTAGAATCCGGAGATACCTGTCTGGAATTCCAACTCAGCGCCGTTCCATAGATATTTCAGAAAAAAGAAATTGACACGTGACCTTTCGCCGGCACAAATCTCGAGCGGAAGCAATTGTCCCCCCCCTCGCTTTCGAAAAAGCAATTTTATCTCACCTAATTCCGAGACAGTTGCCACTCCGAAAAATGAAATAACGTTTTCGCAGTTTTTAATTAATAACTCCGCCAATTATTGTCGTACGAAGATGGGACCGGTATCGATAGATTCATTGATTTTTTTGGAATCCGGTGATATGCGTTTCGAATTCTAATTCGGCGCCGTTCCGTAGTTATTCGAGAAAAACGAATTTGGCACTTGGCCAAATCCCTGAAACAGGGAAAACCCGACCAAAAAGTGCAAAACGTAGGGAAATGTAGGGAGAAAATCAGTTTTTAATTAATATCTCGGCTAATTAAAGTCGCACGAAGATGCCGATGGTCAATCCGGCGAGCCACGGGCATTCTGAATCCAACGGTACCTTCCGCTAAGCTCTACACCCAGCCGTTCCCGAGGAGATGATGTTACAAACACACAAACAGACAGAGGCACACAGATTTTAATAGTATAGACTAGCGGGCTGAAGCCCGCTTATCATTGTTCGTGTGTATAAGAGTTGCCATCGTAATTTCGCCGTTATGCGAACTACAAGTGTACAGTGGCTATGCGCGGGCTGCGCCCGCTTTGTTCACATATGCATGGAGAAGATACTGCATAAACGATACACATGCGTTAAAGCAAGAAAACACCCGGGGAGCCAGCTCGTTCGCCGGGACCGAAAGTTGGATCGAACTACCAGCGTTAAGAGGTTTTGAGCAGGCTGCGCCTGCTTTTATCACATATGCATCCAGAAAACACTTTATACACTATACACATGCGGAAAATCACGAAAACACCCATGCAGCCAGCCCGCTCGCCGAGATTCGAAAGTTTGACCGAACTACCAGTGTTCAGCGGTTTTACCTGGTATCCGCACGCTGTATTCACGTATGCATCCAAATTTTGTATACTGTACCCCGGAATTCGAAAGTTGGACCGAAATACCAGTGTTCAGCGGCTTTGTGCGGGCTGCGCCCGCTTTATTCACATATGCATGGAGAAGATACTGCATAAACGATACACATGCGTTAAAGCAAGAAAACACCCGGGGAGCCAGCCAGTTCGCCGGGACCGAAAGTTGGATCCAACTACCAGCGTTAAGAGGTTTTGAGCAGGCTGCGCCCGCTTTTATCACATGTGCATTCAGAAAACACTTTTTACACTATACACATGCGGAAAATCACGAAAACGCCCATGCAGCCTGCCCGCTCGCCGTGATACGAAAGTTTGACCGAACTACCAGTGTTCAGCGGTTTTACCCGGTATCGGCGCGCTGTATTCACGTATGCATCCAAATTTTATGTACAGTTCCCCGGAATTCGAAAGTTGGACCGAACTACCAGTGTTCAGAATTTTCGCGCGGGCTGCTCCCGCTTTATTCAAGTATGCATGCAGAAGATACTACATACACGTTACACATGCGGAAAATCACGAAAAAACACATTGAGCCCACACGGTCGCGTGGATTCGAAAGTTGGACCGAACTACCAGTGTTCAGGGGTTTTGCGCTTGTTCTCCCTGCTTTATTCCCGTGCGCATCCAGAAGATAATGCATACACGTTACACATGCGGAAAATCACTGAAACACACATAGAGTCAGTGTGTTGGCCGGGATTCAAAGTTGGACCGAACTACCAGCGTTCAACGGTTTTGACCGGGTTACGCCTGCTTTATTCACGTATTCATCCAGCAGATACTCCGTATACGATACACATGCCTAAAATCACGAAAACACGCAATCAGCCAACCCGCTAGCCGGGATTCGTAAGTTGGACCGAATTACCAGCATTCAACATTTTTTCGCGAGATTCATCCGCTTTATTCACCTATTCATCCAGAAGATACTGCATACACGGTACACATGCGTAAAATCGCGCAAACACCCATGGACCCAGCCCGTTTTCCGCGATTCGAAAGTAGGACCGAACCCCCTCGCTTTCGAAAAAGCAATTTTATCTCACCTAATTCCGAGACAGTTGCCAATCCGAAAAATGAAATAACGTTTTCGCAGTTTTTAATTAATAACTCATATTCTTAACTTTAATATTTTTATTCTTAACTTTAATTAATAACTCATATTCTTAACCAGTGCTCAGCGGTTCTGCGCGGACTGCGCCCGCTTTACTCGCATATGCATCCAGAAAATACTGCATATACTATACACATGCGGAATATCACGAAAACACCCATGCAGCTAGCCCGTTAACCGAGATTCGAAAGTTGAACCGAACTACCAATGTTCAGCGGATTTGCGCGAAGTTCGACCGCTTCATTCAATTATGCATACGCGTAAAATCCCGCAAACACCCACGGACCCAGCCCGTTTGCCGGGATTCGAAAGTAGGACCGAACTACCAGTGTTCGGTGGTTTTGCGCAGGCTGAGCGCGCTTTATACACGTGTGCATGCACAAGATACTGCATATGCGTTACACATGCAGAAAATAACGAAAACACCTATGCAGCGCGCTTGTTCACCCTGATTCGAAAGTTTGACCGAACTACCAGTGTTTAGTGAATTTACCGCTCAGCCGCGAATGTGCCGTTGTATAAAGCGTAATCGCGAAAATTATCGCATTTATTATTGAAACAGTAGATTCGTTATTAAAATTCCTATATTTTTTATAAACTTCAATATAATCACTCAAAAAATTGTATCAATATATATATTAATGCAATTAATAATTCATAATTATTTATAATAAAAAAAGTTTCCATATACCATCTCCAAGGAAAATATGTTCAATTTAAAACCCCGAACGGAACTACCATTGTTCAGTGACTTTACCTCTCAGCCGCTAATGGGCTGTTGTAGAAAGTGTAATCGCGAAAATTTTCGGGTTTGTTTATTAAAACAGTATATTCATTATTAAAATTCCTTTACTTTTTATAGCTTCAACATAATCACACACAATATTATATTAATGCAATTAATAATTCGTAATTATTTCTAATAATAAAAGTTTCCATATACCATCTCCAAGGAACACACATATTCAACTTAAAACCCTGAACGAAAAATAATTTTATTCAAAAATTAAATTAGTATTTTAAATAGTAATTTCAGTTTCTCTTTTAAAAATCTGTAAAGAAAATATTTAATCTAAAAAAGAAACAAATCAAAAGTAAATTTTAAATATTGAAAAAAAAAACATAACAGAAATATATAACACGACACGTAAATTAAGTGGACGTACCTAAAACCATGAAAAAATATATCATTCGGAAAAATTAATTATTCCAAAGCATAATAACATATTTAAAAAAATAGCGCTTTCAGATTTTTTAATTAATATCTCAGCTGTTGAAAGTTATAGAACTCCAAGAACGTCATCATTTTAATTTAATGTAATATAACAACACTTACTCAATATCAATAAAGAATTAACATGGCAATAACATATCGTGTCAATTATCTTAACCTGAAATTAATAAAATAGAAAAAGTAGCTGTTTATTTAAAATACTGACATAATCGAAATATTTTCAAAATACAGTGAGTTAACATGCAATCGCGTGCTTTATTCAACTTCAGAATATTAACCTTGATTTTTATCTCCGGCCGTTCAAGAAAAATGAGAGTAAAAATTAGCGTTTTCACAGTTTTTAATTAATATCTCGGCTGATTAAAGTCGTACGAAGATGACAATGGTATCAATGGATTCGCAGAATTTTTTAGAATCCGGAGATACCTGTCTGGAATTCCAACTCAGCGCCGTTCCATAGATATTTCAGAAAAAAGAAATTGACACGTGACCTTTCGCCGGCACAAATCTCGAGCGGAAGCAATTGTCCCCCCCCTCGCTTTCGAAAAAGCAATTTTATCTCACCTAATTCCGAGACAGTTGCCACTCCGAAAAATGAAATAACGTTTTCGCAGTTTTTAATTAATAACTCCGCCAATTATTGTCGTACGAAGATGGGACCGGTATCGATAGATTCATTGATTTTTTTGGAATCCGGTGATATGCGTTTCGAATTCTAACTCGGCGCCGTTCCGTAGTTATTCGAGAAAAACGAATTTGGCACTTGGCCAAATCCCTGAAACAGGGAAAACCCGACCAAAAAGTGCAAAACGTAGGGAAATGTAGGGAGAAAATCAGTTTTTAATTAATATCTCGGCTAATTAAAGTCGCACGAAGATGCCGATGGTCAATACGGCGAGCCACGGGAATTCTGAATCCAACGGTACCTTCCACTAAGCTCTGCACCCGGCCGTTCTTGAGAAGATGATGTTACAAACACACAAACAAACAGACAGAGGCACACAGATTTTAATAGTATAGACTAGCGGGCAAGCCCGCCAGCTGAGCGGGCTGAAGCCCACTTATCATTGTTCGTTTTTAAAAGATATCCTATGTTAAATTTGGCCGGTATTGAAAAGTTGAACCGAACTACCATTTTTTAGCGGCATTCCGCGGGCTTCCCCCGCTTTTTTCACCTATGCATCCAGAAGTTACCGCATACACTATACATATGCGGAAAATCACGAAAACACCCATGCTTCCAGCCCTTTCGCGGGTATTCGAAATTTGGACCGAAATACCAGTGTTCAGCGCTTTTGGGCGGGAGTCCGCCCAAAACAGTGTTCACGTGTGCATGCAAAAGATACTGCGTACACCGTACACATGCGTAAAATCACGAAAACACCCCTCCAGCCAGCCCGCTGCCGATTCGAAAGTTGGACCGAAATACAATTTTTCAGCGATTTTGCGCGTGCTGTGCCCGCTTTATTCACGTATGCATGCTGAAGATGGTGCATAAACGATACACATGCGTAAAATCACGAAAACAAACATGGAGCCTGCCTGTTCGCCGGTATTCGAAAGTTGGACCGAATTACCAGTGTTATGTGGCTTTGCGCGGGCTCTGCCCGCTTTATTCACATATACACCCAGAAGATACTCCATACACTATACACATGCGTAAAATCACGAAAACACCCATGGAGCCAGCCAGTTCGTCGGGATTCGAAATTACCGCATTACCAGAACCGCATTACCAGTATTCTGTGCCCGCTTTATTCACGTATGCATCCATGAGATACTTTATAAACGATACACATGCGAACAATCACGAAAACACCCATGCAGCCAGCCCGCTCGCCGAGATTCGAAAGTTTGAGCGAACTACCAGTGTTCAGCGGTTTTACCCGGTATCCGCGCGCTGTATTCACGTATGGATCCAAATTTTATATACGGTACCCCGGAATTCGAAAGTAGGACCGAAATACCAGTGTTCAGCGATTTTGTGGAGCGGGCTGCGCCCGCTTTATACGCATAAGCATGGAGAGGATACTGCATAAACGATACACATGAGTTAAAGCAAGAAAACACCCGGGGAGCCAGCTCGTTCGCCGACACCGAAAGTTGGATCGAACTACCAGCGTTAAGAGGTTTTGAGCAGGCTGCGCCCACTTTTATCACATATGCATCCAGAAATCACTTTATACACTATACACATGCGGAAAATCAGGAAAACACCCATGCAGCCAGCCCGCTCGCAGAGATTCGAATGTTTGACCGAACTACCAGTGTTCAGCGGTTTTACCCGGTATCCGCGCGCTGTATTCACGTATGCGACCAAATTTTATGTACAGTACCCCGGAATTCGAAAGTTGGACCGAACTACCAGTGTTCTGTAGTTTTGCGCGGGCTGCTCCCGCTTTATTCAAGTATGCATGCAGAAGATACCGCATACACGTTACACATGCGAAAAATCCCGAAAACACACATTGAGCCAACACGGTCGCTTGGATTCGAAAGTTGGACCGAACTACCAGGAATCAGAGGTTTTGAGCGAATTTCGGCCGCTTTATTCACTTATGCATCCAGAAGATGCTGCGTACACGAGGCACATGCGTAAAATCACGCAAACACCCATGGACCCAGCCCGTTCGCCGGGATTCGAAATTAGGACCGAACTACCAGAGTTCAGCTTTATTCATTTATGCATCCAGAAGACACTGCATACACAACAGATATGCGTAAAATCACAAAAAACATGAGTGTAGCCTGCCTGCTCACCGGGATTCGGAAGTTACCGTATACCATCTCAAAGGAGCAAAGAAAAATCTTTAATCTAAAAAAAAAAAAAAAAAGTGTGAATTTAATTTTTATTGGTGCGAACTTATTTAAAATATCATTTGCATTAAAAGATAATATCTAAATTAAGTGCACGTATCTAATAACATAAAAAAATATATTATTCCAAAAAATCAAATTTATTATTAAAAAAATAACAACATATTTTTAAAAAATAGCTTTTTCAGATTTTTTAATTAATATCCCAGCTGATTAAAGTTGTACAACTTCAAGAACGTCATCATTTAAATTTAATGTAATATAATAACTTTTATTCAATATCAATAAAAGAATTAACGTGACAATCATCCTAACCTGAAATTAAAAAAAAATTGTGAAAAGCAGCTGTTTATTTAAAATGCCTACATTAAGGAAATATTTTTAAAATACAGTTAGGTAACATGCAATCGCGTGCTTTATTCAACTTTAGAATATAACCTTGATTTGTATCTGCGGCGATTCAAGAAACTGTTGCAATCGGAAAAATGAGCCCGAAAATTAGCGTTTTCACAGTTTTTAATTAATATCTCAGCTGATTAACGTCCTACGAAGATGAGAATGGTATCATTGGATTCGTAGAATTTTTTGGAATCCGCAGACACCTGCCTCGAATTCCAACTCAGCGCCGTTCCATAGATATTTAAGAAAAAAGAAATTGACACGTGACCTTCTCGGCTAATTAAAGTCGCACGAAGATGCCGATGGTCAATCCGGCGAGCCACGGGCATTCTGAATCCAACGGTACCTTCCGCTAAGCTCTACACCCAGCCGTTCCCGAGGAGATGATGTTACAAACACACAAACAGACAGAGGCACACAGATTTTAATAGTATAGATATTACCACTGAATTAATGCAGCTTGCAACGTTACGATTCTTAAACTTAGTATCTCTTTTTGTTAAAAATATTTTAATTTATAAACATGTATATAAGATATAAAAAAATATGATGGCTGCGCTAAGAAATAATTGGCAACCTTAAAATTGACCACTCTAAATTTTATGTTCTTCCTCTAAGTTTATCTTTTCTTCCAAATTCGAAATCTTTCCGAGTTACATAACGCTGCTTGCAAAAGGGAACTAAAACCTAAAATTAACGAATCGCAGCTTAGCTGCACATATGCACCTACCTAGTATAAATACTGCTTTGCGAGCAATTGCGTCATTCATTTTCTTAACTTCTGCCTTGCAAACACCTCTGCTCTGCTATGCTTATTTGTCCCACTTTGCTGTCCGTGTACATAAAAATTATTGTGTTTGATCGAAAAGTAACTTGTCTGCCAAAGAAACGATTTGGTATGTATGGAAATAAAGAGGGTCATTCTTCTTCTTCAAATTCAGTTTTGCTTGCTTAGACTTCATGCCTTCACCATCAGGCATGACGACTGCCGGAAGTTAAACTACGAAGTAAAGTCCCTTCGACTACAGGAAATTAAAAGTGTCGGGTTTCTTCTACGCATTCAAATATCACATGTATGCATGTATGTAAATATGCATACATTAAGCAAATGGTATTCTCATCTATTCTACCTTCTCAGTTCAATCACAGCCATAACATATATGCACGGGAAACAAAAAATTTCTAATTAGTATAAAAACCATAAGAATTCCAAGCAGATTAAATAACTAATAGGAAAGGAATTTTCATTCATTTCAAACATTAAAATTATGTAATAAAATCTGGGAGCTACTTTTAATTTAAAAAGTGAAAAATGAGAAAATTTCGGAATTATGATTAATGCTCTTTTAAATCTTTTTAAAAAGGAAAAAAATATTCTCTTATATTTTAAAAAGGGAAGATATTTTACATAGCTTTTTCTTTTCCAATTATCATTCTTTGAGTTTCTCAAATGCATAATGCTTTCACTCTGCCGTTATATTCAAGTTCAATGCCGTATTTTTTTCATCGAAGGAATCTCAGAAATTTAGCTGAGTAATCCAAAAAATAGTAAAATTACTTTGCGTATTATTCTCCAAGTAAATTGTTTTTTGAGAAATAAGAAAGTATAATCTTAAATGAAATTAGTTCTACATCAGGTCTAACAATCGAAATTTATTTACAGAGTTCGAAATTCTTTAACCTTGTTATAAGCACATCAGATGTCTTTGGAGCCTTCATTTCACATTAAGTGGTGTATTTCCTTCACCTACTAATTGCAAGGTCAAAGCTGTTATGATTTACGTGTTTCAAAAATGTATAACATTATGGTGTATTGGTGTGTGGTGTATTTAATTATGGCAAAGCTCACTAGGGCTATCTGCCTAAGGGGAGGGATGCCTTCGTGGAGGACTTTCTAAGGGAAACTGGCTCGTATACACGTTACACATGGGGAAAACCACGAAAACACCCATGCAGCCAGCCCGTTCGCGGGATTCGAACCTCGGACCGAACTACCAGTGTTCAGCGACTTTACCGCTCGGCCGCTGGTGGGCCTATATAACATTATGAAGGTAAATTCTACAATTAGCAACGTAAAATTACTTAACGCTTCGTTGCTAAGGTACTTATTGAAGAACGGACTTGCAAATCATAATGTTTGAGAACTGATGCCTACAGTAATCATAAGATCATTAATTTAATTTTTAAAATGATTACAAGTGAATTAGTAAAAACATTCTTAATGGGTAATTAAAAAAGCTTCTTAATGTGTTTGACATCAGAAATGTCCTCATTTTTTCCCATAATCTGTACATTATGCTGAATTATGAAATCTCTGATTTTCTTAGATTATTCAAGGGACGTCAAGAATTGCCAAATAGCAGAGTTACTGCAGCACTTTATTCTCGAGCTCAAATTATATATGTATTTTAATGGTATTATTATAGGTAGTAAAATTAATTTCTTGCAGAATATCCATTGCAGAAATTTCTTATTTTAGAAATTTATTTCAACTTATTTAAGATTTTTACATTTCTTGCAAATAATAAGATATTGCTAAAAAATAATTCTTATACAGTACGCTTTTATTCAAAATAAATATGGTAATTAATGTTCTAAAAGAAAAAAACATGTTTATCATACAGTTAAATGGGAATAACAGATTCAATAATTCTGTTTACATACTCCATTTACAATTTCATGTCGAGAATAACAAAAATGTGAGAATAACAAAATACGATTAAATTAACAAAATAATTAAAACACAGTGGCTAATACAGTTGAAAATGCAATAAAATAAATACAAAATAAATAAAGATAATGGCTTATACGTCTGAGAATGCAACCTAATTAACAGATTTCTTTGTTTATGCTCTTCAAGCTTTCGTCGTTTGTGATATAAAGTTGTAGATAAATTCTGTAAATAGAATTATTTATCTAGTATTCACATCAAACTATCTTCTATTTAATTATCTTATTTCAGAGCATTAATTATCATACCCATTTTAAATCAAAGCTTTTTCTATAAATACCTTATCTTTAATCGTATTTTGTTTTCTGTTTTTAATCTCAGTTACATTTTATCAATGATGAAATTTTTTGTCATTATTAAAACACAAACAATAAGAAAATTCTAAAATAAAGAAGAATAACTAAATGTCATTCCGAGAATAAAAGCATCCCTATGAATATTCACTTTCGGAAACTGAATGTAATAATAACAGTGTCAGAACTAGTATTCTGCTTTGAAAAAACAAATATCACAGTTCGTTATTAAGTGCGCCAAGGTGGCAAAAGCAATTTTTCAACAAAAAATTTTGTTCCCCTCTATCACACTAAATTGTCGTCGACAAATGGTACGTGTACAAAATTTGAATTTGTTAGCTTATCAGTAAGTAGATTAAAATTTAATGACGAAATTCCACTCACACGAAATTCCACTCACACTAGTTCCACTCACACTAGTTCTAACTACACTAGACGAAATTCCACTCACACTAGTTCACCATGAGTGAACTAAATCTTATGAAAAGTATTTTTCCTATTATTTGCCTCCAAATATTTTATTTTCTTGCGCATATTTTTAATTATTTATATATTTTTGAGTTATTTAAGTTACAGCACAGCATTTTCCATTAGTGCCAAAAAAAACTATTAAAACAATTGTTGATGTTCAATTTAATTATCAGGGATTTTTTAACATTCGCAATATTTTATATTTTTAATACATGTGATTCTAAAAAACATTAAGTATGATTTAGAATATTATTATATGGTGTACATAAGAGACAAATATTTTTTAAAAAATCCATTATTTCTATAAATAATAAAACACGTTTTAATGGCCTAAATATAGATGCTCCCGGAAAAAGCCTTTGTTTTTGTAAATAGCGCATACATTACATTTACATTGCTTGTTAGATTATTAATCTGAATTACTTCAGTTTTTTTACCTAACAGAATTTACAAACGAAAATTTAAACACTCAAGCAAACTTTTTTTTGATGCGTAGCTGATTCAAACAGTACAAAATGTGGCTTCCACTAAAAATATTTTCACTTAATCCTCGGTAAAATATAATGAAACAAAAATATTTTTTTTTTCGTGGAGTGACTTTAAAGCAGCTTTCCCAAGTGAATATTATTTTTATCTCCAACCAAAAGACAACACATGCATGTAGATGCAAATCCTGTTTTGCATTGTTCAGAGTTTTCGCTTCGTTAAAGTTATTTTGCTCAAAATTTTGTTTTCAGTTTTCCCTTTCCTGCAATGAATGAGCATTTGAATTTGTATGATAAACATGAATTTCTCTCAACTCGGCGAGGATTTGTTTTGAATTCCAGCGACAGGCGTACTGAAGAAAATTATATTTAGTTTTTTTTCCGAGTCAGTGATAAGACCGAGCAGATATATTTTATGAATATAAAGCTTTTAACAGAAAGCAACGTTCTACTGAATGGAAACATGCAAAATTGTAATATAGAACGTTTTTCGTATGTGTAAATATTTTCATTTATTAAAAAAGGATGCATTAGTGAACTTTTTCTGATTACCTAAGTTTCTCTTTAATTTCTCAAGCAATCGAATTAATTTAAGACTGACACTTATAATAATTATTTTATAAATAACTAAGTTATGTTACTATTGTATGTTAAACAAAATAATCCACACAATGGCTTTCTCAGTCTTTAGAATGTCAGAAACAAAATAAAATTTCACTTAATTCGTTGGAAACGTTTTAATCAAAATCAGAAGGCAGAATGCAATAAAAGCACACTTTTTGTAATTCAGAGATTACTATTTTAAATATTAATTAGTATTTCTTGCATTATTGTATTTATTTCAGTATATATTAGACCAGTGTTTCCCACCCTTTTTTTCCTCGCGAACCAAAAGAAAGGTCCGAAAAAAATTGACGAACACCCTATGTAGTCGTTAATGACAGGTAAAAAAGAAAAGCAATAAAATTTGATAGAATATATATTTTTCATATTGCAGAATAATTGATTATATTAATCGTGAAACATTTAAATAGAACATTAATAAGACTAAAATGATGGCTATAAAAGTTGAAAACAAGATAAATTTAACAAACTGGTTCTTATGTTTTATATTTGGAAAAACTCTTAATGGAATATTTGTGGCTGTTTGATAGACCAAAGTAATTCAAAGTCAGGCTCAATATCTGACAATTTCAGTCTTAGATCAGGTTAATATAATGAAAATTTAACCTGTTTCTGTATTTATCTTTCAGATAAGTATATGTTGAAAACCCTTTCTCGCATAGATATGTTGTGCAAAATGGTAATAGAACTTCAATGGCTTTTTTTTGACAGAACAGGATATTCATTTTGTATACTGAGCCAGAAGTCAATTAAAGATTGTTCTTTAAAAATTGCTTCTAGAGAACTGTCACAAGATAACTCTATGAGTTTTTCTTTTTCCAGTATATTTAGAGAGGTTTCTGAACTTACATTTCCTTGAAATGGATTACGTATCCAGTTGTTTGAGATGGATATATTGCATCTGTTAGGAAAATAGTCATCGAAAGTTAATCGAAGATAGTTCAGATGTTCACATATACTCCTTTTAATGTTTTCGTCAAATTTAATTGAATTTTCTGATAAAAAAGTGCTGACAGAATCGAAACATCCATACTCATTCATCTGCAGGCATTAAATCCAAAAATTGATCTTTTTCAACATAGCCTCAATTCCATCATGTACACTGAAAATGGTGACAACCTCGCCTTGTAAAGACATATTTAATTCATTCAGCTTACAAAAAATGTCAGCTAAATACGCAAGCTTTTGCAGTCAAAGATTATCAAATATACAAGAAGACAAATGAAACGGATGATCAATAAAAAATGCTTGAACTTCAGACTTCAATTCAAACAAACGCGTCAAAACTTTACCACGGGAAAGCCATCTAACTTCTGTGGGAAGTAGTAAAGAAACGTGGAAACTTCCAAAATTCTCACAAAGCCGTACGTAATAGACGGCAATTTGCAGCACGCGATTTTATAGAGTTCACAATTTTCAAAGCATCACTTAAAGTAGTAAATAAGCAGGAATACGCTTACATACTAAAGCTTGTCTATGAATACAACAATGAGTCCATTGCATTTTCTCGTTGATCTCCTTCACCCGTGCCACAAAACCAGAAAATTTTCCTGTCGTTGATTTCGCACCATCTGTACACACACCCACACAATAAGACCAGCTTATTCCATTCTTTTAAAAATACCCATTGATCATATCTAAAATCGCTTCTCCAGTTGTGTAGGTTTTCAAAGGTTTTGCAAATAGTGCATCTTGAACAATATTTGTAAAAAGATGTCTAACGTAGACAAGCAAGACTTGCGGCATTTGTTACATCCGTCGATTCGTCAAGTTGAATTGGAAAATAATTCAATTTTATTCTTTTTATAAGTTCGTTCTCCACATAATTAGCCAAGTCATGAATTCTACGCGACACCGTGTTGTTCGATAAGGGAACTAGCTCAATTTTCTTTGCTGCCTTTTCCCCAAGCATACATTTGGCGATATCTTTCGCACATGGTCCAATTAAATTTTCTGCTATTGTATGCGCTTGTGCAGATCTTGCAATTCTATAACTTACTCGAAATGTTGCTTCAAGGGCCATTTTACTATCTTCGTTTGAAGTCAAGAAAGAAGAAAGGCTACACTTTTTGATATCTGCTAATTTTCTTTCGAAATATTCAAGAGGTTTATCTTTGTATGTCGGATGTTTTGTTTCAAAATGTCTACGAACAAGTGATGGTTTTAAACTGATATTGGAAAGAACTTCGTTACATATAACACAAAGCGGTTAAGGTTACGACCCAGTAAAATGAAAACGCAACTGTAGATAGTCGTTGTCATATTTTCGATTTTTTCCTTTTCTATCATCATTTCCTTTGTTTTTCGTCTGGTGAAACGGTACTTCACTACAGCTTTCAGTGCTATCATCTCGATTATAATGTCTCGTTTCTAAACGACCCGTTTTTATCATCGATCCATAATAAAAATAAGATATAATAATAATTGAATTAATAATTATTAAATCATTTACACAGTCACAGTAAACTTGACAGTCACAGTATCACTGTCACTCAAGCTTTACAAGTGCTAAGCCTATGTATGAACGTCGACAGACAGACAAAATAGACAGTTATACAACACTACTCTCCCAGTTCCCGGTTATGAACAAGTATCTAATTCTAAAATCTGTAGTAAACTGCCTTAATAAAATATTTATTTCCAATTGTATTGTAAAAAAATATTACATAGAAGGGAAAACTACTGCAATGATTTTAAATATAAAGCAGAACATGATACTAATCACATTGATAAAATGTTTTAAATATAAATGAATTTTTGTAATAAAAAGAGAATAGTATTTGATTACTTGAATAAGAGGAATAAATTATAATGTATAAAATTGTTGATATAATTGGTGGTGTGGTGGTGGTGTATTTAATTATGGCAAAGCACATTAGGGCTATCTGCCTAAGAGGAGGGATGCCTTTCGTGGAGGACTTTCTAAGGGAAACTGGCTCGTATACACGTTACACATGGGGAAAACCACGAAAACGCCCATGCAGCCAGCCCGTTCGCGGAATTCGAACCTCGGACCGAACTACCAGTGTTCAGCGACTTTACCGCTCGGTCGCTGGTGGGCTTGATATAATTGGATATTGATGAAGTAATTTTGAAAAACAAATAAGGAAAAAAGAAATGAAATTATTGAAATTTATTATAGATTTCTTAACAAACAGGCAGCGGACAATCTGTTTTACAATGGATGTGTTCTTTATTTTTTTATTTATTTATTTTTTAAAATTTTAATGGCGGTTGAAAAAATCCGCCATTACGATATTATTTTCGCGAACCCCAGCTGCAAACACTGAGAATCCACCGGTGGTTCGCGAACCACCGGTTGGGAATCACTGTATTAGAATGTGGTTCCGAAATATATATGTGGCCAACCAGCGGCCAAGCGGTAAAATCGCTAAACACTGGTAGTTCGGTCCGAGGTTCGAATCCCGCGAACGGGCTGGCTGTATGGGTGTTTTCGTGGTTTTCCCCATGTGTAACTTGTATACGAGCCAGTTTCCCTTAGAAAGTCCTCCACGAAGGCATCCCTCATCTTAGGCAGATAGCCCTAGTGTGGTTTGCCGTATTCTCAATACACCAAACACCGAAATATATATGTATTTTCATGAATTTGTTTAATCATAAATATCAAATTTAAGGAAATTACAGCTTACTTTCTACTTTTTATGTTAAAAAATTACTATTATATATTTTTGCTTTGTAAGATAACGGAATAGGCCCATTTATTTGATTTCAAGCAAATAAAATAGCATCTTTCCTTTTTGAAATTCTGTTAGGTTTTTAAAACTGATAACAAAATACCAAAATGCACCAAAACTCAAAGGCTCTTATTTGTGTATTCAAAGAGCTTCATCCTAATCTATTAAGTATCCTAGTCTTGTGTAAAGTCTCATTTACTGCAGTTGCAATAATAAAATAGATTCACAATTTTTTGGTCCAATTTTAGAATCCAGTGCAACGATATAATTTAAAGAATCTGAAATTAAGATGCAGAAGTGTCACATATATTATGCTGAGAGGACGTAAGGTTTAATTTTCATGACAACCGTTTGAATTGCATACAACTACAAGAATTTAAGAATATATTTTGGGGAAAGCAACATACAACAACGTGTTATAAACACGGTAATCTATCAAAGAGCAACAAAGTCAGATGCAGATATAACATGTAATGTATCAGAAAGAATGTAAGTTTTAAAATTCTGTGACCCAATGTTTGAGTTGCACACGACTATAAGAATTTAGAAAAATATTTATGATTGAGAAGAAAGCAACTGTTATAAACACTGTAATCTAAAGTCTCTTATGAAACATTTTCAGTTCAAAATTCTTATCTTAAAAAAATGCCTATCCATAATTATTCTAAAAATTACGTAATTACTTTTTAAATAACTTTCATGCATGTTCTAACATCTTAACAATTCACAGCCGCTTATTGAAAAGAAATGTTTCTAAAATAAAAAATGCGATTCGAGATCATTCTACCTTATTTAAGTGCATGCATAAACAGAATTCTTTTATACTGTGACTTACGATCCATATTAAAAAAATATTCTGCTTTGAATAGAATTTTAAAGCATTGACGTTTTTGGGCCTGATTGCTAAGCATATTGTATTTATTGGTACCTTTTTTTAGAAATAAAATACCTTTGATTTTTTCTCTGAATGTGATGTTTTACCACATATATTTATTTAAGCAACTCTTTCCTACTTGATATGTGATTTTTTTTATAAAAACTAAAGAATGAAATTCTGAAAAACAAATGACGACAATTAAAGGAAAAAAGTTAAGATTATATTCAGCCAATTATTTTAAAGGTACAGTTTAATGTCTCCCTATAGATTCAGTATTTTAAAGGATTCATTTAAGAAATGCACGAAAAGAAGTCCAGAAGAATTTTTTTGTGCAACTTTTTTTTACTGCTCGAATTATTCTTTACATTATTTGCTTAGATTAAGAAATTCTAGAGCTTTTCAATTAGCCATATCACCATATTTAGCGCCAAAATCCAAAGTCTCACTAAATATGGTTGCCAACAGAAAAAGTATGTTTTTATAAAATAAAGTTTCATTAAAAGCGTATAATTAATGAACTATAAAGATAAATATGATTTATTATACAATTTATTAACAAAAAGAGATTAAATAGTTCTCTTAATAAAATTCATCTAGAGTTTCATAATACGAATATTAAAAACGTGAAAGCCTAAATAATGAAGTAGAATAATCGAATTGCGTTAGGAAAAACATAGACGATTATGGTTACTAATATACCAAGTAGTAGAGGTGGGTTAAACCCCAGCCAACTGGAAGAACATGGCCTGGTTAGCTATAGTGACGTGACGGAAGGCGTCCGAGTAAAGACATCGAACGAGTTATCTCGAAAACTTATTATTAAAATCTTTAAAATAAGATATGGATTATTAAATGTATTCTCATTTTTTGCAAAATTTGTAGTAAAAAAAAATCTAAATTTGATAGGTAGCATTAAAAGACGGGTGTGACAGTAATATGTGTTACTTTAATAAGTAACACAAGAAGATATCTAATACAATCAAACAAACATTTGACTCTTTAAATCAGAAAAATACGGAGCACATAAAGCAATGTTATTTTAAGCCAATTACTAATTACTCTTTAACTGCTTACACTTAAAATATCTTGTGTATGATTACGATATCGTTACCTGCAATTTTGCTTGAAATTCAAGCAAATCTCCTCATCAGAAGTCTAGTGCTATAGTTTGTTCTCATTATCAGACGAAAGAGTTCATTTTAAATAAAAAATTCTTAGATAACACTAATTCTTAGATAATAGATTTTCATGATACATATTTTTATACCGTCAAAGCTTACTATATAGTACACAAGGTTATTCATTATCACGTTAAGCATTTAAAAAATTCATAATAAATAAATTACGCAAAATATACAAACTTTTATTACGCTAAATTAAAGTAAAATTCTGAAACATTCTTTTATATATTTCAGAAAAGAAAAGCATCCCCCCTTTTATTGATGCTGCAGCGATATGTAATTCATTAATTTTAGTTAGGCAAAGTAAAACGCTGAATGATGTTACAGCTGAATGTAAATAGTGATGGCCACACCTTTCAACGAGAGAATAGTCTAGTTGTCACACATATCATTATCGAAGCCATTTGAGAAAGCTGCTCAGTTAAAATTTGCAGCAATATTTATAAAATATACAGGATCGGGTGACGGCATATGTTCTTGCCGAAGATAGCTCGAACTTATTTAATGATATTTAACTTCAGTAAGTGGACTGTAATATTAACAATAACATTTTATTTTAACAAAAACAACATTATTGAATACTAGCACACGCATGTGCTTATAGTTACCTATGTAACTTAGCTAAGAGCGAGCAACCATATGCTCTTACATCAAATCAGAAATCATTCATACTAATAAAGCAAAAACGAAATAACTTTAGGGTTACACTAAAGCCAAACTCTGCTTGGCGTAAAACAATGCTGCCAAGCAATACTCCTTCAGACACCGAACAGCATATTATTGCAGTAAACATCCAGGTCTACGGATTCAGTTCCTCAAAATTTGCTTCCTTCAGAACATTTATCAAGTACACTTATTGTCCTTTTGCCACCACTGCCCATCAATGCCCATATTATTAGTGCTGCAGCTCTATATTACCCAGTCAATCGTGAAATTCAGATACTCTTATGGGACGAAGAGAATTATCACACTGCAGAGCGATTACCCATTTATCGGAGCAGGCAGCACGAAAAATGCGCAACACTTTTGTCGGAGTTCTAACTCAGAATCTCTCGACTGCTAAGCGGATGTGCTTTTCAATATTACCACGAAGCTTGATAAGAAGGTTAAAAAATTTCCTCAATCCCATACAACCCTGCTACCTATTGCATCAATAAAGATGAAACGCTGAGCTTTTGTGAAATAAGTTGGAAAAAAGTTTGTTTCTGTTTTAATGTAATAAAATTTGGTATCTTTTCCGGATTATATTTGTTGCGAATTTTTGAAATGTTAAATAGAATAATGGATAATCTTGTCTAATAAAGCTCATCTTCTTTAGATGGTGACTTTTGCGTAACGTAACTCATTTCATTGTATGCCACTGCCTATAGTTTTTGAAATATCGTCCCACATTATAAGATTTTAATGTGGATCAATAATAAACCAAGAAGTTATTACTTTTATAAGTCCCACATTATAAGATTTTAATGTGGGATCAATAATAAACCAAGAAGTTATTACTTTTATAAGTCCCACATTATAAAATTGAAAATTCTGTTTCATGTGATGGAAATAATTTTGTCCATTAAGGTTATAATCCGCAAAATATAATTCCTCAATGACAAAAAAAAACTTTCTTTAAATTCCGAATAATAATTCTTGAATATCACTTTAGAAATCAATATAACATTTGTTATTTGTACAGTAAACAGTTTTGCATTATTTAAAATATTTTTTACAATTTATTGCGAATTATCGTTCCTTAAAAGCTTTAAATGTAGTATAGTCAGTCACTGGAGTGCTAAAATTTCTACAGAAACGTTTACTGAAAGATATTACAGTAAATTTAACTAGATTTCTTTCAGAACAAGCATAATCTAACAAGATTTGATTTTAGAACAGGTATTATGTACCCAGCAAAGTTCTCGAATTTTTTACTAGCTTGTGACTAACTGATGTTAAGTAGAGAGACTAATGTGTGACTAACTAAGGTTAGAGAAGTATTTGACTTTAAGGGGGAATTTTTATTTCCTATTTTTCGACGGTATTAACTTAACTTCCTCCAGCAATAATTGCTATAACTTTTTGTATTATTTCTATTTTTTTGTCATCTATTTTTAATTCTAACTATTACATTGTGTTTTATTTACTACTTAAAACTAAGAGATATAATATACAAATTAAGCCTTTGGCAGGAGTTCTTTTTTGAGTCACATATTTTTTCTTAATTTTATGATATATAACACAATACGAAATTTATGTATTTTAAATATTTCGTGTTGGTTGTCAGCTGCAGTTGACACAAATAATTGGAATACGTATATTTAATTAATATTTTATGCAGATTACTATACTAATATGAAAACTCGAAAATACGATAAGAATCTATTTAAGTTTCAGGAATAATCAGATCAAATTAGAAATCAAATCAGATGCCTTTATCTCGATGTCAGATGAGATTTGAAGAAGCACTGAATTTTTAAATGAGAAGAAATGCTTTTTCTTGTAAAAATGCACAGCTGCCTTTATAAGGGTAATTAAAAAGCTTATTTCTATGCTAAAATGCAAGGAAAGTAACAAATATTTATTTTCAAGAAACGAACTAGCGACTCTTTCTAAGCGGTTTGATTCATTAATTTTCTTTCATTTCACATGGACATTAAAGTTAATTAAAACCTATTTGTTACTGGGAAAAGAAAGTAAATAATATGCACAGGTGTAGTACTTGTTATTTTGGAGCGTAATAAAGCTTCAGCAATTCCCGCGACGAAATTATAATTGGATTTGAAAAGCAATACACCGTTGCCCCAAATAAGGTTAGAGTATTTTTTTACATATATTGTCAAAAATTGTGTAACAGCTTCTTAAATAAGAATTTGCTCTGTAAATGAATGACTACATTTTTATCTTTGTGAATGTTGGAACGACTTCTGTGATACAGGTATGAATTGCAAATGAATAAAGAATATCCTAATGAAAGAAATTATTAAATGTTTGTCATAAAAGTAATAACAATATGCATTCTTCTGGAGTGCATTAATTAAAATATGCTCCATTATTGCTCCGCAGTTTTTATTAATACTACAAAGTATAAAATCTCTGGATTTTCTAATACACATTATATGGTGTGCACCAACAAAAGTGCTGATTTAATACACACGAAATATGTTTTAGGTTTAGAAGATAAAAAATACTTTCATAAACTTAGAACACATAAATATTCCTATTTAAGAATATCACGTGATTAGACCTAGAACCCTGGCATTTCGTCACTTTGTTGCTGCAACTTCTTTGCAACTTGGTCCAGATGATTTTGTTTAGAGCACTCAATAGCTATCTGCTTAAGGGAAGGAACGCCGTCGTGGAGGAATTTCTACGAGAAATTGACTCGTATACGCTTTACACATGGGGATTCGAATCTCGGAACGAACAACCAGTGTTCAGCGAATTTATTGCTAGGCGCTGGTAAGCACCTTAGTTGTCATGGAACTTTACACAAACCAGCAGAGAGTTTGGAATTTTTTAAATGTAAAAGCTCAGTACTAACTAGAATGGTGAATCTTATGCGCAAACTGTTAAAACGCTTTTGCAGTCATTGCAGCATGATACCATTTTTGCAGATGAACACAAGGTAATTCCGAAAATTATTTTTAGGATTCAGAAATAAATCTTTTATTTACTACACTAACGTTTCAAACAATTATATCTTCCAACTGCCAGCTGGATGTACTAACCACTTACACCGTTATACCTTGCATGGGGATGAAATATTTCTTTATACTCTCCTCTACTCACTGGGCGACTGGATAGAGACACGATACCCAGTCGTCCAAATCGAAGTATTGACGAATTATTATCCAACGCATTTTAAATTGCGTCTCAGGGAAGAACATTATTGAGTTTTCAAAACTAGAAAGAGACATCAGCTGGAATTTTGTCAGGAATCGAACTGTGGATTTTGATATTTCTAGCTGGATTGGTTAACCACTGTACATCATGACAGTATGCATGGGGGTTAGAGAAAATTCCTTATCACCTCAGTTCCATTAATTTTTGCTAAATTATAAGTTTAATTATGCCAAAATGTAACATAAAATACGTCTACAATTGCCGAATAATTTCCTGAGTTATTTTTGTACTAACATATTTGAAAGTAAAATATTTTAGACCACAAAAGTAATTTATCAAAGTGCTACTCCTAATTAATTGTTTGCATCAAAAAGAACCTCTTCCGCCGTTGCTAAAATTATGTAACGCTAATGATTTGCGTGAAAGAGCTTTTTTCAGATCTCTGAAAATTCTATTAATAAGTCAAAAAATAGAAGTTCATTTTGTATTGTAATTAATGAACAAACTTTTAAGTGTATAGTTCTGACACAACTTTGATTTTATAAAAAATTGCATAAATTTGTTTAGAACACGCATATAAAACTACTAAAGACATTTCTGTTCACATTTTATATCAGTTAATCTTTGTTTTGGGCGAAGACACATATCAATGTAAAATTTAAAATTATCAAAAAAAGCAATCTGTTTGGCGTAAACTGATTTGAATATAACTTGATTGATTTCGAAGGTGATCAGATACAGGCTTGTTTCGTTTTTCGAGAGAATTATTATTATTATTATTATTTTGCAAAAATAGGTAGAGCTACAAATACTTTATATCGAAGTCAATGGATGGAACAAAGCGAAAATGAGAAACGCATATTATCTAAATCAAAACAGATGTAAAACGCAAATAATTAATATTTTAGTTTTCTGAAAAGGCTTAGAGAAATTGAACTGGATTTAGTAATGAAGTGTGTAAGCTATATAGAATAAGAAAGATGTCATTTGAGGTGACGGTCACAAGAAACGTGATTTGTATTTATATTGCACATTAGCTATTGCTTGTACTGTGCATTGGCTAATACAGTGTATGCCGTGCAACGTAACGTTTTTACCAAATAAACTTCTTGTGATTCTTTCGTCTCTCTGAAATCGAAATCAAGATCAAATTAGTAGAATTCGATGACTGTATCAACGAACCATTAATGGGTTTATTATGTGGAAAATATATTATTTTAATGAAAAGAAATTTTCTTTCTTTACTAATGTCTGATAACGATATAAACTCGAAATATTTTAACTATACATGCATTTAAAAATTCGGCTAAACAATACAATAAACAGATCTCACTTGAGTCTTTCAGATTATCACTGGAATTTATGTAAGAAATAGAAAGCGTGAGTCACCACTGAAATAACTAAACTCGCCACGTGTTTATGAAATATTTTGAAGTTATGCGATGACAAAGGAAACTCTAGGATAATATAACGTAAAATATTATTCGGAGTATGTAAAATCATTAAAACGCAACACATTACTATAATTCACCTCATTTGATTTTATTTCCAAAGGTATGAAAAATTTTCTTTTCAATTTTCAAAAAAGCTTTGTACAAAAATGTACTGATACGCACCTGATTAGGTTATACAGAATTCTCACTTTCTCCACTGTACGGTCTCGAGATGTAATTAGTAGCATGTCCAGCTGGGAATTGAAAAATCAGGAGTTCGTATCCCGACGAGGGCATAGCTGATTTTCTTACATTAGTTCCAAAAATTCTAAAAGCTGTAATATAGCGTCCGATTAAAATGCGACTATCGTTAATTCGTTCTCGTCTGGATTTCGTGACTGTATTTCCATTCTTCCTAGTCGCCTTTTAAATAGAAGAGAATGCAATGGAATTTCATTTTCTCCAGCATATGCTGTAGTGGTACAATTGGCAACATTTCCGGCCATAATTTAAAAGATTCGAAGTTCTAATATAGGCTAAAGCTTAGTTAAATGTTCATGTTTCCTGCTCTTAATAAATACCTAATAGTTCCATATGATATGTACGTGGCGGTGCGTGAAAGTTTTCTGCTTTAGAAAAGGGACCACTCAACCGGTATAGTTGTTAGTAACATTGCCGTACCAGTGGGTCCGGGTTCAAATCCCAGAGAAGGCAAGGATGTTGGTAAGTGTCTGTGCGTCAAAGGGATACGCAAAATATACAGCGAGCCCAAAGTCCTAATGAGAAGCTGATGATATGGGAAGAGGGAGTGGAAGACCCGCGGATCGCTCACCCCTCCTGGTTTGTTCTCCCACAAAACTTGGTGAGAGTCTAACAGTTAAAAATGTTCAGCGATACCTAATATACACCAGTAGGAATATACAGGTGCCAGTCTTGCTCCAAATCTGTAACTGCTTTCAAGGATGTCCTTATATAGTTATGTAGTTATGTTTGTTCTTCTTATTTTCATTGCATTCGGAAAAACCATGAATATTCTTGCATGCAGAAAGTTTAATCATCGAAAAACAAAGCAGAGTAAGAATTACGATATTTTGTTAGGGTACTCGTAGGCCTTATGTGCAACATGTTGCAATGCGATAGTAAAATGTGATCGAAAGGTAATATAAAATATGCTGTAATAGAACTACGCCATAAATAAAACTGCATAGATATTGTGAGTGCAGCAGAACCAGTACTGTAAATATCAGAATTCGAGTATTGCGAATAAAAGAACGCAAAACATGCAACATGAATAGGAATGCCCTATGCATATAAATGTAAAAACATAATACTTTACTCTGGATATTAGACAATGCTTTCTTATATATTTGGTTTAATTAACTTCAATACTCTCACAATGTACGGCTAATAATATGGAAGCACTTTTTTGAAGAGCAATTCTTTTTGACTGCGTATTCCAAATTTTATAGCTTTTGTAAAAAATGGCTACTGGTAAAATTATTATTATTAAGGTAAAGGAGTTCTGCAACGAGATTGGATATTAAATGATACTTTGAAACATGATGTCTATCATACACATACATGTTCCATGAAACAAAGATAAAATGTTTCAAGAATAATCAATTACGCAAAACGAACAGTCTTTGATCTTAGGATAAGGGAATTTATCCAAACCAGGTCACGTGTTGTATCTTTGATCGAAAACTAATTGCTCCGGATTCTGACGCATGCGTAGCCCGCTCATTCTGATCTGTCTTTCTAATCCCGAGAGCGCCGTACGTTGTGCTACGATCGGAATATTTATAGAATGAGATATCCTACTCGAAATTCTATTAAGAATCCAATATTTGACAGACGACATTCTATTTCGAGCGGTCACAAAAAAACTCACAAGCCAACTATGCGTTAGATTTAGAGCAATCTGAGGAATGCTTCAGAAGGAAAAGAGAAATGAAAATAAAACTCCAGGTGTTCTCTTAAGCTTGTAAAGGAAAGGAAATGTACAAAGCCGTGAGATGAAGGGTGAAAAGTAAAATGAGATTAAATGTATTCCTTTGTAAATATCTACAGAACTCTCAATCTAATAAACACAGTCTGTATACGACATATCGGGGAAAAATAACTATAAGCTTTATTTTCTTAAATATTGATTCCAGACATATGCATCCAACTGCAAACAATGCTTCTGTAAATAAGTTAATAAATTTTATGAAAGCAGTTTGGCACTGAAGGTAGAAGGATATTTTTTTTAAATAGCAAACCTGAGTTTTTTCATTGTAGCGAAAGGGCACAACGTGAAATTTCTGTTACAAATAATATATTTTTATGGTATTTTATGTTAATTATATCATTATTATGAGTTAAGCCTTTACTGTCAATTCTTCCACTCTCAGTCTTCACCAGAATGTAAATTAGGCACCAGAATGCAAATTAGGCTTCCGTGTATTTAAACTGTGGATTTTGAATGCTTAGATTATAGCTTCTGGCAACCACGTATGGATGGTACTTACTTAGCCCGCTTGCCAAAGTTTCTTTTGCAACTATAACAGTCTTGCTAGACGAGTTTCAAAATATGCGCTGGTAAATATCTGAGCCAGCTTAATTATTCTGTTTCATGTGTAGTCTTCGATTACGTTATCTATAGTATTTGAAAGTTAACTTTCTGTTATGTTATAGAGTTCGTATGATCTATAAAGTTAATTAGTCTAATAATCCTAAGACGCGCACCAGCGGTCGAGCGATAACAGTCGCTGAGCAATGGTAGTTCGTACGTGGCTCGAATCCTGGCAAGCGGGCTGCCTGCATGCATACGAGCCATTTTCCATTAGAAAGTCCTCCACGAAAGGATTTTTTCCCTTAGGCAGATAGCCTTGCATTGCTTTGGCGTAATTAAATAAACCAAACTAAACCAATCCAATAACCTTAACAAACTTGAAACGAATAATCGCTGTGTCAGAAAAACAACAAACTCGAAAGAAGGTTAAAAATAATTTTTTTAATTAATCAGAATTTAGAATACTAAGGCACTTTCTTGGACTGTAATAGAAGCCAAAACTTATTATGCTAAATCTAAATTAAATAGTCAAATTTAAGTTAAAAGTGGAACAGTAATTAAAGATTACACAGTTAATTACTGTATTAGAAACTGGCTCATAACTGTACCGGGACGTCAGTATTTTAAGTTTCGCAATCTATAGAACGCAAGGCCGAATAATGATAACTATCAAAGCTGGCAGCTAACTTATACGTAACATGCACGCAATGCCAGAAACAGGTTCTATTCTATAATCCAAAAAACTCAGTTTAAATACTGGCTACTCATTTGCATTCTGGTGATTACTACGGAAATCAGAAGATAGTGTGATAAAAGCTGGAATTATAAATAATTAGTTAATAACTTAAAATTTTTTACAGTGTTACCCGCAAGGTAGCAGAAGTTCATTTGTAGCACAAGCTGTGTTTTTCTGTTTATATTAAGATTAAATGAAAAGATTATTTTTAACCTTCTTCAGTATCTGTGATTAACTCGCCAGCAGTCTAGTAGGCTCTTGAAGGACTTAAATTTTCTGTTACAGTAGAACCCCGCATATTTAATATTTTTATATTTTACATTACCAGTTTTCAGAGAAATTTATATCCTAATAAGACCTTAACAGTATATGGGGAG